>NC_138768.1:891348354-891948354 GCF_965119305.1 Pelophylax lessonae | reverse complement strand
TGTCACAGTATGTCCATTAATGTTTTGTTTGTCTTGTTTCTTGTCACTGCACTGATTGTACTTACCTATCCTACATTGCACGGTTGTCATTATACCATAAGATTTTACTAATAAATGTCTATGTTCACCTTATTCGGATCCCGTTATGTTTTTGCTGACTAAATAACCTATCTTTTTTCTGTGATCTATACAGAAAAACTTTTTAAAAAAAGGTTACATACAGACATGTTTTTTTACAGTAGTGTTTAGAGAGGCATAAACATATGAATAAGATACATAGGTGTACACCCTGCTTAAAGCAAAGCCTACATAAAATGTATGTGTTATGAGTTGGCAGGCTGGTTGAACACAACCAGATCATCATCTGCTTGTATACAACCAGCCTACCAGCTCACAACAGAAACATTTCCAATGTTGTCTTCAAGTCAAATAAAGGTGGTTACCCGAAGTGTAAATGCTGTCCTAACGCCACACAAGCAAAACATAAAAGTGATTCCAATGATATTGACATATCCCGAAAGTCCTTTGCATAAGTGAGTCAATATTGGTTTCCTCAATATAGTGTAAGATATCTTCCAGAAGTAATGCCTATGCCAATCTAAGTCGAAAAAAATAGGGCGAAAGGTGGAACTTTCAATTGAAAGACACAACTTTTGGTCTCCTTTTTTCCAGTTAGATTAGGGATTTAGGCAATTAGACATATTTCAGATGTGTCAGATGAATTTTTGCTATGATGCTAATATAAGCACACACCTAGACACACAGATGAGCAGGTTGTGTTGAAAAATGTATTACTGTCTCCCATTTTGATGAGTCATCTAAAGTCACATGATATGAAGAACTAATGTATATCTTTTTTTCTTTTCAGGGGATGCTGGTTACCCGCAGCTGACATGGCTGATGGCTCCAATCAGGTACACCCAGGGCCGAGCACAACATAACTACAACAGGGCCTTGCGGAAAAGCCGGAGCATCATTGAGTTGACCATAGGTCTTCTCAAATACCGGTTTCTATGCTTGGCCCACCCTGGGTTGGGAACTCCTGTACTCTCCTCCAAAGGCTTCCAGGATCATCCTGGCGTGCTGCGTGTTGCACAACATGTGGAGCTGACGGAGGAGAGGGAGCCAGAGGTCCGTCAGCTGGCGGCCCCCAGGCTGTGAAGCACCGCTGCAGGGATGGCCACCCGGAATGCCCTGGTCGCTAGCCACTTTACATGTAAGTACTGTAACCGCTCGAGATACGGAATGTGTATTAACTTGCTACTTTGCAGAGTTGACACTCACAGGGAGACATATGGCAATTATCTGCCAATGACACTTGCCATTCTAGATAACGTGTAGTCAACATTCCTAAACTGTGTTACTTGAGCAAGAACACGCACCTCAAAACAGAAACATGTTGGTATTGTAAATAATGGAGAGGGATGAGAAGACCTGGCAGGTGTTTAGTTGTGGCTGTGCCACCTGTGTAGTTATTGACAAAATTAAAGGCTGCTTGGTATCTTATGGTGTAATCATTTTGCTGAATCTGGACATCTTGGATTGGAATCGTGGCACGTACCCTGAGAAGCCTGTGGTGATGGGCTGTCTGGCGTCACAGGTGTGTATACAAAAGGTTTGTGTAAATTGTGTGAAAATGTGTAATTTCAGTCGTGATGTAGAAAATGAAGTTAAAAATGAAGCAAGCGTGCAGTAAGATGTGATTGTCATGATGAAATGGCTTATCCTTTGCTTTCATTTTCCAGGAGTGGTACTGCTTGCGGTTGTAGCTGGTAGAAACCCACCTTCATGGACTCCACTCATCTTCTTCATTTGTGGTCAGTGGATATTTTGTGAGGCACAAGCCCAGAACTGGCCTGGATCACCAACATGAACACCCTGGAACTTGAGAAGTGGCTTGCAAGCTGAACAGCAACCTGGCCATGCCTGTCCTCTATGAGCTGGTAGAGGTGCCAAATTGCTTCTCGACTCTGCATGAACTTGCTCAAGATATCTGAATCCCGCATCTTTGCCTAATGTAGCCATGGAGCAAAGATTGTGGGCTGGCGCAGTAAAGGCACAGGGACTGGAGACTGTCAATATTACCTTGCTGTATCCCTCCTTATGCTGTAATTACATGAAAAATAAATAATTTTGAACGGAACATGTCTTTATTTTTTTGTGGGTGCCTACAGACATAAGCTGCCAATGCCGGGGCTTTGCACTTTGCATGCTGCTTGTACTGGTGATGTGAGGGGTTGGAATGTAGGGTAGGGATGGGACAGTGTTGTGTAGAGGTGTGAGGCAAAGTGTAGTGTTGGACTATGAAGGTCTGTGTTGTTAAAATATGTAGAGGGTCCAATACCAGACACATATATGCTTGGTGTTCCTGAAATTCAACAATCATGGTAAATGTATAAACAATTGCAGCTCCAGAAAAATATGACCACACTCATACAGTTAAAATTGTGTTTGTTCCATTAGTGCTCTGTATATTTATGTAGAGCTCCCCCCTCCCCCCAAAAAAAAATAATTATACAAACAAAAACCTAAGCAAAATGATAGTGAAAAGAAATCCAAGTGTAGTGATTGTTGGGATTTGAAACCATGACGTTGCATGACGTTGTTAACTGTAGTTAAGTTGCAAAGCACTTAGCTATTCTGCAGAATGGAGCTGTTTGGTGAAAAGAAAGGAGTGTGTTAAGGCTAAAATGCACATATAGCTAAAGTACTGAACAAAAGGGAAATATATTTTTGTTTTATATATACACAACGATTTCGGAGTTTGATTGGAGTTCATCCATCCCCACCTGATTGATCTATGTTGGGCTGACCGAGAGAGCTAGGAGAGGATAATCCCCAGGCTGCTACAGCTGATATATGCGATCTTTGACCCTTTATGGGGTGAGAGACCAATCTAGCCAGTGGTGGGATATATGCACAGCGGTGTTTGTGAAGGAATTTTTATGATTTTCTTACCACTTTTGTTTTTTGTTTTTTACCACCTTGTTGGAAGTTTCTTCTTTTCATCTTTATTTGGACACTTATGGACTTATTTTAGACTTTTTTGATATTTATTACACCATTAATATCACCTGTTTATATATTGATTAAGTATTTCTGGAACAGCACTTTTATAGGTATTTGCATACCAGGTCACATGCCCTCAAAATGGTCGGTACCTTCTTGATGAGGACAAGGGCCTCTTCCCCATAACCCCAGGCTGTGGTTGTGGGGGTCTGTAGGCAGAGAGGGTTATCAGAATCTGGAAGTCTCCTTTAGGATAAGAGGGGGATCCCAGATAACGGCCCCCCATGTTAACTAGTAAGGGGTACATTGCACAGTCCAAAATAACATCACACATTTTGAGAAGTCCTTTATTATAAAAATAACCCCACATAATGTCCCGTGATGCACATCCACTGTTAATCTTGTCGTCCAGCAACGTAGATTCATCGACCCGCTGAAAAAAACAATCCCATCCACATCAACATGATCCTCTCCCATGGCTCACTCACATGGAATGACATGTCCTAGACCAAGGGTCTTCAAACTATGGCCCTCCAGTTGTTCAGGAACTACAATTCCCATCATGCCAAGTCATGTCTGTGAATGTCAGAGTTTTACAATGCATCATGGGATGTGTAGTTCCGCAACAGCTGGAGGGCCGTAGTTTGAGGATCCCTGTCCTAGACCCCACCGCTAAATGTAAACAAATGGGGGGTCTCCTGGGGGATGTCATTGACCAATCATGGCCATTTGGGTATATTGGGTTAGTAAGGTCAGTGCCATCCATGCTCTTTCTTTACACAGCCGGGGATCTCTGGCTTACCTTGTATTTCATTATTTCCAGATACAGAATGTGGGGCCCCCAAGAGCTTCTTACCATAATGTGAAAGTATTCAAATGTGTACATTATGGCAGACCTACCATCAGAGCGATCCCTTCTAGCTCTTTGATGGCCATGCTCCCCTCCATGGTTCGAGGGTCCAATGTCACGGGGGTCTTCTTCCATGTTCATATTCTTCGGCCATCTTGATTAGCTGGGTTGGGATGACTCTCATGTGTGTGCATGGAGCTACTTCTGCACGGCACAGAACTGTGCCAATATTGTACACTGAGCATCTATGATGGAAGAGACATCCACAGTCTACTGTCATTAACAAACCTCTGCCCATCAGGACTTTACAACCGATTCCCCTTCAATAGTTGTATCTCGTCATTTCTCTTTGTATCTCTGTGTATAAATATGGGAGTTCCAGAAACATTTTGAGAAGGAATCTAAGGAGGCCCCAGAGCTTTAAAAAACCTTCACTCATTAATGCACTAGGTATCATTTTACTCCCACAAATATTTTTATTTCTTTATTTTTAAGTTAGTCCCAGCCAACTCCGAGAACTCCTGGAACACACATGTCGCATATCTCAGGAAGCTTCAGGTTCATTTATGTGGCTGGAGGTGGGTGGACTCAGTGCCATGCCATCAGTGGGCCTGGGCTACCTAAACCAGAAAGAGGCACCAGGAACTCGATGATGTCAGGGCTAAAGATGGTGGCACAGGATCCAGACTGACTGCAGTGCAGAGCAGGACAGCGCAGAATCCGAATTGAGGAGAGGTAAGAGTGGGGGAAACATGGAGGGGGTGACTGAAGTTCCTCTTTCTGTTATCTGATGAGGAAAAAAACAACCTCTAATCACAGTAATCAGATTTGGAAGTTTATTTAGAAGAGAAGCGTTACAAAATAAAAGTGAAGATCATAGACTAGAGAGATCAACACACACATTAACACAATTTATGAATCTCCAAAATACATTTTAGGACATTAACTAAGAAGTTGGCACAAGTAACACATAACAATGACAAGAGACATTCATTTCTGGTATTTTGGAAAGCTGACAATGACCCAGACTGTACATTACCTCTCTGTACAATATTAGGAGAAAAACCTTCTCTCTACAGACTGATCACCAACAGATTCCAAGGACACTCTGATGGCACATTCTAAGGACTGACATGAATGGTTGGGTTCTTCGACCCTCCATGCAGACTGCAAGCTGGATAGCATTATAGTCAAAGAGCTCACCTATGCAGGCTTCCGCTGGCCTAGTACAGGAAACCATAGAGACATCTGGGAACGCACAGAATACAAGACAGGATACAATACTCACAGGATTTACAGGAGTATAGTGCAGCACTGGGGTGCAGGACTCACAGGGAGACAGGAGTATCTTCGCAGCAGTGGGATGCTGAGCTCACAGGGAATGCGGAATGTGGGTACACAAGGACAGAAGGCTATCTTTTTGAATAAATAAGGAATACAGGGTACAGAGATCACACTGGAAGACACTGGGAACACTGGGGGTACAGAGATCACACTGGAAGACACTGGGAACATTGGCGGTATAGAGATTGCACTGGAAGACACTGAAAACACTGGGGGTACAGAGATTACACTGGAAGACACTGAAAACACTGGGGTTCAGAGATCACACTGGAAGACACTGAAAACACTGGGGTTCAGAGATCACACTGGAAGACACTGAAAACACTGGGGGTTCAGAGATCACGGTAGAAAAAACTGGGGACCTTGGGGGTACAGAGATCACACTGGAAGACACTGGGAACACTGGGGGTACATATATCTCACTGGGAACACGGGGGGGGGGAAATCACACTGGAAGACACTAAGGATACAGAGATCACACTGGAAGATACTAAGGATACAGAGATCACACTGGAAGACGCTGGGAACACTGGGAAAGCTGTGGGTACAGAGGTCACACTGGAAGGCACTGGGAACATTGTGGGTAAAAAGATCACACTGGGAACACTGGGGTACAGAGATCACACTGGGAACACTAGGGATACAGAGATCACACTGGAAGACGCTGGGAACACTGGGGGTACAGAAATCACACTGGGAAAGCTGTGGGTACAGAGGTCACACTGGAAGGCACTGGGAACATTGTGGGTAAAAAGATCACACTGGGAGACACTGGGAACACTGGGGTACAGAGATCACACTGGGAACACTAGGGATACAGAGATCACACTGGAAGACACTGGGGGTACAGAAATCACACTGGAAACACTGGGGTTACAGAGGTCACACTGGAAGGCACTGGGAACACTGGGGGTAAAGAGATCACACTGGGGGACACTGGGGTACAGAGATCACACTGGAGGCATGAAAATCACACTGGAAGACACTGGGGGTACAGAGATAACACTGGGGGACACTGGGAACACTGGGGTACAGAGATCACACTGGGGTACAGAGATCACACTGGGGGACCTTGCAAACAAACACTATGAAAAAGGGGGATCCAGCTACAGGAAGTCTAAGAATTTTGGGGTTACAAGGAGTCTCTCAGAATGTAGAACACTGGGAGTATAGGGGTCACTAGGAATCTTCTCTGGAAGCTGAGGACATGAAGAAGCACTGGAACTTCATGTACCAGTATGCCTGCTGATCTTTGGGAATACAGGTGACAGATCACCAGCAAAGCAGCAGATTTGTGACAAGGATTTTCGAACAATACATTCCAATCACCTTCTAAAAATTTTCTGCAAAGTAATTTATATCAAGAGAACCAGTTATATAAAGAATCCATCATCAGCATATACTGTAAGCTCTTAATACTCTCATATACCATTAGTAAACCAAATATTAATTATTTTTCTTTATAAAGGGGATCACTTTCTGGAAATGTTCTGCCTCCTCCACTTATATAAACCGGGAAATGTCAGTAGAATTGTTGGGAGTTTTCTGTATCTGGTCTTTGTGGAGGAGGACCCGCTGCTGGCCTACTGGTGGTGTCTGTTCTCTCTTACATCCCAGCAGGGTGTAGACGTGTCTCTGCCACTGTGAGGATGCATAATAATAGATCAGAGGATCCAGACAACAACTGACACTGCTCACACTGACACTGATGATGTAGACGATGTACAGGAAGTTACCGGCTTGGTTATAGATCTGCAGGAAATGCATGAACCAAATAACATTGGCTGGGCCAAAGCAGAGGACAAACACACACAGCACAACCACAGACAGGAGGACGGCTCGGGATCTCTTCTGGGCGCCCTTAATGCTCGGAGCGCTGAGACTGCGGATAATTCCAATGTAACAGAAGATTGTTATAATTAAAGGTATAAAATAGAAAAGTGCAATATAAAAGGGGAAATAGTAGTAAACATGAGACCTTTCAACCAATTCGGCATCCTGAACATCAGTACACGTTGTGATATTTAGGTCGGGAAACGGTCGGGTTTGTTGTCTTATGAGAATCGGCACGGTGCTGACCATCGATATCACCCAGATGCAGCCACACACCAGCCAGGCTCGTCTTACTGTGCGCCAGGGAAGGGACTTGATCGGATAGACCAGAGCCAGGAACCGGTCCATACTAATACTCGTCATCAGAAGGATGGATCCACGCATGTTACTTAAATACATGGCCGTGACTAATCGGCACATCCCTTCCCCCACCATCCAGTTATTTCCTGAGAATCGGTACACAATGTGGAAAGGAAGAATACTAACAAAGAGAACATCAGCAGCAGCTAGGTTCAGCAGGTACACCACTGTCGGCTTCTTCACCTTCACCTTCACCAAGAACACGATGATCGCCATTATATTGAGAGGAAGAGCCACGAGGAGAACCACGATATAGATGGAGGGCACAAACTTTGTCACCAACCAGCTATTCATATACTCTTTAAATTCATGTAAAAACAATTTGTGCTGTATGTGGACCTCAATATGTTGGGTTGAGTTCACCGTAGTTTCATTACCTGAAAACATTAAAATATGAGATGAAGTCATTCTACGAGAAATATTTTGCAGCATTTTGTACACTACATCAGGCAGGAGGACAGCTGGTGATCTCCTGTGTGTCCCCTAATGTTGGGTTCCTTGAGATCTGCTGATGATTCCAATGTAACAGGAAGGACACAGCAGATCTCTGGGTATGTGCTTTGGCTCTAGGAGGTTGGACACTAGGCAAACAAAAAGGCACAGCAGATCTCTAGGAGGTTGGACGCTAAGCAAACCACAAAGCACAGCAGATCTCTGGGTATATGCTTCTGCTCTACTAGGTTAGACACTAGGCAAACAAAAAGGCACACCAGAGCTCTAGGAGGTTGGACACTGACAGTATTCACCTTCACTGAAATTTAAAGACAGATAAGTAATGGTTTGGATTGCTTCATATTTGCCAGCAATATCCCCATATAGAAATATTAAGATTTATTCCCATTTGCCATGAAATCTGTAATTCCTAAATGCTGGGTATATTCCATATCTTTCAATGTCAGACAGGTATTCCTTTTGTTGTGTATTGGGAGGGAACGTGGATTGCCCTTTTGCATTGCTAAGTGCTAATGACCTCCCATTGTTCTGTGTCTGGCTATTGTGTACATTGATTGCCCCCTGGGGGCTTCTGTCTCATTGCACATGGCAGTCCTTCTGGTCAAGCTATCGGACCAATCCCTGCTGACTCATTTTCAAGTCATCATTTGCATGGCTAAGGAGAACCTGAAGGAGGACCACAGGTACTTTACAATTGACCAATAGGAAAGCGGTTGTTGGGGGCGGGATGTTACAAATTCTGTATACAAGTCTTGTTCAATAAAGTTGTTCTAGAGTTCCTTCACCCTCACCTAGAGTTCTGTCTCTTATTGGGGGAATCTGCTGCAAGGGATTGCTATGGTCTTCCATACTCCTTTAGAGAATCACTGAGCTCTTGTCAGAGCTTGTGTAAGAGCTTGTTCTGCTGCACTCTCTGGGGAAAGATAGGTTCACCCACAGGAACCTGGAGCCTTGTCGGAGGTCCAGGGTGGGTAGGAGACTGCAAGACCCTAACCAAGCTGCGGCGGTTCGTGGGGTCTGAAGTGGTTACGGTGTCTGGTGGAGTGCTTGGAGCCCCTCGGGAAGCACTAGGAGCATCTGTCAACGGAGGTACCCGGTCGACACTAAGCAAACTAAAAGGCTCAGAAGATTTCTGGGTATATACTTCTGCTCTAGGAGGTTGGACACTGAAAAAAACAAAAAAAAAAAAAAAAACAAAAAAAACAAAAAGTTAACGCAGATCTCTGGGTAAATGCTTCTGCGCCAGTAGTTTGGACACTAGGCAAACCAAAAGGCACAGCAGAGCTCTAGGAGGTTGAACACTAAGCAAGCCACAAGGCACAGCAGATCTCCGGGTATATGCTTCTGCTCTAGAAGGTTGGACACTAGGCAAAACAAAAGGCACAGCAGAGCTCTGGGTATATGCTGCAGCTCTAGGAGGTTGGACTAGGCTAAGACTAGGCAAACCAAAAAGCTCAGCAGAGCTCTTGGTATATGCTTTGGATCAAGGAGTCTGAATACTGGACAATCCAAAAGGCTTAGCTGTGTCTATTGGCTACTGTGAAGCTCTTAACTCAGGCAGACAAATCAACTACAATAATGTGCAGGATTAACGTCTCCCAATGAACTACTGGAGGAAAGGATTTAATGCTGAGTAGACATTTCATTTTTTTTTCCACAGAATGAATTGGAGGCAGCAAACATCTGAGATGTCCAAAAGTATCCCTAAGAAAAAGAAAAAAAAAAGGGGGGGGGGGGGGGAGAGAGAGAGATTATACCAACAGCCTTGGCTTATTTCCACAGCTGCCTGTACTTTTCTCCAAAGGCTGGTTTTGACTGACGCAGTGACCTCCATGTGATAGAACTTGGTAAGTGTATGAGCTGAGGACCAGCTCTATATACCTGTATAACCGATGTCTGGTGCCTACCAGGTACCTACTGACCTCCTGAGAATGAGCAGTGACAGGGAACATGGCCTCTCATCCTTTGGTAGAGTATGGCTGGGATATATAATTCAAAAGTGATAAAGTGCCAAAAGTGTCCTTAGATTACACTGAAATAAATATATAAATAAGGTTGTGTATGTTCAAACGCCTTTTCTTTCCCAAAATTCATGCAGGTGCTCTTCCATGCAGTGGCCACTAGGTGTCCTAAGCGCCTTAGGCTCCACACATACCCCTTGGAATATCGTTTGAAAAAGGAAAAAGTGTGGGGATTAGTGGCCGGATCCATTAACCATAGAAAAGGAGGAAATACCACATATGATACAATACAAAGCTGGTTATAAAGGCAATTGAGGTGAGCGCTTAGGACACCTAGTGGCCACTGCATGGAAGAGCACCTGCATGAATTTTGGGAAATAAAAGGCGTTTGAACATACACAACCTTATTTATATATTTATTTCAGTGTAATATAAGGACACTTTTGGCACTTTATCACTTTTGAATTATATATTTATTGTAAGCTTAAAAGCACATACTTTATCACTGGCACTTTATTTAACAATTTATAATAAATTTTAAGGATTGTTTATAGCACAAATTTTACATCACCTATAAGAAATATTTTATATTTGAGAGATATTAATGGAAATTTTTTCAAATTTTTAATATTTATGCACTGGAGAATATTTATACAATCTTAGCACAAGGGATTTATATTATTAACATTTGAAAGCACTGAAAGTAAATGTATTTATATGAATAGTATGCACTAAGCACCTTTAAAGCGCGGTACTCCCCCCTGCTATAAATTTCTGGATTGTGTAGGTTACCAATAACAGTACCCGCAGCATTAAAGGAATTAAGGATTTATATAGAGTGACAGCGCGAGAATTTCACCAACCCATTATATTTATGGCTGGGATATCATCTGGTGAACCCATCGTGTAATATCAGCACTTGGCATTGTGGGAAATCTCAGAAATGACTTAGCCTGAAGCCACCTTATAGAAGGAAGCCATAGAGGACAAATTAATACTGGCCACTGTGTGACAATCAGAGAGTGAACAGCAAACGAGGATAAGAGAGATGGACAAGAGGAAGGAGCACATTGTTCTCTCAGAGATGGAAGAATAATATGAACTTCAAAGAACCACCTTGTCCTTGTGGAGGATGAGGAAAGAGGATGAAAGCTAGCCATGCATGATTGGTTTTCTCTCGTTCAGCTCACATTCAATGTATTACCCCATCCACACTAAACTGCAACCTCTATTGCGAACTATTGTATTCAGGCAGTGTCAAAAGAAAAATTTAGAAGAGTAATGGGAGAAGAATGGGAGAAAGGGTAAGGAGAAAGGGATGGGTCCGCGTTTAAACATGCCATGGTCCAAAAGCACAATCAACTGGCATGAATAACAGGTCAGCTATGGCTTCATGAGGGCAGGTCCATCTTAATGAACAGGCACACCTTGGAACTGCCTAGGGGCCCCAGGTTCATGGTGGAGGGCCCATGGTCAAGGGCGGGAAAAGGGGAGGGGCAGGCACTGTGTTAGGGTGGGTGCACTGGTAATTTGGCCACTCCTCTTTGACAGAAGTAACTGCAATGTCACTCCTGTCAGAAGGCGCTGATCAGGCTTCTGCTGGAGAGAGGATTCAGCTTTCTCCTCCCTCCTGTAGGGGGAGGAAGTGAGATGGCGCTGCTACTGAGAACTCACCTCAGTATCCGCACGGGAGAGAAAAGAGAAGCTACTTTCATTGCAGGTGGGAACAGCATCTGTGAGTAAAATGGTGAAGGGGTGAGTGGGGGCACAACTCTAATGTATGGGGGAACCTGATTTTTTGGGGACACTGTTATGGTGGAACCTAATGTATGGTGACACTAATAGGGGAACCTAATGTATGGGGACACTGGAATAGGGGAACCTAATGTATTGGGACACTGATGGGGGAACATAAATTATGGAGGCACTGTGATAGGTACACCTAAAGTATATGGGCATTGGGATAGGGCAAACTCATCTAAGGGGGCACTGTGATGAGGGAACCTGATGTAAGGGGAATACTGTATTGGGTACACCTGATGTACAGTAAATGGGCACTGTAATGGGGCCACCTGATGCAAGAGGGTGCTGTGATGGGGACACCTGATGTACAGTATATGGGCACTGTGATGGGGCACCTGATGTAATGGGACACCTGATGTAAGGGGACACTGTGATGGGGACACCTGATGTACACTATATGGGCACTGTGATGGGGGAACCTGATGTAAGGGGGTACTGTGATGGGGACACCTGATGCAGGCTGGTAGGGGCCTTAGTGCATTACTTTGCTCAGGGGCCCATGATGCTATTAGAATTGCACTGCATGAGGGAGGCATAAAAATCAGGGGGCAAAAACCTATCAACCCAAGGTTGGCCGATTTTAGTGTATCATCTCAGCTTATCCTGGAGTGTTGTTTCTATCTTGGCGTGTATTATCACCTGGGTGACTGTTTTTAGCAGTGACTACCCAAAGTAACGGTGTCGTCCAGTCTTTGGCTATTGTCTGCTTTGCGGCAGTCGTGATGAAGAAGAGGAGGCGACACTGGTTCCTGGTCAGCTCCACAGGCTTAAGGTTTAACAGGGCTATTCATGGATCAAGTGTCAAATAACGAAGACAGGTTTGAAAAAATGTCTTCCCAATAGGACTCTACAATGGAACAAGGCCACCATGTATGTATATATGTGCCTGACTGCTGAAAACAGATGGATGGGTAGCCTGGGACATATTTGAATATCCTATGTGGCACTAGATACCAGAGCGATAGAACTTTATAAGATGTCTCAAGAGCAGCAAAATTTGGAGAAACCTTAGGAGTTGTTTGCCAAAACTCTAAGCAATCCTCTAAGGAAAGGTCTAAGGCTAGATCTGTAGTTCATGAGGCTGGCGGGGGTGGCTGTGGGGTGGATAGTCATGTTGTACACAATTTATAAATAACACCCTTAGGGTGCTGGTCAGATGCAGAAGTGTTAACATACAAAACCTCATGCTGAGGTCTGTGGTGGACGGAAGTGTAGCCGCATAAAAGTGTTTAATTTGAAGGTACCTAAAGATCTGAATTGGGGAGTTTATATTGCTCTTTTAGGGACGGGAATAATTTAAAGCCTTTGGAAGGCACAAGGTGGTGTGGTCAAGTTAGGTGTAAGCATGTCCAATCTTGAAATTAAATTGGGGAGGCCACTGTAGGAGGCCGGGTTGTGGAAGAAAGATAATAAGGGTCGGTGTGGTAAAATTAGTTTTGCCTTGATGCGTGTCCTAGATACATGAGGATTGTGGAGTAGGTGGGTGAAATGTGTGGCCTAGCTCTGGTGTGGTAGATTGTCTATAGTGTGGGGGTCAGCACCCTGGGCTTCAATTCCATCCTATATTGGGGCTTCCTGATTGGCATGATATTTGAGGAGGGGAGCCAGTTGGGCCACCTGATAATATTTTGAAAAATGCAGAATACCCAGGCCACCAGACTGTTTTGAGTGTAGAACCTCGAGAGGCATGGCCGAGTGGTACCCCAAATACATTTAAACATTAAGTGCATTAAATGAGCAAGTATTGGAGGGTAGTTTGCTTTATTTAAAGAGTCTGGATGATTGGTCAGGTGCACACCTTGGTATTTCAAAGAGTGGGATGACCATTGGAAAGGAAAGGACTGTTGTAAGAGGGGACATTCATCCACCGATAACGTAATATTTTAAGCCCTTGATTTATTCCAATTAAATTCCTGACCAGAGACCTGGGTGAAAGAATCCAGTAGAGAGAATAGGTTCCAGGTTGAAATAGGGGGGATGTAACAAAGAGTAAAACATGCAGAGTTTACGGGCAGTGTCTGCTACCCCTATAACGTTCAGATTATCGTGAATGAGATGTGCCAGGGGCTCGATTACCAGCACGAAAAGCAGTGGATACAGGGGGCAACTCTGTCTCATCCCTCTCACTATGGGGAAAACTGAGGAGCTATATCTTACGTATCATAGAGGAACCCTGGGGTTCTCATACATCACAAATATTCACTGTAAAAAGTTTGGGCCGAAGACCCAGCGAGTAGGGATGTAATTTATTACATCCAGGAAACAGAGTCAAATGCCTTACATATCTCTAGAGATAAGAAATAGGCTGGGATGTGATGGGAGTGGATTATATGTAGTAAAGACGTCACTCTCCATGTGTTATCTAAGGCTTGACAATTGGGGATGAAGTCTATTTGATACTTATGGATCAGGGAGCCTATAATTGCATTCAGACATGAGGAAAGGACCTTTGCTAACAATTTAACGTCATTATTAGGCAAGGAAATTGGGCGATAGTTGGCCCAGGACATAAGGTCAGAGGCAGGTTTGGGGTAATAAGTGATGCAGTAGTTACAGTTTTGGGTCAAAAGGAGTGGCCATTGTCATGCCTCCAGCTTAGAAATAATTAATGTTAGTGGAAGTTGTAATACCAATATTGTCCACAAGGTGCCACTGTGACATAGACTGTTGTTCTACAGCACTTTATGGTATTTCCTGTTCTCTATTACTGAGTATTAGTTCCACCCCTCTCTGAGAGAATCTCCATTTTAGATTTACCTCAAGAAGGAGCAGACTGCATCTGAGGTTGTTGTGGGAGATTCCTGAACCCCCCTTTGAAGCATTGCTGGTATGCCTATGAACTGTCAGTTATATACTCAGTGCATATATTGTTTATGTTTGTACACTGATTGTATGTTTATTTACAGTTTCACCATATTCTCAATCCTATCTGATCAGTCCTATCTGACTATTCACAATCCTATTTGCATATCCATTCTGACTTGTAACCTGTCATGTGACCACCATTCTTTCACTGGAATAAAGTCTTAAGTTACAAAAGGACTGGTTATTGTAGGATTAAAGGTTTAGCTGTATGTTGAGCTGCACACGCCTGGGGCATACGTGTAGTGAGAACAGAACAGCCATCAAGTAGGGAAATAAATCCCCTAGCTAGGACAGGGGCCAGGTATTCTGCAAATGACTTGTAGTAGCCCGATGGTAGTCCATTAGGACCGGTATGCTTACTGCTTCCCATAGATTTAATGTCTCTGGTCATTTCTTCTGTCAATATGGGGCAGTCAAAGCCAGCTTTTTATGAAGGTGTCACTGTAGGCAAATTAATGTTTTGCAAGACTGTGGCTGCTTGTTGGTCAGAGAAAGAGTGGAAGGAAGCGTACAGTGCAGATAGATGGTGTTGGAATTCCTGCAAAGCTTTTACTGGGTTGCTGATATAAGTGGCGTGAGAGTTTTTAGGGGGATTGGCCTATGGGTCTAAACAAGCTTGCGTAATTGTGTGGCCAGTAACATATCAGGCTTATTGGATTTTATGTACAATGTATGGTGGGAATGGCGAATAGCTTTCTCAGCTGATTCTGCTAGCAGAAGATCCAGCTCGGCCCGTACTTTCTCATACCACACCTTGTATGCCGTTGTTGGGTCAGATTGGAAAGTCACATAGGACGCTTGGAGATCACGTTCCAGTGTCCTTAAGCGAGCGTATTTGAGAAGGGTGATAAGGAGAAGACAAAAAGGGGAAAAAGAAGGCTTGTAACTATAATGCGCTAAACAGAACTATGATACTAAAAGAACCGTGTTGAGCCCACAAGAAAGAGCCAACGACCATTAGTTCATTTACAAGAGGGTAGTGCAAAAAAGCCAAGCGGGAAGGAAGTCTCAGGAGCAGTGACTGCTCAGCGAAAGGAATCCAAGTAAAGTTAACAATAAAGACATAGTGAAGCGAGCGCTGTATAGTTAGTTAGCAGTTAGTACACAAAGGTGAACATACGACCTTCAATAAACAAGAAAAAAATGCTGTGCCATGCTCCGTTGTGATAAAAAGGCAAAAAAAAGTCTTGTTATATAGTAAACAAATATAGTCCTAAAATACATCAACAAAAAGTTGATTTATTTCAGTAACTTCAATTCAAAAAGTGAAACTCATTCATCATAAAATAATATAATACACAGAATAATAATGTCTTTACCTGAGTTCCCAATGGAGTTTAGATCATCTGGTGGTGATTGGGGAATTGCCCTAATTATATCTATAAGAAATAGAAAACCATAATTCGCTGAGAACATTGTATATGTGATTCTTCGGATACAATACAAAACATGGACAGGAAATAAGCAGAACATTCTCGTTGTGTCTGGAAACATACTACAGTCATCTCACATTGTATATATTGTGTAGTATGTGGTGATGGATGTCAGTGTATATCACAATGAGCAGCAGAGAGAGTTGGTGGTTAGCACTTCTGTCTTGCAGCGCTGGGGTCCTTGGCTAAAATCCCCACCAGGAAACAATCTGCACGGAGTTTTCATGTTCTCCCTGTGCTTGTAAGGGTTTTCTCACAAATTCCAAAGACATTCTGGTAGATAACTGGCTCCGGGCTAGATTGACCGTTGTATGTGCCGGTGAGAGAAGGGCCTTACATTGTAAGCTGCTTAAGGGTAGGGTCTGATGTGAATGTACAATATTTAAAGAGCTGTGTAAATTGTCAGTGCTGTATATATACCTGTAATAAATAGATACTGTGACAAACCCAACCAGGATGAGGGCTTTTGGAGAGGAATAGGGGCAAGCCTCCTACCCAATGATTATGCCCCATGGAGAGAGCAGATCATTCTATAATGATGGACCACCACTTAATGGATGCTGAGAGCAATTCTCCCGTATTCTCTGAATAAGGACAATAAAGCTTCCCTTCTGGAGTGCATGGAAAGGTGTAATATTAATCATGTAAAGACTAATGGTCAGAGGGAATATGGTGGCCCTCCTGCAGACTGGGTTGAAGAGGCTCTCACTTGGGACAGAAATATTTATTAACCGTAACCCTAGGGAGATCTATGAAGATAAATTAATTCCACGTATGAGACTGCTGGGACATTGTATGTCTTCTGATGACGAGTCTAGTGGACAGAATACACAAGTTTGTGTCTCTCCCATTGGTAATTGGGTCACCTATTCTTTCTGTCTGTCTGCTAGTATTGTGTCCCCTCCACCTTGTTAGCAAACTATTGTGGGATGTTATATGTTTATGTTGATTAGCTTAGAAGTAAATTATATCACTGTCAGGTATTAGTTGCTAGATGTGGATTAGCATATACTATATGTTGGTTGTTTCTTAGTTATGTTAATTATATTTCTGTATACAGTTTCCTTTGCATACGATAATGTGATCAGGCTCACCTGATCTGATGTACTATAAATCCTGTGTGAGTTTTCAATAAACAGTTTCAGTTACAGAGCACCTAAGCTAGTGTCAGCTAGATTCCTGGGTGCTATGCCATATTCCACTATAATACCTGGTTCCAATGTCCAGACTGGATGAAGAGTTATACTGACAGAAACACCCAAGCAGGGTGCAGGGTAGTTCCGTCACAGATACTGGAGGGTGATGAAAGAGAGATCACAGAGCTGTACTGGAGGGTGATGGAAGAGAGATCACAGAGCTGTACTGGAGGATGATGGAAGAGAGATCACAGAGCTGTACTGGAGAATGATGGAAGAGAGATCACAGAGCTGTTATGGAGGATGATGGAAGAGAGATCACAGAGCTGTACTGCAGGATGATGGAAGAGCGATCACAGAGCTATACTGGAGGATGATGGAAGAGAGATCACAGAGCTGTACTGGAGGATGATGGAAGAGAGATCACAGAGCTGTACTGGAGGATGATGGAAGAGAGATCACAGAGCTGTACTGGAGGATGATGGAAGAAAGATCACATAGTTGTACTGAAGAATGATGGAAGAGCGATCACAGAGCTGTTATGGAGGATGATGGAAGAGAGATCACAGAGCTGTACTGGAGGATGATGGAAGAAAGATCACATAGTTGTACTGAAGAATGATGGAAGAGCGATCACAGAGCTGTTATGGAGGATGATGGAAGAGAGATCACAGAGCTGTACTGGAGGATGATGGAAGAGAGATCACAGAGCTGTACTGGAGGATGATGGAAGAGAGATCACAGCGCTGTACTGGAGGATGATGGAAGAGAGATCTGAGAACTGTACTGGAGGGTGATGGAAGAGAGATCACAGAGCTGTACTGGAGGATGAAGGAAGAGAGATCACAGAGCTGTACTGGAGAATGATGGAAGAGAGATCACAGAGCTGTACTGGAGGATGATGGAAGAGAGATCACAGAGCAGTACTGGAGGATGATGGAAGAGAGATCACAGAGCTGTACTGGAAGATGAAGGAAGAGAGATCACAGAGCTGTACTGGAGGATGATGGAAGAGAGATCACAGCGCTGTACTGGAGGATGATGGAAGAGAGATCGCAGAGCTGTACTGGAGGATGATGGAAGAGAGATCACAGAGCTGTACTGGAGGGTGATGGAAGAGAGATCACAGAGCTGTACTGGAGGATGATGGAAGACAGATCACAGAGCTGTTTTGGGTACTAGGGGAGGGCTATGCTCTTCTTTTCTAGGGCTGCCCCTACACACGGCTTATGCTAACTTATTGTATTAACACCCATTTAAAGTGTAACTCCAGACAAACTTTTTTTGGGTGGAGCAGCAAAGGGTTTATATTGCTGACTGTATCTGCTGGGTTATTTCCCCCCACACATTCTCTCCAGGTGACACCACATCAGTCAGAGTTTGATATGGTGTCACAGGACAGGTGAGGACAGAAAGAAATGGGGAGAACACAGACAGCACAGCAGAGCTGACACAGACACTTACCTTTCCACACTCAATCCAAGAAAAAGAAAGTCTTGGCTGGAGTTCTACTTTAAGTGACATTTTTATTACAGAATGATGGAAACATAAAAAGACTTAATAATGAAGCTCCTTACCTGCAAAAAGCCCGTCATCTGAAACCAAGAGAAGAGA
This sequence comes from Pelophylax lessonae, assembly GCF_965119305.1. NCBI lineage: Eukaryota > Metazoa > Chordata > Amphibia > Anura > Ranidae > Pelophylax > Pelophylax lessonae. Next base: position 891,929,693 of record NC_138768.1, on the reverse strand, counting down.
AGACAGAGTTAGGTTTGATCTTCCATTGATATAAAAGTTACTTTATACAGAGTAATGAGGATGTACCATGTGACCTGAGCCCCAGCAACCAATCAGATCTCAGCTCACTGTGGTCACATGATAGAAGATATGATTTTTGTTAATGAGCCCTTATGGTGTTCATAGCTCTGATTTGTTGTGTAATCGGAGAACCATCTATATCAGTGGTGGTCGAAATTCTTTAAATAACCAGAGTTTAGAAGTCAACATGGGGAGAAAGTGCTTTGCCAGGTGGATCCGCTCCTCCCACCTTCTCTGGTCAGTCAGGCTGCATGCTCAGATAAACGTTTGGTTAGGAATTTAGAGGGACTTTTTGCTTTTATTTCCACTCACCCGGTCATTTGGTGGTGGGCATGAGAATGATCTAGACATTTCTTAGTGAGTGACTCGTTTTTCTCTGCTCAGAAGACGCTCACCACCTATTTACTGAGAGCACAGGACCGCTACAGTATGCCTCAACATGGCGCTGGGATTTCTCCCTCCTCTCCCACCACCAGGGCCGGGATAAGGGGTGGGCAGAAGGGACGGCTGCCCCAGGTACAATGGTTTATTGCAGGGATTGGGACACCCTGTGCCAAGTATTCTGTTACAAGGCTGACAGGCGTAGTGACAGACAGCACTGCTAATCCTAAGCCTAAGGGAAGGGGCACAGTTTGGTATGTTTGCCCTGGGTGCTGGATGACCTTCTCCCAGCACTGTCTACCACGCAGCATGCCCTTAGGTGCTGTAGTGGCTCTTGAGTCCCAAGATTGTGAGTACACTACACAACTCTCTAAGGAGGACTTAGATCACAGTCTGGAAGCCATGTACAATAAGCTAGCCACTATATTTCAACAAGAGCTACACAGAACCACCAATACCGTATCCTAGGAGCTTGTTTCTCTAGGGTCATAGACAGATCGTTTAAAAACCAAGCATGAAGAACTGAGCCTGGCATACAATGATCTAGTTAGAGAACACGAGACCCTCTCAGCTGCTTTTGCTCAGATTTAGGCTCAGGTAGAAGATTTAGACAAACGTAACCGACGCAATAACCTCAGAATTTGGGGCATACCGGACATGGTTACTGATCTTTTTCCCACCAAGCTAAAACTCGTTGCCTGATAAGGAAGTTCAGCCCTTCACCTTTGATCGCATCCATAGAGCCTTACTCCCTGTACCTCCACCAGACAAGCCTCCCCGTAATATTTTGTGCATGAAGGATTTCCTTACTAAGGAAGATATCCTACGAATGGCTAGGAATTCTCAATCTCTCTCATTCGAAGGAAACACAATCCAAATCCTGTATATCACAAGCCAGGCTGACAGGTGTCGCAAAATGAAAGAGGTTACTACTGCCCTATCATCAGCCCGAATCCGCTAGAATGGGATTCCTCTTTAAATTGATTGTTCAGCATAACGTTAACAACCCACATAGCTACCTCCGTCCTGGAAGGTCAGGAAATTTTCATTAAACTTGGCCTTATGGATGCTGACTCCTTGCCCCGCCCACCTTCTACACCACGTAGATCCAATCAGGACTACGCCTTCACCATGCAGGAATAGAAGAGAAGAGCTCAACATGAGGCTGCCTTTGTTTTATTCATGACAACTTTTTGGATCCACATACCTTTTCTCAAGGTCTTCTGGTTTTTTATTTTTTCCCTACTGAAGCCCTGTTAATATAACGTGCCTTGTCCTCCATGCACTCTGTACCTTCATATGGTGCCTGTGGGGTTTTTTTACCTCCACACTTATTCTTACTGTTGATCAGACTTGTCTCTATACAGGTGGACTTCTTATTGAGGGACTTAACCATCCTTTTTTCTCTCAAGGTCTACTTTTCCGATGACTATTGTGCTGTGGGATCCCATCCCTTGGAAACCCTCATCCTAAGTATCGCTGTGCATTGCTTTTTCTGTTCAATTAAGAATAGCATTGCATATTGTTTTTATTTCATGCACAATCTTTATCTGCTATTACTTTATTGATTCTCTAGCAGGCTGTGTCCCCAGCAGCCGCTATGATGTCTCCCCACTCCACCCATGTTCAGCCTTGTAATATTTGGTAGGCGGTTTTTCCTACCACCCTTTTTTTGTTACTTTTTTCCTGGTTATTGGCTGTATTTTCAGCTTCTAGACATGATTGGTGGCGTTCAGGACTTTATATCTCTAGGTCTGCAGTATATTTTCAGGTATACAGTTATTACCTGATCTAATGATTAATTCTTGTTTCTTAAGTTGGTTTTGGTTCTGTTTTTACATTTTTATTGTATGTACAATATACATGTTCAGCTTTCTTCTTATCTTTCAGGCTATGCATATAGAGAGGTTATTATAAGATATGCTATGGTTTATCGTTTGTGGATTTCTCAGGAGACATGCTGGTTCCAGGTTACTATACACCCCTACTGCTTGTTTAGTGTCTTTTTTTGGCAGGTACGGCTTTGGTGGATCTTCTTTATTCCTGTACCCTAATCTGGTGAGCTTTATTTACCCATCTTCATGATGTATATTACATGCATTACTTGCAATGTTCAAGGCTTTAATGCACCCCAGAATTGTAAAACATAATAATAACCTTAGAATATTTAGTAGGATCTTGGCTGACCATCTGATTGGTTATCCCGTCTCTTGTTTCTTCTGACCAATCGGGGTTTATCCTGAACCACCTCCTTACAGACAATATTGGACTGGTGACCAATGTTATTCAAGATGCTAGTTTATGTCCTAAACAGGTTTTACTATTAAGTCTCGATATTAACAAGGCTTTCAATATTGTTACATGGCCCTATTTGTCTCATTTACTTCAATGCTATGGCTTTAGTGATGCTTTCCTACATGGCTTCCAAGCTTTATACCATTCCCCTCTAACTCGTATCAAACTTCCAGGTCGTAATTCTGACTTTCACACTGGGCAGGGGAACGCATGAAGGGCGTCCTCTTTTACCCTTATTATTTGCCCTTGCTATGGAGCCACTTTCTGGGGCTATTACTAATCACCCTGACATCCAAGGCTACACTACATAGGGTTTTCCCAAATTAACCACTTAAGCCCCGGAATATTTTACCCCCTTTCTGACCAGGACCTATTTTGCGATCCGGCACTGCGTGATTTTAACGGACAATTGCGCAGTCGTGTGACGCTGTACCCAAACGAATTTTACGTCCTTTTTTTCCCCACAAACAGAGCTTTCTATTGGTGGTATTTGATCACCTGTGCAATTTTTTGATCATGCGCTATAAACAAAAAAAAGCGTAAATTTTGCAAAAATAACAATTTTTTTCACATTTTTTTATATGAAATTCCCCAAAAAAAAATGTAAAAATCTAAATTTTTTAACATTTTCGGCCAATTTGTTTTATGCTACATATGTTTGGTTAAAAAAAAAAAAAAAAAAAAAAAAAAATCGCAAAAAGCGTATTTTGATTGGTTTGCGCAAAAGTTATTGCGTTTACTAACAAAAGGGAAAGATTTTTGTCATTTTTGTTGTTTTTTTTTTTCTTTTTAACGCGTAATGGTGGCGATCTGCAATTTTTTTGCGGTACTGCGACATTGGGGCGGACAGATCGGACCCTTGACTGACATTTTGACATTTTTGGGGTTACCAGTGACATTACTACAGTAATCAGTGCTATACATATGCACTGTTACTGTAAAATTAGACTGGCAGTGAAGGGGAGGGGTTATGTGTGTCCCTAGGGGCGTGATTCTAACTGTGATTGGCTGTGGCTTGAGGTGTATGAACAGTGATCAACGGTCCTACATAGTAGAACCGTATGATCACCATTCATACACAGGGGAGACTGACAGGCGGCTTGTTTACATTAGCCGCCTGCCTTTCTCCCTCTCCACCGATGATGGCCGAGTGACCGGCGGACATCGTGTCTGCCAGTCACATGCACGGGGGGGAGGGGTCCGTGACCACGCGGGAGCGGGGGCGCGCGCTCACTCCCTAGACCCTCATAGGCTAGCGACGTAGTACTACGTCGCTCTGCCTGTGAGGGGCTGACCGCCGCAGTAAATAGTCGTGCGGCGGTCGGCAAGTGGTTAAACTATGTATGTATTTATAAGACGTTCTGTTATAACAACATACCTCAGCAGCACTACCCCCGTAAGGGTTGCAGATGACTGGGCTTCCCACTCCTGCACAGCCAGGTAACAAGTATTTTCCACACTTTCTCCAAACACAGGGAACAGTCTTTGAGCTTGTTTTCTGTAGTTAATTAGGGGTAATAACTTGCATGGGGAATAGGAATTATGGGATGCCCAGAATAACTGGAAACAAAACAGCAACAACTTCCTCCCTATCTACACAGTCCAGAATTGTCCTCCTTCTGAACACTGACAGTCTCTGCTTATTAAAAGGTGCAAAAGCCCCTCAAGGACTAGGAACTCTCAATCCCTTGGAAAGTAGCACAAAGTGTTGTAGTCTGCATTCCATTCTCCACCTTCCTGTAGACACTGGTCCCAGCTCTACCAACTGCAGGAAATACCAGCCCACACAGCTGCACCTGTGGCAGCCTTTCCCCTTTGTAAGTCCCTGACTGTGCTGGTTTACTCACACTGTCCTCCTTGCTCCCTCTGCTTCTCAGGCAACATTCTTTCCAAACTGTACTGCCAGGAACCTCCCAAGCCAGCCTGAGCTCCAGCCCGATGCAGAGCCCCCCTGAGACCAGGTGTCTTCCTCAAGGGCCCCAGTTTCCTCAGCACTCCATCTTCCACCTGACTGCCAGCAAGACTCATCCTTATTTAAGGGCTGGCTCAGGCACCATGCCAGGCCCACTGCCTGGGGATTGCCTAAGCTCCCCTAAGTATGCAGATCAACTCTCCTGGCCTCCACCCTCCAGTTTCTAGAAAATTCTTCAAGCTTCCAGAACCAGAGACCTGCCTGTATGAATTATCCTGCCTGACCTAAAGTAAACCTATGACCCAATTAGGACTCACAAGGTAAATATGAGCCAAAACATGCAAACTGCACTCACACTATTAGCACAATAGAGGGTGCTACACGACCTTACCTAACTGTTTATCTATTTGACAAAATCTTGCAGTTGTCCGGATAGCGTAAACCTTGCTAAGTCCTTGGTGATGCCTATCAATATACTCCATGCACAGTGTGAAAACCTTAGAGCATAGTTCTCATTCAAATAGACGATGGATGCTATTTCCCATTTATGTAAAACTATGTGTTAAAACCCGTGCTAAAGGTAAAAAATATAAATAAGTGTTTCCTGAAGCTGCTGCTCACTTAGGTAAAAACCAAGGAAAAACAGTAAGACAATCTGAAACAGCGCTATCAGGCATAAATATTCACAATAATGATAGAGAATAGTGTACCAGTGCTCAAATCTAGAATATAAATATCCAGTTCATACAATGGTGCTAAATAAATGATTATTAATAAAGTGCACAAATTAATTATAGTGCATTCATAATACATTCATAGTGCAAAAAAAATGTGCAAAAGTGCTGGATAAGGTGCAGTCCAAAATGAATGGTCCACTTAAAGTAGAGCTAAAGTGCTGAAAAAAGTGCTGCAAGTGTTCCACATAAGTGCCAAGTAGGGATGATCGAACGGTTCGGGTCCACCATCGGTTCGGCCCGAACATTGGGTGTTCGAGGTTCGGCCGAATTTAGAACTTTTTGCCCAAAAAGTTCGGAATTCGGCAACCAGAACCGCCCAAAATGCAATGCTTCAGGAAATGGGCTTTAAAAGCCCGTGATTGGACCAGAACCATTAGCAAAAGCCAATTGAGGGGGCAGGAGAATGCTAGGAATGTGATTGGAGTGACTAGGGGGTCCCTAGACCAATCATTAGTGAATACGCCCCCCAGTATATAAGATCGCCCCCGCCATATTCCTAGCATTGTAATACAGGGACATGGAAGAGAGTGGAAGCAGTTCTGTTAATTTTACTTTAAAAGTGTCATTTAGCATTTATTAGTGTGAGGAAAGGGATATCTAGTGTAGTTAGAGTGCTCCTTTACACTTTAGTTAGCTTCAAAAATGTAGTTTCTGTAGGGAAAGTGTGAGGTGTCAGGGTGACCGTAGTGTAGTGTAGGGTTAACTGACAGTGACTGCTATGGCAGGGTGACAAAACCCTTCCATAGCAGGGTGACCGCTATAGAGAAATGATCATTTCTCTGTGTTGCTTCGGGACACCCATATGGCTTCTCACCAGCCAAGCATTTTTTATGCTGCAGGGGCTGCCACTGCCAGTGCTTTTTTGAGGACATGTTTGATGTCAGACATGACATCTGAACATGTGTATAGGGGGAATATATAGACATATATGTCTGAATATATACCCCTAGACATATATAGGTGTGATAGTAGCAGAAATAAATGCTTGCGCTAATGAAATCATTTACAGTAATATATTTCTGCTACTATCACACCTATATATGTCTAGGGGTATATATTCAGACATATATGTCTATATATACCCCCTATACACATGTTCAGATGTTTTGCCTGCCTCAAAAGAACCCCAAAAAATGCCAAAAAAACGCTAGCGTCAAAAAAAAAAAAAGATGCCCAGGTGTGTTTTTGCTGGCATTTTTTGGGGGGTTTTGGAGGCAGGCAAAACATCAGAACTTGTGCACAGTACTACTATACACAAGTTCAGATGTTTTTCCTGACTGCAAAGAACCCAAAAAAATGCCTTCTATTAAACCGGCAAGGTGTTACAGCAGAGAAGCCATATTCCTGTGCTTAAAGTTTTCTAATACAAACGATCTTTTTTTTTTCTGGTTCTGGACATGCTACAGAGCTGAAACTTCACATGTACACTTTTTAGACCCCCCAGATACTAAATCCAAAGTAAAAATCAAAAAATCTCTTTTTTTTTTTTTTTTTAATTTTTCAATAATTGGCTTTTTTATCAAAAATGACAATTTTTAAGAACTTTTTTTTGTGTGATTAATAGTTAATGGGGCATGACCCAGAACCCTAGGCACTTTTTAGGGGCATTTATTGGGTTTTAGGGCTTAAAAATGGTGTTTTTTGATTACAGAAGTTCGGGTCCCATTGATTTCAATGGGGTTCTGAAATCCGGGCCGAACTTTCGTGAAGTTCGGGTGTTCTGGTCGAACCGAACTTTTCAAAAGTTCGATCATCCCTAGTGCCAAGGTGCTCTCAAGGAAAAACCCCTTTTGGGGATGCACTCACCAGACTTGGAATGTAATCAACCCTCAAAATGCAGTAATTTTCACAGGGTAACCAGTAAGGATGGATGAGTCAACACAGCCTCCAAACACCTCCAGCTTTCTCTATGCTCTCCCCTTGATCAGATGTTGTCATGCTCTGCAGGGGAGAACATAGAGAAAGCTGGAGGTGTTTGGAGGCTGTGTTGACTCATCCATCCTTACAGCTCAAGTGGGGCATTAAAACTGGCCTCTGCTCAGACACAGTTTACACCATCCATGCTGGGGGAGGGAGGTCTGCACTCTGTCCTTGTCTTCATCCTGCACTCAGTAGGTCAGTGGCAGAGACCTTTTACTTCTCTTCGTCCAGAATCCTTTAGGCATTTCTGTGCAGCCTTTTTACAGGACATCAGAGTGGCCCAGGGGGCAATTGCCCCCCTGCCCCCTGGCCCAGTCCTCCCCTGCAGTTAACCCTCCCAACGTGCCTCCTTTTTGCTCCTATACCTGAGACAACACGCCGTGAGGAAGAACTCCTTCACACTTGGTGTGACTGCTCTCTCTGGGCCATAGCATTGCATTGGAAATCTGCCAGCGCTTCATTTGCTGCTTTAATTTCTAGAATTGACTCCATTATGCTCATGGAAATATTCTATATCCATCACAAGATAATCTATATTATCTATATTATACAAAAAAGACAGCTGCTTCTGTCCTAACTGGTTGGCTCATCATTATGTGGTTATAATATCTTTTTTATCGATCATTCCGATACAATATATCCTTGATCTGGATTGTGATTCTACTTTTGATCTTTACCTCCTCTTATTGTAGGTTTCTCCCACACATGGAAACTGTATGGTTGGAGATCTCATTATCATACTGTTCTGGCTGAACCTGCTTTGTACTTTTTGCACTTCTTGTCCATTTTATGGCCCTGTTATTTTGTAATATTTCACTACTTTCAATAAAAAGCTTGGAAAAAAAAAAATAATAATAATTCTGTCTTCATGTTTATTAATACTTTACATTTTATTTGCTTATATTAAGGGATGGATGGATGGATTTCCTGGGGGACCTCAATGATTTATTTACTTATTTTTTTGCATGAAGCACTCCCTTAACCACTTGACCTCCGGAAGACTTGCTGACAATCTGACATTAACTGACACTTTGTCTGGAGCCAGTGGCACCACTACAGTGATCGCTGATAAATAATATGCACTGTTACTGTACTAATGACACTGGCTGGGAAGGGGGTAACATCTAGGGCGATTAAAGTGTTAACTGTGTGCCTAGCCAGTGTTTGTGTGTTAACGGTGTGCTGCTTTCACTAGGGGAGGAGATCGATTCTAGTCCCTTTCTTCTCCCCCACCAGAACAGAGACATGCCTTATTTATATCAGTTCTCTGTGTATTGCTGACGATCGGCTGGTGCCGAAGAACATTGAGCACCCGGCACCCGCAGATCAGATTCTGCTGTGAATTATCAAAGAAGCGACCCACCATAGGTGCGTGTGTGCCCCCTGCAGGCAAGAGTCTGGAATCACATACATATTATATATATATATATATATATATATATATATATATATATATATATATATATATATACACACATACACGTGATGCCGCGCACAGCTGCCGCCCTGTAGCAGAAAAACTGTTGTAAGGGGGGGGGGGGGTCAGCAAGTAGTAAAATCCAATCAGACTTTGGGTGACATTTTTGTTACAGAATGATGGAAATATAAAAAGACAATTAATAATGAAGCTCCTTACCTGGGTGGACCATGGGTGCTGAAAATAAGAGAAGACACAGAGTTAGGTTTGATCTTCCATTGATATAAAAGTTACTTTATACAGAGTAATGAGGATGTACCATGTGACCTGAGCCCCAGCAACCAATCAGATCTCAGCTCACTGTGGTCACATCATAGAAGATATGATTTTTGTCAATGAGCCCTTATGGTGTTCATAGCTCTGATTTGTTGTATAATCTTAGGATCATCTATATCAGTGGCGGTCACGGTTCTTGAACTAGGTGGCCCCTCAAGGGCCACACAAAATATTCAGGAGCCAGTCCTAGACTGGAGACGCATTATATGAGACTGCTAAGATCTCTGCTAGTACACCCTTTTACACATCAATGCCCCCCATATATTTGCTACAAACAGCCCTCAGCGAGATCCAAATATGAAAATGAATCAAAATCCCATCATTCACTGGCCTTAGGAAGCACCTAGGTAAGAAATACACAGGCTACTGTACTCCGGGGCCCTGATGGCCACACAGTGAGTCCTGAATGGCAGCATTGGTGGCCCCTTGGAGGCAGGTTGGTCTCCAGGGATCTATATTCTGGGGAAGGAAGTTCCTGGTCTATTGTACAGTGAGAACTCTATGAGGATGATAGCTAAACAGATATTGGTGGACAGTCTGATCCTTCTCTACCCTCTATTGTTACTATGGAGGCTTCACACTCTGGCCATAGTGCCGTCCTTACACCGTGCCTGCAGATCAGGTGAAGAGAACTGCTTCCTTCAGAAGCAGAATAATAGTATTCTTGGCAGGAAAAAAGCTCTAGAGTGTGATTGGGAAACACAAACTGGAGAAGATCCCTGTGGGGTGGTCAGTTTACCTCGAGTACTCACCATAGTCCTTACTGACCATAGAGCTTACTACAATGGGATGCTGGATGAGCTCAGTGTTCAGACATTCATTCAAATGATAACGTCTTCTTGGACAAAAACGCCGTCAGGTCTCGGCGTGCTGACGTCATCCCGGAAGTTATCCTAGGAGCGGATGCGTTTTGCCGTCCGGCCGGCGGCTCCCATCCATCGCGATTTTATCTACTATGCTTGTGAGTGTTCTTCTTTTTAATTAATAAACCAGTTATTTTATTACACTATTGGCGCTTTTTCTTTCACTCGGGCTACATCTTGGTACTGAGTTTCCAGTCAACACCATTGATGCTGTTGGTCCCGGAGCTTCACGCATGATGGGCAAGCGTTATTAGATCTACTGCTTGGATTATTTGTCATCTGGTAAGAGGCCAATAGGGCTTTTGAGTGACGTTTCTGGTTTCTTGGCGATCTGGATTTATCTATTTGCTCATTTGACCTATTTTTTCGGTAAGAGGCTTCACAATTGGTGGTGGTTTGTTCCACATTCCTCTCCTTACACTGGACTATTCACGTTTTACTCATTATTCATTTGGTGAGCTGCTGCACGATTGATAGGGATTCCTTATTGGTGGTGGAAACTTTATTTAACTATATTTAAATTACGGTATCACACTATGCAAGTTTTTTTCTTTTGCATATTATTCACATTATTCGCTGAGGACCCTGACAACTCCCATCTCCCGGATCTGTGACTATATCTCAGCATATGAATTTGCAGACTTTTAGTGGTTATCCGGTAAGCACATTTCCTACAGAGACCGTGGAGTGTGATCTATGCTTTCAGCGTCAATCAAGTTGATATATGGGACATTGATTTTTGTTTGGACATTAATTTTTGTTTACCCACTTCACGCAGCGCGGCTTATTTTTATATATATATTCATTCAAATGCCAAATGCTTATATAGCGCTGATATCCTCCTATTTTGATGTGCGTCTGTATACTTTAATGAAAAGTCCATGGACATTGCTATGTTTGAGTAGTTGGAGCCATCTAGTGACCAAATACTGGTAATGCAGCTATGTTTTTCTTTCTGAAAGAGACAGGAAGGGATTGTTGGTTTAGTGACCTACCCATGAACACCTTCTTGTGCAGGGCATGCTGGGTAGGGGATAAAAGGGGCCGGAGCAGCCATTTTAGGTCTCTGGGAATCGTGTGGCCTGCCTGAGAGGACCTGTGGGGAGACGGTGGCCAGATTGTAGAGACCCAGAGACACTCATCCGAGCATCAGAGGATGGGATCTCACTTTTTGGAGTACTTAGTCCTGGATCTTCTTTTCTTCGCTAGCTAAAGTGGCTCCTTGTGATTTGTAATCCACAGTTTTGGTGAAATAAATTGAAGTGAAAATGCTTCTGGTGTAGCGGTTACAACTATTTAAACATTTCTTGAGACATCAAGGTAGATAGGCCTCAAACCTTCTCAGTATCAGTTGCTCTGCTCCTTTGTGGAACTATAATTTTCAGTGAGGCCTGTATACGAGTCTAACTGCATGTGAGATTTAACAAACTGTGGGCCGTGACCCGCTCACCCACTGGATAGAGGCCCCGTGTGGTGACTTCTTTCCGGTGACTGAAACTTGCTTCTCCATCAGCTGGACCAATCACTCCGTTCAGCCCCACTGGGTGGATCCCGTCCTCCGATGCTCAGATGAGTGTCTCTGGGTCTCTGCAATCTGGACACCGTCTCCCCACAGGTCCTCTCAGGCAGGCCACACGATTCCCAGAGACCTAAAATGGCTGCTCCGGCCCCTTTTATCCCCTACCCAGCATGCCCTGCACAAGAAGGTGTTCATGGGTAGGTCACCAAACCAACAATCCCTTCCTGTCTCTTTCAGAAAGAAAAACATAGCTGCATTACCAGTATTTGGTCACTAGATGGCTCCAACTACTCAAACATAGCAATGTCCATGGACGTTTCATTAAAGTATACAGACACACATCAAAATAGGAGGATATCAGCGCTACACTTATGGCATGCATCATGGACCAACTTGTCAGCTTCTGGTTGTCAATGGTTGCTAAGGAAGCGGTGGGTGCTTGTACCCACCCTGTGCCTACCAACCACTGAAGTCACTTGGTCTATTCATTTACATGGACAGGAATCCCCACAACATAAGCAAATTGACAAGGATTGGAGTGGTTACATCATTGCCTAAATATAGCTACATGGTCATATTTGGACAATGATGTCACCTCTATCTCCGCCCCCTCTCTTATATTGCCAATGACAGCTCCAGAGTCTTCAGGCTTCAAGGATGTACATTGTGGGACTTATTTTTTGAAGAAGGACTTGTCAAAAACTGTCTTTTAACACACTACCTACCCAATACTCTTTCATATATGGGAGAGTGGTATCTAGGTGCCCCCTTATTAAAGGGGTCTTTCAGATTCTGATATAGCCCCTTGCCTGCAGACCCCAAGAACCAATGGCCCAAGGTGCTTTGCCAATGGGGTTCCTAGTTAGGTACCCTTCTATGTTAAGGGCATGTAGCCTGGCATGGTTCAGGGAGAATGCATGCTTGCCCCTCCTTTCTGGGCGGTCATGCTCAAAAAAGGTTTTTGGGGTGAACATTTTGGGGGAGGGGCTATTCAACCTAATAAATATCAAATAGTGTATACTTGCTGGCAGGGGCAGCTCTTGGCTCCTGTTCACCTCTACCAATCATGACAATAGACGTATACAGACATTTTCATCAAACCAATTGCGTTCAGAGAAGAGCAGGAACTGAAAGCAGAGCGCTCACTCACTGGAGGGGTTGGGTCATGTGATCAATACACTCTGGGGGCGGGTTTAGCAGAGATGTATATGGGAAAGGACAGCGTATTACCCTGACCTTCTCTCCTTTCTATAGATAACTCCGGGATTAATCCCAGCTCATCCCTAAAAGGAAGGTGGAGGCTCCCATCCCCCCCCCACATTACTCCCTGGGCAAGGATCTCCTCTCAGGGGACACGGTATGGGGTATGGACACAATGATCAGGTATTGGGGATCTGAGAATCCTATTGGATGGTATGACGAGGGACACCAATAGAATTACAGAGGCCATATCAGTTATGGAGGAAGCCCCACCTAATTTACATCAAGATATTTCCACCTAAACCTGGAATGTGTAGAAATAGAACAGAGTGTCTACAATATGATACTCACCAAAACCACTTGTATCGATCGGTTTAGCTCCAGGTCTGGGACGAACTGCAAAGAGAAAATCATTTCAAATTCAGTTTATTCTCAGAATTCATCTTTACACACAAACACAACATTTCTGTGTAACATGGTTACATCGTTGGTAAGGTTCAATAAAGACTCGAGTCTATCCAGTTCAACCTAAGTGTTTATGTCACTACCATATACCATATCCCTGTACATTGTGTTCACTGAGAAACACATCTAAAAGTGTTTACAATTCTATATACTCCTCGCTGACACCACAAACTGTGGAAGGGAGCTCCCCATCCTTACAGCTCTAACAGTAAAGAATCCCTTACAGAGTTTAGGACTGCTTCTCATCCAGCTCCATTGTGTGGTCTCATGTCTTCTTTAGAGACCTAAGATTAGATCAAAGATCCCCATCCCCCATCCCCATCCCCCATAACTGAGATCCTCCATATCTGAGGTCCTCCATCTCCAATAACTGAGATCCCCCATCCTACCATAACGGAGATTCACTATCCCCATAACTGAGCTCCACCATCTCCCATATTGGAGGTCCTCAGACACCATAACTGAGTTCCTTCATCCCCATAGCTGATCTCCTCCATCCCCCATAACTGAAGTCCTCCATCTCCCATAACTGAGCTCCTCCATCTCCCATAACTGAGCTCCTCCATCTCCCATAACTGAAGTCCTCCATCTCCCATAACTGAAGTCCTCCATCTCCCATAACTGAAGTCCTCCATCTCCCATAACTGAAGTCCTCCATCTCCCATAACTGAAGTCCTCCATCTCCCATAACTGAAGTCCTCCATCTCCCATAACTGAAGTCCTCCATCTCCCATAACTGAGCTCCTCCATCCCCCATAACTGAGCTCCTCCATCCCCCATAACTGAGCTCCTCCATCCCCCATAACTGAGCTCCTCCATCCCCCATAACTGAGCTCCTCCATCCCCCATAACTGAGCTCCTCCATCCCCCATAACTGAGGTCCTCCATCCCCCATAACTGAGGTCCTTCCATCTCCCATAACTGAGGTCCTTCCATCTCCCATAACTGAGGTCCTTCCATCTCCCATAACTGAGGTCCTTCCATCTCCCATAACTGAGGTCCTTCCATCTCCCATACCTATGGTCCTCCATCTCCCATAACTGAGCGCTCCCATACCCCATAACTGAGGTCCTTTATCTCCCATATCTGAGGCCTTCCATTCCTCATAACTGAGCTCCTATATCCCCCATAAATGAGCTCCTCTATCCCCCATAACTGTGCCTCTTTGTCTGCCAAAACTGAGGTCCTCCAAGCCCCCTAATTGTGGTCCTCCATCCCCCATAACTGAGCTTTTCCGTCCTCCATAACTGAGGTCCTCCATCCCCCATAACTGAGCTCTTCCATTCTCCATAACTGAGGTCCTCCATCCCCCATAACTGATCTCCTCCATCTGTCATAACTGAGGTTCTCATCTCCCATAACTAAGCTCCTTTATCCCCCATAGCTGAGCTCCTTCATCCCCCATAGCTGAGCTCCTTCATCCCCCATAGCTGAGCTCCTTCATCCCCCATAGCTGAGCTCCTTCATCCCCCATAGCTGAGCTCCTTCATCCCCCATAGCTGAGCTCCTTCATCCCCCATAGCTGAGCTCCTTCAACCCCCATAACTGAGCTCCTTCAACCCCCATAACTGAGCTCCTTCAACCCCCATAACTGAGGTATTTCAACCGCTACATCTGACCTCCTCAACCCCCATATCTGAGGTCCTCCATCCCCATATCTGAGGTCCTCCTTCCTCCATAACTGAGCCCTTCCATCCCCCATAACCATGCACTCCACCTCTTGTAACTGAGGTCCTCAACCCCCTTAGTTTTGTTGCCCTTCTCTGGACTCTCTCCATTCCTTAGCAAAGTCCCCCCTGTGGTGGTGAGAGCTGCAAACGAGGCATTGGGGGTCGGAATAGAGGCTCTGACTGGCATGTCTCACTCCATGTATGTGGGTGAGATGACGGGAGATGTGTGAGGGGCCTGGGGGCAATGACAAACATTAAATTACTAAATGGTTTACATAGAAATTATATAGGAGTTTGACATTTCATAAAAAAAAAAAAAAAAGTGTCATTTTCCTTAATGACATTTAAAAAAACATCTGAGCTTAGTGCAAAACTGACCAAACTCTTATTACAGAGAGCAGCCCAATAAAAACTGTCTGAATACAAAGACTTTACATATAGTGAGACAAATATCTGTACATCAATTCCTCCTCCACTGGGCAACGATCTCCTCTCCAGGGACAGACTCCATAGAGGACATGGGATGGATGCAATGATCTCCTCTCCAGGGACAGACTCCATAGAGGACATGGGATGGATGCAATGATCTCCTCTCCAGGGACAGACTCCATAGAGGACATGGGATGGATGCAATGATCTCCTCTCCAGGGACAGACTCCATAGAGGACATGGGATGGATGCAATGATCTCCTCTCCAGGGACAGACCCCATAGAGGACATGGGATGGATGCAATGATCTCCTTTCCAGGGACAGACTCCATAGAGGACATGGGATGGATGCAATGATCTCCTCTCCAGGGACAGACTCCATAGAGGACATGGGATGGATGCAATGATCTCCTTTCCAGGGACAGACTCCATAGAGGACATGGGATGGATGCAATGATCTCCTCTCCAGGGACAGACTCCATAGAGGACATGGGATGGATGCAATGATCTCCTTTCCAGGGACAGACTCCATAGAGGACATGGGATGGATGCAATGAAGAGTCATTGGATATCTGGAAATCTTATTGGATGGGATGAGAAACAGGAGGACAATGGAACTCCAGAGGTCCCATCAGTCATAAAGAGACCCCAACTTTATTTACACAGAGATATTTCTCCACCTACAACTGGAATGTATAGAATATATAATACATTACATACCATTACCACCTAAAGTTTTTTTCCATCCATAATTTAGAGAAGAGATGTTGAGGGCAGATATGGGAAGACCTAAAAAGAAAAAAAAACATTTATAAAATTCTGTCCATTCTCAGGATTTATAATTCTATGTAAAATACACATTTCTTCTTTTCATTTTTTACAGTTTAACGACCTTCATTGCAAAAACAAGAAAAGCAGAGGAACCGAGGAAAAAAAAAAAAAAAATTACACCCCTTGTTCCTAAATAAGGACTTTAAGGACTTTACTGGATGTAGGGTGTGCAGTCAGGGAGCATGACAAAAAAACAAATAGTAAAATTCATACAAATCTATTGAATATAAGAACATACATTAAAAACCATAGTGAAAAAAGAGAAATTGCACATAGTTACAACATTGACATCATGAGATAAGAGCCATCCAAAAAAAATGGTAGTCTCCTGAGCAGTCATTCAAGCAGGTTTAGGACTGACGCGTTTCGCAGAACAAAGGTGTTCTTTAAAGTGCTTCCTCAAAGACTTGACACAGAAAAGGAGAAAGAAGCCTCTGATGGCTGAGACAGACAGCATTGGACAATCACAGCCAGTCTACCCTTGGCTGGAGACTCAATGTTCTGCCTTTTTGTTACAAGACTCGAGTTACACCTCAACCCAGCTGAGGTGTGGAGTTGCTGTATTCTCATTAGGCCAAGTTGGTTTACTTGATATCCAGTCCCTGCACAGTCCAGTATCCCTCAGGAAGATTACCCGGGAACCGCTGGTGTCTGGGTACCTTCCTCCCTTGGACATGGATTCCAGGTGTTCCACGTTGTGATTGGCCAGTGCTGTCTGTCTCACCCATCAGAGGCTTCTTTCTCCTTTTTTGTCAGAATGTGAGCGACCAATCAGTACTGTCCTCTCACCCAACAACATCGAAGAGAAAGCTGCAATGCAACTGATCCCAGCGGAATGACCCAGAACCCTTCCTTTATAATCTCTGTGATGGAAAGTTAACCCTTCTTGCCGAAACCACTCCACTCAAGGTGACCCAGAACCAGTGGCGGCTGGTGTATACAGGGAGCAGGGCCCCCCCCCCCCGTCCATGCGTCCGGCCCCCTAATCTGCATGCAGGGCGCCAGACACATGGAGCTTAATGCTTTTGTTTTTTTTTTTAAATCACCTGATTAGAGCCAGAGGCTCTAATAGGGTGATGCAAAGGGTGGTCCCAGGGCGCAGAGCAGTGCGCCCAGAGCCCACCCATTGTGTGACAATAGCGAATGAAAATTCGCTATTGTCACACCGATCCTCCTCCTGGCCAATCAGGAAGCCAGTCTAATACCGGCTTCCTGATTGGCCGCATGGCAAACCCCATGCCATTTGCCAAGGAGGAGGCGGGAGCGGGAGGACCAGAGAAGATGCTCCGCCGGAGTGAGAAGAAGCCGCACGCCGGGAGTCTGGGACTGAAGATGAGAGAAGCCGTCGCCGCCGGGCTGCTCCAGGTAAGTGCACTGCTCTCGGGGGGGGGGGGGGGGGGGCACGTACGCGCTGGTCTCTGCATTGAAGGGGGCACGTACGCGCTGGTCTCTGCATTGAAGGGGGCACGTACGCGCTGGTCTCTGCATTGAAGGGGGCACGTACGCGCTGGTCTCTGCATTGAAGGGGGCACGTACGCGCTGGTCTCTGCATTGAAAGGGGGCATGTACGCAGGTCACTGTGCATTGAAAGGGGGCATGTACGCTGGTCACTGTGCATTGAAAGGGGGCATGTACGCTGGTCACTGTGCATTGAAAGGGGGCACGCTGGTCACTGTGCATTGAAAGGGGGCACGCTGGTCACTGTGCATTGAAAGGGGGCACGCTGGTCACTGTGCATTGAAAGGGGGCACGCTGGTCACTGTGCATTGAAAGGGGGCACGCTGGTCACTGTGCATTGAAAGGGGGCACGCTGGTCTCTCTGCATTGAAAGGGGGCACACTATACCTTAATTACTGAAGGCCCCTTTCTCACTTTTGTGACCTCAAAGTCACGCAATTTTTTACAGCGTTTTTTGCCGCAAAGCAATGCCCATTACATTTTTCTGTTTGCACCCCCCCAAAAATTTTGAGCACCAGCCGCCACTGCCCAGAACCCTTCCAGGGGCAGATCATTCCTCTATAAACTATGTGATGGAATGTGACTTTTTCCACCTGACATCGCTCTGCTCAGGGTGACCCGGATCCCTTCCAGGGACAGATAATCCCTCTAGAATTTCTGTGATGAAAGGTCACCCCTTCCTCCTGACACTGCTCCGCTCATGGTGACCCAGAACAATTCCAAGGACAGATCATTTCTGTCTTCTTTCTATTCCCTGCAGTTTCCCTCTTTTAGGCTATGGAGAACTGTTTGGATTTTTACAACACAGCGGGCTGAACAAAATAAAAGAGCGCTGATCAGAAGCTGATTGGTGGACCTTTTTCGGTCACGCCCCTTCGTCAGACATTCGGGAGGGTTCTGTCGGACCGTCTGCTGTACACAGGGGGGGCAAATGTAGGCCTGTTTCTATTGGATCAGCCGATACCTCCCGATATTTAGGTGTACGGGGGCTTAAGACTATTGAGGGTTCATTTCAGTGTTGACCGGGATGACCACAAACTCTGAAGTCAATAAATCTACACCCCCAAATTCTTCTTTCTGCAGAGAACGTAAAGCAGATCTGTGACCATCCAATAAGAACAACGCTGAAGACTTTCTCCGAGCATCCAATGTCAGCTGTCCTCCACTGGAACCATCACAGGGGGTACAAGGCCATTGTCACCAACAACTTCTCCATCTATTAATGATACATGGCTGGATCTGTCTTATCTGTACATGAAGATGGGGCCCCTCCACACCCCCCGGCCTCATAGTAGCCAAATGGGCTGCCTTGTCTACAATAATGTCACTGCACTGACCGATCCGGTCACAGCATAAAGAAAGGTCAACCGGTCACTCCAAAATTACTGACAAGGTGTTCCAGAAATATCACTTTAATGAATATTCTGTACAGCGAGAAAACCACACAATACATGATATCACCCTACAATACTGAAATGGGGGTACTCCCCCTCCTCATTGTCCTCTATGGAGAGCGAGGAGGACACACACAATACATGATATCACTCTACAATACTGAAATGGGGGTACTCACCCTCCATCTCATTGTCCTCTATGGAGAGCGAGGAGGACACACAATACATGATATCACTCTACAATACTGAAATGGGGGTACTCACCCTCCGTCTCATTGTCCTCTATGGAGAGTGAGGGGGACACACACAATACATGCTATCACTCTACAATACTGAAATGGGGGTACTCACCCCCCATCTCATTGTCCTCTATGGAGAGCGAGGAGGACACACAATACATGATATCACTCTACAATACTGAAATGGGGGTACTCACCCTCCGTCTCATTGTCCTCTATGGAGAGTGAGGGGGACACACACAATACATGCTATCACTCTACAATACTGAAATGGGGGTACTCACCCTCCATCTCATTGTCCTCTATGGAGAGTGAGGAGGACACACACAATACATGATATCACTCTACAATACTGAAATGGGGGTACTCACCCTCCGTCTCACTGTCCTCTATGGAGAGCGAGGAGGACACACAATACATGATATCACTCTACAATACTGAAATGGGGGTACTCACCCTCATCTCATTGTCCTCCATGGAGAGCGAGGAGGACACACACAATACATTATATCACTCTACAATACTGAAATGGGGGTACTCACCCTCCCTCTCATTGTCCTCTATGGAGAGTGAGGAGGACACACAATACATGATATCACTCTACAATACTAAAATGGCGGTACTCACCCTCCGTCTCATTGTCCTCTATGGAGAGTGAGGAGGACACACACAATACATGATATCACTCTACAATACTGAAATGGGGGTACTCATCCTCCATCTCATTGTCCTCTATGGAGAGCGAGGAGGACACACACAATACATGATATCACTCTATAATACTGAAATGGGGGTACTCACCCTCCGTCTCATTGTCCTCTATGGAGAGCGAGGGGGACACACATAATACATGATATCACTCTACAATACTGAAATGGGGGTACTCACCCTCATCTCATTGTCCTCTATGGAGAGCGAGGAGGACACACAATACATGATATCACTCTACAATACTGAAATGGGGGTACTCACCCTCATCTCATTGTCCTCCATGGAGAGCGAGGAGGACACACACAATACATTATATCACTCTACAATACTGAAATGGGGGTACTCACCCTCCCTCTCATTGTCCTCTATGGAGAGTGAGGAGGACACACAATACATGATATCACTCTACAATACTAAAATGGCGGTACTCACCCTCCGTCTCATTGTCCTCTATGGAGAGTGAGGAGGACACACACAATACATGATATCACTCTACAATACTGAAATGGGGGTACTCATCCTCCATCTCATTGTCCTCTATGGAGAGCGAGGAGGACACACACAATACATGATATCACTCTATAATACTGAAATGGGGGTACTCACCCTCCGTCTCATTGTCCTCTATGGAGAGTGAGGAGGACACACACAATACATGATATCACCCTACAATACTGAAATGGGGGTACTCACCCTCCATCTCATTGTCCTCTATGGAGAGTGAGGAGGACACACAATACATGATATCACTCTACAATACTGAAATGGGGGTACTCACCCTCCATCTCATTGTCCTCTATGGAGAGTGAGGAGGACACACACAATACATGATATCACTCTACAATACTGAAATGGGGGTACTCACCCTCCATCTCATTGTCCTCTATGGAGAGCGAGGAGGACACACACAATACATGATATCACCCTACAATACTGAAATGGGGGTACTCACCCTCCATCTCATTGTCCTCTATGGAGAGCGAGGAGGACACACACAATACATGATATCACTCTACAATACTGAAATGGGGGTACTCACCCTCCATCTCATTGTCCTCTATGGAGAGCGAGGAGGACACACACAGTACATGATATCACCCTACAATACTGAAATGGGGGTATTCACTAGGGCTGCAACTAACGATTAATTTGTCTGTCAACTAATCTATCGATTATTTTTACGATTAGTCGACTAATCTAACGATTACTTAAATTTTTTCTTTTTTTGCTTAATTGTTTTTTTGATTAGCTAATTAATCCTGTAATTAATACAGACCCCTCAGTAAGCCCTCCCACCTAGTACAGCTGGCAGACCCCATGAGCCCCAATAACAGATCCTATACACCCCCAGCTGGCAGACCCCATGAACCCCAATGACAGACCCCATGTACCCCAATGACAGATCCCATGTACCACCGGCTAGCAGACCCCATGAACCCCAATGACAGACCCCATGTACCACCAGCTAGCAGACCCCATGAACCCCAATGACAGACCCCATGAACCCCAATGACAGATCCCATGTACCACCAGCTAGCAGACCCCATGAACCCCAATGACAGACCCCATGTACCCCAATGACAGACCCCATGTACCACCAGCTAGCAGACCCCATGAACCCCAATGACAGACCCCATGTACCCCAATGACAGACCCCATGTACCACCAGCTAGCAGACCCCATGAACCCCAATGGCAGACCCCATGTACCCCAATGACAGATCCCATGTACCACCAGCTAGCAGACCCCATGAACCCCAATAACAGACCCCATGTACCCCAATAACAGACCCCATGTACCACCAGCTAGCAGACCCCATGAACCCCAATGACAGACCCCATGTACCCCAATGACAGATCCCATGTACCACCAGCTAGCAGACCCCATGAACCCCAATGACAGACCCCATGTACCACCATGACAGACCCCATGTACCACCATGACAGACCCCATGTACCACCATGACAGACCCCATGTACCACCATGACAGATCCCATGTACCACCATGACAGATCCCATGTACCACCATGACAGATCCCATGTACCACCATGACAGATCCCATGTACCACCATGACAGATCCCATGTACCACCAGCTTGCAGACCCCATGAACCCCAATGACAGATCCCATGTACCACCAGCTAGCAGACCCCACGAACCCAAATGACAGACCCCATGTACCCCAATGACAGACCCCATGTACCACCAGCTAGCAGAGCCCATGAACCCCAATGACAGACCCCATGTACCCCAATGACAGATCCCATGTACCACCAGCTAGCAGACCCCATGAACCCCAATGACAGATCCCATGTACCACCAGCTAGCAGACCCCATGAACCCCAATGACAGACCCCATGTACCCCCAGCTAGCAGACCCCATGAACCCCAATGACAGACCCCATGTACCCCAATGACAGATCCCATGTACCACCAGCTAGCAGACCCCATGAACCCCAATAACAGATCCTATACACCCCCAGCTGGCAGACCCCATGAACCCCAATGACAGACCCCATGTACCCCAATGACAGATCCTATACACCCCCAGCAGGCAGACTCCATGAATCCCCAACAACAGATCCCAAACACCCCCCAGCTGGCAGACCCCCATGTACCCCCCACTGACAGGTCCAATAGACTCTAATGACAGGTCCCATGTCCCCCCAGTATTAGATCCCAGGCCTCCCATGCATCCCAATTCCAATCCCAGCATATCACTCCGGACACTCACTTAGTAAATGCCTCTCCCAGGTCTATGACCACCGCGGTCTTCTCTCCCCCCGTCCCCAGCCCCTCGTACGGCGGCATCTCCTCCTCCCCGGGCCAGGTGTTCTGCTGCTGCACAATGATTTCTCCTGGCCGGCAATACTTCAAGCGGCGCTGCGGCCGGCCAGGGGGCGTGTGACGTCACACGTTGACGCATCGACGCCTTTCACGCACGTCGACGATTTTTTGTAGTCGACGCGTCGTGGCAGCCCTAGTACTCACCCTCCGTCTCACTGTCCTCTATGGAGAGCGAGGAGGACACACACACACACACACAATACATGATATCACTCTACAATACTGAAATGGGGGTACTCACCCTCCATCTCATTGTCCTCTATGGAGAGCGAGGAGGACACACACACAATACATGATATCACTCTACAATACTGAAATGGGGGTACTCACCCTCCATCTCATTGTCCTCTATGGAGAGCGAGGAGGACACACACAATACATGATATCACCCTACAATACTGAAATGGGGGTACTCACCCTCCATCTCATTGTCCTCTATGGAGAGCGAGGAGAACACACACAATACATGATATCACCCTACAATACTGAAATGGGGGTACTCACCCTCCGTCTCATTGTCCTCTATGGAGAGTGAGGAGGACACACACAATACATGATATCACTCTAAAATACTGAAATGGGGGTACTCACCCTCCGTCTCATTGTCCTCTATGGAGAGCGAGGGGGACACACAATACAGGATATCCCTCTACAATACTGAAATGGGGGTACTCACCCTCCGTCTCATTGTCCTCTATGGAGAGTGAGGTGGACACACACAATACATGATATCACTCTACAATACTGAAATGGGGGTACTCACCCTCCATCTCATTGTCCTCTATGGAGAGTGAGGAGGACACACAATACATGATATCACTCTACAATACTGAAATGGGGGTACTCACCCTCCGTCTCATTGTCCTCTAGGAAGAGCGAGGAGGACACACACAGAAGGATGAGAGGAAGACGGAGCTCCATCTTTGCACAGTGAAAACCAAGAAGTGATGAAGAGACTTCTCTCTGTAGATGACGGGTTGGGTTCTCTCTGTAGATGATGGGTTGGGTTCTCTCTGTAGATGACGGGTTGGGTTCTCTATGTAGATGACGGGTTGGGTTCTCTATGTAGATGATGGGTTGGGTTCTCTATGTAGATGATGGGTTGGGTTCTCTATGTAGATGATGGGTTGGGTTCTCTATGTAGATGATGGGTTGGGTTCTCTATGTAGATGATGGGTTGGGTTCTCTATGTAGATGACGGGTTGGGTTCTCTCTGTAGATGACGGGTCGGGTTCTCTATGTAGATGACGGGTTGGGTTCTCTATGTAGATGATGGGTTGGGTCCTTTATCTGAGTTGGAGGAGAAGACAGTTGGAGATCATCTCAGCACAGATTTGGTGATATTAGGAAACATGATTTCCATACATGACAGCCAGCAGCTTCAAGCCAGCTGAGAAGTGGATGTAATTGGGTCTCACCAACAATCCCATTACAAGGAATACCATTGTTATGTAGAGATAAGGGCCTGGAGCCCAGACACCCTGTGCATGTCATAATGGACAACGTCTTAGTCCCCGTTCACACTAAGGCGACCTGTGAGGCGACCTGGTCGCCTCACAGGTCGCCGTAGGTCGCCTCCCATAGGGAAGCTGCAGACCCGTTCTAATAGGAGCGACACAAGTTGCTCCGACTTAGAAAAAGGGTCCGGAGCTTCTTTGGGGCGACCGCCATAGACTTCAATGTTATAAAGTCCGTGGCGGCCGCTCCGAGGTCGCGGCGCTCTGCTCGCACCGCGACCTTGGAGGTCGCGGTGCGAAGTAGCGTCGCCCCTATGTGAACGGGGCCTTAGACTCCAGGCACATATAAAAAATATATAATATTGTTATCTTTGTATTATAAATATTTAAATGTATCTTGTAATGTAACAAACACAAATCCATGAGTCTGTTTTCTGTGTATCCCTCTGCAGAGCAGCAATCAGGCCCAATCAGACCTGGGGTGTGTACTGTTGCAGTGCAGGTAGAGGGTCTGGCTGTGTTTAATGGGTATCATTATATCAGCTGAGACGAATCACAAATTCTTTGAATTCGCTGCTTGTGTGAAGTTCCTATTTATCCAGATGCAGACATTTAGCATTTTACACATCCCCAGAAACATGTAATCCAAGTACACACGAGGTGACTGCACTGAGGAGCCTTCTTATTAATGAAGAGAGGAGCACTCCATATAAGATCTAATTGGAGATAAGGAAGCTTAACCACTTAAGCTCCAGAAGATTTTACCCCCTTAATGACCAGGCCCTATTTTGTGTGACTTTAACAGACAATTGCGCGGTCGTGCAACGCTGTACCCAAAGGAAATTGATGTCCTTTTTTTCCCCACAAACAGAGATTTCTTTTGGTGGTATTTGATCACCTGTGCAATTTTTACTTTTTGCGCTATAAACAAAAAAAGAGCGACAATTTTGCAAAAATAACGATATTTTTCACATTTTTTTAAATGAAATTCCCCCCCAAAAAATTTAAAAATCTAAAATTTTTTAACATTTTAGGCCAATTTGTTTTCTGCTACATATGTTTGGTAAAAAAAAAATCGCAAAAAGCGTATTTTGATTGGTTTGAGCAAAAGTTATTGCGTTTACTAACAAAGGGAAAGATTTTTGTCATTTTTATTGTTTTTTTTTTAACGAGTAATGGCGGCAATCTGCAATTTTTTTTGTGGGACTGCGACATTGCGGCGGACAGATCGGACCCCTGACTGACATTTTTGGGGTTACCAGTGACATTACTACAGTAATCAGTGCTATAAATATGCACTGTTACTGTAAAAATGACACTGGCAGGGAAGGGGTTAACTTTATTTGAAAAGGAGGGGTTAAGTGTGTCCAGTGGTGGAGGTCGGCTGATAGGGGGCGCAGCCCCCCCTCCCCCCCAAAAAAAAAAGAAGAATAAAGAAAAAGATAAAATTAAAAAAATAAAAAAATGTGTCTATTTTTCGCCTACTAGGGGCACCAGACTTAGTGCTGGGTATAGGGGGGTGGGGTTTTTGACCCCACCCTCGGCTGGCAGAGGCGCCGATTGGCGTTCTTCTGGGGGTCATCGGAGCGCAGAGCAATGCGCCCCAACACTCCCCACTTTTCTGATGTCTGGGCTGTGATTGGTCCAGACTCCAGCCTGGACCAATCACAGGAGGACATGGACTTGGTGACGTGATGCGTGGGGGCGGTGTACCGCCCCGGCGTCACGATTACCTTCCGGCTTCCGTTCCCGCCCGGCGCAGACAGAGAGGAGTCACGTCGGACAGGAGTCCAGGAGTCGCCTTCCACGGGTAACCCAGCGACTCACCGCAGCAGCCCCATACTCCACAAGCAGGAAGACACCCACAGCCATCCGGTCCGGACTCGGAGCCAGACGGCTCACTGATTTCTTCATGAAGCCGACAGCCCGAACACACACTGCCACTCAAGATGGCGCAGACAAGCTCCCTCATCCTTCCACACCGCAGCTCAGCACTCATGATCCACCCTGCGACCCGACCTCGGATATGGAGGACTCGGCACAGGACTCCCCCACTAACACCACGGAGAGAGGTAAGAGGGCTGCAGCTTCCCCACTCACTTCTTTACATTGGGGGCATGTATACTGAACACTGCATTGGGGGCATGTATGCTGGTCACTGAATTGGGGGCATGTATACTGGTCACTGCATTGGGGGCATGTATACTGGTCACTGCATTGAAAGGGGCATGTATGCTGATCACTGCATTGGGGGCATGTATACTGGTCACTGCATTGAAAGGGGCATGTATGCTGATCACTGAATTGGGGGCATGTATACTGGTCACTACATTGAAAGGGGGCCTGCACTGTGGGATTAGTGCTGGGGGGTCTGTACTGTGGGATTAGTGCTGGGGGGGTCTGTACTGTGGGATTAGTGCTGGGGGGGTCTGTACTGTGGGATTAGTGCTAGGGGGCCTGTACTGTGGGGTTTGTGCTAGGGGGCCTGTACTGTGGGGTTTGTGCTAGGGGGTCTGTACTGTGGGATTAGTGCTGGGGGGTCTGTACTGTGGGATTAGTGCTGGGGGGGTCTGTACTGTGGGATTAGTGCTGGGGGGTCTGTACTGTGGGATTTGTGATAGGGGGTCTGTACTGTTGGATTAGTGCTGGGGGGTCTGTACTGTGGGATTTGTGATAGGGGGTCTGTACTGTGGGATTAGTGCTAGGGGGTCTGTACTGTGGGATTAGTGCTGGGGGGGGGGGGTCTGTACTGTGGGAATAGTACTAGGGGGGTCTGTACTGTGGGATTAGTGCTGGGGGGGTCTGTACTGTGGGATTAGTGCTGGGGGGTCTGTACTGTGGGATTAGTGCTGGGGGGTCTGTACTGTGGGATTTGTGATAGGGGGTCTGTACTGTGGGGTTTGTGCTAGGGGGCCTGTACTGTGGGGTTTGTGCTAGGGGGTCTGTACTGTGGGATTGGTGCTGGGGGGTCTGTACTGTGGGATTAGTGCTGGGGGGGTCTGTACTGTGGGATTAGTGCTGGGGGGGTCTGTACTGTGGGATTAGTGCTGGGGGGGTCTGTACTGTGGGATTAGTGCTGGGGGGTCTGTACTGTGGGATTTGTGCTGGGGGGTCTGTACTGTGGGATTTGTGATAGGGGGTCTGTACTGTGGGATTAGTGCTGGGGGGTCTGTACTGTGGGATTTGTGATAGGGGGTCTGTACTGTGGGATTAGTGCTAGGGGGTCTGTACTGTGGGATTAGTGCTGGGGGGGGGTCTGTACTGTGGGAATAGTACTAGGGGGGTCTGTACTGTGGGATTAGTGCTGGGGGGTCTGTACTGTGGGATTAGTGCTGAGGGGTCTGTACTGTGGGATTTGTGATAGGGGGTCTGTACTGTGGGAATAGTGCTGGGGGGTCTGTACTGTGGGATTAGTGCTGGCGGGTCTGTACTGTGGGATTTGTGATAGGGGGTCTGTACTGTGGGATTAGTGCTGGGGGGTCTGTACTGTGGGATTAGTGCTGGGGGGTCTGTACTGTGGGATTTGTGATAGGGGGTCTGTACTGTGGGATTAGTGCTGGGGGGGTCTGTACTGTGGGATTAGTGCTGGGGGGTCTGTACTGTGGGATTTGTGATAGGGGGTCTGTACTGTGGGATTAGTGCTGGGGGGTCTGTACTGTGGGATTTGTGATAGGGGGTCTGTACTGTGGGATTAGTGCTAGGGGGTCTGTACTGTGGGATTAGTGCTGGGGGGGGTCTGTACTGTGGGAATAGTACTAGGGGGGTCTGTACTGTGGGATTAGTGCTGGGGGGTCTGTACTGTGGGATTAGTGCTGGGGGGTCTGTACTGTGGGATTTGTGATAGGGGGTCTGTACTGTGGGAATAGTGCTGGGGGGTCTGTACTGTGGGGTTTGTGCTAGGGGGCCTGTACTGTGGGATTAGTGCTAGGGGGTCTGTACTGTGGGGTTTGTGCTAGGGGGTCTGTACTGTGGGATTAGTGCTAGGGGGTCTGTACTGTGGGATTTGTGATAGGGGGTCTGTACTGTGGGGTTTGTGCTAGGGGGGTCTGTACTGTGGGGTTTGTGCTAGGGGGCCTGTACTGTGGGGTTTGTGCTAGGGGGTCTGTACTGTGGGATTTGTGATAGGGGGTCTGTACTGTGGGATTAGTGCCAGGGGGCTGTACTGTGGGGTTTGTGCTAGGGGGTCTGTACTGTGGGATTAGTGCTGGGGGGTCTGTACTGTGGGATTAGTGCTAGGGGGTCTGTACTGTGGGGTTTGTGCTAGGGGGTCTGTACTGTGGGATTTGTGCTGGGGGGTCTGTACTGTGGGATTAGTGCTAGGGGGTCTGTACTGTGGGATTAGTGCTAGGGGGTCTGTACTGTGGGATTTGTGCTGGGGGGTCTGTACTGTGGGATTTGTGATAGGGGGTCTGTACTGTGGGATTAGTGCTGGGGGGGGTCTGTACTGTGGGGTTTGTGTTTGAAGGGTTAGTGCTTGAGGGGTCTGTACTGGGGGGGTTGTGCCACTCTCAGTCAGTGTATCCCATAATAGGGTGTCTCTCCCAGTATATCCCATAATAGGGCCCCTGCTCCCTATTATGGGATATACTAGTACTGATGGACCCCTTAATATGTGATATATTGGGAGAATTTTTTCACGCAAGCAAAACACAGGGGACAAAATGGGTGGAGTCTAAATGGAAGGGCGGGGTCTTGCACCCCACCATCTTAAAACTTCACCAGCCACCACTGAGTGTGTCCCTAGGGGTGTGCTTCTTACTGTGATTGGATGTGGCTTTTCATGTAACAGCAGAGATCTACGATCCTACATAGCAGGACAGTCTGATCTCTGCTGTTACACAGGGAAGAATCGCAGGCGGCTTTGTTTACATTAGCCGCCTGCCTTTCTCCCGGTGTAACTGACAATTGCAAGTGAGTGGTGGACATCGGGTCCGCTGCTCACAGGTGCGGTGGTGTCCGTGAGCGAGTGGGAGCGCGCCTCCGGCGGCGCACGCTCGCTCCCTAGAGCCTCACAGGCAAGCGACGTAGATCTACGTCAATTTGCCTGTAAGGGGCTGACCGCCGATGTAGATAGACGTTAGGCAGTGGGGAAATGGTTAAACCCACGCTGGGGAGATCTCCACACTTCTCTTCTTCTAAGACTTTGATAATAAACCGCGACCGTCTCTGAATCAGATGGAAGCGCAGAGAATGGAAATTCTGATTTCCTTGTGAAGAGAGTGAGAGTTTCCTACAGTGTATGGGGGATGGGTAGAATGTTACCTTCTGGGTGATGGAGAGTAAAAAGTAAAGGGAAGGAGAAGCAGCCATGAATATGTGTGTACATGCGTGTTTACATGCGTGTGTATGTATGAACATGATTTCTAATCCTGAACCCCTATATCTGTACAATTAGAAGTCATTTTTTTACATCTTGTTCATACCAGCAAGAAAATGCTGTTCCTCTGAAAAGCAATCCATGCTCATATCGCTTTTCAGAGGCATTTGACAGGTGGTAAAAAGGGAATATGTTTCCTCCTCACCGCCTGTTTTAACCCCCTAATGCATCATCACTATGCTGCAACTGCAATGCAGACAATTGCGGGGTGGTTGTAGTGCAGCCCCATTCACCTGGGGGTAAACTTCCAGCTGCAGCCCCCCCCCCCCCCCCCCAGCTACTGCCTGTGCAGCTACAGGGTGAACAGTTGGGGGTGGTAAAAACACAGTTAAAGCCTGTGGTTTACCACCATCAAACTCACATGGGTCCCATCTATACAGCTGTGTGCTGTGTATAGGCAGCAAATTCATTTCAGTGAGCCGCCCCACAGAAACACAGGGGGAAAATTCCCTAAAAATCCCTGCGTGTCAGGAACATGTGCATTGCGCGTATTCCGTGACACAAAGTAATGTGAACCAGCGGCGGCTGGTGAAGTTATAAGATGGTGGGGCGCTAGACCCCGTCCTTGCATTTTGACCCCTCCCACTTCTCAGAAGCCACACCCCTTATAGACTCCACCCATTTTGTCCCCTGTATTTTGCTTGCATGAACAAATTCTCCCAATATATCACATATTAAGGGGTCCATCAGTACTAGTATATCCCATAATAGGGAGCAGGGGCCTTATTATGGGATATACTGTGAGAGACACCCTATTATGGGATACACTGACTGAGAGTGGCACAAACCCCACAGTACAGACCCCCCCAGCACTAATCCCACAGCACTAATCCCACAGTACAGACCCCCCAGCACTAATCCCACAGTACAGACCCCCCCCAGCACTAATCCCACAGCACTAATCCCACAGTACAGACCCCCCAGCACTAATCCCACAGTACAGACCCCCCCAGCACTAATCCCACAGTACAGACCCCCCCCCAGCACTAATCCCACAGCACTAATCCCACAGTACAGACCCCCCCCCAGACCTAATCCCACAGTACAGACCCCCCCCAGCACTAATCCCACAGTACAGACCCCCCCCAGCACTAATCCCACAGTACAGACCCCCCAGCACTAATCCCACAGTACAGACCCCCCCCCCAGCACTAATCCCACAGCACTAATCCCACAGTACAGACCCCCCAGCACTAATCCCTCAGTACAGACCCCCCAGCACTAATCCCACAGTACAGACCCCCCAGCACTAATCCCTCAGTACAGACCCCCCAGCACTAATCCCTCAGTACAGACCCCCCCCAGCACTAATCCCACAGTACAGACCCCCCCCAGCACTAATCCCACAGTACAGACCCCCCCCAGCACTAATCCCACAGTACAGACCCCCCCCAGCACTAATCCCACAGCACTAATCCCACAGTACAGACCCCCCAGCACTAATCCCACAGTACAGACCCCCCCCAGACCTAATCCCACAGTACAGACCCCCCCCAGCACTAATCCCACAGTACAGACCCCCCCCCCAGCACTAATCCCACAGTACAGACCCCCCCAGCACTAATCCCACAGCACTAATCCCACAGTACAGACCCCCCAGCACTAATCCCACAGTACAGACCCCCCCAGCACTAATCCCACAGTACAGACCCCCCCAGCACAAACCCCCACAGTACAGACCCCCCAGCACTAATCCCACAGTACAGACCCCCCCAGCACTAATCCCACAGTACAGACCCCCCAGCACTAATCCCACAGTACAGACCCCCCAGCACTAATCCCACAGTACAGACCCCCCAGCACTAATACAGTACAGACCCCCCCCCCAGCATAATCCCACAGTACAGACCCCCTAGCACAAACCCCACAGTACAGACCCCCACAGCACTAATCCCACAGTACAGACCCCCCAGCACTAATCCCACAGTACAGACCCCCCCAGCACTAATCCCAGAGTACAGACCCCCTAGCACTAATCCCACAGTACAGACCCCCCCCCCCAGCACTAATCCCACAGTACAGACCCCCCCCCCAGCACTAATCCCACAGTACAGACCCCCCAGCACTAATCCCACAGTACAGACCCCCCCAGCACTAATCCCAGAGTACAGACCCCCTAGCACAAACCCCACAGTACAGACCCCCCCCATCACAACCCCACAGTACAGACCCCCCCCAGCACTAATCCCACAGTACAGGCCCCCCTATCACAACCCCACAGTACAGACCCCCCCCCCCAGCACTAATCCCACAGTACAGACCCCCCCCCCCAGCACTAATCCCACAATACAGACCCCCCCAGCACTAATCCCACAGTACAGACCCCCCCAGCACTAATCCCACAGTACAGACCCCCCAGCACTAATCCCACAGTACAGACCCCCCCAGCACTAATCCCACAGTACAGACCCCCCCAGCACTACTCCTACAGTACAGACCCCCCCAGCACAATGTACGGTTAAAAGCAAACACACACACACATCATAGGTTGAACTGGATGGACTGATGTCTTTTTTCAACCTCACTAACTATGTAACTATGTAACTATGTACAGGCCCCCTAGCACAAACCCCACAGTACAGACCCCCCAGCACTAATCCCACAGTACAGACCCCCCCAGCACTAATCCCACAGTACAGACCCCCTAGCACAAACCCCACAGTACAGACCTCCCAGCACAAACCCCCACAGTACAGACCCCCTGGCACAAACCCCCACAGTACAGGCCCCCTTGCACTAATCCCACAGTACAGACCCCCCCAGCACTAATCCCTCAGTACAGACCCCCGCAGCACTAATCCCTCAGTACTGACCCCCCCCAGCACTAATCTCACAGTACAGACCCCCCCAAAACTAATCCCTCAGTACTGACCCCCCAGCACAAATCTCACAGTACAGGCCCCCCAGAACTAATCCCACAGTACAGACCCCCCAGCACTAATCCCACAGTACAGACCCCCCCAGCACTAATCCCACAGTACAGACCCCCCAGCACTAATCCCACAGTACAGACCCCCCCAGCACTACTAATCCCATAGTACAGACCCCCCAGCACTACTAATCCCATAGTACAGACCCCCAGCACTAATCCCACAGTACAGACCCCCCCCCAGCACTAATCCCACAGTACAGACCCCCCCAGCACTAATCCCACATACAGACCCCCCCAGCACTAATCCCACAGTACAGACCCCCCAGCACTAATCCAACAGTACAGACCCCCCCAGCCCTAATCCCACAGTACAGACCCCCCATCCTTGAAATAACATGGCAGAGGTGCTTAGGTCAACTTGTAAGCAGGTAAGGCTGTTGTGCAGAGGGAAGCAGTCAGATACCGGCATTTTCACATTGCATTGCTTCAATTTCCCTAACCTTTTGTCTGCCTGGGCCCTGGGATCGACTGGGCTGAGGGCTCCCTCCCACTCTCTTTCTCCCTCCCACTCTCTTTTTCCCTCCCGCTCTCTTGCTGGCTGGCTGCCCTCTCTCCTCTCTCCTCTCCCCTCTCTCCTCTCTTCTATCTCCTCTCCACTCTCTCCTCTCCACTCTCCCCTCTGAATCGATCCATCCACTCTTCCTCACTCTCGCTAAATCAGCGTCCTCCACTCCTCCTCACTCTCACTGAGTCAGCGTCCTCCTGTGTCTGTGCAGCAGCAGAGAGAGACTGGAAGACCAACGTCTGGGGTGAGGTGAGGGAAGCAGACAGCGACGCCCAAGCACCGCCCCTATGATGTCGGAGGAGGTCCTGGAATCCAATCCCAGGATAACATGGTGAGTGCTCTGCGCCCCGAGGACACTCTAAGGGACTGCAAATTAGCTTGCCAGAAAGTTGGCACATGATGGGAAAATCTCCACCCCTCTCCATAGCAGCAATGTGTCCGGTGCCCCGCAGCATTAAAGGAATATTTATTTTTTTATTTTTTTAATGCTGATGCTATGTGACTAGCCTTGGGGGGCGGCGCCCCTGCGCCCCCTATTGACCAGCTGCCTCTGATGTGAACCAACCCTTAGACTGGGAGGCTCCAGACTGAAAATCCTTTCAAGGCGCCCCGACTGGGAAAAGATTGAGAAACCCCGGTATAGAGGAACCGTCTCTCCTTTTACCCCCTGCAGAGGCTGAATGACTGGGGGAGGGAGAGGAGAAGAAGAGGAGTTGGGGAATGAATAGATTGGTTCCTTTATATGCAGCTACCCCCACAACTCCTCCTATGCAGCTTCTTTCTGCTGCCCCTCCCGTGTGCTCTCCAATTCCCCCCCCCATGCTTTTTCCTACCCCCCTCCTCCTCCCTATAGCTCTGCAAGGTTTCCCCCTCCCCTCTCCCACTGGCTGCTGCAGGGGATCTGTCAGGATGAAGCCTTTTCCCTGACTCTGTCTATTTGTAACTGAAACATAGTAAACTGTGTTACAATGCTTCCTATCCTTATCCATTTACTCTGTGCAGCTGAGGATTCAGAGATGGAGATGGAAAGCTGTGTCTCAAAGGTGGAACATCAGAGGTCTGTTTAGACTCCTGATATTTCACCAAAGCCCCCCAACGGGGCTTCTAAAAAATTGTAAAACAAATATTTAAAAAAATATTATATTGTAAAAAAAATTAATAAAACAACTGGTAGAAAAATGCAATAAAAATAATAAAACTACTGACACCATTGGCAGAACTACCACACAAACATCGCACTTGCCCTGGCGTTCCGCCACCAGGCTGGGAGGGAAGGGCCCCATCCGGGGGTTAGGGGGGCCCTTCATGGTTTCTTGTATCGGGGCCCTGAAGGTTCTAGTTACTCCACTGGTACTAACCTAACACTGAAAACCAAGTCAGCCATAGAGACCCTAAAAAGACAAGCCATGCAGAGCCTTCTGTGCCATCGGGAGACAGCTGTACCACCTAAAACAACTGGTGAGAGTCTGGCTTATCACCCCGATACTTCTTTATAGAAGTGAAGTTTGGGGTTCTGATACCTACCCAGACCAATCCAAATGGGATTCCAATCCAACAGAAAAATTTCATTTGGAATTCTGCAAGCACCTCATCCAAATACATCGGAGTTCCTCCAACAGGGCTTGCCGGTCTGAGCTGGGCAGATTTCTCTTACTTCTTGCAGTACAGAAGGGGGCGCTATCATACTGGGACCACCTACAAAACAGCAGTCCTAACTCCTACCACCATAAAGCCTTGCTGACTGATAAGTATCAGCCCAAGCCATGCGGCCTGCAACAACTCATCATCGCCTTGTCTATCCCAAACCCACAAAATCTCACATAAAAAAACATAATAAATAATTCCAAAGAAAAATATGTTGGAGAATGGAGAAATGAAATAACAAACTCCAGGAAACGAACTGCTTACCAGTCACTGCAGAGACTACAAGCCGGCCCCGTACCTGAGACAGCCATACAACTGTATGCATTGCATGCTGCTGTGGTAACACCAGTGTGGAGATCTAGGTTAAAGCGGGCAGTGAGGAGGTGATACTGTCTAATGCTTTCTGAAGAGTGATCTGAATGTGGATTGCTCTTCAGAAAGCAAAGCTAGTGTGGATGAGCCCTAAAGATGAAGCAGAGGGACAGAACACACAGAGATCCTGCATTCTTTTCTTCCAGTCAGAAATCTCTGTAAGAAAGAAGACTTCTGCTGGGAGGAAGGAAGAGTCTCTGCAAGAAACAGGACTTCTGCTGGTAGGAAGGAAGAGTCTCTGTAAGAAAGAAGACTCCTGCTGGTAGGAAGGAAGAGTCTTTGTAAGAAAGAAGACTTCTGCTGGTAGAAAAGAAGAGTCTCTGTAAGAAAGAAGACTTCTGCTGGTAGGAAGGAAGAGTCTCTGTAAGATACAAGACTTCTGCTGGTAGGAAGGAAGAGTCTCTGTAAGAAAGAAGACTTCTGCTGGTTGGAAGGAAGAGTTTCTGTAAGAAACAAGACTTCTGCTGGTAGGAAGGAAGAGTCTCTGTAAGAAACAGGACTTCTGATGGTAGGAAGGAAGAGTCTCTGTAAGAAAGAAGACTTCTGCTGGTAGGAAGGAAGAGTCTCTGTAAGAAACAAGACTTCCGCTGGTAGGAAGGAAGAGTCTCTGTAAGAAAGAAGACTTCTGCTGGTAGGAAGGAAGAATCTCTGTAAGAAAGAAGACTTCTGCTGGTAGGAAGGAAGAGTCTCTGTAAGAAAGAAGACTTCTGCTGGTAGGAAGGAAGAGTCTCTGTAAGAAAGAAGACTTCTGCTGGTAGGAAGGAAGAGTCTCTGTAAGAAAGAAGACTTCTGCTGGTAGGAAGGAAGAGTCTCTGTAAGAAAGAAGACTTCTGCTGGTTGGAAGGAAGAGTCTCTGTAAGAAAGAAGACTTCTGCTGGTAGGAAGGAAGAGTCTCTGTAAGAAAGAAGACTTCTGCTGGTTGGAAGGAAGAGTTTCTGTAAGAAACAAGACTTCTGCTGGTAGGAAGGAAGAGTCTCTGTAAGAAACAGGACTTCTGATGGTAGGAAGGAAGAGTCTCTGTAAGAAAGAAGACTTCTGCTGGTAGGAAGGAAGAGTCTCTGTAAGAAACAAGACTTCCGCTGGTAGGAAGGAAGAGTCTCTGTAAGAAAGAAGACTTCTGCTGGTAGGAAGGAAGAATCTCTGTAAGAAAGAAGACTTCTGCTGGTAGGAAGGAAGAGTCTCTGTAAGAAAGAAGACTTCTGCTGGTAGGAAGGAAGAGTCTCTGTAAGAAAGAAGACTTCTGCTGGTAGGAAGGAAGAGTCTCTGTAAGAAAGAAGACTTCTGCTGGTAGGAAGGAAGAGTCTCTGTAAGAAAGAAGACTTCTGATGGTAGGAAGGAAGAGTCTCTGTAAGAAAGAAGACTTCTGATGGTAGGAAGGAAGAGTCTCTGTAAGAAAGAAGACTTCTGCTGGTAGGAAGGAAGAGTCTCTGTAAGAAAGAAGACTTCTGCTGGTAGGAAGGGATGTAAGTGGGTGCCCATTGGATGCTGAGGACCTTTCCCAGCCAGGTGTCAAGATAAACACAACATGAACTCATTATAAGAGCAGACTTCCCTCAGCTCCTGTTCCCCTCTCCCTATCTCTGACTATCCATGATTCTGCTCTCCCTTCCCTAAAGCAAAGGAAAAAACTCACTGTGACTCAGAGGAGCTGAGGGGTGGTGTTGGCTTCTTCGTCCTCTTCCCTGGAACTGGCTGAAGTTAAAATCTGGTGGAAGTGGAAAGGAGAGGGGCTGAACCATGAATACATCATGACTGGCTAAGATTTAGCAAGTGAATGAAAAGATCCCTGCATATGCTGGCCAAACACTGGAAGAACTGGAAGAACTGGATTGACCACTAAGCAACCTATTCATTCCCTTGGGATCTCTTGCCTTGACTGCTGTAACTTCCTCCTCATTGACCTACCTCTCTGCAGACTATCCCCCCTTCTATCTATCATGAATGCTGCTGCCAGACTCATCCCCTTACCAACCACTAGAGATGTGCGAGTCGTTTTTTGTTATTTGAAGATTCTGATGTATCGCAATGTCTGAATGAAATAGTAACAAATTTTGTTAAAATTCATTAAAATTAGTTTTGTATATTTGTTTTCTAAGGATTTTCATATTTTCAGAATGATTAGAATTTGGATCGGTCGAAAAATGATCAATCGATTTGAGTTCTGTGTGAAGAATAGCTGGTTGTTAAGCAGCGGGTCGGGAACCCGGCCACCATGTCCTTCGCCATTGAGAGCTGAAATGTAAACCAAACAACGGCGGCAATTAAAAGTGTATTTAAAAAATGGTGTGGGGTCCCCCTCAGTCTGAATTCTAAGGGGAACCCTATGCCAAATTTAAAAAACAAAGAATGGCATGGGGTCCCCCCAAAATCCATACCAGACCCTTACCTGAACATGCAGCCCGGCAGATCAGGAAACGGGGGCACCCTGTGTCCATGTTGATGGGGACAAGGGCTTCATCCCCACAACCCTGGGTGGTGGTTGTGGGGGTCTGTTGGTGGGGGGCTTATCGGAATTCGAAAGCCCCATTTAATAAGGGTGCCCCCAGATCCCGCCCCCCCATGTGAATGAGTATGGCGTAAATTGTACCTCTACCCAGTCACCAAAAATGTGTAACAAGTGAATAAAGACAGTAAAT
Source organism: Pelophylax lessonae (assembly GCF_965119305.1). Lineage (NCBI taxonomy): Eukaryota > Metazoa > Chordata > Amphibia > Anura > Ranidae > Pelophylax > Pelophylax lessonae. The sequence goes on along the minus strand of NC_138768.1, from coordinate 891,892,086 downwards.
TAGTTTTTAACAATTCCTTTATTAAAAAATAGGAAACAATGTCCCCCAATGTAGAGCCGTCTACCGCACCGCCAAACCCCAAAAAAAGAAAAAAGAAGAAAAACCTCCAGTCTCGTTGAACATTCCCCGCGGACTGCCTGCTTCTCTACCTGACACTTCTTATATAGGTAAGGGTCGGGGCTACCTGGTGACTCTGCCCCCTTGTGGCATCACTGACCCAGCATGCCCCCTTCACAACCCCTCCCATTTATAGCCTGCCTCTGGCACACACCCCCTCCCAATCACAGCCTGCCACTGGCTCCCCTCCCAATCACAAACTGCCACTGGCACACACCCCCTCCCACTCACAGCCTGCCTCTTACACCACTCCCCCCAATCACAGCCATCGCCCAGGCACACACCTCCTCCCAATCACAGCCTGCCTCTTGCACCCCTCCCCTCCCATCACAGCCTAACTCTGGCCTTCCAATATCACAGCCTGCCTCTGGAACACACCCCCTCCCAATCACAGTCTGCCTCTTACACCCCTCCCCTCCCATCACAGCCTAACTCTGGCCTTCCAATCACAGCCTGCCTCTGGAACACACCCCCTCCCAATCACAGCCTGCCTCTTGCACCCCTCCCCTCCCATCACAGCCTAACTCTGGCCTTCCAATCACAGCCTGCCTCTAGCACCCCCCAAATCACAACCTGCTCCTGGCACACACCCTCCCAATCACAACCTGCTCCTGGCACACACCCCCTTTCAAGCAGAGTCCCAGTTGCAGCCCACCTCTGGAACTCACCCCCTCCCAATCACAGCTTCCTCTTGCCCCCCTCCCATCACAGCCTGCCTATGGCCTCCTAATCACAGCCTGACTCCTAAACACAACTCTTCCCAAGCACATCCTGTCTCTTGAACACACCCCCTCCTAATCATAGCCTGTCTCTTGAACACACCCCCTCCCAATCACAGCCTGTCTCTTGAACACACCCCCTCCTAATCACAGCCTGTCTCTTGAACACACCCCCTCCCAATCACAGCCTGTCTCTTGAACACACCCCCTCCCAATCACATCCTGTGACTTTGTGTTCTCCGCAGTCCTTGTCAAGCACTGCAATACCAGATCTGAGCTCCAGATGGCAGCAGAGTTTCCATCATGTGACTATGTGTTCTCCGCAGTCCTTGTCAAGCACTGCAATACCAGATCTGAGCTCCAGATGGCAGCAGATTGCAAACTGCTGTATTAAAGCCCAACTCCAGCTAAAACAGTTTTTTCCATAGTTTTCTATGGAGCAATGAAGGATTATAAGTAGGGCACAGTTGGAGGAAATTTACCGCCCATTTCCTGTCTCCATGGCTGAGTGCATTAAGGACAGGAGGAGATTTGTCTGGATTTCAGATGTTTTCATTGTTCTGCCTTTCTGCCCCTCTTCCTCTCCTTTTGCTCCTCTCCCCTGATCTACCCCCCACCATGCCTTAATCTCTGTGCAGGCACTATAACAGAAAGATCATCCATCATCTTAGTGTGAGATTTTCCCCACTATGCAGTCTCACTCCCTCCGCTGCATTCTCACACATTGTGTCTGTATTTGGTTGATAATGTGACGGAGAAACAGGAAGTCAGCACTGAGTTATTGTCATCTCAGATAATCGTCTTCCTGGCACTGAGATCTGATCTTCTCCTTTCTGTTCTTATTTCACATCAGTGTCAGAGGGGCACCGCCGTCTCCTGGGGTCCCTCTGTGTGCCATTGTCCAGGATGAGGGTCTCCGCTGTGATCTGGGGGTGTCTCTGCATTGTTGGTAAGTTCAGGAAGACTCATCAATACATAGATATTAGGGGTGAGAGGGACATAGGATGAGAGGGTCCCTTATTCATCAGTGTATAGGATGAGGGTCTCCTCTGTGATCTGGGGTCCTCTCTTCATCAGTGTTTGGGATGGGGGTTCACTATGTGATCTGGGGTCCCTCTCTTCATTAATGTCTGGGATGAGGGTCTCCTCTGTGATCTGGGGTAACTTTCTTCATCAGTGTCTAGGATGTGGGTTCCCACTGTGATTTGGAGTCCCTTTTTTCATCAGTAATTGGGATGGGGGTTCACTATGTGATCTGGGCTCCCTCTCTTCATCAGGGTCTAGGATGTGGGTTCCCACTGTGATTTGGGGTCCTCTCTTCATCAGTGTTCTAGGATGTGGGTTCTCACTGTGATTTGGGGTCCCTCTCCTCATCAGTGTCTAGGATGGGGGTTCACACTGTGATCTGGGGCCCCTTTCTTCATCAGTGTCTGGGATAGGGGTTCCCACTGTTATCTGGGGTCCCTCTCCATCACTGTTTGGGATGTGGGTTCCCACTGTGATTTGGGGTCCCTTTCTTCATCAGTATCTAGGATGTGGGTTCCCACTGTGATTTGGGGTCCTCTCTTCATCAGTGCTCTAGGATGTGGGTTCTCACTGTGATTTGGGGTCCCTCTCCTCATCAGTGTCTAGGATGGGGGTTCACACTGTGATCTGGGGCCCCTTTCTTCATCAGTGTCTGGGATAGGGGTTCCCACTGTTATCTGGGGTCCCTCTCCATCACTGTTTGGGATGTGGGTTCCCACTGTGATTTGGGGTCCCTTTCTTCATCAGTGTCTAGGATGTGGGTTCCCACTGTGATTTGGAGTCCCTTTTTTCATCAGTAATTGGGATGGGGGTTCACTATGTGATCTGGGCTCCCTCTCTTCATCAGGGTCTAGGATGTGGGTTCCCACTGTGATTTGGGGTCCTCTCTTCATCAGTGTTCTAGGATGTGGGTTCTCACTGTGATTTGGGGTCCCTCTCCTCATCAGTGTCTAGGATGGGGGTTCACACTGTGATCTGGGGCCCCTTTCTTCATCAGTGTCTGGGATAGGGGTTCCCACTGTTATCTGGGGTCCCTCTCCATCACTGTTTGGGATGTGGGTTCCCACTGTGATTTGGGGTCCCTTTCTTCATCAGTATCTAGGATGTGGGTTCCCACTGTGATTTGGGGTCCTCTCTTCATCAGTGTTCTAGGATGTGGGTTCTCACTGTGATTTGGGGTCCCTCTCCTCATCAGTGTCTAGGATGGGGGTTCACACTGTGATCTGGGGCCCCTTTCTTCATCAGTGTCTGGGATAGGGGTTCCCACTGTTATCTGGGGTCCCTCTCCATCACTGTTTGGGATGTGGGTTCCCACTGTGATTTGGGGTCCCTTTCTTCATCAGTGTCTAGGATGTGGGTTCCCACTGTGATTTGGGGTCCTCTCTTCATCAGTGTCTAGGATGTGGGTTCCCACTGTGATTTGGGGTCCTCTCTTCATCAGTGTTCTAGGATGTGGGTTCTCACTGTGATTTGGGGTCCCTCTCCTCATCAGTGTCTAGGATGGGGGTTCACACTGTGATCTGGGGCCCCTTTCTTCATCAGTGTCTGGGATAGGGGTTCCCACTGTTATCTGGGGTCCCTCTCTTCATCACTGTTTGGGATGGGGGTTCCCACTGTGTTCTGGGGTCCTTCTCTTCATCCGTGTTTGGGATGAAGGTCTCCTTTGTGATCTGGGGTACCTATTTTTATCAGTGTCTGAGATGATGGTCTCCACTGTGATCTGGGGTCTCTCTCTTCATCAGTGTCTGTGATGGGGGTTCCCACTCTTGTCTAGAGTCCCTCTCTTCATCAGTGTTTAGGATGAGGTGCACAGCTTTGATCTGGAGTTCCTCTCTTTAATAATGTGTGTAATGGGGGTTCCCACTGTGATCTGGGGTCCCTTTGTTCGTCAGTGTCTGGGATGGGGGTTCCCACTGTGATCTGGGGTGCCTCTCTTCATCAGTATCTGGGATGGTGGTTCCCACTGTTATCTGGGGTCCCTCTCTTCATCACTGTTTGGTATGGGGGTTCCCACTGTTATCTGGGGTCCTTCTCTTTATCAGTGTCTGGGATGGGGGTTCCCACTGTGATCTGGGGTTCCTCTCTTCATCAGTGTCTGGGATGGGGGTTCCCACTGTTATCTGGGGTCCCTCTCTTCATCAGTATCTGGGATGGTGGTTCCCACTGTTATCTGGGGTCCCTCTCTTCATCACTGTTTGGTATGGGGGTTCCCACTGTTATCTGGGGTCCTTCTCTTTATCAGTGTCTGGGATGGGGGTTCCCACTGTGATCTGGGGTTCCTCTCTTTATCAGTGTCTGGAATGGGGGTTCCCACTGTGATCTGGGGTTCCTCTCTTCATCAGTATCTGGGATGGTGGTTCCCACTGTTATCTGGGGTCCCAGTCTTCATCACTGTTTGGTATGGGGGTTCCCACTGTTATCTGGGGTCCTTCTCTTTATCAGCATCTGGGATGGGGGTTCCCACTGTGATTTGGGGTTCCTCTCTTCATCAGTGTCTAGGATTGGGGTTCCCACTGTGATCTGGGGTCCCTGTCTTCATCAGTGTCTGGGATGGGGGTTCCCACTCTCGTCTTGAGTCCCTCTCTTCATCAGTGTTTAGGATGAGGGGCACAGCTTTGATCTGGGGTTCCTCTCTTTTATAATGTATGGAATGGGGGTTCCCATTGTGATCTGGGGTCCCTTTCTTCATCAGTGTCTGAGATGAGGGGCACAGCTGTAATATGGGGTTCCTCACTTCATTAGGGTCTGGGATGAGGATCTCTGCTGTGATTTGGGGTCCTTTTCCTTATCAATGGTTGGGATTTGGACCCCTGCTTTGATCTGGGGTCTCTCTCTTCATCATTGTCCTAGATGAAAGTCTCTTCTGTGATCTGGGGTCCCTCTGTTCATCCTCTGGAAGGAGGGGTCCCACTGTAAACTAAGGGTCCTTCTCTTCATTCGTTTTTTTGATGAGGGTCTCAACTGTGATCTGGGGTCCCTTGCTTCATCATTTTCTGGGATGAGGGGCCCCGATGTGATCCGGGGTCCATCATCAATTTCTGGGACAAGGGGCACCCTGTGATCTGGGGTCCATATCTCTTTATCAGTATCTGGAATGAGGGTCTCCACTGTAAAGAGGGTTCAAATCTTCATCACTGTCTGGGATGAGGAGCTCAGCTGTGATCTGTGGCCCCTCTCCATCAGTGTCCAGGCTAAGGGACTCAACTGTTACTGGGGTCCCTTGCTTCACCAGTGTCTAGGGTGATGGGTCTGCTGTGATCTGGGGTCCCTCTCTTCATCAATGCCCAGGATGAGGGACTTCACTGTTATATGGGGTCCCTCTGTTCATCAGTGTCTGGAATGAGGGGCTCCACTGTGATTGGGGTCTCTTGCTTCACCAGTGTCTAGGATGAGGGGTCTGTCATGATCTTGGGTACCTCTCTTCATTAGTGTTTAGGATGAGGGGCTCCACAGTTATCTGGGGCCCCTCTTCATCCGTGTCTTGGGTCAGAGGCTCCACTGTAAATGGTGTCCCTCTCTTCATCAGTGTCTGGGATGAGGGGTTCAACTGTGATCTGGGGTCCTTTAATTCATCAGTGTCTGGTGATGAGGGGCTCCAATGTGAATGAGGTCCCTTGCTTCACCAGTGTCTGGGATGAGGGGTCTATCGTGATTGTGGGTCCCTCTCTTCATTAATGTCTAAAATGAGGGGCTCCACTGTTATCTGGGGCCCCTATCTTCATTAGTGTCTTGGGTCAGGGGCTCCACTGTGAATGGGGTCCCTCTGTTCATTACTGTCTGTTCATTAGTGTCTGTGATGGGGGGCTCTGCTGTTATCTGGGGTCCCTCTGTTCATCAGTTTCTGGGATGATGGGCTCCACTGTAAATGGGGTTCCTGTCATCATGGGGGATGGACCCTTCCTGTTCCAACATGACTGCACACCACCAATGCACAAAGCAAGGTCCATAAAGACATGGATGAGTGAGTTTGGGGTGGAGGAACCTGACTGGCCTGCACAGAGTCCTGACCTCAACCCGGGGCCTTCCCAAAACTCTTCCCACAAAGTTGGGGGCATGAAATTGTCCAAAATGTCTTGGTACGCTGACGCCTTAAGAATTCCCTTCACTGGAACTAAAGGGCCAAACCCAACCCCTGAAAAACAACCCCACACCATAATCCCCCCTCCCCCACACCTTAATCCCCCCTTCACCAAATGATTTGGACCAGTGCACAAAGCAAGGTCCATAAAGACATGGATGAGCCAGTTTGGGGTGGAGGAACTTGACTGGCCTGTACAGAGTCCTGACCCCATCCCTATAGGGGTTGAAATAGAGTGGAGTGTGAGCCAGGCCTTCTCATCCAACATCAGTGCCTGACCCTACAAATGCGCTTCTGGAAGAATGGTCAAACATTCCCATAGACACTCCTAAACCTTGTGGACAGCCTTCCCAGAAGAGATGAAGCTGTTATAGCTGCAAAGGGTGGAGCCGACTCAATATTGAACCCTCCGGACTAAGACTGGGATGCCATTAAAGTTGATGTGTGTGTAAAGGCCGGCGTCCCAATACTTTTGACCACATAGTGTGGGTGTGGTGCAGGGGCAGTATAGGCGTGGTGAAGATACAGTAAGGAACTTTTCACACTAGAATGTAGTTGCGGTACATCCACATTGCATGCCAGTTTCCCGCACCGCATTCAAATCGCACTGCCCTTGCAATCTGCAGCGGGTGTCAGTGCAAATATAAGAACACCCCAAACACGGGTCACAAATACAATGTGTTTGCCCGCCCCGGATTGCATGGTACAAATATACCATGCGATCCAGTTACAGTGCATTTCCAAATATACTGCAGGCACTACTTTTGGGGTGATTTCATCTTATTCAGAATGAAGGGACTGAAATCGCAGAGAACCGCATGGGAATTGCACAGGAACATGCAGCAAGATCCTGTGTGATTGACATGCAGTTCCTAGTGGGATTTGGCCCTAGGGGCCCCTATACACTTGCTTCAATATCTGGCATTGGACGCGCTTTTTTAAAGCACTCTGAATTCCAGCCAAAGCTCCTCCCACTAAATAAAATGGTTCCTTACAGTCCTGGTCACATGCTGTGTTTGCTTCGCTTCAAAAATGATCCCCCGAGTCGCTTTCTTGGTGCTTCAAAGCGTCTCCGAAGCCTCCATAGAAGTCCAGGACAACGCTTGCTAACAGCACCTGCAGCTTTCGAGGGGCTTTTATTCAGCCTTGCTTTGTATTGGAGGTATAGAAGGTATGAGATATCCCAGGATGCACTGGGAAACCAACAAGTGAACCACAAAGATGTCACCAGCAGTCACTTCGGGTTCATGTGTAGATATTCTGGGAGTGTCTGGTGCAGACGTCACATCTGGTGTGCAGCATGGAGCAGCAGGAAGGTGAGCGGGGTCCCGACTGGAGTGAAGCAACTAGCAGATGGCACACATGTGGTGTGTAACATGGGAACGCTATAGCAAAAGGTGGAGAGAGAGGACTAAGGAGAGAGAGGACTAAGGAGAAAGGATCAGCAGAGCTGGGGGACCAGAGCAGGAGAGACTAGCAGATGTCAAATGTGGTGAGCAGCATGACAGCAATATAGCGGGGGATGAGCAGGGACTGGAGAGAGAAAGGACTAAGTGGTGGAGAATCAGCAGAGCTTGGGGGACCAGGGTGGGATAAACTAGCATATGTCACAAGTAGAGTAATATAGCAGGGGATGAGTGGGGACTGGAGAGAGAGGAGGATCAGCAAACCAGAGGATCAACAGAGCTAGGTATTACTACTAAGTGGGGGATCACCAGAGCTGGGGGTTACTACTGAGTGAGGGATTAGCAGAACTGGGGCTTTCAACTGAGTGGGGGGGGGGGGAATCAGCAGAGCTGGGGGTTTACTACTGAGTGGGGGATTAGCAGAACTGGGGCTTTCTACTGAGTGGGGGATTAGCAGAGCTTGGGGTTACTACTGAGTAGGGAATCAGAAAAGCTAAATGTTACTTATAAGTGGGAGATCAGCAGAGCTGTGGGTTACTACTGAGCAAGGGATTATCAGAGCTGGGGGTTGCTACTGAGTGGGATATCAGAAGATCTGGAGGTTACTAATGAGTGGGGGATCAGCAGAGCTTTGGGTTACTACTGAGTGAGGGATTAGCAGAGCTGGGGTTACTACTGAGTGGGAGATCAGAAGAGCTGGAGGGTACTAATGAGTGGGGGATCTGCAGAGCTGTGGGTTACTACTGAGTAGGGGATCATAAGAGCTGAATGTCACTAATAAGTGGGGGATCTGTGGGTTAGTACTGAGCGAAGGGATTATCAGAGTTGGGGTTGCTACTGAGTGGGAGATCAGAAGAGCTGGAGGGTACTAATGAGTGGGGGATCAGCAGAGCTGTGGGTTACTACTGAGATAGGGATTAGCAGAACTGGGGCTTACCACTGAGTGAGGGATTAGCAGAGCTGTGGGTTACTACTGAGTGAGGGATCAGCAGAGCTTGGGGTACTACTAGGTTGCCATCTAATCCCTTTAAACCCAACACATGAATTACACAGGATCTGATGTTAATGTAAGGCACATCAGGCACCAAGTGAGTTTAATTCCCACCTTAATCAGCCCCAGAAGCTGTGTAATTAATATGTGTTTGGGTTTAAAGGCAAGAGGTGGCAACCCCAGATACTACTGAGCTATGGATCTGCTGAACAAAGGAAATAATGAGCTGGGGATCTGCTGAACGGGAGTACTGAAGAGCTGGAGGTATTACTGAGTTGGGATTACTATTGAGCTGGGGGTTATACTGGGCCCCTTTAAAACAAATAGAAAATTAACACTGTAATGGAACCGCGACCCGCACTGTGCTTGTAGACGTCCGTCAGTATACGGCTTCCTCCAGTCTGGAACATAGATATCAAATATTCCAGCCGCCCTCATACAAAGCTAGCCGACAACTTAGCTTGTACTGGAATCTTCTTTTTGAACAGTCTCACAGAATATATATACAGCATGGACCTCCCCCTTCTGATCAGATTACCACACACAGGTCAGGGATTGCCTGATTACATTATCATATGCAGATGAAATTGTATACAGAAATAGAATTACCCTGAACTAATTATCTAGCCATCTGGACAGAAACAATGTATGAGTTCATTAACAATTAACAATGGGACGGACAGACTTAACAGAATCCACATCACACCTCAATACACAGACAATAAGAAGAGACCCCCAGTGACAGACTGTCCGTCTCTGACACTGAAGAACATAGAACAGAGGACAATGTGATTGGCTCTATCAATGAACATGTTCAGAATCAGACAGGAATAGTCCTCACACATCTCCTGAGATATATGGCTGATAAATATTACTGTCCTATTTGAAGTAATACAAACCATATTCTCAGTGTCCATTAAGTCCATCATCTCCTTCGTCACCCTGTGTCCCCAATAGACACAGGGTGACTTACACATAAGAGGGGCCGGGGGGCTGAGAGAGGGATTTCCCAACCTCTCTAAGGTAAGTTGGGTTCCACCGCGCCCCAACCAAAGTGACCCCCAAAGTGACTCACACATACGGGACATTTTCCAAGCTTCAAAAAAGCGTCACCGAGACATGAAAGACATAAAAATGTATGGTGAAGTGGATGGCACTGTAATGTGTTCAAATCAAATCAAGTGTAAATCAGCCCTAAAGGTGCAATGTTCCTAAAGTCCTGCCTCCAGTAACCCAGTCCCTGCTAGCAGTGTGAACAAAGGGCAGTGCCCTCTCACCAGTCCCTGCTAGCAGTGTGAACAAAGGGCAGTGCCCTCTCACCAGTCCCCGCTAGCAGTGTGAATAATGGGCAGTGTCCTCTCACCAGTCCCTGCTAGCAGTGTGAATAATGGGCAGTGCCCTCTCACCAGTCCCTGCTAGCAGTATGAACAATGGGCAGTGCCCTCTCACCAGTCCCTGCTAGCAGTGTGAACAATGGGCAGTGTCCTCTCACCAGTCCCTGCTAGCAGTATGAACAATGGGCAGTGCCCTCTCACCAGTCCCTGCTAGCAGTATGAACAATGGGCAGTGCCCTCTCACCAGTCCCTGCTAGCAGTGTGAATAATGGGCAGTGCCCCCTCACCAGTCCCTGCTAGCAGTGTGAACAATGGGCAGTGCCCTCTCACCAGTCCCTGCTAGCAGTGTGAATAATGGGCAGTGCCCTCTCACCAGTCCCTGCTAGCAGTGTGAACAATGGGCAGTGCCCTCTCACCAGTCCCTGCTAGCAGTGTGAATAATGGGCAGTGCCCTCTCACCAGTCCCTGCTAGCAGTGTGAACAATGGGCAGTGCCCTCTCACCAGTCCCTGCTAGCAGTGTGAACAATGGGCAGTGCCCTCTCACCAGTCCCTGCTAGCAGTGTGAACAATGGGCAGTGCCCTCTCACCAGTCCCTGCTAGCAGTGTGAACAATGGGCAGTGTCCTCTCACCAGTCCCTGCTAGCAGTGTGAACAATGGGCAGTGTCCTCTCACCAGTCCCTGCTAGCAGTGTGAACAATGGGCAGTGCCCTCTCACCAGTCCCTGCTAGCAGTGTGAACAATGGGCAGTGCCCTCTCACCAGTCCCTGCTAGCAGTGAGAACAATGGGCAGTGTCCTCTCACCAGTCCCTGCTAGCAGTGAGAACAATGGGCAGTGTCCTCTCACCAGTCCCTGCTAGCAGTGAGAACAATGGGCAGTTCCCTCTCACCCGTCCCTGCTAGCAGTGTGAATAATGGGCAGTGCCCTCTCACCAGACCCTGCTAGCAGTGTGAACAATGGGCAGTGCCCTCTCACCAGACCCTGCTAGCAGTGTGAACAATGGGCAGTGCAGCCTGGCAGGTCAGGAAAGGGGAATGACGAGCGAGTGCCCCCCCCCCCGCTCCTGAACCATACCAGGTCCTAAACATGGGGGGTGTGCTTTAGGGCAGGGGGGGCCCTGCCCCCTTACCCCAAAGCACCTTGTCCCTTTGTTGATGGGAAATAGGACCTCATCCCCACAACTGTGGCCAGAATCTTATCAGAATCTGGAAGCCCCCTTTAACAAGGTGGCCCCCAGATTGCGGCCCCCAGATCCCGGCTCCCAGATCCCGGCCCCATGTGAATGAGTTTCAGGTACATACCCCTACCCGTTCCCCAACAGGTGTACAAAAAGTAATAAAACAAGACAAGTTTTTGATAAATCCTTTATTAAAAATAAAAAAAATAGGGTCTTCCAATGTAAATCCATCGTCAGTTACACCGCCCACCACATCACTGACCTAAAAAATAAAAAAATAAATAAAAAACGCTCCGCCTCCTGGGAGGTTTTCCGCTGAATGCCTCCTCTGGGCTTTGACATTTCCTATATAAGTAACGGTGGGGCCTCCTGGCATCATCACCCGTTGGCCCTGCCCCCTTCTGACATCACAGGCCCAGCATGCACCAGTCTGTGATGTTAGAAGGGGCAGGGCCACTGGGTGACATAGACAGGTGGCCACACCCCCTTACCTATATAAGAAATGTCAAAGCGCAGAGGAGGCACTTTTTTTTTTTCAATAAAGGAATTGTCAAAAATGTGTCTCTTGTGTTTATGACTCGTTGTACACTTTTTTGGTTAATGGGTCGGGGTATAATGCCCCAGATACTCATTCACATGGGTGAGAGGTGGGATCTGGGGGCCCCTTGCTAAAGGAGGCTTCCAAAATCTGATATGCCCCCGCCAGCAAACCCCCACAACTACCAGCCATTGTGGGAGGAGGCCCTTGTCCCCATCAACATGGGGACAAGATGCTTTGGAGTTAGGGGGCGCAGAGCCTCCCTGACCCAAAGCACCCACCCCCCATGTTGAGGGCATGTGGCCTGGTATTGTTTGGGGGGGTAGGCTTGCTTGCCCCCCCCTTTCCTGACCTGCCAGGCTGCATGCCTGGATAAGGGTCTGGTATATATTGGGGGGGACCCCACACCGTTTTTTTTTTCTTTATTTTTTCAATAGCTGGGTGCCGGCAATTGTAACCGCGAGTCAATTTAAATGGGAATTGACTTTTTTTTCTTTAGAAATGTAATTTTTGCTGCAGCAGGTTTTATACATGTTACAGATGCACCACTTTACAGGGACATTAGGGGACCCCCCAGGCACTACATTTAATGGAATTTTTCATTTTTTTTGTTGCACTTTAAGCATCATTAACCAGTTCTGGATCGGATGGATTTGCCCCTTTAATGACCAGGCCATTTTTTGCAATTCAGCACTGCGTTACTTTAACTGGAAATTGCACGGCCTTACAACGCTGTACCCAAATAAAATTGATGTCCCTTTTCCCCACAAATTTAGCTTTCCTTTGGTGGTATTTGATCACTTGTGCGGTTGTTATTTTTTGCGGTATAAACAAGAAAAACGACAATTCTAAAAACAAAATAATAATAATAATAATTCCCATTCTGCTATATAACATTCCCAGAAATAACAATTTCAAAATCACATTTTTTTCATCATTTTAGGACAATTTGTATTCTGCTACAAATTTATGGTTAAAAAATCGCAATAAGCGTATTTTAAATGGGTTTGGGCAAAAGTTATCGCGTCTACAAACTAGGGGAAAGATTTATATCATTTTTATTTATTTATTTATTTTTACTAATAATGGCGGCGATCTGCGATTTTTTTTTTTGCGAGACTGCGACATTGCGGCGGACAGATCGGACCCCTAACTGACATTTTTGACACGTTTGGGGGGACCAGTGACATTACTACAGTAATCAGTGCTATAAATATGCACTGTCACTGTACTAAAGACACTGGCAGGGAAGGGGTTAACCCAGGGGTGATCAAAGGGTTAAGTGTGAGCCTTGGGGAGTGTTTTCTAACTGTATGGGGGAGGGACTTGTGGAATCAAAACAGAGACCTGTGATCCTAAATAGAAGGATCACAGGCGCTCTGTGTTCATTCCAAAAAGAACAACGGTTTACAGCAGCAGACCGCCGTTCTCTCTCAGTGGGGAGCGATCGCAGGTGCCCGGTGGCAATCACGGCCGCCATCTTCGTGGATCGGCATCCCCACTGCCTAATAGGGGCCACTACCCATTCACCAAAAAAATGTCAAAAAGTAATAACTACAAGAAACAGTTTTTGACAAGTTCTTTATTAAAAAAATAAAAAATAGCGTCCCTCGATGTAAATCCCGCCCCCTGGACCAACAACAGAAAAAAAAGATGCTCTTGCCTCCTGGGAGGCGTCTCGCCATATGCCCATCATGTGCTTTGACAGGCAAGAGTAAGGGCCATCCAGCTACGTCACCCGGTGTCCCCGCCCTCTTATGACAACACGAGATGTCCCTGCAGGCACGATATTTAAAGGAATTTTTCATTTTTATTGTTACACTTTAAGCCTCATTAAAATCACTGCTCCTGAAAAAACGATTGTTTAAAAAAAAATAATAATAATGTTAATAATTATTGATACATGTACCCAGGGCAGTACCCGGACCCCCACACCACTTTTTTGGTCAATTACATTACATTTTACCCACCTTTTACCTCCTCCAGTGCTTCTCTCCTACCTATTTCCCCCCCCCCCCCCCAGCCCTATTTACTGTAATTACATTGACCCTGTGCCATGCCCCTCTCACCCCTCCCCGATCAGATCACTTATCTTCCACCTCAAACAACCCACTCCTGAAGTTTGGCATCCATATCATGGGTTCTGGATGAACTTGTCCCAGCACTCTGTGGTTATTCTGTCTCATTAAGTACCAGGCCCTACCCCATTAAAGCCATGATTTCCCCAATGATGGTAGCCAAAGAACCGGAAAAGCTATATGAAGGGAATGGCTCTATAATATTTGGCTGTTTATATACACCAAACATTTTGACCAATGGGATGTAAAGGAATGATTTGCATGGCTCCGCCCACCATCATGAAATTAGGAATTATCCCAATTTTCTAAGAAGCCTTTATTTGGTTACTAACCGAAGTCATTGAAACAGTTCAGAACACTCTGCGTCATTCTTTATATCATGATACAATGTGACATTACAGGGTCATTAAGGTGTCATTCTCTCTTCACAATAGGAGCCGGGGCCCTCAGGGGCCCTAGTGAAGTCACCGTTCATCACGGAGAGGATTTATCTGTGACCTGTTATTACGATGAAGGCTTTGAATCTTATGTGAAGTATTGGTGTAGAGGATCCTACAGGAAAACCTGCAACATTCTCATCCGATCAACTGATGGATGGTCCGGGAACCAATATTCCATGGAGGACAATCCTTATCAGAACAGGTTTACCGTCACCAAAAGGCGAATCAGACCAGAAGACTCCGACACGTACCACTGCGGGATTGAAAGAACCCTTAAAGATAACATGCATGCCGTGAAGGTGACTGTCCTCCCAGGTAACGTCCTCTTCAGTTTTTATTGGGTTTTATTGTAACAATGATGTCACACAATGCCGCACCACCCCCGTCACACAGCAGATTAATGTTGGGTTCAAGGGGAGCTCCAACCAAAATGTTTTGGAGGGTTTTATGGATTTCTTTGGTTTCCATTGGGAATTAAAGATATTAAATTCTTCTAAAATGAGTCTCAGATAATAACAATAGATCATACATGGAGGACAATGGTGACAGAGGGATAAATACGATATGGGATTGTATGGTTGGGTTTTCTTTACTGTTTTTTGTTTTTTATTGGTTGAGCCAGATAGACTTTTTTCGTTTCAATGATTTTTATTAGAGAATAACAAATTCAAATAACAGTTGAAATGATACAGAAATGAAGACGATCTTATAACAAAGAATTGTCGAAAAACATAGAACATCATAGTCAAGCGGGCATCTGGCAAACAATGCAGTTATCACACCAAGAGATAAACCATGAGAAAAAAAAAAGCAAACCTCGTTACAAATATAGCTCAGAAGAAGGTCACCATCTAGTAAGTGCGGGGGGTTGCCCCCGAAACAGTTGGTCACCACTCCCGAGACACCCCAAAAGGGAGCACACTGTGTCTCAGAGGCGGTGCTCCACCGATCAACTACACAATCGTATAGTAACCCAAATAATCAACACACCAAAGGTGCACTACAGGAAGGTCGAATATCAACCAGCCCTAGGTGAATCTAGAAATATACCTGAACTACAGGATTCGAAAATATCTCAAGCCTAACCCAACTGAATCAGGAAAAGGGACTCCGGACCTTGCAGATGGACTTTTTTCAACCGGACTAACTATGTAACTATGTATGTAACTTGAACAGAGATGTATAGTAACGAAGTAGAACTACTTAAGTACTGTACTTAAGTACCGAAATGCGGTATCTGTACTTTCCTAGAGTAGAATTTTTTTCTCCTACTTCTACTTTTACTTCACTACATTTTTTCGATGATTTCGATACTTCTACTCAAGTATTTTTTTTTTGTGCTGCATAGTTACTCGTTACTTTTAAAAAAATTACCACTGCCAGAACAGTAGATGGCAGGTTGCATAAAGCTCAAAAAAATGTGTATAATGTCATTTGTAAATCAGCGCATATGAAAATAAAGGCTGTGTATAATAAAAGCTGCTATACCAAATCTTTCCAATAAAAAGAAAATATGAAACAAACAAATAAATGATGCTACAGCGCTTAAAGTGCATCAAGAAACTACTAACAAACACAGGTTAATCATTTGAATAAATCATTTGAAATAATAAAAAACAATATGATGTTCAAACTTTTGACTTCTTTCTTTAATAACTACATAACACAGTACTTGTACTTCTACTTTCAGTACTTGAGTAGAATTTTTTTTTCAAAACTACTGGTACTTTTTACTTTTAGTACTTAAGTAGCAAATTTTTTTAAAAAACTACTTGCAATACTTAAGTAAAAAAAATGTTGAATACTTTAGTACTTCTACTTAAGTAACTTTTTCTGTGAGCACTTCCACTTCTACTCAAGTCACTTTTTGATCGAGCACTTGTACTTTTACTCAAGTAGAAATTTCGAGTACTTTATACAAGTCTGAACTTGAAGGTGATCTTAGTGGGGCCCAAAATCCAAAATTAAGGACAAGGATCCTGGAATCCCAGAGATCTTTTCACACAAAGCTTAACCTTCAGCCTCCTAAGATAGCACCCTTTACATCCGCTCCCCCTCCTGCAGATACACAAGCAGTGTGTGCTACCAAATATGACCCTGTACAGAATAATTACACAGATCGTACTTGAACCATCTACAAAATAAACCATAAAATCATCAGCTCTCGGTTAGCCGATCAATTCACTTGAGGGATATTAGGAGAAGGTTCAAGACTTTAAGCGGATGCATATAGAAGACTTCAACTTTAGTTTTAAAATGTTTAAAATTGAGAATAGACAGGAGGACTGACAGTGGAGGGTTTGTCCAACAAAGAGTCACAAATCTGAAGGACTACGTAACCTCCTTTTTATAGCTGGGGGGCCAAACTTCCCCAAGAAAGGTCTCTGACTGGAAGGAAGTCACAGGTCCAAGTCCTAATGACAATGACCCCCCCCCCCCCTTCTGGATATTATCCATTTTTATTCTACTGAAAAGTTAAAACTAGATCCCTATACTATGTATTGTGATGACACCACCCAAATCCTTCCTGATCTCTCCTCCACTACTCTATGAAGGTTGAGTAAATGCCTGACAATCCGGCTTACTAAACACATGATCAGATACAGATGGAGAACCACTCAGACCATCATTATAACAGTCAGCCGTATACATTTCCCGCACCCTCAGACAAAGTTATCTCCACCTGCTATAGAATGGAAGAGCTGGTAGAGGGTCACCAAGGTTCCATCTATCTGAATGATGACACGGACATTTCATATTGTAGGTAGCAGCACTGGCAGTAAAACAAATTAGGTTTAGTTTATCTACTTTCCTATGTCTCTTAAAGGCTTTATACTTTTCTACATTTATGTTGAGAACCCATTAACCATAGATGGGCTGGACTCCATCTTCAGAGGCATCCCAACCCCCTGGTCACCATACTGGATCCTTGCTGGAGTTTGTACTTTGGAGGATAATAGAAGAACACTTATCCTCATTTTCCTTTCCCAAAATATTTATTGTGTTTTTGTTTTTATATAAGTTAAGTATAAAGAGTTGTCATACATAGCCATCCATCATGGTACAATTGGGGGAAAATGCACAAGATTTGAACAACTGATGATCCAATTCAAATAACAATGTCATTCAAACATTTACAAACTATCCCTTCAGCAAGGCTACATCAGGCTGTTTCCTTACAAAACCAACATTGCAAATCAATATTGGTGAATAATTCACAAGTAACATTGTCAGATCCATGATTGGAGAAAGTAATGATGACTCTATCCAATCATGGCTCATTGGTCTTAGTCCAGCCCCGCACTATAAAAATATTCTCCCCATAGCGGCCATTTGTAGTGTGATATCGGCGTGGAGAGAGATAGAACTGGGCTCTGTTCAGTGCTACTAGAGAGTTAGTGTGCTATAGTGTGCTATTCTGATTCTATTGTCAGTGCAGAATATTAGTTTAGTGTGAATCCAGCTGGAGCCAGGAATGGTGGTGTGTGATAATGGCACAAACCTCCTGTCCACCCTTAGAGAGGTAAACTTGACTCATGTCCCATGCCTGGCACATGTCTTCAATTTGGTAGTGCAGCATTTCTTTAATAGGCATCCAGGGTTGGAGGATCTGCTATAGAAGTCCAGAAGAGTCTGTAGCCATTTCAGGCGGCCATACACAGCCAGGCTCAGTTGGCTGAAATTTAGTGGAAATTCCACCTGTCCATAAACCACCTGATTTGTGACTTGCCCACCCAGTGGAACTCGACTTTGGCATCAGTGACACAATCCCTGTTGTGTTCCTGCTGGAGCAGACTCTGTGTGGCAATATGGACAGGGCACTTGAGGCAGAGCAGCGGCAGGAAGAAGAGGACTTCCTTTCTTCTCAAGGCCCGCTTTATGTAGACACCATTCTTGCCACGCCAGAGAACACACAGGAGGAGAGGGAGGAGGAGGAGGATTCTGGCAGTTTTGGAGGCATTGAAGCAGAGCAAGATATGTGTCAACCCATAACAGATGGTTTTCCATCCCCAGAACCCTTGGGATTAGTACATGGCTGGAAGGAGGTAGTTCCAGATACTGTAATCTTCAGTGACCCCGAGGAGTCTGCTTCTTATACCTTCGCAAACTCTTGCGGTACATGGGCTCCCTCATTCTTCAAAGCCTACAAAATGACCTGAGAATATGTGGCATCAAGGAGAAGGATCACTATTGGTTGGTAACCCTCCTTGGCCACCGTCTTGGCCACCGTTACAAGGAGAAAGTCTTGGAACTCCTCCCGTCCCCACAGAGGGAGCAGAAGATGACATCTATAAAGGACACTTGAAAGAGGAGTTTTTGTAATGCCTTTCCTGACTCTGGTAGGTTACAGTCTGGTAGAAAACATAGTTTTGAGGCTTCTGTTGGTAAAGAGAGGAGCAGTGGAGAAGGGGGGCCGCCTCAGTAATGACTTTCAAAGCTTCTTTTTTAGTCCTCAGCACCCAGGGCGGTTAGCTTTCAAATCTCATTGGCATGGTGGGAGATTATCTAGAGGCGAAACAGACATGGAGAGCTTTCCAGTTGACGTTTCACTGGGTTACTGGATCATGAGAATAGACCACTGGCCAGAACTTGCCCAATTTGCAATTGAATAGACCACTGGTTAGAACTTGCCCAGTATGCAATTGAGCTACTGGGCTGCCCTGCATCCAGCGTTCTTTCTGAACGGGCATTCAGTGCTGCCAGAGGGTTTGTGACAGATAAGAGAATGCGTCTTCTGTCCACATATTCAGTGGACCAGCTGACATTTATCAAAATGAATCATTCCTGGATTGGCAGCAGCTGCCAAGCCCCTGATGCCGATGTCGCTGATTAGGTGCTTTCTGAATCTGGAATCTCTGAAAGACTGTCTAAGCTGCCTAGAGTTGGGGGTGTTGATTTCATCTGGAAGAAAGTTTTTGGTATAGGTTACATGGGCACAATTAAAACCTAAGGACCAATTTTTCCACACCTGTTTGACAGGTGCATAACATTTTATGTTTTGACAACAAGGCCAATTCTTGCTTTTATCAAGAGTACCTCTATAGCATTGATGGTGTGAAGGCACCACCAACACCCAAAGACCAATTTTTTCGCACCTGTTTGACTGGTGTATATAATTCAAATTTTTGACAGCAAAGCCAATTCTTCCTTTAATCAAGCGTACCTGTGTAGGGTTAAGGTGTGAAAGCACCACCGACACCCAAAGCCCATTTTTTCCGCACCTGTTTGACTGGTGAAAAGTTTTGCTGGGGACCTACCGTGACTGAATTCAGCTTGAGACCCATTATCCACCTACACAGGCTTTGTTTTTTCGCTCTAATCCCTTGTGGGATATGTTTCTATACAAACAGTGATGTTAGAATCTGATTTTAACAATTTTGTATGTTGTTTTGTTGCTATCATACATGCATGGTAATCCATGCTTGTTTTTTACTTGCTATAATAAAATGTAATTCTGATTTTACAATTAGTTTTGGTTTTGATCCTTCTACTCCCACTGGCCCGCAAAGCCCCGCCTTTCTCTATCCCAATGGTTTTCACTAATCTTCAACAGGGGTAAGGGCCCATTTTACACGGCAATTTTGTTGTCTACAAACCTGTTTGACTGGTGCATACTGTATCATTTACATTTTTGACAGCAAGGCCAATTCTTGCTTTAATCAAGAGTACCTCTATGGGGTTACTGTGTGAAGGTACCATCGACACCCAGAGCCCAATTTTTTCCGCACCTGTTACTTCTAACCAAAGTTCTCGAAAGAGACACCAGAATGTATTCAAAAAAAACTCCTAGTGCACTACATTGTGGCCTCATCATACAGGCTGGTCCCTCAAGCCATTGTTTATCCACTTTCAGACCGGAAGGATTTGCGTCCTTAATGACCAGGCCATATTTTGCGATTCGGCACTGCGTGACTTTAATGGACAATTGCGCAGTCATGTGACGCTGTATCCAAATAAAATTGATTTCTTTTTCCCCCACAAATAGAGCTTTCTTTTGGCGGTATTTGATCACCTGTGTGATTTTTATTTTTTGTGCTATAAACGAAAAAGAGCGACAATTTTGAAAAAAAAAAAAAACAATATTTTTCACATTCTGCTATATAACATTCTCAAAAAAATGTAAAAATCAAAATTTTTTAACATTTCAGGCCAATTTGTTTTCTGCTACATATTTTTAGTAAAAAAAATTGCAATAAGTGTATTTTGATTGGTTTGCGCAAAAGTTACAGCGTCTACTAACTAGGGGAAAGATTTATGTCATTTTTATTGTTATTTTTTTTTTACTAGTAATGGTGGCGATCTGCAATTTTTTGCGGGACTGCGACATTGTGGCCGACAGACTGGACCCCAACCTAACATTTTTGACACTTTTTGGGGGATCAGTGACATTAATCAGTGCTAAAAATATGCACTGTCACTGTAATGATGACACTGGCAGGGAAGGGTTAACCCTATGGGCGATCAATGTGTTAAATGTGACCCTAGGGGAGTGATTCTAACTGTGGGTGGGCGTGGCTTGTGATATGACCATAGAGACCTGTGTTTCTATATAGAAGGCGCTCTATGCTCATTCCAGGGAGAAGAATGGTCAGCTGTGTTTACAACATCCGACCATCCTTCTCTCTCAGCGGGGAGCGATTGCGGGTGTCAGTCGGCAATCGGAGCCACCTGACCCGTGCATCGACTTCCCCGCTGCCGAGTGGGGGCTGGAGCGCACCGCCGGTGGCGCGCGCTCGCCCCCTAGCTTCCTGCATGCAACTGACGTAGGTCTATGTCAGTTTGCGCAGGAGAGCCACCCTGCCACAGTAAAAAGGTGACGAGTGGTCGGGAAGTGGTTAAAAAATAAAAAAAGCTTGCTGGGAAAGTTTCATTTTTTGGCTTTATAAATGTCATTATTGCTGCAGCAGGTTCTATACACTGTACAGATGTGCCACTTTACAGGCAGACTAAGGGGACCCCCTGGGCACTATATTTATAGGAATTTTTCATTGTTATTTCTCATTTTGTTGCTTTCACTTTAAGCATCAGTAAATCACTGCTCATTTAAAAAATATTTTTTTTTTTACAAACTTTTTTTTCATTATTACATGTCCCCAGGGCAGTACCCGGACCTCCATAATCATTGTATTCCAAATTACTTGCATCTAAGCCCTCAAAATCTGCACTTTTGATTTTTCCAGTTTGGGTCCCATAGACTTCAATGGGGTTTCGTTATTTGGTTCTGAATGTTTGTAATGTTCAAAAGTTCTTCCACGAGCCGAACAAGGGGTCGCTTGGCCCATCTCTGATCCTAAAATTAATAAAAAATTAAAAATATGCAGCTTATGTTTTTTAGCTGCTTTATTCTGGACCTTCCTACACGAAAAATCCTACATAGTTTTCTTTGTTAATAAGGGTGCTGGGCAACTGTGTTTGCCATATTTAACCCTTTTTGTACTCTGCATGCAGATCTTCTTTATCAATTGTACCTAGATTTGAACATTGCCTGCCTTAGCAAAGGGTTAGAGGTTTGGGCTTCTTGCATTGTATGTTATTGAGGACAGACTTGGGACAGGCTCATTCTAACATTGTACAGAATACCTTGAAGTCAGCCATGACATCTCCTCCTGAGAAACATCTAAAAAGTTAGAAATATAAAATATATATATACTGTATATACATTGTATACAAATATATTTTAGGCGTCTGTAAATGTGAACTTATAAGAAACATTTAGTGGGGTTTTCTCACATTTGTTTGCAATAATGGAAATACGCTTTATGCTTTCTCAGCAGCTTATCTTATTTCCTTCCCTTTTTTCTCATCCTGTGTTTTTCTTTTTTATTCTTCTCACTTCTGATCTTTATGTTGCTGTACATTTTCTTTAAATAGTGCAGCCTGCAAGGCACTGTGAGTCACAGCTTTATACTCCCTTATAGTGTTAGAGCAGGGGTGTCAAACTCAATTTCATTGCGGGCTGCATCGGCATTATGGTTGTCCTCAAAGGGCCGGTTATATCTGTAATATTAGATGTCCAGAGCACCCTACGGCCCCTTGCATGAGATCAGAGGCGTAACTAGAGCCTTCAGGGCCCCGATGCAAGAAACCATGAAGGGCCCCCCCAGATCCCTGGCCTGGGCCCTTCCCTTCAAGCCCAGGGCTCTTCCCACTAATCCTGGGGCTCTTTATTCTCGTTGCATGGCCTTTTATTACGGTCCCGCAGCAGGATCCTTTCACAAGTTCTGCAGTGGGCTCCCTTCCTGCAATCTTGGGGCCTCCCCACAGTGGTGCAATGCCAGGGCCCGGTCGCAAGTGTGACTTTTGCAATCCTGGAAGTTCACCCACTGGTTTGCTACTGGGCCCCCTGGAGCATGGGGCCCGGTAGCAATCGCAACCCCTGCAACCCCTGTAGTTACGCCCCTGCATGAGATGTCAAGAGCACCCCCACCATCAGAAGTCAAGAGTCATCCGCCCTTCCTTACATCACAATGCACCCCCTTACCTTGTGCTGCTGCCAGGAAGAAGTAGCAGGTGGATCTGGAAAGAAGAAAGTACAGGGTCTGGAGGAGGACCAGAGGAGGGCTGGAGTCAGCTTCAAGAGTCTGCTGAACATTGAGACCAGGGGAGGCAGAGACAAGGTGGTGTTGCAGCTGCACAGAGCGTGCAGGATCTGTAGGAGGAGTTCTGCCCTCCTCTCTGCTGTTGACTGCTGAGAAGGAGGGGTGGGCAAAGACAAACCTTTCTGCAGCTGCATAGAGAAGTGTTGGATCTGGCAAAGGCGTTCTGTCATCTCTGCTGCTGACTACTGAGACAAGGTGGGGGCAGAGACCAGGATGGGTGATGCAGCTGCAGAAGAGGTGCGAGGGCCGCATGAAGTGGCGTTGGGGGGGCCGTATTCGGCCCGCAGGCGTATGACACCTGTGTGTTAGAGTATATCTGATCCTGAGAAGAAAAATATTACACACAATGTAGTTCACCGGTCCTCTAATGTGGTGGCTGCATTACTAGAAATCCTGTCTTCTTGTAACAAGTCCCCAGTTTCTATGCCAGAAGACGAGGTTGGGTCACACAATGAACTCCTGTATGTCTCTTGTCCCTCACAATCCAGTTGGGTGGAGGTGGATTGTCATCTTGGTCCAACAGTAATATTGACTATTTCATCACTCATTCTGTATCTGTATAAATCTTTGCCCATTGGGTCCCCTCCAGGGTCCCCCCCCCTCCCCATTCTAATGTTTGTAGGCTCCTCTTGAAGAAGAACCCCAAGAATCAGCCAAGTTTGGTAAAGTTAGATTCCCCTAGAAGAGGTACAACTCATCCATTTTCAGAAGACAAGATCAGGTCATATGGAATTCTTGTCTGCTTCTTGTCCCTCACAATCCAGCTGGGTGGAGGTGAAAGGTCCTTCTCAGAAAAACCCCCAAGAATCAGTCAAGCTTGGTAAACTTAGACTGGCCATAGATTGTGAAATTTTCTATCCATGGGTTGAAAGCAAGAAAATTGCTCAATTCCCCCATCAACACAGTCAATGTTGTGCTATTGTATTCTGATAACAGGAGGTTTCCCTGCTGTCAGAATGCAATGATAACTGCTGGCGGCCATAGCAGTCACCAGTGATTGTATGCAAAACCCGACGGTTTGGTTGTACTTAAATTGATCGATAAATCAACTTCAGTAGAACCAGCCTGCCCATAGATAAACCAAAATTTGGCTGATTTCTGCTGAACTAACCAAATTTTGATCCGTCTTTGGCCAGCTTTAGCTACTGTGATGTTTGGGGGTTGGGGGGGGGGGGGTTGTTTAACTTAATGTAGAGCCTTCAAGTGAGCTGAGTCCATGCCAGTTGTGTCATTTAACCTCTTGCCGACCACCCGCCACAGATATATTGCGGCAACGTGGCTCAGCTGTGCGAATCGCCGTTCCCATACGTTGCTCCTGGGGAGAGATTGCGGTGATTCGCGAGAGGGGAAGCTGATCTGCGGGGCCAACAGCCGTGAATTGCGCCAGACACCCGCGATCACTGCCCGAGGAGACAGATCGGCAGTCTGCTGTTATAAACACGGCAGACCGTTGTTCTGCCTGGGTCCAAGAATGAAATGCTGGCCCCCCCCCCAAAAAAAAAAAATCACGCCCCCCCATCGATGAGTATAAAATCTAGAAAATATTATATATACTGTTATCTTCTTCCATAACTCACCTTCGGACCGGTCCACCAAACACCCACTGTCTGTCCTCAGTCCTCCTGTCACTCCAGTGTCTTCCACGCCCACCGCCCTAGAAGATCCAGCCTGCCCTGCGTGAGATGGAGCGCGCTGATGTCTGACGTCATTGCGCACACCACGATCATGGGAGGGACGTTCTGCGGAGGAGACACTCCGCCTCCTCACACTCATCAGTCTGCAGTATGAGATGGGGAAATGCCATCCATAACGTGCCGCAAACTGATAACATAAAACTGCTGGGAAAAAAATCTTGGGAGTCGATTTGCTGCCCCTCTCCAAGTGCTGCCTGGGTCCATTGAACCCAGTGGGACACATAGTAGGGCCAGTCTGTCTGTCAGCAATCAATACAGGGCTCCTGTGTTCCTCCTATTTAGGAACACAGGTCTCCGAGTTGATTCCATAAGCCCATCCCCCTCACAGTTTGAAAGCACTCCCGAGGCATACATTTAACCCTTTGATCGCCCCTGGTGTTAACCCCACCCTTGCCAGTGTCATTAGTACAGTGACAGTGCATATTTTTAGCACTGATTACTGTAGTAATGTCACTGGTCCCCCCAAAAGTGTCAAAAATGTCAGTTAGGGGTCCGATCTGTCCGCCGCAATGTCGCAGTCCTGCTAAAAATCGCAGATCGCCGCCATTACTAGTAAAAAAAAAAAAAATTTAATAAAAATGACATAAATCTTTCCCCTAGTTTGTAGATGCAATAACTTTTGCGCAAAATACGCTTATTGGGATTTTATTTTCATCATTTTAGGCAGAATAAAAATTGTAAATAAATGATGAAAAAAATAGATGTTTACATTTTCTTTTTATTGGGAATGTCATATAGCAGAAAGTAAAAAATATTGTTTTTTTTTTTTCAAAATTGTCGCTCTTTTTTTGTTCATATCACGGAAAATAAAAATCGCAGAGGTGATCAAATATCACTAAAAGAAAGCTCTATTTGTGGGGAAAAAAAAGGACACCATTGTTATTTGGGTGCAGCGTCACACAATGTTCCCTTCCCTCTTGCCCACCCCCCGATCCAATGTCACTTCCTTCTGTTACCTATCCTCACTGACATATTAAAATCAAAAGTCATACATATGTAGCACCTTACAGGTAGGTGCTAGGTAGAAGTATTTGGGCCTTGGCTGCTTAACAGCAGGGCCATGATTTCATCTGGGCTGTCATGTCTCCCAGGTGTGGCTGCTGAGAGGGGAGTCTCCCCACTGGCTCCATGAGAGGGTTCTCATTGGGGGTGGAGGAAATCCAATCAGAGACACACATTCAGGCCTGTATCTACCCCAGAAGGCAGATTCTGCCGCACAGGATTCTGGGAGTGGGTATAAGTTTGAGGGGAGCGCATGACGCAGCGTCTTTGGCGGGAAGCAGAGTCCCAGGAGGAAGAGTACGGCTGTCTCTCCTCCTGTCAGAAAGATCGGGTGTCTTGGGTGGCTGCCTGAGAATCTGGGAGAGAGCTGAGCTGCAGAGAGGATCCAGTGTGCCGTGGACCAGCGGAGGAAGAGGGAGTTTAGTTCCAGGAAAGCCTTCCAAGTTTGTGAGTACTCTGAACTGCCCCTGGGAGTCTGCCTAGGATAGAGGGGACCACTCCAGTGAAGGTCCCAGGGATCCTGGAGCCTGCAAGTGTTAGAGGGGATGCCTAGTGAAGAGGACCCTGAAGTGTTAGAGGGGGTCCCTAGTGAAGAGGACCCTGAAGTGTTAGAGGGGGTCCCTAGTGAAGAGGACCCTATAGTGTTAGAGGGGGTGCCTAGTGAAGAGGACCCTGAAGTGTTAGAGGGGGTGCCTAGTGAAGAGGACCCTGAAGTGTTAGAGGGGGTGCCTAGTGAAGAGGACCCTGAAGTGTTAGAGGGGGTCCCTAGTGAAGAGGACCCTGAAGTGTTAGAGGGGGTCCCTAGTGAAGAGGACCCTGAAGTGTTAGAGGGGGTCCCTAGTGAAGAGGACCCTGAAGTGTTAGAGGGGGCACCAGCGGTTGGGCCTCCAAAGAGTTAAGTGTACAGTGTTAAGAGTTGCAGCAGCACACGCAGTTACAAGGAGCTACCTCAGTCAGTGAAGGGCTGGAGGGAGCAGTCAAGGACTTTTGAGCTAAACAGAGCATCAGGAGTTAAATGTCACACAGTCCTGGATCTTCTGAGTTATTCTGAGCGTTAAAGTCGAAGTTTCAGCACAGTTCAGCAGAACAGTATCCAGGGAGCGCTGGCCGGCCTTCAGCTGGCGTGAAGACAGCGCTAACAGGCATTTTTCCACAAAGTGTCCCATTTGTACCTAGTTGAGCCAGAGGAGTATCCCACCCATTCCCTTCCCCCATCCCCAATATCAAAATAAAACCAACCAAAGATGCCAGAGTGTTCAATGTCTACATTCTCACACTTGTGTTCTCAACTTAAATATGTTAGAGGTGTCACCGGTGGCCATGGCAGACCCATGTCAGGCTCAAGGCCTGGAGATATTGCTACACATAAATTATACATAGTAAGTGTAATTACTTCTCTGAACATTTACAGTCTGGTCCTATAGGCGGAGATGTAATAATAATATTGGTGTGTTGTGTCTTCTCAGGGGTCTGCAGGAAGACGGAGCGCTGGGCTTCCATATTGGATTTCCCTTCTAGCTTTGACATGGCGTGGGAAAACGAGGTGGTGAAGGTGTCATGTAAGGAGCAGTATGACAACAGGACGTTCCATCTGAAATGTGTGGAGGAGTCAGACGTTTTCCGGTTTTATCCTCACCCTGAGCCGGCACCGTGTATACGTGAGAATTATTCACTTATTACAAACCTGGCGACATGAAGGGCTACATACTGTATATGTTGGAGTTTTTGTCTGCTCCTTGGCCAAAAGTTTTCTTTGCTGCTTCCAAAATGTACTCAGGGTGTTCAAACTATGGACCCTCTTTCTGCAGTCTGTCTAATAAAGTGTCACCCCAACCAGAACTCATCCCGACTTTGGATAATAAGCTAATCTGTTAACCCCTTCTTCCACCTGACTATGGTTTTGCTTTGCGGCTCCCCATCTTCTGCACCTCCTCTCCAGATCCCCCCTTTACTAAGTTATTTTATAAAGAGTTCCTTGCTTACTTCCTTATTGACCTTGTATTACACTGGGCCCCGTCACCATCAGTCTCAGCTGTGTGATCAGTGAGGGCCACAGGAGTGTCACTATTCTTCTATTAAGAGCTCCGGTGAACACCTGGGGATCTCAGGTTCCACCTCCTCATGGTGAGCATATACTGGTGATCTCAGGTTCCACCCCCTCATGGTCAGTCTATACTGGTGATCTCAGGTTCCACCCCCTCATGGTGAGTCTATACTGGTGATCTCAGGTTCCACCCCCTCATGGTCAGTCTATACTGGTGATCTCAGGTTCCACCCCCTCATGGTCAGTCTATACTGGTGATCTCAGGTTCCACCCCCTCATGGTGAGTCTATACTGGGGATCTCAGGTTCCACCCCCTCATGGTGAGTCTATACTGGTGATCTCAGGTTCCACCCCCTCATGGTGAGTCTACACTGGTGATCTAAGGTTCCACCCCCTCATGGTGAGTCTATACTGGTGATCTCAGGTTCCACCCCCTCATGGTCAGTCTATACTGGGGATCTCAGGTTCCACCTCCTCATGGTGAGCCTATACTGGTGATCTCAGGTTCCACCCCCTCATGGTGAGTCTATACTGGTGATCTCAGGTTCCACCCCCTCATGGTCAGTCTATACTGGGGATCTCAGGTTCCACCTCCTCATGGTGAGTCTATACTGGTGATCTCAGGTTCCACCTCCTCATGGTGAGTCTATACTGGGGATCTCAGGTTCCACCTCCTCGTGGTGAGCATATACTGGTGATCTCAGGTTCCACCCCCTCATGGTGAGCCTAAACTGGTGATCTCAGGTTCCACCCCCTCATGGTGAGCCTAAACTGGTGATCTCAGGTTCCACCCCCTCATGGTGAGTCTATACTGGTGATCTCAGGTTCCACCCCCTCATGGTGAGCATATACTGGTGATCTCAGGTTCCACCCACTCATGGTGAGTCTATACTGGTAATCTCAGGTTCCACCCCCTCATGGTCAGTCTATACTGGTGATCTCAGGTTCCACCCCCTCATGGTGAGTCTATACTGGTGATCTCAGGTTCCACCCCCTCATGGTGAGTCTATACTGGTGATCTCAGGTTCCACCCCCTCATGGTCAGTCTATACTGGGGATCTCAGGTTCCACCCCCTCATGGTGAGCATATACTGGTGATCTCAGGTTCCACCCCCTCATGGTGAGCCTATACTGGTGATCTCAGGTTCCACCCCCTCATGGTGAGCCTATACTGGTGATCTCAGGTTCCACCCCCTCATGGTGAGTCTATACTGGGGATCTCAGGTTCCACCCCCTCATGGTGAGCATATACTGGTGATCTCAGGTTCCACCCCCTCATGGTGAGCCTATACTGGTGATCTCAGGTTCCACCCCCTCATGGTGAGTCTATACTGGGGATCTCAGGTTCCACCTCCTCATGGTGAGTCTATACTGGTGATCTCAGGTTCCACCCCCTCATGGTGAGCCTAAACTGGTGATCTCAGGTTCCACCTCCTCATGGTGAGCATATACTGGTGATCTCAGGTTCCACCCCCTCATGGTGAGTCTATACTGGTGACTCCACCTCTGGTGTCCCATCCTGCCATCTGTGTGTGCCGGGGTTTTGTCTACTATTACTCATATACTTTGTCAGGCCTTTGGTGTCCCATTAGATCACTCTGGTGGCCTCAAATGACAGACATTGTATCTTCTCCGTTCCAGGGAAATGTCAGAGGTTGATAAATCTGGGGCAGAATATAAGCATGTATCCAGAGAAGGAATATTATGGTCAGGGTGAAGAAGTGACGCTGACATGTCCTGCTGGATATTCACCCAATTACAGAAAAATCCGATGTATAAGAGCCAACGGCACCAATATCTGGAATGTGACAGAGGTTTTCTGTATTCACTCACCAAGTAAGTCATACTACAAATTGTTTTTTTTATAAATATTCGTTGTTAGAAATATAGAAAGAAAAAATAATGAAAAGGAAAATTACAGCTAAGGGGAGAAGGAGAAGAAGGAGTTTGTTAAAGCTGATTTGAGGTAAATAAAGGTTAATAAGAATCTTTCTTTCTCTCTCTCCCTTCTGATCAATGTTTATAAACAATGTTACTTTGTATCTCTCTCACTCTCTTCTGATCAATGTTTATAAACAATGTTACTTTGTATCTCTCTCAGCCCCCGTTCACACTGGGGCGACCTGTGAGGCGACCTGGTCGCCTCACAGGTCGCCGCAGGTCGCCTCCCATAGGGAAGCTGCGGACCCGTTCTGATAGGAGCGACACAAGTCGCTCCGACTCAGAAAAAGGGTCCGGAGCTTCTTTGGGGCGACCAGGAGGCGACCGCCATAGACTTCAATGTTATGAAGTCCGTGGCGGCCGCTCCGAGGTCGCGGCGCGCTGCTCGCACCGCGACCTCGGAGGTCGCGGTCCGAAGTAGCGTCGCCCCAGTGTGAACGGGGGCTAACTCTCTTCTGATCAATGTTTATAAACAATGTTACTTTGTATCTCTCCCACTCCCTTCTGAGCAATGTTTATAAACATTGATATTTTGTATCTTTCTATCTCCTCTCTGATCAATATTTACAAGCAATGTTACCTTGTATTTTTCTATCTCCCGCCAGAGTAATGTTTATAAACAATGTTACTTTATATCTCTGTCTCCTTACTTTTGTAGTCCCCAGTGATGGGCATTGTATCTTCTCTATTCCAGGGAAATGTGGGAGGATGATGGATTCAGGGCAGAATATAAGCATGTATCCAGAGAAGGAATATTATGATCAGGATGAGGAAGTGATGATAACGTGTCCTGCAGGATATTTACCCAATTACAGTAAAATCCGATGTATGAGATCCAACGGCACCAACATGTGGAATGTGACGGAGGTTTTCTGTATCTTCTCACCAAGTAAGTCATACTACAAATTGTTTTTTAATATTAGTAGATAGAAATATAGAGAGAAAAAATAATGAAAAAGAAATAAGAGATAAGGGCTAAGTGCCCATATCACCTCTTATACCCATAATGCCCCCCCACCCACCATCCTGTGTGACAACATGGAGGATGTTCCATCCACTTCTACAAAACCCAAATCCAGTATGGAGGAAGCAGTGCAATCAGAGCTCTTCACCCCATGTTTAACAATGTTACTTTGTATCTCTCTATCTCCCATCTGATCAATGTTTATAAACAATGTTACTTTGTATCTCTCTATCTCCTGTCTGATCAATGTTTATAAACAATGTTACTTTGTATCTCTCTATCTCCTGTCTGATCAATGTTTATAAACAATGTTACATTCTATCTCTCTATCTCCCTTCTGATCAATGTTTATAAACAATGTTACTTTGTATCTCTCTATCTCCCGTCTGATCAATGTTTATAAACAATGTTACATTCTATCTCTCTATCTCCTGTCTGATCAATGTTTATAAACAATGTTACTTTGTATTTCTCTATCTCCTGTCTGATCAATGTTTATAAACAATGTTACTTTGGATTTCTCTGTTTCTGAACAATGTTTATATATTTTGAGTGCAGTTGCAGCAAATATGACAGTGAGAGTTGGGATTTGCTGGTAAGGGGGATGGGGAGTAGAAGAAAAGGATGTACCACATGTGTTCTGTTTATCTCCATGCAGTATTTTTTATTTTTATTTTTTTGGGGGGAGGGGGGGTGTAGTACACTCGGTGTGCACGGCTGGATTAGAAGCGGTGCAGTATTTTTGGGGGGGAGGGGGGGTGTAGTACACTCTGTGTACACAGCTGGAATAGAAGCGGTGCAGTTAGTTGTATGAAATTCATTATCTGGTTTCTGGTTCCGTCTCTCATTCTATTTTCTTTCATTCCAGCTGTTCTTCCATTCATCTCCAATCACTCGATGTCCTGGAAGTGAGTATTGCTTGTATCCGTTATCTATTCCAGCCAATGGGGTCCAGTGTACTCCGCTACTGAATATAGCCCCTCCCCCCACCAACATGTACTCTATATATGGACAAAGCCTTCACAGTGTGCAGACATCATCCCCTCTGACAATACAGGAATTCTGTAGACAGATGAGGAAATAAGATGATGCATTGATATGTGTATATTGGAGAAATAAAAGTAAAGTGTAGAGAGGGAACCTGTACTGAGGGAGGGAGGGATCTCCTTTTGGAAATGCCAACTGCCTGGCTGTTCTGGGAATAAAAATGACCTCAGTGCTTTGCAATTCTCCAACTCTATTTTTTTTTTTATGATTCACCCGCAGATCTCCTTCCTTCCTCATTTCTGAAGAAACTTCCAGCATCTACAATGTAGGAGTCAAATGTGTCCATTCTCACCCCCAAGCCTCTAAGATCACTATGTCACTTGGTGTCAGGGGCCCTATGGTCACTATGTCACGTGGTGTCAGGGGCCCTATGATCACTATGTCACATGGTGTCAGGGGCCCTATGATCACTATGTCACGTGGTGTCAGGGGCCCTATGATCACTATGTAACGTGGTGTCAGGGGCCCTATGATCACTATATCACATGGTGTCAGGGGCCCTATGATTATTATGGCAGGTGCCCTATAATCACTATGTCAGGTGGTGTCAGGGGCCCTATGTTCACTATGTCAGGTGGTGTCAGGGGCCCTATGTTCACTATGTCACATGGTGTCAGAGGCCCTATGATCACTATATCAGGTGGTGTCAGGGGCCCTATGGTCACTATGTCACATGGTGTCAGAGGCCCTATTATCACTATATCACATGGTGTCAGGGGCCCTATGATCACTATGTCACATGGTGTCAGGGGCCCTATGATTACTATGGCAGGGGCCCTATGATCACTATGTCACGTGTTGTCTGGAGCCCTATGATCACTATGTCACGTGGTGTCAGGGGCCCCATGATCACTATGTCACATGGTGTCAGGGGCCCTATGATCACTATGTCACATGGTGTCAGGGGCCCTATGATCACTATGTCACATGGTGTCAGGGGCCCTATGATCACTATGTCACATGGTGTCAGGGGCCCTATGATCACTATATCACATGGTGTCAGGGGCCCTATGATCACTATGTCACATGGTGTCAGGGGCCCTATGATTACTATGGCAGGGGCCCTATTATCACTATGTCACGTGTTGTCTGGAGCCCTATGATCACTATGTAAGTTGGTGTCAATCGTTGCATGCATTTGCTTTTTTGTGCATTATTGCTCCTCACACATAGAGCAGCCGGTTCCTATCAATGCACAACAGTATAGACGCTCATGCACCTTTTTTTGGTTTTCAAGCTTTTTTATCTGTGTGTTATGCTGCGTTTGCTATGTGTTTTTTCATGCTTGCAAAGTTTGGGCTGCCTATAACAATGAATGTGTGTGAATGAAGCCTGATTGGGAGGAAAATATCTAAAAAATAAGTAAAAGTTGATAGTAGAAAGTTCTGATGGTGGAGTAGAGAAGGATGGAATCTGCATTTCTCCACCCTG
Organism: Pelophylax lessonae; assembly: GCF_965119305.1. NCBI lineage: Eukaryota > Metazoa > Chordata > Amphibia > Anura > Ranidae > Pelophylax > Pelophylax lessonae. The sequence goes on along the minus strand of NC_138768.1, from coordinate 891,859,459 downwards.
CTCCATTATATCCTCATTATCTCACACCGATCCCTCGTCTTCTCTCCTCTCTCAGGAATATCGGGGTTTCCTGCTGTCTCTGTGTCATTCCCCCGATGGTGGTGAAACTGATAACCATTCTGGTGATCCTCATTGTCAACTTCTCCAGGTCTGTAAAGAGAAGATCTTCATCAGTGGAGAAGAGTCCACGCCAAAGACAGCCAGGTAATACCGACACCGGGAAACACCGAAGATGTAAAGCCGCCCCCCCCGAAAAATAATTTTATTACTCATTGGTTCAACTAGTAGAGCCATTTTTCTTCCACTTCCATTAACAGGGTGACAACATTATTTGTCCTGTAGTTAAATGACACAGCAGCGTTGTCACCCTGAGGACAGGAGAGGCTTAGTGGACACATATGAAAAGAATAAAACCAACTCAGCCAACTTGTAATCAATGGAACTTTTTAGGAACCAATAAAATTAGAAAAATTAGGAACCCAATAGGTTCTAAACCCACACTAATCAATAACCAAAAAACAAATAAACTACAATAAAGAGCTGCGTGTTGTAAAGTGAAAAAAATATTTATACCATGAAAAGAACCAAAAATTTAATTACATATCTCCATACTGAATAAACAATTTATTAAAAAACATCTTCATTTAAATGATAGAAAATACATAAAAATTGTGAAGCCCATCCATGATCCCACACGTGAATAACGTCCTCAGTGAGTATAGGAAAGATTCCTCTCCACCAGCATGCAGACACACTATATACTCACCAGACCAAACAGACCCCTATTACAGGGAGTCAAATTATGCATATGGTAAAATCTTAGATGTCATATATGAGGTCATAGGAATGAATTCAAACTGCTGCTGTCATCCATCCAATATATATAAATAGTGTATTCAGAGCTCCAGTGTTGCCATATAGAGAGGGAGAGGAAAGAACACTCTCATGGTGCAGTATTTCAAATCATTTATTTAAAAAAAGGTTATATTGCACTTACATCAAAGAATGCAGAGATCAGCATATAATGTATAGGAATCGCTAGTTTGCGATCCACCTGCATTCCAGCTGATTGGAAATGACGTATCTCAAACACCATGCAATGCTGTTTTGTCAGCCTGAGGATGTCAGACATAGACTGACGAAACGGCGTTGGGTGGTGTTTGAGATACGTCATTTCCGGTCAGTTGGAACGCAGGTGGAGCGCAAACCGGTGATTCCTGTACCATACATGCTGATCCCTGTCTTCTTCAATGTAAGTGCAATACAGCCTTCTTTTTTAAATAAAGTATTTGAAATACTGCACCATGAGAGTGTTGTTTCCTCTTCCTCTCTATATGGCAACATTGGAGCTTTGAATACACTATTTATATACACATTGAATGGATGACAGCAGAGGTTTGAATTCATTCCTGTGACCTTATGTATGACATCTTGGGTTTTCCCATATATGTAATTTGACTCCCTGTAATAGGGATCAATAAGGTCTGGTGAGTGTATAGAGCGTCTGCATGCTGGTGGAGAGGAACCTTCCCTATACTCATTGAGGACGTTATTCACATGTACGATCGTATATGGACTTCCCAATTTTTATGTATTTTCTATCATTTAAATGAAGATGTATTTATTCATTTGTTTATTCACTATGGTGATATGTATTTGCTATTGTTCGCTCTTGACCGTGAATTGAATGTTCGTTTCTCTACCATAAGCCATCTACGAAGGGCCACTTTGGTTGTTAGGGACCTATGCAGGTCCATATACTCCACTGGATACACATAACTAGGTCCTTGTGACACCACATTGTTCCTGCTGGAGCAATACGAGCCTCCTTGGGTTTCAAGGTAAGGATTGTTAATGGGGACCTCTGCAGTTTGCTTCCTATAGGCCTTTAGCACACCCCAGTAGACTATACCTTCAAGGAGGCCTCCCATAAGTGTTTATTCCCTCAACACGAGGTCTAAGAGTAAGATTGGTGTTCAAAGCAACATCTCCATGACATTTTCATGTGCCAGGAAATGCCTAGGTATTTACTTAGTCTCCCAGCATGCACATCAGCCCCTCCAAGTCTGGTGATTGGCCAGGTATTAAACATCCTTAATATAGAATGTTAACTCTAGCACACCCTGCTGGATAAAACTTAGCACAGCATGAGTCTGAAATGATACACATCAGCTGGTTAAACTGAATAAAGCTCAAAAAAAGAAAAAGTAAATTTGAAATAATACTATATCCTCACATTCCAGTGGAATAATTAAAGTTTTAGAAGACCTCCTCACCTTTTCAGCAGTACCCCGGGGATCGGAGTAACTTTGCATGCTGGGGGACCTCTGAAGGTCCAGTACCCAACACCAAAACTTTCTCTTATTTTCCCCTAATCTGTGACCTGAACCAACACTTATCTCTATAAATCCCAAACCAAATTTTAAAACTTCGCCCCAACCTTAACCCAACCCTAAAGGTTAACCCTTAACACTAAGTTCAAATCCATGTGGGACTCAGGTCACCATATAAATTTGCTATGCATTGGGAGGGATGCCAGGAATGTGGTGTGTGTGTGTGTGTGTGCGCGCGCGCGTGCGTGTGGTTCTGTGTATTTTATAATAACATTTTTGATTACAGTAGGGGAAAGCCCTCCAATTTAGCCCTTATTATTTGCAGAACAGAAGCAGGCAAGGACCTGCTAAACAGACAATGTTGGCTCTGACCCATAGGAGATTTTGGGTTTAAACACTCCTGTGTGCCGCATTCCTGTCCTCTCCACCTTCCCTGTCCTGAGTCCCTTCTCTAGAAGTCTACAGGAAGTCCTGTCCACCCATATTTTGGTTCCCCGCTCCATAAATGTGCTGAAATTGTTTTCTCTCATCAGATGTGAATATGGAAATAAAAACCTCCCATAGGGGAAGAAGCAACGTCTATAAGGTGAGACCTTCATTGCTGCAACCAATCAGCAGCTGACTTTTCTTTGATACCAGAACATTCTAAAATGAAAGAAAACCTCTGATAGGCTATGTGGCTAAATTTAACTAAAAAGCAGAACTGTCTGTGGCTTGTCCCTAGGACCAATGAGTGATATTCTGAGCTCTGGTGAAGAATATGAAGTGATCATTGCTGGTTTAAGAATTCAGGAAGGATTCAGGCTCACTTGCCTAGTTTTCTTGCTGAGCCCTATTGGTTAATCTAATAGACACCAATCTCTGTGACCCGGGCCATGGCTGTCAGATCACCAATTCTGGGCTCAGTATTTACTAACACTCAGATACTGATAAAAAGCTTGTGACATACCCAACCATGGCATGGGGCTTTTAAAGGGGACTGCAGGGTGGCCTCTTGCCTACTGACTATGGTCCCTGGCTTTTGAGGGGGCTCTACTCTTTGGGAGGTGTGTGCTTGCGGGACCCTTGGAGTGGTCTTGCTTTGGATTCGGGTCCATGTCCCCCCCCCCCCCCCCCCAAACACACAAGGTGTCTTTCTCCCATGGTATCAGTTTCCCATTGTGTGCATCCTAGGTGTGAATTCCCATTGTTAGTTGAGTTACCTATTGTTTCTTTCTGTCTGTTCATCTCTTGGAGATGTGATTAATATTGTGTCCACTTTACCTTTTTACCAAACAATTGTGGGATGTTCTGTGTTTATGTTGATTTGCTTACTGCCCGCCCACCATGTATATATATTTATGTAGCACCCTACAGGTAGGTGCTAGGTAAATGTATAGTGGGCCTTGTCTGCTTAACAGCAGGGCTGAGATTTATTTAGCTAGGGTGTCAGGGCTTCAAGATGTGCCTGCTGAGGGGAGAATTATCCCCACTGGCTCCTGAGAGAGGCTTCTCATAGGGCAGTGTGGGAAGCCCAATCAGGGGACACATCCAAGCTTGTAACTACCCCAGAAGGCAGATTATGCTGCTAAGGATTCTGGGAGTGGGTATAAGTTTGGGGGGAAGTGCGTGACCCGGTGTCTTAGCCGGGAGCAGAGTCCCAGGAGAGAGAGTGAAGGTGCTGAATAATAAAAAATAATCAAAAATCTATAAAAATTATTTTTTTTATTTCATAACAAATCATACAATAAAACCACCAAATTTGCAAAGAATGATCCTCTGTACAGATAGTCTCTCAACATATCCAGATTCCCAGCTCAAGGAGGATTGGAATTGTTTCTATTTTGCATGGGTGTTTTTTTGTGGGCTGCTGCCATTGGGTAGGCGGACATTGGATGTTTCCTGCCTCAGAAGGGGCCTCTGTATTCAGGGACTTATCCCTTCTGTGACACAACGATGTTTCTGTGGACCCATTTGTTAACTCTTGGATCAGTCTTTAGTCATTGTTGATTTGCTCAAGAATATAATCCTGTACAAGTTTATGTACATTTCCTGAAGAAGCCATTTGAATTGTCAAAACATGTTGAGCGACTATCTGTACAGAGGATCATTCTTTGCAAATTTGGTGGTTTTATTGCATGTTTTGTTATGAAATAAAAATTTATATTTTTATAGATATTTGATTATTTTCTATTATTCGGCACCTTAAAAGTCCCTTTTTTCTACTCTTCCAATTTCTGATATAGTATGGGGGATGTGGTGCTTGATTAGAAACATTACCCTTCAGCAAAATTATTTGTAGATTGCTTCTTATGTTTATGGAAGCTGTTCCTTAGATGTGCTATTTACAGTTTGCATTGTTTAGGATAATGTGATCAAACTCTTACCTGGTCTTGCATGGTATATATTCTTTGTGAATCTACAATGAAGAGATCCAGTTTGCACCTAAGCTAGTGTCGTCTAGATCTTGGGTGCAATATTCTGCTATAATACCGGGTTCCTGGTTCCAGACTGGAAGAATCTGTATCTTAGTGATAGCAGCCAGGCTGGGAGCCAGGCGTTTCATCACAAAGCTTACCATAGATTCTCATAGTGGAAGGTCAATGAGGTCCACAGATTGGGAGGAAAGTATTCATGAAAGAAGAACTCATACTATATACAGAGCTCAGGATGAAGAAGATTCTCATAAGATAAAGTCAAACACACCGTGTCCTTCACCATGGGGTTCACAGGTATCACCCACTACATATTACAATGTGTATACAAAACCACATAGAATCTTTTAACTGGTATTTTTTCTTATTTTAATAAAAATTTCCTAGAAAAGCATTAAGAAGGCAGATATCACTGTTGCAGATTCCGGGTGGTCATACATCAGGAGAACCTCCCAGTCTGCCCTATGGCTCATACAACCAATCTATCTTCTCATTGGATACAATGTATAACGTATCTAATATCAGTTTATGGTGTCATAGGAAGATTCACAGATGGGTAGAAGATAACTTCTCAACGCATTTCATTTACCAAAGGTCCTCTTCCTCAGGAGAGTATAGGAGGTATTGTTACGATAGTTCCAGAATCTCAGCCAGGACCTCTGTATGGGGCTTCAGTAAAGTAGCTCACACGGTATGGGTTCTATCTGGAGCGTCTTTCTTTTTACGACCCCGCTGGATATTGTGCTTCCTCAAAGATGCTTACCAGAGAAGGATGGACTATATTCACTGTGGAGGATCTGTTGAGCACTTTCTGCCCAACTCACAGTACATTTACTGCCAGAGGGTGGCACAGCCAGGCACCGAGATGTACCATACGTCACTGGGAACTTCCAGGTTTTTGGGTGCGTATGCGCACCCCCTGCTGACCTGTGCTGTGATTTGACACAGCGCAGGTTTGTTCTCAGGTTTCAACCAATGACTTTGGCCAAAACCTGCTGATTGGCTGTGGCCTATCACAGCACAGAGTTCTGTGTTTACAAACACACCGAACTCTGTACACAGACAGCAATCTCACTGTTTCTTCTCCCTTTAAAGCAGGGGGGAAAGCAGCCAGATCTGTGAGTAAAAGCATTACACAATATACTTGTTAGACACACAGTTAACCCCTTGATTTACCCTTGATGTTAACCCCTTCCCAGCCAGTGCCATTAGTACATTGTACAGTATTATCACTGATCACTGCATTTGTGTCACTATTGATGTCAGTGAGCAGCCTCACCAGTGCCCATCAATGCAGCCTCACCAGTGCCCATCAGCTCAGCCTCACCTGTGCCCATCAATGCAGCCTCTCCTGTGCCCATCAATGCAGCCTCACCTGTGCTCATCAATGCAGCCTTATCAGTGCCCATCAGTGCAGCCTTACCTGTGCCCATCAATGCAGCCTGATCAATGTCCATCAGCTTAGCCTCGCAGTGCCCATCAATGCATCCTCACCAGTGCCCATCAGCTCAGCATCACCAATGCCCATCAGCTCAGCCTCATCAGTGCCCATCAATGCAGCCTCATCAGTGCCCATCGGCTTAGCCTCCCCAGTGCCCATCAATGCAGCCTCATCAGTGACCATCAGCTCAGCCTCACCAATGCCCATCAATGCAGCCTCACCAGTGCCCATCAAATCATCAATGCAGCATCATCAGTGCCCATCAATGCAGCCCAATCAGTGCCCATCAATGCAGCCTGATCAGTGCCCATCAGCTCAGCCTTACCTGTGCCCATCAATGCAGCCTGATCAGACAGTGCCCATCAGCTTAGCTTCACCCATGCCCATCAGCGCAGCCATGCCAATGCCCATCAATGCAGCCTGATATATATATATAATGACTCGCACCATACAAAAATTATGAAATGTGGAAAACACTTAAATATAAATATAAATAAGATAATTATAAGTGCAATAAACCGTATACTATAAATAGTCATTATATATATATATATATTTGTTTACCTACATTAGCGTAGTTTACTGCACTTATTGCACTAACTTATATTATATGGTTTACTGCACTTATTATTCTCCTATTAATATTTGTATTTTAAGTTATTTCCAAGGCTCATACTTTTTTACACATTAATTTATACCCACAATAGTGTATTTTAATAGGGTATTGGATATAATGCTTATTCATTGCTGTTATTAACCTAGGGGCTATTTATTATAGACGTGCTGGACATCTCTTTTTATGTATATTATAGAGGTTACTTATATATTTATATACCAATAATTTATTTTCCTCTATATATACACACATACATCTATTTTTCTCTTTTTGTATATATATCACGTTGATACAGAATATTTATTGTATCCTACATATACACTGGCAGCACCAATCACTTCCTCTTTCTTTTAAACACCTATTATATAACCTCTTCCAGGGTTATATTTTGGGCTGCAGCCAACCTCCCTAATATTTCTGCATAGACATATATATTTCTCCAGTTTTCCTAAGCGCGGATTCTTCTAGTTTTTATTTACAGAAGATCCCTGAGGACGCAGAAGATGATTTGGATCTGGTCTATGAGAATGTGGAGGTGACCCCACCCTGTGATGTGTACACATCCGCCTGTTGTCCCCACTGACAGCTGAAAATAGAAAAAGAATTGTCGGAGAAAATAAAATAAAATAAAAAATGGTGTGGTGTCCCCCCAGTCCATACCAGGCTCTTTTGCCCCCCCCCACCCCCACCCCAAAGGGCCTCTTCCCAACAACCCTGGGTGGTGGTCATGGGGGGTCTGCAGGCAGGGGGGATTAACAGAATGTGGAAGCCCCCTTTAACAAGGGGACTCCCAGATCCGACCCCCCCCCCCCCCATGTGAATGAGTATGGGGTATATTGGTTGTTTCTTCTACCTTATAAGCAGGGGGGAAAGCAGCCAGATCTGTGAATAAAAGCAGGGCACAATACACTTGTTAGGCACACGGTTACCCCTTGATTTACCCTTGATGTTAACCCCTTTCCAACCAGTGTCATTAGTACAGTGTACAGTATTATCACTGATCACTGCATTAGTGACAGTATTGATGTCAGTGAGCAGAGCCGGGACAAGGGGTCGGCAGGAGGGGAAGCTGCCCTGGGCACTGTGATATCATGTGAGATAAGAGGGCACCCCAAGGAGTTTGGGGAAGAGGGGATTTGTGTTGGAAGGGCAAATTTGGGGGGGGGGGGGGTTGACGGGAGTAAGTATTATTATAGGAGGAGGGAAATGTAGGGGGGTGCTATGTGTGGTGATTTAAAGGGATTTGTGTTGGGAGAGGGGATGCAGGATTTGTGCTAGGACGGGGATTGAGGGGGTAATTTTGCTGGGAGGGGTTATTTGGAGTGGGGAGTGGAATGTATAATAGGAGGGGACATTTTAGCAGTAAAGGATTTCTGCTGGGGGGGGGGGGTGATGTTTTTGGAATGGGGGACATTTAGCTGGGGGATTTAGAGGATGGGGGGCATAAATTTGTGCTGGGAGGGGGTGAATTTCAGCAGTGGGGGGGATTTGTACTGGATGAAGGGGGAATTTACGCTTAGGGGGTAAGCATGCAGATAAGTGCTCAGTTTGTGTTGTGGGGGGATTTTTACTGACACATTAATGTCATACATTTTGGGGGGAAGGGGGCGTAGTTTGGCATGTTCGCCCTGGACCTTGTCCCGGCACTGTTAGTGAGTCAGTTAGTGACGCTTCTCGCCAGTGTCAGTTAGTGTCAGATTGTCTGCCACACTATCACAGTCACACTTTAATTCCCCCTTCTCAGCACAATTCTTTGCTCCCCTCATCCCCTCTCCCTGCTCAAATCTGCTCTCTCTCCAAATTCCCGCAGCAAAAAAAAATCACTCCTTCTAGCACAAATCCTCTATTTCTTAGATTTCCCCTCCAAGTACACATCCTCTCCCCCCCACTCCAAATCTTGCCTCCCAGCACAAACCCCCCTACTCCCCCCCTCAAATTTCCCCTCCTAGCACAAAAACCCACTGGTCATCCCTACTAGAATTCACCTAAAAAAAAAAAAAATCCCCACCAAGCACAAATCCCCTTCCACCTCTACCATATGACCTCTTCTAACACAAATCCTCTTCCTCACCCCCCTCCTCCTAGCACACCCCCAAAATGTCCCCTCCTGGAACAAATATTACCCCCTGATACCCCCAAATTCCCCCACTCAACACAAATCTCCTCCCCCCAATCTCCTTGTGGCGGCCCTGCACTTCACATGATACCACAGTGCCCAGGGCAGCCGCCCCTCCTGCCCACTCCTTGTCCGGGCCCTGCCTCCATGTTATGGAAATTTAGGAGAGGGGAGAAGACCTGTAGTCCTATCTGGTTTCTGTTGTCCTGATACAGTACAGCAAGTGATCGTTGTTGCCCTAAGAAGGAAGTGTGTTACTGGCAGGATCACCAGGTGAAAATAAAAGAAACTCCAGAAAAAAAAAGAAAACTGATGCATCCAGCAGCTGTTATTGAAATGATATTTTATATCTGATTGATATATATTATTTGTAGTAAGCATTTTATATAGCAGTAACATTTCAAACTAAAACATTAGATGGCGACATACAGAGGGAAGGGTCAGTGCTCTACATGGGGGGTGGAGCCACTGCTGATTAATTCACTGTTTGTAAATTTGCCCTTGAACTATTGCACTCTGTATACAGCAGACTTTTTTAGCAGGAGAGACTGGAAAACATATGAGAAGGAGTCAGGAGCTCCCTCTTCTGGCCGGATAGTACAATACATATTATTGATGAACAATATGTCTCACCTAACTGATTTTTGTGGTATTATTTAGTCCTGACTGTAGAAAGTTCTATCTCCTCTGTATGAGTCTCAGGATTTTATCATCATTATTTATTTCCAGGTGACTGAAGATCAGAAGATTCCTGAGGATGCAGAAGATGATTTGGATCTGGTCTATGAGAATGTGGAGGTGACCCCACCCTGTGATGTGTACACGTCCGCCTGTTGTCCCCACTGACAGCTGATAGTAAAAAAAAGAATTGCCAGAAAAAAATAAAATAAACAAATGGTGTGGGGTCTCCCCCAGACTAAACCAGGCTCTTTTGGACCTTTGGGTCAACATGGGTGGCCCTGCCCCCCCCCCCCACCCCAAAGCACCTTGTTCCCATATTGATGGGGACAAGGGCCTCTTTCCAACAACCCTGAGTGGGGGTTGTGGGGGTCTGCAGGCAGGGGGCTTAACAGAATGTGGAAGCCCCCTTTAACAAGGGGACCCCCAGATCCCACCACATAGTACCCCTACTCATTTACCAAAATAAATGTGTCAAAAAGAAATAAAAAATACACCGGTTTTTGACAATTTCTTTAAATTTACTTCACGGCTGCAAGCTATTGCCGGCAATACAAAGAAAATTTAGAAAAAAAAAAGGCAGGGGGTCCCCCTCACCATGCATATCAGGCCCTTTGGGTCTCATTTACCAAAAAAATTGTAAAAAATAAATAAAAACAGTACACAGGTTCTTGCAACTCCCCTGATGTGGATCCATCCTCACGACATTCCGCCCATGAGGAAGGCTCACCACCAAATTCCTGTTCCTCCGTCTGACAATTCCTAAATAGGTAAGGGGCACCTGTGACATCACTTGGTGGCCCTGTCCCCTTGTGACGTCAATGACTGGTGCATGCTGAGTCAGTGATGTTACAAGGAGGCCCCTCCCCTTACCTCTTTAGGATCTGTCACCTGGCTGAGCAGGCATTAGGCAGTCAGACGTCGACAAGTGCAGGGCTTTTCTTTTTTTTTTGGGGGGGGGGGTCCAGGGGTAGAGCAGGCGTCATGATTGACAAAGGATCGACATCAGGGGACATTATTAAAAAATAAATAAATAAACAAAGAAATTATCAAAAACCTGTGTACTGTTTTTATTTCTTTTTTACGCTTTTTTTTGGTAAATGAGACCCAAAGGGTATGCATGGAAGGCACCCCACGCCATTTTTTTTTTTTATTGTATTGCGGGCAATAGCTTGCAGCCGTGAAGTAAACTTAACATTAAATATAATTTTTTTTTTTTTTTGAAATTTCAGTTTTGCTGCAGCAGGTTCTATACATGGTACAGATGCACCACTTCATAGGAATACTTAGGGGACCCCCCAGACACAATATTTAAAGGAACTTTTATTTTTATTGTTTTATTTTAGGCATTAATAAAAATACTGCTCCTCAAAAAAAATGATTGTTTAAAAAAAAAAAAACAATGTTCCATTGATATATGTCCCCCAGGGCAGTACCCGGACCCCAATACCCTTTTTTTATGGACAATAACTTGCATATAACCTTCAAAATGGGGACTTTTGATATTTCATGTTCTGGTCCCATAGAGTCTGTCACCCTCCTCTCTCCTGTGTCTCTGTAGTCTGTCACCCTCCTCTCTCCTGTGTCTCTACAGTCTGTCACCCTCCTCTCTCCTGTGTCTCTACAGTCTGTCCTCCTCCTCTCTCCTGTGTCTCTGTAGTCTGTCACCCTCCTCTCTCCTGTGTCTCTACAGTCTGTCACCCTCCTCTCTCCTGTGTCTCTACAGTCTGTCCTCCTCCTCTCTCCTGTGTCTCTGCAGTCTGTCACCCTCCTCTCTCCTGTGTCTCTGTAGTCTGTCACCCTCCTCTCTCCTGTGTCTCTGTAGTCTGTCACCCTCCTCTCTCTATTGTGTCTCTGTAGTCTGTCCCCCTCCTCTCTCCTGTGTCTCTGCAGTCTGTCAGCCTCCTCTCTCCTGTCTCTGTAGTCTGTCACCCTCCTCTCTCCTGTGTCTCTGTAGTCTGTCACCCTCCTCTCTCCTGTGTCTCTGCAGTCTGTCACCCTCCTCTCTCTATTGTGTCTCTGTAGTCTGTCCCCCTCCTCTCTCCTGTGTCTCTGCAGTCTGTCAGCCTCCTCTCTCCTGTCTCTGTAGTCTGTCACCCTCCTCTCTCCTGTGTCTCTGCAGTCTGTCACCCTCCTCTCTCCTGTGTCTCTGCAGTCTGTCACCCTCCTCTCTCCTGTGTCTCTGCAGTCTGTCCTCCTCCTCTCTCCTGTGTCTCTGCAGTCTGTCAGCCTCCTCTCTCCTGTCTCTGCAGTCTGTCACCCTCCTCTCTCCTGTGTCTCTGCAGTCTGTCACCCTCCTCTCTCCTGTGTCTGCAGTCTGTCACCCTCCTCTCTCCTGTATCTCTGTAGTCTTTCACCCTCCTCTCTCCTGTCTCTGTAGTCTGTCACCCTCCTCTCTCCTGTGTCTCTACAGTCTGTCCTCCTCCTCTCTCCTGTGTCTCTGCAGTCTGTCCTCCTCCTCTCTCCTGTGTCTCTGCAGTCTGTCAGCCTCCTCTCTCCTGTTTCTGCAGTCTGTCACCCTCCTCTCTCCTGTGTCTCTGTAGTCTGTCACCCTCCTCTCTCCTGTGTCTCTGCAGTCTGTCACCCTCCTCTCTCCTGTGTCTCTGCAGTCTGTCACCCTCCTCTCTCCTGTCTCTGTAGTCTGTCACCCTCCTCTCTCCTGTGTCTCTACAGTCTGTCCTCCTCCTCTCTCCTGTGTCTCTGCAGTCTGTCCTCCTCCTCTCTCCTGTGTCTCTGCAGTCTGTCAGCCTCCTCTCTCCTGTCTCTGCAGTCTGCCACCCTCCTCTCTCCTGTGTCTCTGTAGTCTGTCACCCTCCTCTCTCCTGTGTCTCTGCAGTCTGTCACCCTCCTCTCTCCTGTGTCTCTGCAGTCTGTCACCCTCCTCTCTCCTGTGTCTCTGCAGTCTGTCACCCTCCTCTCTCCTGTGTCTCTGCAGTCTGTCACCCTCCTCTCTCCTGTGTCTCTGCAGTCTGTCACCCTCCTCTCTCCTGTGTCTCTGCAGTCTGTCCTCCTCCTCTCTCCTGTGTCTCTGCAGTCTGTCACCCTCCTCTCTCCTGTGTCTCTGCAGTCTGTCACCCTCCTCTCTTCTGTATCTCTGCAGTCTGTCACCCTCCTCTCTCCTGTGTCTCTACAGTCTGTCACCCTCCTCTCTCCTGTATCTCTGCAGTCTGTCAGCCTCCTCTCTCCTGTCTCTGTAATCTGTCACCCTCCTCTCTCCTGTGTCTCTACAGTCTGTCCTTCTCCTCTCTCCTGTGTCTCTGCAGTCTGTCCTCCTCCTCTCTCCTGTGTCTCTGCAGTCTGTCCTCCTCCTCTCTCCTGTTTCTCTGCAGTCTGTCACCCTCCTCTCTCCTGTGTCTCTGCAGTATATCACCCTCCTCTCTCCTGTGTCTCTGCAGTCTGTCCTCCTCCTCTCTCCTGTTTCTCTGCAGTCTGTCACCCTCCTCTCTCCTGTGTCTCTGTAGTCTGTCACCCTCCTCTCTCTCCTGTGTCTCTGCAGTCTGTCCCCCTCCTCCCTCCTGTGTCTCTGCAGTCTGTCACCCTCCTCTCTCCTGTGTCTCTGCAGTCTGTCACCCTCCTCTCTCCTCTGTCTGCAATCTGTTACCCACTGCCCTCGGTAATTTTTAGGTCAGCATTTTTCATCCTGGGTGTCCTGGCACCCTAGAGTGGATTCATGGTTCATCAGGGATACCATGACAAATTGCCTAGAAATTGCCCACAAATTGCAAGCCAGCAGGTGGATCAAGCCTTCCAAGCCACAGGTTTTCATTTTGCACCATTGCAACCTTTCAGCCACGACTATCCTATCAACCAATGACGTCATAGGTTGAGAAGGAGGATGTTGGGCTGCTGAAATTATATTTCTCTGTCACTGTCTCCCAGGTGCACAGATCCTAGCTGGGAAAGGATGACAGTTTCCTCCACTCTGACTTACTGTTTGGGAGGGAGAACGACAACCTCCTCTCCATTCTCCTCCTGGATCCTGATCTGCTTCTGAAAAGTGACCGTCTCCTTCTCACCCTGGGCCTCCAGAACTGCAGCAGGTGTGGGGCAGAGATCTAGGACCCTCTGTCTGGCTGCCAGTGCTTCAGCTGGAGAAGTTTGGTCAATGTGAGTCAGCACTTGCTGCATCCGCCATAAGACCCCCACTTCCATAGCTGCAGGCGGACATGGTAAAAGCACACTGTTACTCTGTCCCATTGCTGACACTTCAACCGGGATTTCAGGACTGTTGGCTGGTACTTCTGGATTGTCCCAGGCAAAGGGAGCCCAGACCTGCTGCTGAGCAGAGGCTAGCAGCCATCTGTAGGCAATCTCCAGCTCCCATTCCTGATTGACTAGAAACTACAAATCTTCCAGTGCCCAGCGTACTTCCAAGACATTCAGCATCTGTTCTCTGTATTCCAAGATTTCCTCCAAATGCCACTCCAAATTACTCTCAAAGTCTGGGTCCTTTGGCAGCTTCTGCAATAACAGCCCCAGGCCGCCATAGCCAAAGCCTTCCACTGGGCTTTCATCCGCTGTCCATGGGCACACTTGGGCTACATACCAGCAGAGGGCTCTGTAGGTCTCATCCAACTGCATCTCTGCCTGGACCAGCCTGATTAAAGCAGAGTTCCGGCCAAATTTATTTATTTTTTTAACCTAAAAATACCCCTAGAATAGTCAGAGCTAGTGCATTTAAACAATGATATCCTCTAAACTGTCCCCTGTTTAGTGTACCTGCAGGATTAATTACTTACCTTGTGAAGTTCTTGTCCAGTGTGGCCATCTGCGGTGTGGGCAGCTGAAGCTGCAGTGTCCCTCTTCCTGGATTTCACGAGTCCCAGAATGCTATACCTCGTCACTTCTGGTGACGGCGCCTCATCCCACAGCTGGTTCCGCATCATTGCGCATGCCCAGAAGCTGTTCTCGTGCCTGCACCAGAAGTGACGAGGGACACCGGTGCAGGCGCATTGACTCCGGGGATTGATGACACTCATCTCCCAGGAGTCAATGCAAAGCAGGAAATGACGTCGGCGGCCGCAGCCGCATAAGGAGGAAGTGGGAGGAAGTGGGAGGAAGGTAAGTTATTTTTCATTAAAAATAAGGTAAGGGAATATAAAAAAAAAAGAATAGCCAAATTGAGTTTAGATAGGGATATATATATGCATGATGTGAAGTTCAAAATTAGGGTGGAACTCCACTTTAACTCAGCTTTCCATTCCTTGTGCAGTTGTTTTTCCAAAAACACCATTCGCACTTCGTACTGCGACCAGTGCCTTTCCTGGATGGAGGGGAGAATTGATCCCTGGTGTCACGGCTCACGGGCTTGCACTTCCTTCCAAAGTTCCCAGCTGATAGAATCAAACCATCCCAGCAGGACCTTCTCTGACACTGGCCCCCTGTGCTGTATCCGCATCTCTCGCAACCTCCTTCCGAATTCCTCTTCCATGGCGGCTGGTATCTGTACCTCTCCTCTTCTGCTATCTGGACCTTGAAACCGGTGGAGGATTAGATGTCCCAGACTGCAGGAAGCATCCCACCGCTTGCCACTAATGTGACAGAACCGTCCCAGACTCCACTTGAGTGCTTCCATCAGTATACTGCTTCCTCCAGTCTGAACATAGATAGCAGATATTATAGCCGCATATTGCAACCAAGAACTAGACGGGACTCGCTTAGCTACAAAACTGGAACTCTTTCTTGAACAAAAATATACACTACACACTCAGGTGAGGCTTATCACATTATCATATGCAAACACAACTGTATAAAGAAAAATAATTAACATTATAAACATTGAGTTAATTAGCCACCTGGACAATCAGGGATCTCATTCCAGGTCAGACTTACCAGCATCAAGCACACAAAGTACAATACACATTATTACAAGTATAAACACTTCTCACAATAGTTTGGTAGCAGACAATAGGTGTAATAATTAGCACAATTACCAATACAAACAGTGATTCCCCTTTCCTCAGACTAGTAGGCAACAGACTAAAGCAGTAGACCTACTTACAATAAACACATTATGGCAGGGGACCCCAGACAGCTGGCTTGCTGATGACATCAACATCTGCTAGTCTCACAGTGTGAAGCAGTCACTATTTAAAATGAGGCAGCCGGGCCCTAAACAGGGACCCCAGGAGTCCCAGAGTCTGTGTGTGGACTTGAATCCAAAGTAACATTACTCCAAGGGTCCCCCAGGCATACACCCCACAAAGAGCAGTGTTCCCCCCAAAAGCCATGGCCCATAGTCAGTGGATAAGAGGCTTGCTCCCAGTCCTCTCCAAAAGCCCTGTCCCGGCTAGGTCTGTCACAGTACAATACATTTTTTGATGAACAATATGTCCTACTTACCTGATTTTTGTGATATCATTTAGTCCTGACTGTAACAAATAAAGAAAAGATATGTAGGCTGGCAATGCCTCCCCTTGCATTGACTAGCATGCTGTAAGAAATGAAAGAGAGACTTTGGCTGCTACAGGTAACACAGACAGTTCTTCCTTCAGAATTAAGGTTGCAGTGTGTCACAGGGCCGAAGATCATTTTTTTTTAACTGGGGGGGTGGATTCAGCCTTGGATACATAGAGGTATATAATTAGGGTGCCTTTACAGGCTGCACCGCCCCTAGCGTGCCCTTACAGGCTGCCCCACACCCCCGTGCGCAGGCGGCATGTTAGTTTTGTAGTAGACAGGTTTCGGCTTTGGCAGGAGGCAAGCTGTGCGTCTCCCGGAGCTGGTAGTCCCACATCTCCACTAGCCTAAATGCTGTACCATTGACATATGCTCTGGGGGAGGGGGTTTCCCTCTGACGCTCCCCCCCTTAATTTACGCCCCTGGTGCACCAGAATTGCGGATTAAAGGAGTTGTAAAGCCAGGAAGGTTTTTTTTATCTTAATGCATTTTATGCATTAAGATAAAAAGCCTTCTGTGTGCAGAAGCCCCCCCCCAGCACCCCTAATACTTACCTGTGCCCCCTCACTGTACAGCGATGTCTACGAGTCTCTCGGCTGTCCTGCGACTCTCCTTCACGATTGGCTGAGATACAGCCATAGCGCCATCGGCTCCCGCAGCGGTCAATCAAAGTCAGTGAGCTAATCAGGGGAGAGAGAGGGGCGGGGCAGAAAGGCAGCTCCATGTCTGAATGGACACACGGAGCTGTGACTCGGCTCGGGTGCCCCCATAGCAAGCTGCTTGCTGTGGGGGCACTCGATAGGAGAGAGGGGCCAGGAGCAGCAACAAGGGACCTGAGAAGAGGAGGATCCAGGCTGCTCTGTGCAAAACCAACTGCAGAGACCAGGTAAGTATATGTTTGTTAAAAAAAAAAACAAGACTATACAATCACTTTAAGGGATGGGAGTGTTCCCACAATGCCCGCTAGTGATATTGCTGCGAGAAGCCGCCTCCTGTTCTCAGCGCTCAGAGATTCTCCCATATTAGATGTGTGTGGGGATACTATTGTCAGAATATTTATACATTGCACCACCTTGCTAGAAAGTTATGATGAACAATTCCCAATATGAACTACTCTCTTATAAAAAGAGGACAAGACATTTTTCTTTTCTTTCTCCTGAGCTTCTTCACAGATATTTCTAAGGTTGTTCACCTGAATACTGGGAAGAAGGGGGGGGGGATATGTCAGGATTATTGGGGAGATTAAATAAAAGAAAAATTTAATTTTGGCATAGTCATATATAGATATTCTATTCTATACAGAGATTTTGAGCAGTGGCACCCATATTGTTAGAAGGTCACTGAAAGTTCAAACCTCCTTTTAGGCAAAAGTGTCTATTCAGGAGATTTTTAAAAGGTTTCCCCAAACATGCTGTGTTGACCTAAGGTAATAAATAAATAGCCTGTTTACTTTCTTTAGATAAAGTCTAGCTGACGCTATACCAAGGTAATCGTATCTGTGTGTGTGATCATAGAACACTAGTCAAGTATTTTCTGTGTTTAGACCCATTTAAAAATAAGATTTAAAGATACATTGTAATCCTATGTAAGAGAATATTAACATGAAGTATATATATGAATAACATACATAGATATTTTAGGAAAACTTTCTATACTCATTTTGTTTCATGTGCTAAATACTAAATTCTAGTATTGATGACTCATCACTGCATGTCAAGAAAGATTTCAGTAAACCTTTGTAAATGGTAGTTGTCATAAAACTTTTCTGACCTTGCCAGAGTCTAGAAGGTCTGGTATTGTAGGCTCTTTGTCAATATAGGTTCAAAGTTTATTTGTAGGTAAATATTCTATATACTGAATCTAAGAGCAATACAATACTGCCATCTTTGGTGACTGACTGCTACTAATTGAAGTCTTAAAAAAGACTTTAAAAAAAAAAAAAAAAAAGTAATTTCCAATATATATAGATATATTGATAATATAATTCTTAATTAAATGGTGTTACCAGATTCAATCCTTACCTAGATACATGATGGAGATATTAAACGGAGACACTGTTATATTCAGAGCAGTATAAATATTCTGACACTATGTACTGTACACTGCCAGAGTTCCATCTTCTCTGTATGAGTCTCAAGATTGTATCATCATTTCTTTCCAGGTGACTGAATATCAGAAAATCTCTGAGGATTTAGAAGATGATTCAGATCTGATCTATCAGAATACGGAGGTGACCCCGTCCTGTAATGTGTACACATCTACCTGCTAAGCAGAGAACATTTCATAATAAGATCAGAAATATTTCCTCTTGAAGCTGAGTGAGTACAGGAGGCTCCGCTCACCATGGATGACATCATGGATCCGCATCATCCGTCATATCACTCTGTCATCCCCCCATCATTTCCTCCCATCATATCCTTCCATCATATCCCTCCATCATATCCCTCTATCATATATCTCCATTATATCACTCCATCCTATCCCCCATCATATCCCTCCATCATATCCCTCCAT
Organism: Pelophylax lessonae; assembly: GCF_965119305.1. Classification (NCBI taxonomy): domain Eukaryota; kingdom Metazoa; phylum Chordata; class Amphibia; order Anura; family Ranidae; genus Pelophylax; species Pelophylax lessonae. The sequence goes on along the minus strand of NC_138768.1, from coordinate 891,840,948 downwards.
CATATCTCTCCATAATATCCCTCCATCATATCACTCCATCCTATCCCCCATCATATCCCTCCATCATATCCTTCCATCATATCCCTCCATCATATCACTCCATCATATCCCCTCCATCATATCACTCCATCATATCCCCCATCATATCCCTCCATCATATCCCTCTATCATATCCCTCCATAAAATCCCCCATCATATCCCTCCATCATATCCCTCCATCATATCCCTCCATCATATCACTCCATCATATCCCTCCATCATATCCCTCTATCATATCACTCCATCATATCACTCCATCATATCCCCCATCATATCCCTCCATCATATCCCTCCATCATATCCCTCTATCATATATCTCCATTATATCACTCCATCATATCACCCCATCATATCCCTCCATCATATCCCCCCCATTATATCCCCCCCCATTATATCCCTCCATCATATCCCTCCATCATATCCCCCCATCATATCCCCCCATCATATCCCTCCATCATATCCCCCCATTATATCCCTCCATTATATCCCTCCATCATATCCCTCCATCATATCCCTCCATTATATCACTCCATCGTATCCCCCCATCATATCACTCCATCATATCACCCCATCATATCCCTCCATCTTATCACTCCATCATATCCCCCCATCATATCCCTCCGTCATATCCCCCCATCATATCCCTCCATCATATCCCTCCATCATATCCCTCCATCATATCACTCCATCATATCCCCCATCATATCCCTCAATCATATCCCCCCATTATATCCCTCCGTCATATCCCTCCATCATATCCCCCATCATATCCCTCCATCATATCACTATATCATATCCCTCCATCATATCACTATATCATATCCCTCCATCATATCCCTCCATCATATCACTCCATCATATCCCCCCATCATATCCCTCCATCATATCCCCCCATCATATCCCCCCATAATATCACTCCATCATATCCCCCCATCATATCCCTCCATCATATCCCCCCATCATATCCCTCCATCATATCACTCCATCATATCCCCCCATCATATCCCTCCGTCATATCCCTCCATCATATCCCCCCATTATATCCCTCCGTCATATCCTTCCATCATATCCCCCATCATATCCCTCCATCATATCCCTCCATCATATCCCTCCATCATATCACTCCATCATATCCCCCCATCATATCCCTCCATCATATCCCCCCATCATATCCCTCCATCATATCCCCCCATCATATCCCTCCATCATATCCCTCCATCATATCACTCCATCATATCCCCCCATCATATCCCTCCATCATATCCCTCCATCATATCCCTCCATCATATCCCCTCCATCATATCCCTCCATCATATCCCTCCATCATATCCCTCCATCATATCACTCCATCATATCCCTCCCTCATATCACTCCATCATATCCCTCCATCATATCCCTCCATCATATCCCTCCATCATATCACTCCATCATATCCCTCCCTCATATCACTCCATCATATCCCTCCATCATATCCCTCCATCATATCCCTCCATCATATCACTCCATCATATCCCTCCATCATATCCCTCTATCATATATCTCCATTATATCACTCCATCATATCCCTCCATCATATCCCTCCATCATATCCCTCCATCATATCACTCCATCATATCCCTCCATCATATCCCTCCATCATATCCCTCCATCATATCCCTCCATCATATCCCCCCATCATATCACTCCATCATATCACTCCATCATATCCCCCCATCATATCCCCCCATCATATCCCCCCATCATATCACCTTCTGGGATTTTTCATGTTTGTAGATTCTTCTCTCGTTCTCTTCTAACAATATAAAGTCATTTTTATTTTTAAATCCATAAAACCAGACTGTGTCCATTATTTGTGGTGTTCCAATCGTGGGAAATAATGATGGGGTTGCAGAGAGTCTGTGAGGAGCTCCCCCAGTTTTTTATCTCAATAATCCTAATAAGGAACGTTCACTCAGCAACATAAAAAATATAAAAATAAAAAAGTTTAACAATTAATATAAAATGAATATTATGAACAGAAAACAACACTATATATTCAGAAATCACAAATCCCAGCTCTGAAATTTCTATTGTAAAGGACGCTGGTAATGGATCCTTCCAGGGAGATACTGAATGTGTCCCCATTATTTGGGTTGGGGTCCCTTTACGAGGGATGAAAAGAAGCCCTGTGGAAAAATCAGGGATTCCCACCCATGTAGGATGAGAGGTTCTAGGTTGATCCAGTAAAGAGATAAAACTGATTTACAGTTATTCTGGGATTGTTAATTCCTGATATTGGACTTGGAATGCAGGAAAGAGGCTCCAACCATGACTATGGGTTCTGTGGTCCTGAAAGGGTTTACCCGCCTGAAAGAGAGGTCTGAAAAGGGCAGGACGTTCTCAGCAGGTGTCCATGAGGTATGGGGTGGAGGACACACTTATAAAAGAAGCTGCTGAGGCTACAAGATACTATTAAGCTGTAGTGTTGGGCGAACGGTTTGGGCTGAGAAAAAGTTTGGCCTGAATATCGCCTGTTTGCCCATTTGGCGAACATCCGAATTTTCCATGCAACATTCTGCTGAGCGCACAGTCAGTATGTTGTTAAGGATTGGGGCCGGCGTCACTAACAACCAATGAGTCATCATTCCTCAAGGAGGAATTGAAAAAAATGAATTGCAGGAAAAAATAAAATAAGACAAATGGCGTGGGGTCAGGGGCGGATCCAGAGTCTAGTCGCAGGAGGGGCACTGCCAGAAAATAGGGTGTTGCTAACAGAAGTGTGTTTAACATATCATACAGTCCTAACCTTGTTTATAACAGTGACACGTTTAAAATGATGCCACTTCCTCTCAGCGTGGAGGAGGTAGGGAAGGAAAGTGAGACCGGCCAACCGTAGTAATGAAAATGTTAAGGCCAGCCACGACATTGGTGGCGGTCTTAACATTACAGGAAGAATCGGCTCCGCTTCCTCTAGTAGTGCCCGCTCCATTCTTCACACTGATGCTCGGGGATAGCGGGTCAGGGCTTGCTGACTCGCCATCCCAGAGCAGGAGGTGGCGCCTGGATCCTCCGAGTCAGTAATATTTTCTCGAGGGGAGCAATTACTCCATTGTCCCCCCTGGATCCGCCCCTGCATAGGGTCCCCCCCAGTCCACACTAGGCCCTTAGGGTCAACATGGGGGGTGGGAGCTTTTTTACCCCAAAGCACCTTCTCAGACCATACCATACCAGACCCTTATCTGAGCATGCAGCCTGGCAGGCCAGGTAAGGGGGCGACGATCAGCCTCTGTCTCCTGAACCATACCAGGTCACATGCCCTCAACATCCCAAAGTACCTTGTCCCAATGTTGATGAGGACAATGGCCTCTTCCCGACAACCCTGGGTGGTGGTTGTGAGGGTCTGTGGGCAGGGGGCTTAATGGAATCTTTAACAAGGGGCCTCCAGATTGGAATCTTTAACAAGGGGCCTCCAGATCCCGCCCCCCCCCCCCCCCCATGTGAATAAGTAGAGAGTACACCTACTCATTCACCAAAAAAAATGTCAAAAATGAATAGAAAACAGGACACAGGTTTTTGACAATTCCTTTATTAAAAAAATATATATACTGTATATCCCTCGATGTAGATTCATCATCAATCACGATGCTCGCTGCACCACCAGACCCCCCCCCTTCCCAAAAAAAATGCTCCCACGTGGAAGGCTGACTGCCGAATGCCTACTCCTCTGTCTGACAGTTCTCAAATAGATAAGGGGCGGGGCCACATGGTGACATTACCTGGTGGCCCGCCCCCCTTGTGACATCACCAACTGGTGCATGCTGGGTCGGTGACTTTATAAGGGAGCCCCGCCCCTTACCTATTTAAGAACTGTCACCTAGGAGGGTGACAGCAGTCAGCTGTTGAGGAGTGCCAAACTTTTTTTTCCAGGTTCGGCGGTGTGGCGGGCATTGTGATTGATGATAGATCCACATCGGGGGACATTGTTTTTTTTTTTTTCATTTTTTTCAATAAAGTAATTGTCAGAAACTGTGTACTGTATTAATTTATATTTGACACTTGTTTGGTGAATAAGTAGGGGTATAATGTACCCCATAATCATTTACATGGGGGGGATCTGGGGGCCCCCTTGTTAAAGAGGGCTTTCACATTCTGATAAGCCCCCTGCCCACAGACCCCACAACCACCACCCAGGGCTGTCAGGATGAGGCCCTTGTCCCCATCAACATGGGGACAATGTGCTTTGGGATAGGTGGGCACAGAAACCACCCACCCCATGTTGAGGGTATGTGGCCCGGTATGGTGCAGGATGGAGGGGCACTAGCTCACCCCCCCTCCCCCTTTTCTGGCCTGCCAGGCTGTGTGCTCGAATAAGGGTCTGGCATGGATTTTGGGTGGACCCCACGCCATTTTGTTTTACATTTGGTGTGGGGTTCCCTTTAAAATCCATGGTATGCCCACACCATTTTTTTTTATTTATTTTTTTTTAGCATTGCCGGCAATAGCTTGCAGCCACAAAGTTAATTTAAATGTCATTTTTTTTTCTTTAGAAATGTCAGTATTGCTGCAGCAGGTTCTATACATGGTACAGATGTGCCAATTTACTAAGGACCCCTCAGGCACTATACTTACAGTGAAACAATAGACATAAAAAATTCCTTTAAGCATCATTAAAATCACTGCCCCTTTAAAAAGAATATTTAAAAAATATTTTTTGCATTGATACATGCCCCCCAGAGCAGTACCCGGACCCCCCCATACACTTTTTATTGCCAATAACTTGCATATAAGCCTTCACAATGAGGACTTTTTTTTCATGTTGGGGTCCCGTAGACTTTATTAGAGTTTGCGGGTCGGGGCCAAACTTTTCCCTGTGCAGCAGCAAATTCATTTTGAATGAGGAAATTTCGCAAAACTTGTCACCGTCCTCCCCCCTGTGTCTCTGCAGTCTGACATCAAGTCTGACACCCACTGCCCTCTGTAAACTTTAGGTCAGCCTTTTTCCACCAGAGCGCCCTGGCACCCTTGAGTGGCTTCATGGTTCATCAGGGGTGCCTTGCAAATTACCTATAAATTGCTCAAAAATTGCAAGCCAGCAGGTGGATCAAACCTTCCTTACACAAAGCCAACGTTTTTCATTGTGCACCATTACAACCTTCCAGCCACCATCGTTGTCATAGGTTGGGAAGGAGGGTGTTGGGTACCCGCACAGCATCGTTGTTTGCCCCTCTCTGTCAGCACTGGAGTCACATTAGCTGAGGGAGAAGAGAATCACTGGAATACGGATCAGCACCGGTGTGCAAAGATGTATTTGCTCTGGAAGCATAAGTCACCTGTAATGTTGGATGTCCTATGTGTGTGGCTACAAATTCTGATTGAACCCTCTGCACACTGCTATACACCAGTGGTGCCCCTGTCTATTAGGGGTGCACGGGTGCCACCCCTCCTATCCAATACAATCAGAAATACATAATCTGAGCTTTAGATGGCAGCAGAGTACCTATCCTCTGTCTCTGTGTCCTCTGCAGTCCCTGACACACACTGCAATACTTGATCTAAGCTCTAGATGGCAGTAGAGTTCCTATCCTCAGTCTCTGTGTCCTCTGCAGTCCCTGACACACTCTGCATTACCTTATGTGAGTTCTAGATGGCAGCATAATACCAATCTGTTGTCTGAATGTTCCCTGTGGTCCCTTACACAGTTTGTTATACTTATACTACTTTGTTATAGAGTACCCATCCCCCGACTGTATGTTTTCTGCAGTCTAGTCTGCAATGCCTGATGTGAGCTCCAAATGGAAGCAAAGTTCGTATCCAATTCCTGTTTGTTCTTTTCAATATATAAATGAGACAGACTGCAATATCTGATCTGATCTCTAGATGGCAGCAGAGTTCCCAAACTTGTGCTGTGCTGTCTCTGCAGTCCTTGACACGTTCTGTAAATCCCTATGTGAGCTCTAGGTGGCAGCAGAGTTCCTGTACGTGACCTTAGTTTTTCCTGTAGTCCCTGACCCACACAAAAATACCCAATCTGAGCTCTAAATGGCAGCAAAGTTCCCATCCTCAGCATTTCTCGTATCTGCAGTCCCTGACACACACTACAATATATAATCTGAGCTCCGGATGGCAGCAGAGTGCCCATCCTCTTCCCATATGTTTTTTGCACCCTCTGGTACACACTACAATATGAAATCTGAGCTCCAGATGGCAGCAGAATTCCCATCCTCTGCCTGTGTGCTCTATGCGGTCACTGACACACAGTGCTATCTCTGAAGTGAGCTCTAGTTGGCAGCAAAGTACCTATCCTCTGCAGCTCCAGATACACTTTTCAATACCTGATCTGAGCTTTAGATGGTAGCAGAGTTCACATCCTCTGTCTGTGTGTTCTGTGCATTCACTAACACAATTTGCAATGCCCTATGTAACCTTTAGATGGCAGAAGAGTTTCCATCTTCTAGCTGTGCATTCTCTGTAGTCCCTGACACACTCTGCAATGCCCTATGTGATCTCTAGTTGGCAGCATAGTACTCATCCTTTGCCTGTATGCCTTCATTTCAGTTACTGACACATACTGAAATACCTGATCTGAGGACTCAATGACAGAAGAGTAACCATACTTGTCCTTTATTTTCCCAGCAACGCCTGACACACACAAGAATACCCAATCTGAAGAATTCCCATCCTTTGCCTGTATGTTCTCTGCACCCCATGACATACACTACAATACTAAACCTGTGCTCTGGACAGCAGCATAATTCCCATCCTCATCAACTGTGTGTTCTCTGCAATCCCAGACACACACACTGCAATACCTGATCTGAGCTCCAGATGGAAACAGAGTTCCCAAATATGGCCTATGTCTTCTCTGTAAAAGCTGACACATTCTGCAATATTTGGTCTGAGCTGTAGATGTCAGCAAAGTACTCATCCTTGGCCTGTGTGTTCTCTGCAGTCCCGAACAGATTGCAATACCTAAACTGTGCTCTAGATGGCAGCAGGTTACAGATTGTTGTGTTAAAGCCCTACTCCAGCTAAAATGTTTTATAGTTTTTTTAAGATTGAATTCTTCTGCCTTTCTCTGCAATCCCTGACACACACTGCAATACCTTATCTGAGCTCCAGATGTCAGCAGAGTTCCCATCCTCTGCCTGTGTACACTATGCAGTCACTTGCATACACTGCAATACCGTAACTGAGCTGCAGATGGCAACAGAGTTCCCATCATCTGTCTGTCAAATGCTATGCAGTAACCCGCACACACTGCAATACCCTATCTGAGCTCCAGATGGTAGCAGAGTTCCCATTCTTTTCCTGTGTGTTCTCTGAAGTCCCTAATACAATCTGCAATACTTGATTTGAGCTTTAGATGGCAGAAGAGTACCCGTTATCTGCCTGTATGTTCTTTTCAGTATCTGATACACAATGCAATACCGGATCTGTCCATTGTCTTCCATGCAATCCCTGACACACACACAGAAATACCTGATCTGATCTCTAGATGGCAGCAAGTTACAAATTGTTGTGTTAAAGCCCTACTCCAGCTAACATTTTTTTTTTCTGCCTTTCTCTCATTGTGCCTCTCTCACCTCCCCCCTCCCCCCCCCCTTAATCACTGTGGTTGCACTATAAGCACACTGTAGTCTCACTTACTCTGCTGCGTTATAACAGAGTACCTGTATTTGGCCACCACTGAACATCTTATAATGTGACCAATAGACAGGAAGTCAGCATTGAGCTATTTACGGCTCAGATAATCGTGTTCCTGACACCGAGACCTGATGTTCTCCTTTCTGTTCTCATTTCCCATCAGCACACGGACCGTTCATCAGTGTCAGAGGGAACCGCTGTCTCCTGGGGTCCCTCTGTGTGCCATTGTCCAGGATGAGGGTCTCCTCTGTGATCTGGGGGTGCCTCTGCCTTATTGGTAAGTTCAGGAAGATTCATCAATACATATAGGATGAGGGGATCCCCCAAAAATTGTTTGTCAGTGTCTGGGATTAAGTTTCTTCTCTGTGACTTGGGTCCCTTCTCTTAAACAGTGCCTGGGATGAGGGGCTCCACTGTGATTTGGGGTCCTCTCTGTAACAGAGTCAGGTATGTGGAGCTCCTCTTTGATCTGGGGTCCTCTCTTTTAAGAGTCTGGAATGAGGGGTTTCTCTGTCATCTGGGGTCCTCTCTTCATCAGAGTCAGGCATTAAGGGGCTCCTCTGTGATCTGGGGTCCCTCTCTTCATCAATGTCCAGGATGAGGGGCTCTGCTGTGATTTGGGGTCCCTCTCTTCATCAGTGTCCAGGATGAGGGGCTCTGCTGTGATCTGGGGTCCTTCTCTTTATCAGAGTTTAGGATGAGGGTCTCCTCTGTGATCTGGGGTCCCTCTCATCAATGTCAGGAGTTAAGGGGCTCCTCTCTGATCTGGGGTCCCTCTTCTCATCAGTGTTCAGGATGGGGGGCTCTGCTGTAATCTGGGGTCCCTCTCTTCAACAAAGTCTGGGATGAGAGGCTCCTCTTTAACCTGGGGTCACCCTCTTCTTCAGTGTCTGGGATGGGGGGCTCCTCTGTGAGCTTAGGTCCCTCTCTTCCTCAATGTTTGGGATTAGGGTTCTGCCTTGATCTGGGGTTCCTCTCTTCATAAGTGTCTGGGATAAAGGGTCCTTCTCTTTATCAGAGTCTGGAGTGAGGGGCTCTGCTGTGATCTGGGGTCTCTCTCATCATCAGTGTCTGGGATAAGGGGCCTCCATTGTGATCTCTGGTCTCTCTCTTTCAAAAGGTAAAAAGGTGTTCAATGGCCGAACTGACCAGCCAAAGAGCCACCAAACAGGTGTGGGACTTTGAAGGCGGTGTGGTTGTGGCAGAGACAGACAATCATAAAATATTACAGTTAAAATACAAAATTTTATTAATTTTACAGCGTAAAACATACAAAAAACATGCAGAAAATATATAGCAAATTACAGGAAATTATCCATGATAAAATTGATACGAATACTGTGATACTTTGAACCAAGAGATACATGGGGTCACCAGGGTCCTACATGTTTCACCATTTCGGTGGCTTCATCAGGGACCGAATGTACTCATGACCTCTCAAGTAGTTCTAGGCAATAACAAACATAATGTTAAAATAGTTAATTTTTTCGTGCGTAATCGCACGTATCAAAGATTCATACATTGTTTCTGTTTTGACCATATTCACATATACATGGTTAGATCATTAAGGACTTACCAACAGTTAAATATCAAGGAGTTTGATGTTTTGGACAATGACTTGGGTATTGTCATGCATGCGCGGCAATGGTGGACCACCCCCGAGTCCTGAGGGACAAGGGGTTAACGCGCCCTCAAGGGCTGGCCGATACTGGACCGAGCTAGGACAAGCAGCTGGCTAGTTCGCTAAATCTGGCACCGGTAGAAAGGAGGTCTCAGCCTCTGAAAGGGGACAAATAAGGACCATATTGTATACTATATCAACTGATCATCTTTTTGTCAAAACCATACAACAGTGTATGTGACCCGAGAAGGAAAAGTGATAGGTGAGGACAGCCAAGCAGGCCAAGTATTTCCCCTTACCCTAAAAAATGTTAGGGTTTGTCATGGGGCCAGATGAATATAGAACCAGGCCTCCAGGGTAAATAATTCGTGGCAGATGGAAATAGGGGAAACGAAGGAAGGAAGGGAGAGGAAGGACAAGGTAAAACAATGAAAAAATGAAGGAATAAGAAATTATCCCAGAGTGTGAAAATTGAACTGTGACTGTAGTGGGGAACTCAAAAGTGACCTTCCCTCAAAAAGTAGTTTAGTGACAAGGGGTGTGAGATGGGAGGACAGGTGAGTGAATAGCCGTGAGTGAGGGTGACGTGGTAAGCTTAGAAAGAAGAGACCACCCATGGATAGAAGGAGAAGGCCTGTACACCAGGGATGCGTAAATGGTAAAGTAGTGGTAGCATACCGCTGGAGGCGGGGAATAAAGGTATCATTATCATATGGTTGTTAGCTTACCAAAGGCATGGATATAGTATAGGTCCGGAACGCTGCAGCGTCAGGTATTCGTGTCCTGACTGATCTGCGCCGCCGCCAGTCCTTAAGTAGTCCGGTCCCGCCGGAAGTGACGCGGCCATAACCGGCCTCTGTATGTCACTTCCGGCGCGGGCGCCATCTTACGACAGGACCAGCGTGAACCGCACAACGTGCGGGACACTCCACGTCCAGTCACAACATCCGCTCCTAAATGGGGCGAACGCGGGGACCTAAGGGGGAGGAGCGGAGGAAGCCCAGCTACATCCCCCACCCCCGGGCATTTTTTAGTATAACGTTGTCAAAATTACCACCCCGTGGATTACGTTTAATTACTTCCAACACGGAGAATTGTATGGTATATGGATCAAATCTATGATGTATGCCAACGTGCTTACAGATGGGGGTGTACATTAAGCCCGTGTCAATATAATACAGATGGTCGTGTATACGTCGGGCAAACGGTCTCCTCGTCTTGCCGACGTAAAATGCCCCGCATATACAGGTTGCAAGGTACACAACCCCCTCTGTAAGACACGTGGCATAAAAACGGGGTCTGAGTGTACCGCCACGGGGCAGAGGCAGCAATTGGCCCTCTCTGACCTATGGACACTCGGCACATTCTCCGCAGCGATATGTTCCAAAACCTCCCATGGCTCCCAACTCCACGTCCGCTGGGCCTAGATAATGGCTGTGTACTAATTTGTCCCTAAGGGACCCCGCTTTTCGATACACCACCTCGGGGTGTGATTTCACATATTTAGAGATGGTGGCACTTCCTGCCACGTGTCTTACAGAGGGGGTTGTGTACCTTGCAACCTGTATATGCGGGACATTTTATGTCGGCAAGACGAGGAGACCGTTTGCCCGACGTATACACGACCATCTGTATTATATTGACACGGGCTTAATGTACACCCCCATCTGTAAGCACGTTGGCATACATCATAGATTTGATCCATATACCATACAATTCTCCGTGTTGGAAGTAATTAAACGTAATCCACGGGGTGGTAATTTTGACAACGTTATACTAAAAAATGAGGTAAAATGGATTTATAAGCTCCAGGCTACCAAACCCCCTGGCTTAAACACCACCATATCATACAAACCCTTTATGGAGTAATATACATTTCACAGTGATCTTTAACCTTATCTTTTTTTTTTTTTCTTTTCCCCCGACTTTTCAAGATTCCTCACTTTGTTCCCGATGTATTTGGCATCGGGTAATTGTTTGTACTTTTGAATGTGCATATAGCACTTTGACATATGCCCCTAGGGGCTGTTTCACGGTGCTATTAAATGAGTAAACTTATGTACTTATTATCACAATTGCAATTTCACTGTTTAATATGCTATGGGTCATGTCTGCAGTGTGCTGCTGGATTGGTACCTATATGCGCTCTCTGGCAATTGGCTGATGCTCGGGCGCCAAGCCGGGGGTGGGGGATGTAGCTGGGCTTGCTCCGCTCCTCCCCCTTAGGTCCCCGCGTTCGCCCCATTTAGGAGCGGATGTTGTGACTGGACGTGGAGTGTCCCGCACGTTGTGCGGTTCACGCTGGTCCTGTCGTAAGATGGCGCCCGCGCCGGAAGTGACATACAGAGGCCGGTTATGGCCGCGTCACTTCCGGCGGGACCGGACTACTTAAGGACTGGCGGCGGCGCAGATCAGTCAGGACACGAATACCTGACGCTGCAGCGTTCCGGACCTATACTATATCCATGCCTTTGGTAAGCTAACAACCATATGATAATGATACCTTTATTCCCCGCCTCCAGCGGTATGCTACCACTACTTTACCATTTACGCATCCCTGGTGTACAGGCCTTCTCCTTCTATCCATGGGTGGTCTCTTCTTTCTAAGCTTACCACATCACCCTCACTCACGGCTATTCACTCACCTGTCCTCCCATCTCACACCCCTTGTCACTAAACTACTTTTTGAGGGAAGGTCACTTTCGAGTTCCCCACTACAGTCACAGTTCAATTTTCACACTCTGGGATAATTTCTTATTCCTTCATTTTTTCATTGTTTTACCTTGTCCTTCCTCTCCCTTCCTTCCTTCGTTTCCCCTATTTCCATCTGCCACAAATTATTTACCCTGGAGGCCTGGTTCTATATTCATCTGGCCCCATGACAAACCCTAACATTTTTTAGGGTAAGGGGAAATACTTGGCCTGCTTGGCTGTCCTCACCTATCACTTTTCCTTCTCGGGTCACATACACTGTTGTATGGTTTTGACAAAAAGATGATCAGTTGATATAGTATACAATATGGTCCTTATTTGTCCCCTTTCAGAGGCTGAGACCTCCTTTCTACCGGTGCCAGATTTAGCGAACTAGCCAGCTGCTTGTCCTAGCTCGGTCCAGTATCGGCCAGCCCTCGAGGGCGCGTTAACCCCTTGTCCCTCAGGACTCGGGGGTGGTCCACCATTGCCGCGCATGCATGACAATACCCAAGTCATTGTCCAAAACATCAAACTCCTTGATATTTAACTGTTGGTAAGTCCTTAATGATCTAACCATGTATATGTGAATATGGTCAAAACAGAAACAATGTATGAATCTTTGATACGTGCGATTACGCACGAAAAAATTAACTATTTTAACATTATGTTTGTTATTGCCTAGAACTACTTGAGAGGTCATGAGTACATTCGGTCCCTGATGAAGCCACCGAAATGGTGAAACATGTAGGACCCTGGTGACCCCATGTATCTCTTGGTTCAAAGTATCACAGTATTCGTATCAATTTTATCATGGATAATTTCCTGTAATTTGCTATATATTTTCTGCATGTTTTTTGTATGTTTTACGCTGTAAAATGAATAAAATTTTGTATTTTAACTGTAATATTTTATGATTGTCTGTCTCTGCCACAACCACACCGCCTTCAAAGTCCCACACCTGTTTGGTTGCTCTTTGGCAGGTCAGTTCGGCCATTGAACACCTTTTTACCTTTTGATAGTATACTAGGGATGTGGTGGTGATGGTTGGCAACAGGTGAACCAATGTCGGTCATCCAATCCTTTCTCTCTAGCTGGTCTCTATCTTTATCAGTGTCGGGGATGAGGGGCTCCTTTATGATCTGGGGTCCTTCTCTTTATCAGTGTCTGGGATGAGGGGCTTTGCTGTGATCTGGGGATCCCTCTCTTCATCAGTGATTGGAGTGTGAGGCCCAGTTGTGATTTGGGGGTCCTCTCTTCATTAGTGTCTGGGATGAAGGGCTCAGAAGTGATCTGGGGGCCCCTTCTCTTTAGCAATATTTAGGATGAGGGGCTCCATCATTATTAGGGCCAGTAGAGTACACAGTCAGTGCTTCCATGGAGTGGGTCTTGGGGCCCCATGAGACTCTGTAATCTGGATGGTTATATCGTCTTGTTGGCTCCCAATCCTCCCTCCATAGAAGTCATGGTTTCCATACACTGCACTGATAGTGGCCAAGAAGCCTGGAACCCCCCATGTGCAGGTTGGAATGAATGTCTCCATGATATCCGGCTGTATTTGTACCATACACCGGCAGGTCCGGGATACTAACCTGAGAAGATGAAATTGTTCAGTTAGATTTTTGTATGTTGGGGACATTTTGTATCATTCATTGTCTGATCTGCTGTAAGAGAATCACACAATGTGACATCACAGGGACACTAAGGGTGATGTTCTCTTCTTTCACAATAGGAGCCGGGGCCCTCAGGGGCCCTAGTGAGGTCACTGTCTATCACGGAGAGGAGTTATCTGTGACATGTCATTATGATGACGGCTTTCAGTCTTATGTGAAGTATTGGTGTAGAGGAGCCTACTGGAAGACCTGTGACATCATCGTCAAATCAAATGATGAAAAGCCCAAACACGGATATTCCATAAAGGACGATCCGCCATCACTCAACTTCATCGTCACCGGAAGACAACTGAGACCAGAAGATTCCGACACATACTACTGCGGGATCGAACGACAAGGGATTGATGACATGCACGCCGTGAGGGTGACCGTCCTCCCAGGTAATGTCATCCTCAATATTTGTTTGGTTTTATTGTCACAACGGTGTCACACAATGCCACCCCACCCCCGTCACAGAGCAGACTGATGTTTGATTAATGGCTTCCTGTCTGGCCTATAATAGAATTATGACCGAGCGGGAGTGCTGCCACCCTGGGGTGGACATCGTATGATGTCATTCCAGTATTGCGCTGAAGTGTGACCCGTGGGGTGCCACCCGCTGCCACCAGCTGCGTCCAGTGGATGACAATTAAGTTTACCGGTCTGCTGCCAATACCATGTGATAGCTGTGACCAGTCACAGCAGATTACATGGAAATTATACACAATGAATGGCTTCCATTCATAGCCAATGCAAACTGATCATATGGTACAGTACCATGTGATAGCTGTGGCCAATCACAGCTTCACAATAGTACACACTGGATGAATGGAGGCCATTCATAAAAAGGGGTTGCTTATAATAGTTATTATCACTGTTATAAGCAATCAAGGTGTGTAAAAAAAATCCCGATCACCTCCCCAAAGTAGTACAGCATTTCCATGGTAATACTGTACTGCGCTGGTCACAGTATATTAAAAAAAAATATATAAAACAAAATATATTGTAAGAAAAAAAATATAAAAAATTCCAGTAAAATCTCACTGGTCCTATGATGACACTACAATAAATATTAATATATATATATACACACCAAATGATTATAAATAATCATAAAGTGCAACGTGCAAACCATGTGCAAAAAATTAACTAAGCATATACAGTACCCAATGATAGGGTATCAAGAAATGTGAAATAATTCAGCGTAATGATTTAATGAATGGTGATAGTCCAATAAATATAAAATGTAAGTAAAGATGGTGATAGTCCAATAGATGTATAAATATATATAAAAAAGTGATATAAATATACTGTATATAAAAGTGATGTCAGCAAGTGTCCACATAAATCCAAAAGTGCTTAGGGGCCAGAAGAGAAGTGCAGAATCATGCCATCAATCCAGTGCTGTGGAATGTGCCAATCCTCCCCCTTAGGATGTTTAACTTACCGGACTCAAATGACCCCTAGGCTGTATAGCTGAAAGAGTCAAAAAAGGCTTTTGTCCCAGTAAGGAACCTGGTTGGGAATCCTTGGAAATCAGATGTCTGTAGTTCTCAATGGCCCGGTATACATATATAGAGGGAAGAAGCTCACAATAGTGTAACTCCGTGATAAAGCTTTTATTGAAATACATATAAAGTAACACTCACATTTTGTGCAGAAAAAACAGGCCGATAATAAGTATGAAGCTGTTCTAGTGTCGTTTCCTGGTTGTGGTGTGCGCTCGGGATGTCCTGGCGTGCGTTCCACCGTACAGGAAGTGACGTATCGATGTCCGTAACACGTCTTTGATAACGGCCAAAGGGGAGGGCGAAACGCGTCAACGCAATTTCCGGCCTACGGACATCGATATGTGTAATGTTCTGGTACCTTTGGTACCCTAATTCCACTTTTCCTTAAGTGTATGCGCCCCACCATTCTCTTTTGGTAAGGTGCGCATACACCTTTAAGACCGATGCTGTCATCACTGAGCGCCGCTGGAGCAGCTATTTCAACCGCAGGCGGTCTCACTCACATTGTTTGTTCAACACCGCATAACTGTAATGTTCTGGTACCTTTGGGTACCCTAATTACTCTTTTCCTAAGTGTATGAGCCCCACCATTCTCTTTTGGTAAGGTGCGCATACACCTTTAAGACTGATGCTGTCATCACTGAGCGCCGGACTGAACAGCTATTTAAATCACCAGCTTTCACTCACATGTGTTCGTTCAACCTGCTTTGTGCCTTGATGCTAACCTGTCTTGAAGCTCTCATGCTTGCAAGCATACTTCGCTGTCGGAACCACGCTGCGCTGATCCCTGTATCCCGCTACCGGATCATCCGCTCTTGCCGAACCTCTCCTCTGCTACATTGCTACTAGTGATAAGTACCCCACAGGGGAAACCTCTATAACCTTCATACTAAAGCTTACACTATCTAGCTCTGCATACTAAGGACTATTATTACATCTGCATTATCTAAGATTGCTAGCTCTTGAGCCTACTACCATCTGCTCTTGCACTGGGTTAGTCTCTCCTGTATGTTCACCTGCTACTCTATCATCTGCTACCATACATGATTGCTAACCTATCTGCATCCCATCTGCTACTATCTTACTTTCAAGAACATTTCCTTTCAAGTGTCTGTCATCTACCATCTCTACCCAACCTGTCTCTTCAGCCTATCATCACTGTGTTACTATATACATAAGTCACTCTAGGAACATCTTATTGAGTGTGTGTATTTACTTGCTGAATTGAGATCATCCACACATGATGCGTCTTGGGAGTTGGGATTGGTGTCTCAGCGTTTCTCTACATTACTACTGAAGTGGAATATTTCTGCAGCTGTAAATCCACATCATACATAAAACGCAGGAGCGTTACAGATTGAACGAACCTCAAATGGATTCAGCAGAAATAACCCTTTAGGTGACACAATTAAAACAGCAAGTAACTGCGTTAATACACGCACTTGCTGAATTAAAAGAAGACAATCAGGCTCTGTCGCAGCAGGTAATTAGACTGACACAACTTACCACTGCTCAGTCCCCTGAACCCAAAATAAATCCTCCTTTGGTATTTACAGGCGATCGCAAAAAATTTTGCGAATTTAAAAACGCATGTGAGTTACTTTTCTTGCTAAAACCCCGTACCTACCTTACTGATCACATTAAGGTTTGTACTATTATTTCTTACCTAACAGGCGATCCTCGGGCCTGGGCAGACTCTCTTTTTGAGAAAAGCGATCAGCTTCTCAACTCCTATGCCTTGTTCCTAGCAGAACTCACTAGCCTATATGATGATCCCAATAGGCAGAGTACTGCCGATCTTCAATTAAGATCCTTGAAACAAGGTAGGAGACCTGTGGAAGACTTTGTCGCAGAATTCAAGAGATGGACCCTTGATTCAGAATGGAATGATGCATCTCTGAAAACCCAATTTAGGCTTGGCCTATCAGAGGCCGTTAAAGACGAGCTCGCCCGAGCGGATCTGCCAAAAACCCTGGATGCATTGATACAACTCAGTATCACCATAGATAGAAGACTACGAGAAAGAAAGGCTGAGAAAATGGGAATGCCATTATCCAGTTCTTCTCGGATTTCGGCCGTTGACCCCATTCCTATGGAGGTAGGAACCATATGCCCACCGCTATCAACTATGGAAAGAGCCAGAAGACGATCTGGTAATCTCTGCTTGTACTGTGCATCCCCGGATCACAAGATAAACGTCTGTCCCCTAGTCTACAAAAAGAAGGGTGAGTGTTCACATGTCCTCCTAGGGGATTGACAACTTCAGTTACTAACCCTTACCTTTTTGTTTGCTTAACATTACAGTGGGACCAGAACAGGATTACTACTAAGGCCATGATTGACACAGGATCTTGTGGAAATTATATTGACATACGTTTTGCTGCTTTAAATAAAGTTCCTATTATTTCTAAACCTAAACCTGTCTCAGTGAGTCTTATTAACGGTGTTCCTTTATCCTCTGGTCCGATCACTGATCAGACACAGGCACTCCTAGTCACTACTAACGGGTCTCATATGGAGACCACTACCTTCGATCTAATACCTTCACCCCACTTTCCCATTGTTTTGGGACTTCCCTGGTTACACACACATCAACCAACCATAGATTGGAAGGAACGGACCCTGGCCTTCCTCTCTTGCTATTGCGAGGGTACGTGTAACCTCCCGTCTTTCGGGAAGATCCTGTCTGTGGTGACAGATGAGATTGCACCACTATGTTATCAGGATCTCTCTGAGGTTTTTCTTGAGAAAAATGCTCAAGCACTACCTCCCCATCGAGACTATGATTGTAGTATTGATCTACTCCCAAATAGCAAATTGCCGTTCGGTCATGTTTATCCTCTTTCGCAGGATGAACTTTCCCATCTCAAAGACTATTTGGATGAGAATTTAAAAAAAGGTTTTATTAGACCTTCCACTTCTTCCACAGCAGCAGGACTCTTTTTTGTCCACAATAAGGACTCAAGTCTCAGGCCTATCATCGACTATAGGCAATTGAATGCTATTACAATAAAAGATCGCTATCCTCTACCGCTTATCCCTGAGCTCATTGAGCAGGTGCGTGGAGCTACCTATTTTTCAAAATTGGACCTGAAAGGAGCATACAATCTCATTCGAATCCGTGATGGACACGAGTGGAAGACTGCATTCAGAACCAGATACGGATTGTTCGAATATCTTGTAATGCCAATCGGGCTATGCCATGCCCCTGCAGCCTTTCAACGATTTATAAACAATATTTTCAGAGACTTACTAGATGTCTATGTTGTGGTATATCTGGACGATATACTTATATATTCACGATCCCTGTCTGAACACATAAGACATGTAAGACTAGTATTATCGAGATTGCTTGCACACAACCTTTATGTGAAACTGAAAAAATGCTTGTTTCATAAAGAAGAGGTACTTTTTCTAGGCTACATCATATCCAAAACAGGAATCGAGATGGACATGAGTAAGATATCCTGCATTCAGGATTGGCCTACACCAACCACCCGCAAGGCGCTACAGCGATTCCTTGGATTTTCGAATTTCTACAGGAAGTTCATCAGAAACTTCTCTGCCATTGTGAGACCCCTCACACAGCTCACTAGCATTAAAAGACCATTCAAATGGTCAGATGAAGCAAATAAAGCTTTTCACCTGTTAAAGACAAGGTTTACTTCTGCTCCCATACTACGCCATCCAGACCCATCCCTCCAATACATTCTGGAAGTAGATGCGTCAAACATGGCAGTAGGAGCAATACTCTCCCAACGACCAACTCACACTTCACCACTTCATCCAGTCGCCTTTTTTTCTAAATCCTTAAGCAGTCCAGAGGTAAATTACCCCGTGGGTGAAAAGGAACTGCTTGCTATAAAATTGGCTCTGGAGAATTGGCGACATCTACTCGAAGGCACCCGATTACCAATACTTATATACACGGACCATAAAAATCTTCAATATCTTCAGACTAACAAAACTCTCTCTCACCGACAGGTACGATGGTCACTATTCTTTCTAAGGTTTAACTTCCTAGTGACCTACACACCTGCAGATAAGAACAAAAAGGCGGATGCACTATCACGACTAACTGAAGAAAACTACTTCGAAATCCCTTCCGTTCCTATAATACCTCACAAACGCATTATTGGAGTTGTCCGTTCCTTGAAGGAAGAGGTTTTGCATGGTATAAGTTTGGATTCACCCCCACCACAACTAAATACTGATGCAGAAGGCTTCCTCTACTACAACGACAAACTTTACATACCACCTACCATGCGCACCAAGATCTTGGAATTATCGCATGATGTGCCTATGGCAGGACATATGGGTATGACAAAGACTCCTAATCTGATTACCAGGCAATTCTGGTGGCCTGACATGAAAACATCTATACAAAAATTTGTCTCTTCATGCAATGTCTGTGCCAGGTCCAAAATTGACACTACGAGACCATCCGGTCTACTATGCAGTCTACCAATACCCCAAACTCCATGGGAAGTTGTGTCCTTGGACTTTATAGTAGAACTACCTCCTTCCAAAGGGTTTAATACCATCTTGGTGTCAGTGGACCATCTGACAAAAATGGCACATTTCATTGCTATTCGCAGACTACCTTCGTCCAAACAAACGGCAGAACTCCTGATGAAACATGTCTTTAAGTTACATGGTATCCCAAAAACTCTTCTGTCTGACCGTGGATCACAATTTATTTCCAAGTTCTGGCAAGAACTATGTCACATACTATGAATTGAGCGGAAGCTCACTTCTCCTTACCATCCGCAGACCAACGGACAGACTGAAAGAGTCAACCAATGCATCGAGCAATATTTACGTTGTTACACTTCTTACCAACAGGATGATTGGGTGGATCTTCTCCCTCTGGCAGAATTCGCCTACAACAACGCAACCCACAGTACGACCAAGCAGAGTCCGTTCTACTTGAACTATGGGTTTCATCCCTCTATTCTTCCACCACGCATCCTTCCTTCAAATAACCCAGTAGCCTCAGACTATCTTACCCAAATAAAGGACTCTCTGGGTTTGCTTAATACTACCATTGCACACGCTCATAGTCAACAAAAGAAGTACTATGATCTTCGCAGAAGACCTTCTCCTCAGTATGCTATCGGAGACCTCGTTTGGCTCTCAACAAAAAATTTAAGACTGAAAATCCCTAGCAAAAAGCTTGGACCTCTGTTCTTGGGACCTTTCCCAATCAAGAAACTTATTGGAAAAGCCGCAGTACAGCTTACATTGCCAATAGACCTCAAAATACATCCCATTTTCCATGTGTCGCTACTGAAGCCCCATGTTCCTGACCAAGGAATAAGGCCTACTATCCCACCTCCTCCTTCTGTACAAGGTGAAGGTGGAGAAGAATATGAGATAAAAGAGATTCTGGATTCTTGTATCCACAGAAGAAGACTTCAATACTTAGTTCGATGGAAGAACTATGGGCCCCAAGACGACACCTGGCTAAACACCTCTGACATACATGCCCCTAGATTAATCTGCAATTTTCATGCGAAGTACCCAGACAAACCAGCTCCAGAGGCCTTCAGGAGCCGGCCTTAAGGGGGGGGGGTACTGTAATGTTCTGGTACCTTTGGGTACCCTAATTACTCTTTTCCTAAGTGTATGCGCCCCACCATTCTCTTTTGGTAAGGTGCGCATACACCTTTAAGACTGATGCTGTCATCACTGAGCGCCGGACTGAACAGCTATTTAAATCACCAGCTTTCACTCACATGTGTTCGTTCAACCTGCTTTGTGCCTTGATGCTAACCTGTCTTGAAGCTCTCATGCTTGCAAGCATACTTCGCTGTCGGAACCACGCTGCACTGATCCCTGTATCCCGCTACCGGATCATCCGCTCTTGCCGAACCTCTCCTCTGCTACATTGCTACTAGTGATAAGTTGTAACGCTCCTGCATTTTATGTATGATGTGGATTTACAGCTGCAGAAATATTCCACTTCAGTAGTCATGTAGAGAAACGCTGAGACACCAATCCCAACTCCCAAGACTCATCATGTGTGGATGATCTCAATTCAGCAAGTAAATACACACACTCAATAAGATGTTCCTAGAGTGACTTATGTATATAGTAACACAGTGATGATAGGCTGAAGAGACAGGTTGGGTAGAGATGGTAGATGACAGACACTTGAAAGGAAATGTTCTTGAAAGTAAGATAGTAGCAGATGGGATGCAGATAGGTTAGCAATCATGTATGGTAGCAGATGATAGAGTAGCAGGTGAACATACAGGAGAGACCAACCCAGTGCAAGAGCAGATGGTAGTAGGCTCAAGAGCTAGCAATCTTAGATAATGCAGATGTAATAATAGTCCTTAGTATGCAGAGCTAGATAGTGTAAGCTTTAGTATGAAGGTTATAGAGGTTTCCCCTGTGGGGTACTTATCACTAGTAGCAATGTAGCAGAGGAGAGGTTCGGCAAGAGCGGATGATCCGGTAGCGGGATACAGGGATCAGCGCATCGTGGTTCCGACAGCGAGGTATGCTTGCAAGCATGAGAGCTTCAAGACAGGTTAGCATCAAGGCACAAAGCAGGTTGAACGAACACATGTGAGTGAAAGCTGGTGATTTAAATAGCTGTTCAGTCCGGCGCTCAGTGATGACAGCATCAGTCTTAAAGGTGTATGCGCACCTTACCAAAAGAGAATGGTGGGGCGCATACACTTAGGAAAAGAGTAATTAGGGTACCCAAAGGTACCAGAACATTACAGTAACCCCCCCTTAAGGCCGGCTCCTGAAGGCCTCTGGAGCTGGTTTGTCTGGGTACTTCACATGAAAATTGTGGATTAATCTAGGAGCATGTATGTCAGAGGTGTTTAGCCAGGTGTCGTCTTGGGGCCCATAGTTCTTCCATCGAACTAAGTATTGAAGTCTTCTTCTGTGGATACGAGAATCCAGAATCTCTTTTATCTCATATTCTTCTCCACCTTCAACTTGTACAGGAGGAGGAGGTGGGATAGTAGGCCTTATTCCTTGGTCAGAAACATGGGGCTTCAGTAGCGACACATGGAAAATGGGATGTATTTTGAGGTCTATTGGCAATGTAAGCTGTACTGCAGCTTTTCCAATAAGTTTCTTGATTGGGAAAGGTCCCAAGAACAGAGGTCCAAGCTTTTTTGCTAGGGATTTTCAGTTAAATTTTTTGTTGAGAGCCAAACGAGGTCCCCGATAGCATACTGAGGAGAAGGTCTTCTGCGAAGATCATAGTACTTCTTTTGTTGACTATGAGCGTGTGCAATGGTAGTATTAAGCAAGCCCAGAGAGTCCTTTATTTAGGTAAGATAGTCTGAGGCTACTGGGTTATTTGAAGGAAGGATGCGTGGTGGAAGAATAGTGGGATGAAACCCATAGTTCAAGTAGAACGGACTCTGCTTGGTCGTACTGTGGGTTGCGTTGTTGTAGGCAAATTCTGCCAGAGGGAGAAGATCCACCCAATCATCCTGTTGGTAAGAAGTGTAACAACGTAAATATTGCTCGATGCATTGGTTGACTCTTTCAGTCTGTCCGTTGGTCTGCGGATGGTAAGGAGAAGTGAGCTTCCGCTCAATTCGTAGTATGTGACATAGTTCTTGCCAGAACTTGGAAATAAATTGTGATCCACGGTCAGACAGAAGAGTTTTTGGGATACCATGTAACTTAAAGACATGTTTCATCAGGAGTTCTGCCGTTTGTTTGGATGAAGGTAGTCTGCGAATAGCAATGAAATGTGCCATTTTTGTCAGATGGTCCACTGACACTAAGATGGTATTAAATCCTTTGGAAGGAGGTAGTTCTACTATAAAGTCCAAGGACACAACTTCCCATGGAGTTTGGGCTATTGGTAGACTGCATATTAGACCGGATGGTCCCGTAGTGTCAATTTTGGACCTGGCACAGACATTGCATGAAGAGACGAATTTTTGTATAGATGTTTTCATGTCAGGCCACCAGAATTGCCTGGTAATCAGATTAAGAGTCTTTGTCATACCCATATGTCCTGCCATAGGCACATCATGCGATAATTCCAAGATCTTGGTGCGCATGGTAGGTGGTATGTAAAGTTTGTCGTTGTAGTAGAGGAAGCCTTCTGCATCAGTATTTAGTTGTGGTGGGGGTGAATCCAAACTTATACCATGCAAAACCTCTTCCTTCAAGGAACGGACAACTCCAATAATGCGTTTGTGAGGTATTATAGGAACGGAAGGGATTTCGAAGTAGTTTTCTTCAGTTAGTCGTGATAGTGCATCCGCCTTTTTGTTCTTATCTGCAGGTGTGTAGGTCACTAGGAAGTTAAACCTTAGAAAGAATAGTGACCATCGTACCTGTCGTGAGAGAGAGTTTTGTTAGTCTGAAGATATTGAAGATTTTTATGGTCCGTGTATATAAGTATTGGTAATCGGGTGCCTTCGAGTAGATGTCGCCAATTCTCCAGAGCCAATTTTATAGCAAGCAGTTCCTTTTCACCCACGGGGTAATTTACCTCTGGACTGCTTAAGGATTTAGAAAAAAAGGCGACTGGATGAAGTGGTGAAGTGTGAGTTGGTCGTTGGGAGAGTATTGCTCCTACTGCCATGTTTGACGCATCTACTTCCAGAATGTATTGGAGGGATGGGTCTGGATGGCGTAGTATGGGAGCAGAAGTAAACCTTGTCTTTAACAGGTGAAAAGCTTTATTTGCTTCATCTGACCATTTGAATGGTCTTTTAATGCTAGTGAGCTGTGTGAGGGGTCTCACAATAGCAGAGAAGTTTCTGATGAACTTCCTGTAGAAATTCGAAAATCCAAGGAATCGCTGTAGCGCCTTGCATGTGGTTGGTGTAGGCCAATCCTGAATGCAGGATATCTTACTCATGTCCATCTTGATTCCTGTTTTGGATATGATGTAGCCTAGAAACAGTACCTCTTCTTTATGAAACAAGCATTTTTTCAGTTTCACATAAAGGTTGTGTGCAAGCAATCTCGATAATACTAGTCTTACATGTCTTATGTGTTCAGACAGGGATCGTGAATATATAAGTATATCGTCCAGATATACCACAACACAGACATCTAGTAAGTCTCTGAAAATATCGTTTATAAATCGTTGAAAGGCTGCAGGGGCGTTGCATAGCCCGAATGGCATTACAAGATATTCGAACAATCCGTATCTGGTTCTGAATGCAGTCTTCCACTCGTGTCCATCACGGATTCGAATGAGATTGTATGCTCCTTTCAGGTCCAATTTTGAAAAATAGGTAGCTCCACGCACCTGCTCAATGAGCTCAGGGATAAGCGGTAGAGGATAGCGATCTTTTATTGTAATAGCATTCAATTGCCTATAGTCGATGATAGGCCTGAGACTTGAGTCCTTATTGCGGACAAAAAAGAGTCCTGCCGCTGTGGAAGAAGTGGAAGGTCTAATAAAACCTTTTTTTCAAATTCTCATCCAAATAGTCTTTGAGATGGGAAAGTTCATCCTGCGAAAGAGGATAAACATGACCGAACGGCAATTTGCTATTTGGGAGTAGATCAATACTACAATCATAGTCTCGATGGGGAGGTAGTGCTTGAGCATTTTTCTCAAGAAAAACCTCAGAGAGATCCTGATAACATAGTGGTGCAATCTCATCCGTCACCACAGACAGGATCTTCCCGAAAGACGGGAGGTTACACGTACCCTCGCAATAGCAAGAGAGGAAGGCCAGGGTCCGTTCCTTCCAATCTATGGTTGGTTGATGTGTGTGTAACCAGGGAAGTCCCAAAACAATGGGAAAGTGGGGTGAAGGTATTAGATCGAAGGTAGTGGTCTCCATATGAGACCCGTTAGTAGTGACTAGGAGTGCCTGTGTCTGATCAGTGATCGGACCAGAGGATAAAGGAACACCGTTAATAAGACTCACTGAGACAGGTTTAGGTTTAGAAATAATAGGAACTTTATTTAAAGCAGCAAAACGTGTATCAATATAATTTCCACAAGATCCTGTGTCAATCATGGCCTTAGTAGTAATCCTGTTCTGGTCCCACTGTAATGTTAAGCAAACAAAAAGGTAAGGGTTAGTAATTGAAGTTGTCAATCCCCCTAGGAGGACATGTGAACACTCACCCTTCTTTTTGCAGACTAGGGGACAGACGTTTATCTTGTGATCCGGGGATGCACAGTACAAGCAGAGATTACCAGATCGTCTTCTGGCTCTTTCCATAGTTGATAGAGGCGGGCGTATGGTTCCTACCTCCATAGGAATGGGGTCAACGGCCGAAATCCGAGAAGAACTGGATAATGGCATTTCCATTTTCTCAGCCTTTCTTTCTCGTAGTCTTCTATCTATGGTGATACTGAGTTGTATCAATGCATCCAGGGTTTTTGGCAGATCCGCTCGGGCGAGCTCGTCTTTAACGGCCTCTGATAGGCCAAGCCTAAATTGGGTTTTCAGAGATGCATCATTCCATTCTGAATCAAGGGTCCATCTCTTGAATTCTGCGACAAAGTCTTCCTCAGGTCTCCTACCTTTTTTCAAGGATCTTAATTGAAGATCGGCAGTACTCTGCCTATTGGGATCATCATATAGGCTGGTAAGTTCTGCTAGGAACAAGGCATAGGAGTTGAGAAGCTGATCGCTTTTCTCAAAAAGAGAGTCTGCCCAGGCCCGAGGATCGCCTGTTAGGTAAGAAATAATAGTACAAACCTTAATGTGATCAGTAAGGTAGGTACGGGGTTTTAGCAAGAAAAGTAACTCACATGCGTTTTTAAATTCGCAAAATTTTTTGCGAACGCCTGTAAATACCAAAGGAGGATTTATTTTGGGTTCAGGGGACTGAGCAGTGGTAAGTTGTGTCAGTCTAATTACCTGCTGCGACAGAGCCTGATTGTCTTCTTTTAATTCAGCAAGTGCGTGTATTAACGCAGTTACTTGCTGTTTTAATTGTGTCACCTGAGTGGTTATTTCTGCTGAATCCATTTGAGGTTCGTTCAATCTGTAACGCTCTTGCGTTTTATGTATGATGTGGATTTACAGCTGCAGAAATATTCCACTTCAGTAGTCATGTAGAGAAACGCTGAGACACCAATCCCAACTCCCAAGACTCATCATGTGTGGATGATCTCAATTCAGCAAGTAAATACACACACTCAATAAGATGTTCCTAGAGTGACTTATGTATATAGTAACACAGTGATGATAGGCTGAAGAGACAGGTTGGGTAGAGATGGTAGATGACAGACACTTGAAAGGAAATGTTCTTGAAAGTAAGATAGTAGCAGATGGGATGCAGATAGGTTAGCAATCATGTATGGTAGCAGATGATAGAGTAGCAGGTGAACATACAGGAGAGACCAACCCAGTGCAAGAGCAGATGGTAGTAGGCTCAAGAGCTAGCAATCTTAGATAATGCAGATGTAATAATAGTCCTTAGTATGCAGAGCTAGATAGTGTAAGCTTTAGTATGAAGGTTATAGAGGTTTCCCCTGTGGGGTACTTATCACTAGTAGCAATGTAGCAGAGGAGAGGTTCGGCAAGAGCGGATGATCCGGTAGCGGGATACAGGGATCCGCGCAGCGTGGTTCCGACAGCGAAGTATGCTTGCAAGCATGAGAGCTTCAAGACAGGTTAGCATCAAGGCACAAAGCAGGTTGAACGAACACATGTGAGTGAAAGCTGGTGATTTAAATAGCTGTTCAGTCCAGCGCTCAGTGATGACAGCATCAGTCTTAAAGGTGTATGCGCACTTTACCAAAAGAGAATGGTGGGGCGCATACACTTAGGAAAAGAGTAATTAGGGTACCCAAAGGTACCAGAACATTACATAAGTACCCCACAGGGGAAACCTCTATAACCTTCATACTAAAGCTTACACTATCTAGCTCTGCATACTAAGGACTATTATTACATCTGCATTATCTAAGATTGCTAGCTCTTGAGCCTACTACCATCTGCTCTTGCACTGGGTTGGTCTCTCCTGTATGTTCACCTGCTACTCTATCATCTGCTACCATACATGATTGCTAACCTATCTGCATCCCATCTGCTACTATCTTACTTTCAAGAACATTTCCTTTCAAGTGTCTGTCATCTACCATCTCTACCCAACCTGTCTCTTCAGCCTATCATCACTGTGTTACTATATACATAAGTCACTCTAGGAACATCTTATTGAGTGTGTGTATTTACTTGCTGAATTGAGATCATTCACACATGATGAGTCTTGGGAGTTGGGATTGGTGTCTCAGCGTTTCTCTACATGACTACTGAAGTGGAATATTTCTGCAGCTGTAAATCCACATCATACATAAAACGCAGGAGCGTTAGAATAACCTGCCTTGAAGCCCGCATGCTTGCAAGCATACCTCGCTATCGGAACCTCGCTGCTGATCCCTGTATCCTGCTACCGGATCATCCGCTCTTACCGAACCTCTCCTCTGCTACTTGCTACTAGTGATAAGTACCCCACAGGGGAATCCTCCATAACCTTCATACTAAAGCTTACACTATCTAGCTCTGCATACTAAGGACTGTTACTACATCTGCACTATCTAGATTGCTAGCTCTTGAGCATACTATCATCTGCTCTTGCACTGGGTTAGTCTCTCCTGTATGTTCATCTGCTATCCTATCATCTACTACCATACATGATTGCTAACCTATCTGCATCCCATCTGCTACTATCTCATTCTCAAGAACATTCCTCTCAAGTGTCTGTCACCTATCATCTCTACTTGACCTGTCTCTTCAGCCTATCACCACTATACTACTATATACATAGATCACTCCAGGAACATCTTATTGAGTGTGCGTATTTGTTTGCTGAATTGAGACTATACACATATGATGAGTCTTGGGAGTTGGGATTGGTATCTCAGCGTTTCTCTACATGACTACTGAAGTGGAATATTTCTGCAGCTGCAAATCCACATTATACAGAAAACGCAGGAGCGTTACAGATTGAACGAACCACAAAATGGATTCAGCAGAAATAACCACTCAGGTGACACAATTACAACAACAAGTAACTGCGTTAATACACGCACTTGCTGAATTAAAAGAAGACAATCAGGCTCTGTCGCAGCAGGTAATTAGACTGACACAACTTACCGCTGCTCAGTCCCCTGAACCCAAAATAAATCCTCCTTTAGTATTTACAGGCGATCGCAAAAAATTTTGCGAATTCAAAAACGCATGTGAGTTACTTTTTTTGCTAAAACCCCGTACCTACCTTACTGATCACATTAAGGTTTGTACTATTATTTCTTACCTAACAGGCGATCCACGGGCCTGGGCAGACTCTCTCTTTGAGAAAAACGATCAGCTTCTCAACTCCTACGCCTTATTTCTAGCAGAACTTACTAGCCTATATGATGACCCCAATAGGCAGAGTACTGCCGATCTTCAATTGAGGTCCTTAAAACAAGGTAGGAGACCTGTGGAAGACTTCATCGCAGAGTTCAAGAGATGGACCCTTGATTCAGAGTGGAATGATGCATCTCTGAAAACTCAATTTAGGCTTGGCCTATCAGAGGCCGTTAAAGACGAGCTCGCCCGAGCGGATTTGCTGAAAACCCTGGATGCATTGATACAACTCAGTATCACCATAGATAGAAGGCTACGAGAAAGAAAGGCTGAAAAAATGGGAATGCCATTATCCAGTTCTTCTCGGATTTCGGCCGTTGACCCTACTTCTATGGAGGTAGGAACCATACGCCCACCTCTATCATCTACGGAAAGAGCCAGGAGACGATTTAGTAATCTCTGCTTGTACTGTGCATCCCCGGATCACATGATAAACGTCTGTCCCCTTGTCTACAAAAAGAAGGGTGAGTGTTCATATGTCCTCCTAGGTGGATTGACAACTTCAATTACTAACCCTTACCTTTTTGTTCGCTTGACATTACAGTGGGACCAGACCAGGATTACTACTAAGGCCATGATTGACACAGGATCTTGTGGAAATTATATTGACATACGTTTTGCTGCTTTAAATAAAGTCCCTATTATTTCTAAACCTAAACCTGTCTCAGTGAGTCTTATTAACAGTGTTCCTTTATCTTCTGGTCCGATCACTGATCAGACACAAGCACTCCTAGTCACCACTAACGAGTCTCATATGGAGACCACCACCTTCGACCTAATACCTTCACCCCACTTTCCCATTGTTTTGGGACTTCCCTGGTTACACACACATCAACCAACCATAGATTGGAAGGAACGGACCCTGGCCTCCCTCTCTTGCTATTGCGAGGGTACGTGTAACCTCCCGTCTTACGGGAAGATCCTGTCTGTGGTGACAGATGAGATTGCACCACTATGTTATCAGGATCTGTCTGAGGTTTTTCTTGAGAAAAATGCCCAAGCACTACCTCCCCATCGGGACTATGATTGTACTATTGATCTACTCCCAAATAGCAAATTGCCGTTCGGTCATGTTTATCCTCTTTCGCAGGATGAACTTTCCCACCTCAAAGAATATTTGGATGAGAATTTGAAAAAAGGTTTTATTAGACCTTCCACTTCTTCCACTGCAGCAGGACTCTTTTTTGTCCGCAATAAGGACTCAAGTCTCAGGCCTATTATCGACTATAGGCAATTGAATGCTATTACAATAAAAGATCGCTATCATCTACTGCTTATCCCTGAGCTCATTGAACAGGTGCGTGGAGCTACCTATTTTTCAAAATTGGACCTGAAAGGGGCATACAATCTCATTCGAATCCGTGATGGAGATGAGTGGAAGACTGCATTCAGAACCAGATACGGATTGTTCGAATATCTTGTAATGCCATTCGGGCTATGCAACGCCCCTGCAGCCTTTCAACGATTTATAAACGATATTTTTAGAGACTTACTGGATGTCTGTGTTGTGGTATATCTGGACGATATACTTATATATTCACGATCCTTGTCTGAACATATAAAACATGTAAGACTTGTGTTATCGAGATTACTTGCACACAACCTATACGTGAAACTGAAAAAATGCTTGTTTCATAAAGAAGAAGTACTATTTCTAGGATACATCATATCCAAAACAGGAATCAAGATGGATATGAGTAAGATATCCTGCATTCAGGATTGGCCTACACCAACCACCCACAAAGCGCTACAGTGATTCCTTGGATTTTCAAATTTCTATAGGAAGTTCATCAAGAACTTCTCTGCCATTGTGAGACCCCTCACACAACTCACTAGCATTAAGAGACCATTCAAATGGTCAGATGAAGCAAATTAAGCTTTTCACCTGTTAAAGACAAGGTTTACTTCTGCTCCCATACTACGCCATCCAGACCCATCCCTCCAATACATTCTGGAAGTAGATGCGTCAAACATGGCAGTAGGAGCAATACTCTCCCAACGACCAACTCACACTTCACCACTTCATCCAGTCGCCTTCTTTTCTAAATCCTTAAGCAGTCCAGAGGTAAATTACCCAGTGGGTGAAAAAGAACTGCTTGCTATAAAACTGGCTCTGGAGAATTGGCGACATCTACTCGAAGGCACCCGATTACCAATACTCATATACACAGATCATAAAAATCTTCAATATCTTCAGACTAACAAAACTCTCTCTCACCGGCAGGTACGATGGTCACTATTCTTCCTAAGGTTTAACTTCCTAGTGACCTACACACCTGCAGATAAGAATAAAAAGGTGGATGCACTATCACGACTAACTGAAGAAAACTACTTCGAAATCCCTTCCGTTCCTATAATACCTCACAAGCGTATTATTGGAGTTGTCCGTTCCTTGAAGGAAGAGGTTTTGCATAGTATAAGTTTGGATTCACCCCCACCACAACTAAATACTGATGCAGAAGGCTTCCTCTACTACAACGACAAACTTTACATACCACCTACCCTACGCACCAAGATCTTGGAGTTATCGCATGATGTGCCTATGGCAGGACATATGGGTATGACAAAGACTCTTAATCTGATTACCAGACAATTCTGGTGGCCTGACATGAAAACATCTATACAGAAATTCGTCTCTTCATGCAATGTCTGTGCCAGGTCCAAAATTGACACTACGAGACCATCCGGTCTACTATGCAGTCTACCAATACCCCAAACTCCATGGGAAGTTGTGTCCTTGGACTTTATAGTAGAACTACCTCCTTCCAAAGGATTTAATACCATCTTGGTGTCAGTGGACCATCTGACAAAAATGGCACATTTCATTGCTATTCGCAGACTACCTTCGTCCAAACAAACAGCGGAACTACTGATGAAACATGTCTTTAAGTTACATGGTATCCCGAAAACTCTTCTGTCTGACCGTGGATCGCAATTTATCTCCAAGTTCTGGCAAGAACTATGTCACATACTACGAATTGAGCGGAAGCTCACTTCTCCTTACCATCCTCAGACCAACGGACAGACTGAAAGAGTCAACCAGTGCATCGAGCAATATTTACGTTGTTACACTTCATACCAACAGGATGATTGGGTGGATCTTCTCCCTCTGGCAGAATTTGCCTACAACAACACAACCCAGAGTACGACCAAACAGAGTCCGTTCTACTTGAACTATGGGTTTCATCCCACTATTCTTCCACCACGCATCCTTCCTTCAAATAACCCAGTAGCCTCAGACTATCTTACCCAAATAAAGACCTTCTCCTCAGTATGCTATTGGAGACCTCGTTTGGCTCTCAACAAAAAACTTAAGATTGAAAAAGCTTGGACCTCTGTTCTTGGGACCTTTCCCAATCAGGAAACTTATTGGAAAAGCTGCAGTACAGCTTACATTGCCAATAGACCTCAAAATACATCCCATTTTCCATGTGTCGCTACTGAAGCCCCATGTTCCTGACCAAGGAATAAGGCCTACTATCCCACCTCCTCCTCCTGTACAAGTTGAAGGTGGAGAAGAATATGAGATAAAAGAGATTCTGGATTCTCGTATCCACAGAAGAAGACTTCAATATTTAGTCCGATGGAAGAACTATGGGCCCCAAGACGACACCTGGCTAAATACCTCTGACATACATGCCCCTAGATTAATTCGCAATTTTCACGCGAAATACCCAGAAAAACCAGCTCCAGAGGCCTTCAGGAGCCGGCCTTAAGGGGGGGGGTACTGTAATGTTCTGGTACCTTTGGTACCCTAATTACTCTTTTCCTAAGTGTATGCGCCCCACCATTCTCTTTTGGTAAGGTGCGCATACACCTTTAAGACCGATGCTGTCATCACTGAGCGCCGCTGGAGCGGCTATTTCAACCGCCGGCGGTCTCACTCACATTGTTCGTTCAACACCGCATAACCTGCCTTGAAGCCCGCATGCTTGCAAGCATACCTCGCTATCGGAACCTCGCTGCTGATCCCTGTATCCTGCTACCGGATCATCCGTTCTTACCGAACCTCTCCTCTGCTACTTGCTACTAGTGATAAGTACCCCACAGGGGAATCCTCCATAACCTTCATACTAAAGCTTACACTATCTAGCTCTGCATACTAAGGACTGTTACTACATCTGCACTATCTAGATTGCTAGCTCTTGAGCCTACTATCATCTGCTCTTGCACTGGGTTAGTCTCTCCTGTATGTTCATCTGCTATCCTATCATCTACTACCATACATGATTGCTAACCTATCTGCATCCCATCTGCTACTATCTCATTCTCAAGAACATTCCTCTCAAGTGTCTGTCACCTATCATCTCTACTCAACCTGTCTCTTCAGCCTATCACCACTATACTACTATATACATAGATCACTCCAGGAACATCTTATTGAGTGTGTGTATTTGTATGCTGAATTGAGACTATCCACATATGATGAGTCTTGGGAGTTGGGATTGGTATCTCAGCGTTTCTCTACATGACTACTGAAGTGGAATATTTCTGCAGCTGCAAATCCACATTATACAGAAAACGCAGGAGCGTTACAATATGTCACTTCCGGTACGGTGGAACGCACGCCGGGACATCCCGAGCGCACACCGCAACCAGGAAACGACACTAGAACAGCTTCATACTTATTATCGGCCTGTTTTTTCTGCACAAAATGTGAGTGTTACTTTATATGTATTTCAATAAGAGCTTTATCACGGAGTTACACTATTGTGAGCTTCTTCCCTCTATATATGTATACCGGGCCATTGAGAACAACAGACATCTGATTTCCAAGGATTCCCAACCAGGTTCCTTACTGGGACACAAGCCTTTTTTGACTCTTTCAGCTATACAGCCTAGGGGTCATTTGAGTCCGGTAAGTTGAACATCCTAAGGGGGAGGATTGGCACATTCCACAGCACTGGATTGATGGCATGATTCTGCACTTCTCTTCTGGCCCCTAAGTGCCCACCAGTGCTGCTAATCAGTGCCCACCAGTGGCACCTATCAGTGCCCATCAGTGCTACCTATTAGTGCCACTTCTCTGTGCCGCCTATCAGTGCCACCTATTAGTGCCCATCAGTGCCACCCATCAGTGAAGGAGAAAAATTACCTGTTTGCAAAATTTTATAACAAAATATGACAAACTTTTTTTTTCCCGAAATTTTCGGGCTTTTTTTGTTTGTTTAGCAAAAAAATAAAAAACCCCAGTGGTGATTAAATACCACCAAAAGAAAGCTCTATTTGTATGAAAAAAAAAAAGATAAAAATGTCATATGGGTACAGTGTTACATGACTGAGTAATTGTCATTCAAATTGTGACAGCGCTGAAAGCTGAAAATTGGCCTGAGCAGGATATTTATAGAAGATATCGGTAATCATTGCTGTAAATATTTCTAGAAGTAATCAATAATCATTGCTGTAAAGATTATTTTTAGAAGATATTGGTGATCATTGCTGTAAAAAGGAATATTGTATACTCACCTTTCCGTAATTTTCCTTTCCTGGTGCATCTTC
Source organism: Pelophylax lessonae (assembly GCF_965119305.1). NCBI lineage: Eukaryota > Metazoa > Chordata > Amphibia > Anura > Ranidae > Pelophylax > Pelophylax lessonae. The sequence goes on along the minus strand of NC_138768.1, from coordinate 891,806,987 downwards.
ATGGCAGCATACAATGGGGGGTTGTGGCTCCGCCCCCACAACCTGATTGGACTGGTTAACTATAAATCAAAGACAGACCCGGCTCGCAGCATTCTCTGTAACTCTCACCATTTGGGTGGGAATCTCTATACTGCCATGAAGATCAACCAGGAAAGGAAAATTATGGAAAGGTGAGGATACAATTTTCCATTTTCCTGGCGTATCATGGCAGCGTACAATGGGAACCAACTCACCATACAGGAGGGTGCAAGAAACATTTTGTAATGGTCAGCAGTGTATTTCTGCATTCCCCAAATGTTACTGTTGTGAGCCGGTTTCACCTAATAAAGTGTAATGAAGGTGTCCTAGGAGGACCGTATAAATGACTTGCAAATATCCTCAGGAGATGCTCGGCACTGCTCTGTCCACAGAGCTGGCACTGTCCTAGATGAATGTCCTCCTAAGTCCTCCGGAACAGGAAGGTCTTGTGAAGAGGAGGCTCTTTGAATGGTCATCTAGGAGGTGACTCTCCATGGTGATGCTGACTGCCCTGCCTTATACCATGCCGGAACCAAGCACAGATTTCAGCTTTCCTGAATGAAAAGGAAGCTGCCAATCAGTCATCAGAGTTACATCAACATCCGAGGCATGAGGTTCTCTCACTAACCAAGAAAGATGGGAAATTGTCTTCTTGTTACAGTGGAAGGAGAAAGATCCCCCATGGGTAAAAAGCAGTCTGGGGTTTTAGGACTGTTCGGTCCGGGTAGAACGTTAGGCAAAGCTCCTTGAGTACAAAGCCTGCAGCTCTGACACCCTTTTCACCGAGGTTGTAGCAACCATAAATATGGTCTTCAGGGTTAGATTGCAGAGTGTAGTCAATTCTGTAGGATAGAAATGAGGCCTTGATAGAGCTGAGGGCCATAAGCAAGTCCCACATAGGGAACAATGGTTTCCAGGCAGGTCTATAACTTCATGTAAGCTTTTTATGAATTGCATCATTAAAGGGTTAAGGAATCCTTAAACCCCTGTAAGTGCAGACAAGGCTGAACTTTTATCATATTTGAACCTAGGCCCCTGTTCAGTCCCAGTTGTAAGAACTGCAGAACCTTGGCTGGTTTAGGTGATAAATGACTCCAGGCTTTTGCTGTGTGAGATCTGCATAATTTACCCATATTCTCTGGTATTATTCATGGAGACCTCTCTGGTTTGACACAAGGCAGTCACTACCTGCACTGAGCACCCTTGACTTGGTAGCCTCCACCTCTCAACTTCCATGCCATCAAAAGAAGTCTCTTGGAGCTGGATGGCAAAACTGGCCATGAGAGAGCAGATCCGTCATAACTGGCAGAGGCAATGGTTACTCAGTGCTCACCTATAGGAGAGAGACACCAGAGCCTCCTAATTGCAATTATTGATACAGGAACTTCCACTGACAGCCTAAGAGTTCTGCCATTCCATTGATGTATAGGCACAGTACAACTCTTTCTTCTCCCATAAAAGGAGTGACTGACAGAAGGACTTTGAATACTACACTCAGTTCAAGAGCAAACTTTGCCTCATAAGCTGAACATCCCATGACCCATGAAGGGGGAGATGATGACCTTGATCAACGCTGCCTGGATGTCTGCGCCTAAATGGTAAATGTTCTGCTTTTAGAAAGCTCCCTCCATCTTGAGGTCCTTGCAGGGCCGTATCCTGCTTGTTCCAGGCAGACGACATATTAGCTTGGCAGGCAATGACTCTCCACCACAAATGCAGCAACTATTAGGGCTGGAAGCCGATGATGTTTGTAAATGGGGAGCAATGATAATGAGTGGAGAGACGATGACCTTCATCAACATTGCCTGGATGTCGGCTCTTAGATGGCGACTTGTCTTCTTCACCTTTAGAGGACTTCCTCCATCTTCAGGTCCTTACAGGGCTGTAGATATCGGCTCTCTTTTTCTCAATCTTCACTACTTACCTAATCCCTATACCTTAAAAGCAATGGGTAGTCTGACTGGGCGACGTTCCCCATAGAAACAGAGCAAGCATTGAGAAGAGGATAGGAAGAGCCAAGGTGAAATCCCATAAACAGCACAGCGATCCCAGAGCAACACTGAGAAGGAGATAGGAAAAGCTCAGGTGAATGCCATAAAAAGGGAAAACATACCGGCAAACAATGACCACATAAACATGATCCAGCATGCATGAGTAGAGAGCTCCACCATGTGCTGCCCAAAAATGCCATAAAAACATTGAAAACGATGACATTTTCCCATTAGTGATGATATCAGTGCCTGAGCATGCTCAGATCGCCATCTTGGAAAAGGGCGAGCCAGGAAACCGGCCACAGGAGCCGCATCACTTCCTGCCTTTCATGCTCAGAGTATACTTGTACTGCTGCAGCCATCTTGGAAATGGGAAACGCCCACAAAAAAAAGAGAAAAGAGGTGAAAAGCAAATGGAAAGCAAAGGGAAAACGCTGTCACTGATGTCAAAGCTCCTCCAGAATGGGGCTCCAACCATAGAGCTCATGTAGAGGCTGCACAGGAAGGACTTCCACCCAGGAGAGGCTGAACCTGGCTGGGGTGACAACCGGTAAGGGATTCCTCGTGTCTCCGGTCCTGATCAGCTGAGGACAAAAAGGAGAATGCTGCGAGCCGGGTCTGCCTTGGATTTATAGTTAACCGGTCCTATCAGGTTGTGGGGGCGGAGCCACAACACATTGTATGCTGCCATGATGCACCAGGAAATATTATTTATAGAAGTTATTGGTAATTATTGCTGTAAATAATATTTATAGAAGATATCGGTGATCATTGCTGTAAATAATATTTATAGAAGATATCAGTAATTATTGCTATAAATAACAATGGTGGAAGGAAATGACACATCTGAGGTCGGTGAAATTCTCCCCGTCATCACAGGAAACCACAGACCAGCAGACAAGACAATCATAGATAATAAAAGACACGGACACTGCGCAGGATCTCGAGCTTTGATTGCTGAATGGGTGACAAGGAAATAGTTACAATCACTACCAATCATTCTGTTGGTAATTGAATAAAAAAGGGTTAAAGTGGTTGTAAACATCTAAAAAGAAAAATGAACAAAGCACATCCCTCTGTAGCAGGGGTCCCCAAACTTTCTGGACAAAGGGACAGTTTACAGTCCTTCAAACTTTAGGGGGTTGGACTGGGGGTCAGTGGCAATATAAACCGTGCCCCATCATTGGTGTCAGTGGGAGGAATAGTGCCCCATCATTGGTGTCAGTGGGAAGAATAGTGCCCCATCATTGGTGTCAGTGGGAAGAATAGTGCCCCATCATTGGTGTCAGTGGGAGGAATAGTGCCCCATCATTGGTGTCAGTGGGAGGAATAGTGTCCCATCATTGGTGTCAGTGGGAGGAATAGTGCCCCATTGTTGGTGTCAGTGGGAGGAATAGAGCCCCATCATTGGTGTCAGTGGGAGGAGTAGTTTCCCATCATTCAGTTTCGGGTGTGGCTGCAGGAAGGTTCTCTGGCTGAGTGTCTGGAGCTGCTCCAGGTGATCTGTTTGAGAGGGGAGTCTGGTAAAATCTCTCCCAGCCCTGCTGGCCCCTATCTGGGGAGGCCATGCAGGCCAGCAGGGCCTCTCCTGCTGGAAGCTCTGAACCATCCCTTGGGCTGACGGATGACATGCCTGCTCCTGGACAAGCCATGGCTGGAGATCTCTCTGCCCCTGGTGAGGATGAGGATACCAAGTCCATTCGGGAGCGAGTGGTGGCCGGGATCAAGGTCCTGAATAGGGAGAGAGACCAGCTCTACAAACTAAGAGCAGAGTTGAAACGCCTGCGAAAGCAACGTGAAGGTTTGCACAGCCGCAACCGTGGATCTATGGATTCGGAAATCCAGTTGGCAAAGGTCCGGGTTCAACACCAGGAAACCATTGTGGCCATGATGGAAAGCAGAGAGGGGCCCTTTAAGGAAAAGTTCTGCAATGACCGCAGGTTTGCAAGGATGGCAAAGATGGAGGTGGAGGAGACCCCCAGTTCTGACCCCCTGACTCCCCAAGGTGAGGTGAGCAGCCCATTGTCTTCTCAGGGCTCAGGAGGCATGATGAAAGTGATCCAGGCAGTGGAGTCTCCATTACGGGCGGATCAGCTGGTGTTTGGTGAGGAGAACTTTCCTGATAATGTGCCTGATAAGGTAAAACCTAGCAAGTCACAAGTGACTGATAAAACTATTTTTGTGCCATTTAACACCTTGGCTAATGCGGATGTTTTGCCCAATGACACCCAGGCTGGTAATTTTGTATCCAGCAATATTTCAGCTGCTGATGTTTCCTTGCAGGAAAAACTGTGTTTAAAAAATGATATTGCAGCAAAGGAACTACAAGAGCCTGAACAACCCATTAACCCCCCTTTTGCTGAGCCCAAGGCTGTTTGTCCAGTCACAGCTGTTGTTCAGGACTCTACACTGCAGCATCAGGCCACCTGTGGTACTACAGCAGAAACTGTGATAATGAATGGTGATTGTAACGATTCTTCTAACGATTTTTCTATTTCAGGTGTTCTGAATAGTGCTGCCAATATGTGTGCAATGGAAAATCCTGCTGGCTCAGTACAAGCAATTAATAATAAGGATAGTAATAGTAATGTACCAGCTAAACTTACATCAGTGTGGTGCCTTGGCCCTGATAAGCCCTCTTTTGCTCAGGTGGTACGCTCTGCACCTGGTAATATTAAGCCAGGGCTGCAGCCAATGAGGCAGAGGCAGAGATTTACACCACAGACTGCCACTTTGAGCACCCCTGGTTCCGGTCTTGGGTCTCTGGCTTCTGCTGGGGGTCCAAGGCGTAATGTAGTCATTCTTAAATGGGAAGGTGGTGCAGTCTCTCCAGCACGGCGTGTGGTGGTGGATAGGATTTTGGAGATGGGCTTTGGGGCGAATGACCTTTATAATCGAAACTAAGGTGACCAGCGCTATGGAATATACAGTGAGTGTAGGTACGGTGTAAGCTGCCAACAACCAAACCCAAAAGGGTTAAAGAGTGAAATATGTGCTAGTGGGGTTGTGAAAGGAGCTACCGTGTTAAAAATACACTTGGTGAATAAATAACGTAAAAAATGTTGAAAGTGCTTGATATTAAATAAATAGATATAATTTATAAAGTGCACATGTGACTCACATGTGAATGACCTTTATGCCCTAATACATGTAGCTGGGAGCCGGGAGTACACAATCAGCTTCACCAGGCCAGAGGGTCTTGACCTGTTCTGGGAACGATATGAGGCTCGGTGCAGGTCAAGACCCGAATGGGAAGATCTGGCACCAGTTGCTGTTTCACAAAGATCAACGGTTAAAAAAATAACCATCATCCTCACTAACGAGAGTGTTCCTGCTCGGGACTTGGAGGTCTGGTTAAGGAACTATGGTGAGGTTTTGACAACGCCAAATAAAATCCTTGATGAACGTGGCATCTGGACTGGGGGTTGGTCAGTAACGGTCAGGTTGGCCAGGGATGGGAATGTTGTCCGTCACCTGCCCTCCTCGGCTTTCATAGGGAGGGATAGGATGACTGTTTTTTATCCTGGTCAGCCAAAGCTGTGTCACCGCTGTGGAGAAAAGGGGCATTTTAGCTCCTCCTGTTCAGCCTTAATATGTTCGGTAGGTCGGGGACAGGGTCATGTGGCCAGGGACTGCACCCAGGCGATAAGGTGCAACCTGTGCCTGCGCCTTGGCCACCCCTACAGCCGATGTCCGGAGGCCTGGCACAATATGGAGAAGGAGGTCGTAGATGAGCTGTTGAGGCTGGACAGGATGGAGGATGAGGCCCCTGGTGTACCATCCTCCTCTGCGGTGACTGACCCCCCAGGTCCTGTTCAGGATCCCTCCCCAGTTTCTGTGGCCAACCCTCCTGTGTCTGTAGGTATTCCTTCTGTGGCTGTCTCTGTGTCCCCCCAGCCTACTGTACCCACTCCTCTTGTGTCAGAACCTTCTAAGTCTGTGCCCCCCGAGTCAGTCTTACCCCATGAGTCTCCTAGGTCTGACTTAAGGGAAGGTCCCCCCCCACCTGGAGCGGTGGCATGTGCCAAAAAGGGTGCTGCTGCTTCTTCTGTTAAGTCTTCTGCGAAGACTTTGAAGAAAAAAAACAAGAGATGAAAACATCTCAGAGTCTGACCTGCAGTACCTGGAGGAGAGAAGGAGGGTTGTGAGGCGGAAGAGACAGGCGGTGAGGACGGAACAGGGACAGGAAGCCCCAGTGTCTGTCCCCAACCGTTCTAGGGCTTCCGCTTGGGATATTTCCTCATCTGGAGCTTCCTCTGAACAAAATTCAGACTCAGAAATGGAGTTGGAGGAGGCCTCAAGAAAAAGAGAGGCTTCTGGTGATGAGCAGCAGAGGGGAGCTAAGAAGAAATCCACCCAATAACCCAAATGGCGGTTCCCCCTCCGTTAAAAGTGGTGACAATAAATGTCGCCAGTATTAAGTCGGTAAGAGCTCGTTCTATGGCCTTCTTTTGTTCAGCCAATTAGATGCTGAAATTTTATTTTTGCAGGAGACTAGGCTCACCTCCTTGGCAGATATTCATATGGCCAAGAGAGAGTGGAGGTATGGTCCATCTTACTGGTCTCTTGCGGCCGAGCCTTACGGCGGGGTGGCGGTGTTGTTTAAAACTGGCATGGTAACTGTCCGGCGGGTTATTGAGGTGGAGATTGGGAGATGTATGGTCTTAGACGTCCTTGTGGGAGGGCAGGACCTGCGCCTAATTAATATTTATGGGCCGCACACAAAGTGGGACAGGAAATGCCTTTTTACAAGGATCAACCCATTTCTTTTTACATCCCGGCAAGTGGTTTTTGGAGGTGACTTTAATACTGTGACTAGGCCCAAGGACAGGAAGGACTTCAATGACAGGCTGGGATATGATAGCGTTTTTTTAAATAGTATGGTTAGGGATGCTGGTCTTGTGGATGTGCACATTAAGCACCTTCCGGATGACACAGGGTTCACCTTTCATCGTGGTAATAGTCAGAGTAGGATAGATAGGTTTTTTTTGAAGGAGGCCTCTGCTTTCTCACCCCCAGTGGTGCAGGCAGTGGAGTTCTCTGATCACTGTATGCTATCTGTGGTCTTGAATGCTTCAGACTTCCCTCAGAGGGGCAAAGGCATCTGGAGATTAAATTCGACTCTCCTTGAGGAAGAACATGTTAGACAATCCTTTGAGGAATTCTTTCAGGCACAGGTGACCATCCTGGACTTTTGTAGCAGCAAGGCTGAGTGGTGGGAGCTGACCAAAAAGAGGATTGCTGGATTCTTCAGGGGCCTAGCCAATAAAAAACAGTTTAATAGATACATGACCTACCAACGTTTGCGGAGGAAGCTGGATATTCTTGTCTCGAGAGGAGGAGATCCTGGGGCAATCTCTGAAGTGAAAATCCTCCTCAGGAAGTGTCAATATGATCGGCATACCTCTTTGGTTCTGGAGCGGGACTATGGGAAATACCACTCGCCTGACCCTTACCAGAACTGCAAACAGGGTGTAGCTGTTAAGATTGTGGTTGGCCTTAAGGATAGTACAGGTTCCTTGACAAAGTCCAGGTCAGGGATCCTGGAGGTCGTGAGGTCTTTTTATGCTGAACTTCTTGGGAGGAAAGAGCTTGACCGAGGCAAGATGGAAAGCTTTTTGGACTCTACTCCAGGTCTAAATGGTGGAGATGTCCCTTTGATGAATTTGACAGAAGAGATCACAGTTGAAGAGGTGACGAGGGCAATTGAACAGCTTGCCATCAAAAAGTCACCTGGACCGGATGGTCTGACGGCTGAGTTTTACAAAGCCTTTAAGTCTATTCTGGCCCCACATTTGGTAGAGATTTTTAACAGTTGTCTTGCTGAGGGGGTGCTTCCCCCTTCCATGAGACACTCAGCTGTGATTCTTCTTTCAAAAGGTAAAGATCCTTCGATGATTGAGAATTGGCGCCCCATCAGCCTTCTCAATGTCGATAGAAAGGTGCTGGCGAAGATACTTTTCTGGCGCCTATCGGCAGTAGCAGAGTCTTTGCTTTCTCGCCATCAGCACTGTTCGATCCAGGGTAGGAGCACCTTCACAGCGGTTTTAGCTGTCCGGGAGGCCTTGGAGCAGTGCAGGGCTACAGGCTGGGGAAAGTATTTACTGGCATTGGATCAGGCAAAGGCTTTCGATCGTGTCAACCATGAGTACCTGTGGTTGCTCTTTAGTAAGTACGGTCTGCCGGGTGGTTTTGTCAATTGGTTAAAAGTCTTGTATAAGGGGGCAGAAAGCTTCCTTCTTGTTAATGGTTGGGTTGGACAGTCCTTTGAGGTTGGTTCTGGGGTGCGCCAGGGTTGTCCCCTGAGTCCCCTGCTCTATGTGTTTGCAATCGACCCCTTCATCAGGAGGCTAGAGAGCAGCATGTTGTGTGGGGTACCAGTGGGAATCCCGGGTGAGCCGCCTTTGAGGGTTGTTGCCTATGCGGATGATGTGTCAGTGATTGTCACTGGGACAGATGAAGCGGAGGAGGTGGTCTCTCTGACATCACGGTACTCTGAAGCATCAGGCTCCAAGATCAATCAGGAAAAGAGTGAAGTTTTTTGGATGGGAAAGGAAGGTGAGGGGTTTGATCTCCCGGACACCTTTCCAGTGCCCCAGGTAAAAATTAAGATATTAGGCATTGAATTTGGACCTGGCGATTATGGCCTCAAAAACTGGGAAGGCAGGCTGGAAGTTGCCAATACTAAGGTGGTCAGCTGGAAGAGATGGAAGTTATCTCTGAGGGAAAGGGTTGATCTGATTAAGACTTACCTGATACCGATCTTCTTGTATGTCAGCCCTGTCTGCATCTTGCCAGTGTTTATCTATGCTAGGATCTATAGTGTGTTCTTCCAGATGCTGTGGGGGAACAGACTGAACCCCATCAAGAGGAATGTCACCTATCTATCCAGGAGGGAGGGTGGCTTAGGTATGGTCAACCCCGTTCTTTTCTTTTCACTGCTATTTCTCAAGTTTAACATTGGTAGTATGCTTGCAGTGGAACCTCCTGGATGGGCAGGCATGTTTAGATCTTGGTTTAGGCCTTTTCTGCGACTTTGGGAAGAAGGTGGCCAAGTGAAGAATCTCAGGGGTCATCGTGGTCAGCTTCCAGCCTATGTCGCTCCGTGTCTGAAGTTGCTGCGGCAGTGGCGACTGTCGGCTGAAGATCTCAGATCCGCTCCGAGGAAAGTCCTTATGAGCCGATTCTTGAGCGAAGACTTTCATGACCCACTGGCCTTAAGGGATTGCCCAGGCCCAATTTTGAGGGAAGGGTTAAGACTGATTAATTTGGCTAGAGTCCCCCTTAAATTCAGGGATCTGGCCTGGTTGTGCTTCCACGGGAGGCTCTATGTTCGGGGCAATTTGAAATTCCGCAGTGGGATGGATCGTGGTTGTCCTCGGGAGGAATGTACAGGTGAGGAGGAGACTATGGACCATTTTCTGCTTCGTTTCCCTTTTAACATAGAGGTGTACAAACAGGTGGGGGGGGGGGGGGGCCTCGGTGTTCCTTTCCTCTCCAGGCTGGGTTATGCTGAGTGGGTGTACGGAGCATTCAATACTGGTGGGGGCTTTTGTTTGAATACACTTTTTTTAGTTAGCTTAGTAGTCCGTTATTACACCTGGAACGCACAGTGTCAGGTCACCCTTCGGCGTAAAATCCTTCCTGTTCAGGTGGTGGTGTGTGACATTCTGCATGAGGTGGGGAAGATTCGGGCGCTTGAGAGAGACAAGTGGGGTCAGAGGGCTTGGCTGAAGGCGTGGAGGGGTTTCAAGCCTCCCTGACTGCCAGGAGTCTCTTTCCCGGGTGTGGCTTTCTGTCTCTTATCACCCTAGATTTTTTTCTTAATGCTCAGTTTTTGATAAATGGCTGCATACATAGGTGATGGGTTGTGCCTCTTAGGACCTCTCTGCTGCTTTATGTAAATAGTTTTCTAAAAATGTTGGAAGTGGATTATGTATATATTGTATATATTCTGCACATGGATGTGTATTCCTTTGTTTTCTGTTGGAATATTGTACTATAGTTATGTTTTTTACTTTTGTATAAAATTTGCTGCTTGATTCTTTTCAATAAAAGATCAATAGTGCCACATCATTGGTGTCAGTGGGAGGAATAGTGCCCCATTGTTTGTGGCAGTGGAAGGAATATCGCCCCATCATTGGTGTCAGTGGGAGGAATAGTGCCCCATCATTGATGTCAGTGGGCGGAATAGTGCCCCATCATTGGTGTCAGTGGGGGGGGGGGGGGATTGTGTCCCATCACTGGTGTCAGTGGGAGGAATAGTGACCCATCATTGGTGGCAGTGGGAGGAATAATACCCCATCATTGGTGGCAGTGGGAAGAATAATACCCCATCATCGATGGCAGTGGGAGGAATAGTGCCCCATCATTGGTGTCAGTGGGAGGAATAGTGTCCCATCATTGGTATCAGTGGGAGGAATACTGCCCCATCATTGGTGGCAGTGGAAGGAATAGTGACCCATCATTGGTGTCAGTGGGAGGAATAGTGCCACATCATTGATGTCAGTGGGCGGAATAGTGCCACATCATTGGTGTCAGTGGGAGGAAAAGTGCCACATCATTGGTGTCAGTGGGAGGACTAGTGCCACATCATTGGTGGCAGTGGAAGGAATAGTGCCCCATCATTGGTGGCAGTGGGAGGAATAGTGCCCCATCATTGGTGGCAGTGGGAGGAATAGTGCCCCATCATTGGTGGCAGTGGGAGGAATAATATCCCATCATTGGTGTCAGTGGGAGGATTAGTGCCACATCATTGGTGTCAGTGGGAGGAATAAAATCTGAGTAGAACCTTAGTGGGCACCATAAGCTCCACCAGCTGCCTGAAAGATGGAACATGTGAAGGATTGAAAATTTGATCCAATCAGTAAAATGTAATATTATCCTGTTCATTATGTATCTGTATGGGACATACCCAACCAAGATAGGGCCTTTTGGAGAGGACAAGCCTCCTAGCCACTGATTATGGCCAATGGAGAGAGCAGATCATTCTATAATGATGGACCACCACTTCATGGATGCTGGGAGCGAGGCTTGGATTATGTCTCTAAATAAGGACAATAAATCTTCCCTTCTGGAGTGGATGGAAATGTGTAGTATTAATCATGTGCAAGGTAATGGTCAGAGGGAATATGGTGGCCTTTCTGCAAACCGAGTTGGAGAGGTTCCTTCACTTGGGATAGAAATATTTATAAACCGTAACCCTCAGGAGATCTATGAAGATAAAATAATTCCACTGTATGAGATTGCTGGGACATTGTATGTCTTCTGATGACGAGTCTAGTGGACAGAATACACGTTTGTGTCTCTCCCATTGGTAATTGGGTCACCTATTCTTTCTGTCTGTCTGCTAGTATTGTGTCCCCTCCACCTTGTTAGCAAACTATTGGGGGGTGTTATATGTTTATGTTGATTAGCTTACGGGTTAATAATATCACTGTCAGCTATTAGTTGCTAGATGTGGATTAGCATATACTATATGTTGGTTGTTTCTTAGTTATGTTATTTATATTCCTGTATGCAGTTTCCTTTGCATACGATAATGTTATCAGGCTCACCTGATCTGGTGTACTATAAATCCTGTGTGAGATTTCAATAAACAGTTTCAGTTACAGAGCACCTAAGCTATTGTCAGATAGTTTCCTGGGTGCTATGCCATATTCCACTATGTTACCAGGTTCCTGGGCCAAGACTAGAGGAAGCTATATCTTGACAGGAGCACCCAAGCCGGGTGCTGGACGGTTCCGGCATATTTTCCTCGCTCTCAGCATCCATTAAGTGGTGGTCCATCATTGGAGAATGATTTTCTCTCTCCATGGGCCATAATCAGTGGGTAGGAGGCTTGCCCCTAATCCTCTCCAAAAGCCCCTGTACCGGTTGGGTCTGTCACAGTGTATAAATCTTCATCTATGTGGATCCCCTCTAGGATCTCATCCCTTCTCATTTTGTTAGACTTGTTTGGCAGAGGTTTGATAAGCACATGCATGGGGGAGGTAGAGGTTCCTGGTTTCTCTGCAAAAAATGAGGTTGGTTTATACAATGGAACTCCTGTCTGTTTCTTGTTCCCCACAATCCAGCTAGATGAAGGTGGAAGGTGCTTTTGGTCCAATCAGTAAATTCGAACATTCCATGGCTCATCCTGTAGCAAACCTTTGGCCATTTGTGTCCCTTCCAGGATCTCAACATTCTCATGTTTATAGGCTCATCTGGCAGAAGAACCCTCAAGCAGGGCTGGCGCAAGGATTTTTAAAACCCTAGGCAAAACCTAATTTTGCTGCCCCCTTCTTGGCTTTGCCCCTGACTCCAGTGGCGGGGGTGGAGATTTTTGCAGCACCTCTCCATTTTTTTCTTCAGCCGTGGTCCACATACCTGTACCTGCACCTCTGTACCCTCCTCCTCCTCGCACCCCTGTTTCCCTCTGTACCCCCCTGCATCTCTGTTCCCCACTGTATCCCACCCACACATCTGTTCCCCTCTGTACCCCCCCCCCAAAATCTGTTATCTGTACCCCCAACCCCCCCTGCACATCTGTTACCCTCTGTACCCATCAATTCCCCCTGCACATCTATTCCCCTCTGTACCCCAAACCCCCAGCACATCTCTTCCCCTGTGTACCCCCAACCCCCCTGCACATCTGTTCCCCTCTGTACCCCCCAACCCCCCCTGCATATGTGTTCCCCTCTGTACCCCCCAACCCCCCCTGCACATCTGTTCCCCTCTGTACCCCTCAACCCCCCCCTGCACATCTGTTCCCCTCTGTACCCCCCAACCCCCTCTGCACATCTGTTCCCCTCTTTACCCCTCAACCCCCCCTGCACATATGTTCCCCTCTGTAGCCCCCAACCCCCCTGCACATCTGTTCCCCTTTGTACCCCCAACCCCCCCTGCACATCTGTTCCCCTCTGTACCCCTCAACCCCCCCTGCACATCTGTTCCCCTCTGTACCCCCAACCCCCCTGCACATCTGTTCCCCTCTGTACCCCCAAACTCCCCTCCTGCACATCTGTTCCCCTCTGTATATATTGCACCATAAACTTGATAGAAGGTTCAAAATTTTTCTTTTTCTTACTTCAGGTGACTGGGTGCAGCACTGAGTGTGCTGCGGGTTCTTCCACTACCTGCGCCAACAGGGAGAGTGGCGCTGCTGCCTATCCTTCCACGATAGATTCCCGATGGTCCAGGAGGTGGGAGGGAGGGGAAATTGCAGACTTACATTCAGGGCTTCCATCTCACCCGCCCCAGCCAGTTCCATGGATCATACAGGCACTTTTGGCCAGCTGCTCTTTGTCCCGGCTCTCTCCCCTCCTCTTCTCACTGCCGCTGCTAGGGTGGCACTGCAGGCTGGCAATAGAGTAAAGTCCTGGCAGGGGAACACTTTGATCCGATGCACAGCCGGCGCTCACAGTGAGAGACCCGGAGAGGTAACTGAGGAAAGGAGACAGAGTTGTACGGGAGGAGAGAGGGCAAAACACTGGAATGGGAGATAGAGAGGGCGAATTATTTGTGCACAGAGTCCGGTACTTGGAACACCGGGGGATGTCTTCACATGCGCATTTTGTCGCCCCCTTACCCTGGCACCCTAGGCAGCTGCCTGACCTGCCTATTGCTGGTGCCGGCCCTGGTGGTATGATAATTTCTCTGTAGGGCCCCAAAAATACTTGCAGCCCTGGACCAGTCCACCCCTGCCAGCGCCGCCCCTGACTATAGTGCACTCTAGGCCGGCGCCTACAGGTAGCGCCAGCCCTGCCCGCAAGAATCCATCAAGTTTGATAACACATAGAGTAGGTGGTACAGGTCACCCATTTCCTATGTCAGATGATGAGGTCAGATCATACAATGGAACTCTTGCCCCTCACAATCCTATTGGGTGGAGGTGGAAGGTCCTCCTGATCCAATCAGTAAATCTGAACATTCAACCACTAATTCTTTATCTGTATAAATCTTTGCTCATTCTCATCCCCTGTAGGATCTCCACAATCTCATATTTGTAGGCTCATATGACAGAGGAACCTCTGATAAACTACAAATGGATTCATGTGGAGGAGATACAAGTCACCTAGTTCCAGAAGATGAAGTCAGGACATACAATGTGACTCGTGTGTGTCTTTCCCTCCCAATCCATCTCAATGGCGGTGGAAGGTCTCTCAGGAGAACCCCCAATAATCAGAGACAAGTTTGGTGAACTTAGATAGACATGGAGTAGAAGATATGGGTCATTCAGTTCCTATGTCAGATGATGAGGTCAGGTCATACAATGGAACTCTTGTCCCTCTCTTGTCCTTCTCAGTCCAACTGGGTCTCATCTAACACAGGGGAGGACTGGGAATTTTTGAACTGGGGAACAAACCCAACCAACTGGCCCATTCTTAGTAGGAACAGATTTCTGTGGGTGGAAGAAAGTTTACTATGCTATGGTGAATGATGTTCCCATAGGACTTGGTTTATTGAGACACTTTTGGACATTTCTCAACATTGGCTTCCTTTGCAGCTCTCTGCAATCAGCCTGACATCTCAGAGCGGCTAAGGAAGTCAGTGCTGGAAGATTTCCATCAGTTACAATGTCTGATCACAGGTCTGACCGGGGGGAGGGAGCTATACAATGCCTACCATGTGTCACTGACTGATTGTCCCACACTAATCAATATCTGATTGATGCAATATCTCTACTCTGACTCTAAAATCAAAATCTATATACAGGGAGAATTATTATTCCTCCGATCATTTACATCTTGGCCCCATAGATAGAGATGTAATAATAATATCGGTGTGTTGTGTCTTCTCAGGGGTCTGCAGGAAGACTCCGCTCTGGGCCTCCATAGTGGATTTCCCTCCTGGATTGGAGACCATAGAGGAGAACAAAGTGGTGAAGGTGTCATGTAAGAAGCAATATGACCCCAGGAATTTCCATCTGACATGTGTGAAGGAGTCCGAAGTCTTCCAGTTTTATCCTCATCCTGAGGCGGCACCGTGTACACGTGAGATCCATTCACTTATTACAGAAGACACGGCTGAGCTACATATATGTTAGTGATCTTCTCTTCTCCTCGCTCAGAAGTTTTCTTTGCTGCTTTCACAATGTTCCCGGGTCTTCAAACAACCGACTCTCATTCTGCAGTTTGGCTCATAAAGTGTCTCTCAGCCCAGAACTGATCCCAACTATCTACAAAGTGGTGATCCATTAACCCTTTCTTCTCCTCAGCCATCTGCCTGCTTTGTGGTTTCCCATCTTCTGCACCTCTGCTCCAGGCCATTCCTTTATTAACCCCTAAGAGTTCTTTGATCATTTTCAGTCTGGCCTTGTTTTACACTGGGCCCCCGTCACCGTCTGTCTCAGTTGTGTCATCAGTGAGGGCCCCAGGAGTGTCCCCATACCCCTACTAGGAGCTCCAGCAAACACATGGTGGTCTGTAGTCCTGACACCTCTTGGTGAGACCCTACTGGTGATTCTACCTCTACTGTCTCATCTCTCCACCCTGCCATCTGTGTGTACCATAGTTTGCTCTTATATTACTCTCACACCTTGTCAGGACTTTGGCATCCCATTATTAACCTTGGGGACCCCCAGTGATGGGCATTGTATCTTCTCTATTCCAGGGAAATGTGGGAGGATGATGGATTCAGGGCAGAATATAAGCATGTATCCAGAGAAGGAATATTATGATCAGGATGAGGAAGTGATGATAACGTGTCCCGCAGGATATTCACCCAATTACAGTAAAATCCGATGTATGAGAGCCAATGGCACCAACATGTGGAATGTGACGGAGGTTTTCTGTATCCTCTCACCAAGTAAGTCAGACTTTTAATTGGCTGAAGCTCAATGGCCAGATGACGCCTTATACCCATAATGACCCCTCACCAACCCGTGTGACAATATGGAGGCTATTTTATTCACTTCCCAAAACTCACCTAAATCCAGTATGGATGAAGCAGTGCAATCAGAGCTTAACCCCTCCCCCCTGTACACGCCCCATGGAGCAGAGCATTCCTTACATGTCTGCTATGGGAATGAAAATTTAGCAATAAATGTCACTACTTAGGCCCAGTTCCCACCTGAGCGATCTTCAGCTCCTAAAACGCTCATCTCTGAAGCTCCAAAATGCCCAACGAGCAAAATCCAATTCAATTCAATGGCCCCGGTTCACATGAGAACGTTTTGTTGCCTGAAGCAAAATGCCTGAGGCTCCATTCACATATTGTCACCCGACGAATCGCCATAAAATCATGCAAACAGAATCATGGGATGCCTGTCTCCCACAAAAAGTACAAGAACCTATTTTGGGCAACAGGCACGATTTTACCGCGATTCGCTGGGTGACAATCGCGGCAAAATTGTGCCATGTTTGGGGTGCCATTGACAGTCACGGGAATCGCACGGACATCCTGCAATGTGCAATGATTCGCGATCCACGGCGCCAATATGTGAACGATCCTTAAACTCAAAAAAGTACATGAGCTTCTTTTTTGGCAGATTTTGGTTAGAGATCAATGCCTGCCTGCAAAAAATGCCTGAAAAAACGCCTGAAAAACGCCCCAAAAAAACGCCTGAAAGCGATACCCTCAGGTGTGAATGGAGCCTCAGGATAAAAAAGTAAAACGCAGGATATTGCTTGGCACAATGTATTTTATATTTTATACAATCCATAGATAGAAAAAAAGTAACAAAACTTAAAAACACCTTTCTTCTATTGTGATGAGAATTCATCTAAAAATATAAATGTTACTTTATTTAGAAAGTAAAACTTTTGTTCTCTGATGTGTCCTCTATAAAATGACACTAATTACAATTCTAGTAATGTTACTTTGTATCTCTCTATCTCCCGTCTGATCAATGTTTATAAACAATGTTACTTTGTATCTCTCTATCTCCCGTCTGATCAATGTTTATAAACAATGTTACTTTGTATCTCTCTATCTCCTGTCTGACCAATGTTTATAAACAATGTTACTTTGTATCTCTCTATCTCCCGTCTGATCAATGTTTATAAACAATGCTACTTTGTATCTCTCTATCTCCCGTCTGATCAATGTTTATAAACAATGTTACTTTGTATCTCTCTATCTCCCGTCTGACCAATGTTTATAAACAATGTTACTTTGTATCTCTCTATCTCCTGTCTGATAAATGTTTATAAACAATGTTACTTCGTATCTCTCTATCTCCTGTCTGATAAATGTTTAGAAACAATGTTACTTTGTATCTCTCTATCTCCTGTCTGATCAATTTAGCTGCAGGTGATTCATTATCTGGTTTCTGGTTCCGTCTCTCATTCTATTTTCTTTCATTCCAGCTTATATTCCATTCATCTCCAATCACTCGATGTCCTGGAAGTGAGTATTGCTTGGATCCGTCATCTATTCCAGCCAATGGGGTCCTGTGTACTCTGCTACTGACTATAGCCCCCCCAACCTCTATGTCTCCAGCTGTTCTAGGAATAAAATGGCCTCAGTGCTTTCTGATTCACCAACATATTGTATCTCCTTCCCTCCTCATATCTGAGGTCACTGTCGGTATATACAATGTAACAGATCTCCTCCCCTCCTCATATCTGAGGTCACTGTCAGTATATACAATGTAACAGATCTCCTCCCCTCCTCATATCTGAGGTCACTGTCAGTGTATACAATGTAACAGATCTCCTTCCCTCCTCATATCTGAGGTCACTGTCGGTATATACAATGTAACAGATCTCCTCCCCTCCCCATATCCGAGGTCACTGTCAGTATATACACTGCACAAAATAATGAAAGGAACACTTTGAAAACACATCAGATCTCAATGTGGAAAAAATCTCATTTTGGATATCTATACTGGTATGGACTGGGTAATGTGTTAGTATCTATACTGGTATGGACTGGGTAATGTGTTAGGATCTATACTGGTATGGACTGGGTAATATGTTAGGATCTATACTGGTATGGACTGGGTAAAGTGTTAGGGATCTATACTGGTATGGACTGGGTAATGTGTTAGGATCTATACTGGTATGGACTGGGTAATGTGTTAGGATCTATACTGGTATGGACTGGGTAAAGTGTTAGGGATCTATACTGATATGGACTGGGTAATGTGTTAGGATCTATACTGATATGGACTGGGTAAAGTGTTAGGGATCTATACTGGTATGGACTGGGTAATGTGTTAGGATCTATACTGATATGGACTGGGTAATGTGTTAGGATCTATACTGGTATGGACTGGGTAATGTGTTAGGATCTATACTGATATGGACTGGGTAATGTGTTAGGATCTATACTGGTATGGACTGGGTAAAGTGTTAGGGATCTATACTGGTATGGACTGGGTAATGTGTTAGGATCTATACTGATATGGACTGGGTAATGTGTTAGGATCTATACTGGTATGGACTGGGTAATGTGTTAGGATCTATACTGGTATGGACTGGGTAATGTGTTAGGGATCTATACTGGTATGGACTGGGTAATGTGTTAGGATTTATACTGGTATGGACTGGGTAATGTGTTAGGGATCTATACTGGCATGGACTGGGTAATGTGTTAGGATCTATACTGGTATGGACTGGGTAATGTGTTAGGGATCTATACTGGTATGGACTGGGTAATGTGTTAGGATTTATACTGATATGGACTGGGTAATGTGTTAGGATCTATACTGATATGGACTGGGTAATGTGTTAGGATCTATACTGGTATGGACTGGGTAATGTGTTAGGATCTATACTGGTATGGACTGGGTAACGTGTTAGGATCTATACTGGTATGGACTGGGTAATGTGTTAGGATCTATACTGGTATGGACTGGGTAATGTGTTAGGATCTATACTGGTATGGACTGGGTAATGTGTTAGGATCTATGCTAGTATAGCAATGTAACAAATCTCCTTCCCATATCTGAAGTCATTGTCAGCATATACAATGTAACAGGCAAAAAAGATACAAAGAAAGGGCACATCGACCTAGCGCATTATCCTCAATAATAGGCTTTATTTATGCAACATGTAAAAAATGGCTACTCACAAACACAGGTGTAAAAATGATCATAAAAGGCTCTGAGGAAGAGGCTAAGCCTCGAAACGCGTCAGCCGTCATCTCATTGGATTATGGACTTTCTTATGGACTATTCCTGACACTGGAGCAATTGAGCCTGTTATGATCATTTTTACACCTGTGTTTGTGAGTAGCCATTTTTTACATGTTGACTAAATAAAGCCTATTATTGAGGATAATGCGCTAGGTCGATGCGCCCTTTCTTTGTTTCTTTTTGCCTGTAGCACCGTTGGACTACCCCAGTCCTCTTTGGGCTGCAAGACCTAGCTATCCAAGACACCAGCTGTAAGTCCCGTGGTGTGCGGTCGGGGAGCTTGGATTCTAAGCGCAGGAGAAGGGTGGTATCACCTTATTGTTTTGGAGCATTATACAATGTAACAGACTGTACAAACTTTCACATTTTTTAGCTTTTTCCACTGCGTGTTTAGCCGTGTTTGCTGTGTTTTTTCATGCAGAAATCTACCTCCCCTTGCCGTGTTTGGGGTGCCATTAATAATGAATGTGTGGGAATGCAGCCTGATTGGCTGGAAATTTCAGAATATAAAAAGAAGTTGATAGTAGAAAGTTCTGATGGTGGAGTAGAGAAGGATGGAATCTGTATTTCTCCACCCTGCTCCATTATATCCTCATTATCTCATACCGACCCCTCGTCTTCTCTCCTCTCTCAGGAATATCTCTCGGTGTCATTCCCCCAATGGCGGTGAAACTGATAACCATTCTGGTGATTCTCGTTGTCAACTTCTCCGTCTTTGTAAAGAGAAGATCTTCATCAGTGGAGGAGAATCCACACAACAGAAAGCCAGGTAATAGCGATACTGGGAAATTCTCTGACTTCCTCTTGGTCTGACCGGTAGAAATGTTATTTTTCCACTTCCTTTATCAGGGTGACAACGCTGTTTGTCTGCGTTTTTTATAACAGCAATATTGATTACTGTACAGTAGGGGAAGGTCCTCTCATTTATCCCTTATTTACAGAACAGAAGCAGGTGAAGATCCACTACAACCTTCACAATGTTGGCTCTGACCTGCGGGACATTTTCCCCCCATTGGCCCTCTTCCTGAGTCCTCCATCCTGAGTCCTCCATCCTGAGTCCCTTGTCTATATGTCTACAGGAAGTCCTGTCCACCTATTTTTGCACCCCTCTCCATTAATGTGCTGAAATTTGTTTTTCTCTCATCAGATGAAGTGAATATGAAATCATCACAGCCGGCAAGGAGCAACCTCTACCATAAGGTGAGACCTCCATTACTGCAACCAATTAGCAGCTGACTTTTCTTTTATAACAATATAAAGTGTAAGAAAACCTGTGATTAGCTATGTGGCCAAATGTAACTAAACTTGGCAGAGCAGAACTGTCTATGGCTTGTCCACAGGACCAATGACCGATATTCTGAGCTCCGGTGAAGGATTTGCAGTGAATATTGCCGGTTTATGAGTTCAGGAAGGATTCGGGCTCAGTTGTTCATCAATTGATCCCATAGACACCAATCACTCTGTCTGATCACCGGTCCGGGCCCCGCATTTACTAACACTTACATACTGATAAGAAGATTACAGGAGATTCTCATAGTGGAAGGTCAATGAGGTCCACAGATTGGGAGGAAAGTGTTCATGACGGAGAACTCACATTATATAGAGAGCTCAGGATGAAAAATATTCTCATGAGATACAGACAGCCATAACATGGCCTTCACCATGGGGCTCACCCAGGGCCTTCACCATGGGGCTCACCCAGGGCCTTCACCATGGGGCTCACCCAGGGCCTTCACCATGGGGCTCACCCAGGGCCTTCACTTTGGGGCTCACCCAGGGCCTTCACCATGGGGCTCACCCAGGGCCTTCACCATGGGGCTCACCCAGGGCCTTCACCATGGGGCTCACCCAGGGCCTTCACCATGGAGCTCACCCAGGGCCTTCACCATGGGGCTCACCCAGGGCCTTCACCATGGGGCTCACCCAGATACTACTACAGCATTGTAGACCAAACCAAATTGGATTTGTAAGTCACAAATAGAATCTTTTCTGTTTTTCCTATTTTAATAAAGATTTCATATAAAAACATATATAAGGCCGATATCACTGTAGATGCTTCAGAGTGTCCATCCATCAGGAGATCCTCCCCTCTGCCATGTGATTTAGACAAACAATATATCTGCTTATTGTACACAGTGGTGTATTTTGGTTTTGTGTTGCCCTAGGCAAGACTAAAATCAGGTGCTCCCCTCATCCAAATTTTGGCACCCCAGTCATGGTATACTGTTCTTGTCTCAGAATCTCATGAGGAAGCTGCAGCCATTCCGTTGTTGCGGCTTCCTCATCAGACACTGAGACATGATTTATCCAAGTGCCAGATATGTGGTCAATGGGGCAGAGGATGTGGTCAATGGGGCAGAGGATGTGGTCAACGGGGCAGAGGACAGGGTCAGCAGGGTATAGGACAGGGGTTAGTGGGGCAATGGATGGGGTCAGCAGGGTATAGGACAGGGGTTAGTGGGGCAATGGATGGGGTCAGCAGGGTATAGGACTGGGGTCAGTGGGGCAGTGGATGGGGTCAGCAGGGTATAGGACTGGGGTCAGTGGGGCAGTGGATGGGGTCAGCAGAGTATAGGACAGGGGTTAGTGGGGCAATGGATGGGGTCAGCAGGGTATAGGCCCGGGGTCAGTAAGGCAGAGCATAGTGTCAGTGGGGCAGCGGATGAGGTCAGCAGGGTATAGGACAGGGGTTAGTGGGGCAATGGATGGGGTCAGCAGGGTATAGGACAGGGGTTAGTGGGGCAATGGATGGGGTCAGCAGGGTATAGGACTGGGGTCAGTGGGGCAGTGGATGGGGTCAGCAGGGTATAGGACAGGGGTTAGTGGGGCAATGGATGGGGTCAGCAGGGTATAGGACTGGGGTCAGTGGGGCAGTGGATGGGGTCAGCAGAGTATAGGACAGGGGTTAGTGGGGCAATGGATGGGGTCAGCAGGGTATAGGACCGGGGTCAGTAAGGCAGAGCATAGTGTCAGTGGGGCAGCGCATAAGGTCAGCAGGGTATAGGACAGGGGTTAGTGGGGCAATGGATGGGGTCAGCAGGGTATAGGACCGGGGTCAGTAAGGCAGAGCATAGTGTCAGTGGGGCAGCGGATGAGGTCAGCAGGGTATAGGACTGGGGTCAGTGGGGCAGTGGATGGGGTCAGCAGGGTATAGGACAGGGGTTAGTGGGGCAATGGATGGGGTCAGCAGGGTATAGGACAGGGGTCAGTAAGGCAGAGCATAGTGTCAGTGGGGCAGCGGATGAGGTCAGCAGGGCACAGGATAGGGTCAGCAGGGCAGAGGACAAGGTTAGTAGGGCAGAGCATGTGGTCAGAGGGGCAGAGGATAGGGGTCAGCGGGGCAGAGGATGGGGTCAGCGGGGCATAAATTGGGGTCAGCGGGACATAGGATGGCATCAGCAAGGCAGAAAATGGGGTCAGCAGGGCAGAGGATGGGGTCAGCAGGGTATAGGACAGGAGTCAGTAGGGAAACGGATTAGGTCAGTAGCGCAGGGGAAGGGGTCAGCAGGGCATAGGACAGAGGTCAGTAGGGCAGAGGATGTGGTACGCAGGGCAGAGGATGGGGTCAGCGGGACATAGGATGTCGTCAGCAAGGCAGAGAATGGGGTCAGCAGGGCAGAGGATGGGGTCAGCAGGGTATTGGACAGGAGTCAGTAGGGAAACTACTGTGTGTGTTTGGTCACCAGCTACCCCTTGTTGCAAGTGTTCTAATACATAGCTATGAGATTGAGTTGACTGTTTCTGACTTGGATTGGCTCTGATTACTCTTCTGCCTGCTGCTTGCCAACACACCTGCCAAGACCCCTGTCTAGACTTGACTACTCTTTTGCCTGTTTCTTGTCAAGACCCCTCCCTGAACCTGATTAATCTTCTGCCTGCTGCCTGCCAAGATCCCTACCTCAATTTGACTACTCTTCTGTCTGCTTTCTGCCAAGACCCCTGTCTTCACCTCACTACTCTTCTGCCTGCCAAGACTCCTGCCTGGACCTGACTGTTCTTCTGACTGCGGCATGCCAAGGCTCCTGCCAGGATCTGACTGTTCTTTTGCTTGCCATCTGCAAAGACCCCTTGCTGGACCTGACTATTTTTCTGCCTGCCACCTGCCAAGACCCCTACTTAGACCTGATTGCTTTTCTGCCTGTTGTCTGCCAAGACATCTGCCTGGAGAGACTGGAAAACATGTGAGAAAAAGTGAGGAGCTTCCTGTAACGGATCAACCGGCACCCCGATGGGGTACCTCCGTTGACAGATGCTCCTAGTGCTTCCCGAGGGATCCAACTACTCCACCAGACACCATAACCACCTCAGACCCCACAAACCGCCACAGCTTGGTTGGGGTTTCACCATCCTCTACCCACCCTGGACCTACGACAAGGCTCCAGGTTCACGTGGGTGAACCTCTCTTTCCCCAGAGAGTGAAGCAGGAACAGGAACAAGCTCTTACAAGAGCTTAGTGATTATCCAAGGGAGTATGAAGAGCATAGCAATCCCTTGTAGCAGCTTCCCCCAATAAGAGACAGGACTCTAGATTGAGGGTGAACTAGAACTCAAACTGTTTATTCAAACACATGCACAAAGAGATATAAACTGTGGGACAATCCCCCTCCCCCTTAGCAGCCAATCCACATACACATATACATCCCATAATAAGTTTATCTTAAGGCAGACAGAACAACAATAGAACAATGGAATGCAGGTACTTAACAATAACAAACCCCACCCCCACTATCAAGGGTCTAGGAGACACTCCTGCAATATTCTAACAATCTGAACAGTCAAACCGTTTATCTTTATATATTTCCTGAGAGATATTACTGACAAATATTACTGTCACATCTGAAGCAATTCAAACCATTAAGCATCTGTTTTTCCACTTCCAGTGACGGGGAATACCGTCACACTCCCCCTACTGGCTGGATAGTACTATATATTATTGGTGAGCAATAGTTCCTATTTGCCTGGTTTACAGTATGTATTACTGTTTAATCATCGCCCAGCCTGCCATAGAGGAATGAAGGGAGACTTTGGTTGCTACAGGCAACACAGACAGTTCTTCTTTTTGCTGCGAGAAGCTTCTTCCTCACAGATTTTCTCATAGGAGCTGATCTTTGTAACTATGGAGGTGACCCTGGCCTGAGATGTTTACCTGTGTCCTTGCTAAGAGCCAATCATCTGTCACCAATGGATGTCACTCATCTGTCACTGATGGATTTCACTTATCTGTCACCCATGGATGTCACTTATCTGTCACTGATGGATGTCACTTATCTGTCACTGATGGATATCACTCATCTGTCACCCATGGATGTCACTCATCTGTCACCGATGGATGTCACTCATCTGTCACTGATGGCTGTCACTTATCTGTCACCCATGGATGTCACTTATCTGTCACTGATGGATGTTACTTATCTGTCACTGATGGATATCACTCACCTGTCACCCATGGATGTCACTTATCTGTCACTGATGGATGTCACTCATCTGTCACTGATGGATGTCAGTCATCTGTCACTGATGGATGTCACTCATCTGTCACCGATGGATGTCACTCATCTGTCACCAATAGATATCACTCATCTGTCACTGATGGATGTCACTTATTTGTCACCGATAAATATTACTCATCTGTCACTGATGGATGTTACTCTTCTGTCACCCATGGATATCACTCATCTGTCACTGATAGATATCACTCATCTGTCACCGATAGATGTCACTCATCTGTCACTGATAGATATCACTCATCTGTCACTGATGGATGTCACTTATTTGTCACCGATAAATATTACTCATCTGTCACTGATGGATGTTACTCTTCTGTCACCCATGGATATCACTCATCTGTCACTGATAGATATCACTCATCTGTCACTGATGGATGTCACTCATCTGTCACCAATAGATATCACTCATCTATCACTGATGGATGTCACTCATTTGTCAGTGATGGATGTCACTTATTTGTCACCGATAGATATCACTCATCTGTCACTGATGGATGTCACTCATCTGTCACCAATGGATGTCACTCATTTGTCAGTGATGGATGTCACTCATCTGTCACAGAGTTTCTCTTATTCTACATACAGTATGTGTGCGGGAATAATATGTACACTGCCAGAGTTCTGTCTCCTCTGTATGAGTCTCAGGATTTTATCATTATTTATTTCCAGGTGACAGAAGATCAGAAGGTCACCACAGGCACAGAAGACGATCCGGAGCTGATCTATAAAAATATGGAGGTAACCCCGGTCTGAGATGTTTACCTCTGTCCTTGCTAGTCACTTTGTATGGGGGGTTTTTGGAACCCAGATTACTTTAGAGAGGTCAGGAAACTCCTTGTCCGGCCCCTCTTATGTGTACTGTAAGTCACCCTGTGTCTATTAGGGGTACAGGGTGACCAAGAACCCCAGTCGGGTCTGCGCTAATCAGTCTCGCTGTACAACCACACCGGACTCAGCATTTTCTGTTACCCCAGTTATCCTGGGTTCTATATGTGTGGTTTGTTTTGAAAGAGGGAACACAAACACTTAGGACAATAATATTTCTGGACAATGTCCCTTAAGAGATATATAGAGATAGACAATTTGACTTTTCAGGTTGCCAGAATGCTGCAAGAGTGTCTCATAGACCCTTGCTAGATAGTCATAACAATAGAATTATAGAATACAGGTACTTAACAATAACACACCCCACCCCACCTCACTATCTAGCAAGGGTCAATGAGATACTCCTGCAATGTTCTAGCAATCTGAAAAGTCAAAATGTCTATCTCTGTATATCTCTTGAGGGACATTGTCTAGAAATATTATTGTCCCAAGTGAAAGAGCCCTTCACTCTTTCAACACAAACCACACACATAGAACCCAGGATAACCGGGGTAACAGGAAATGCTGAGTCCGGTGTGGTTGTACAGCGAGTCTGATTAGTGCAGACCCAACTGGGGTTCTTGGTTACCCTGTACCCCTAATAGACACAGGGTGACTTACTCATAAGAGAGGCCAGGGAAGCTGGACAAGGAGTTTCCTGACCTCTCTAAAGTAATCTGGGTTCCACGAGCCCCCCAGCCAAATTGACTCCTGTCATAGAATGAAGGACCTCTTTTACTTGGGACAATAATATTTCTGGACAATGTCCCTCAAGAGAAATATAGAGATAGACAATTTGACTTTTCAGATTGCTAGAATATTGCAGGAGTGTCTCATAGACCCTTGCTAGATAGTGGGGTGGGGTGGGGTTTGTTATTGGTAAGTGCCTGCATCCCATTGTTCTATTGTTTTTGTCTGCCTTAAGATCAACCTATTATGGGATGTATATGTGTATGTGGATTGGCTGCTTAGGGGGAGGGGGGATTGTCCCACAGTGTATATCCATTTGTGCCTGTGTTTGAATAAACAGTTATTTTCTGGTTTCCTCCAAAACTGGTACTGTCTAGTTCTTGGGGTAACTATAGCCAGATTCATGGATCTCGTGTTTCAGAGTTTAGGAAGCAGATTCATGGCGGAGATACCCGGTCGGTTGTCCCGGTTCCATTACAGATAGATATCACTCATCTGTCACAGATAGATGTCATTTATCTGTCCCCAATACATGCCACTCATCTGTCACCAATGAATGTCACTTGTCATTATTTATTTCCAGGTGACAGAAGATCAGAAGGTCACCACGGGCACAGAAGACGATCCGGAGCTGATCTATAAAAATATGGAGGTAACCCCCAGTCTGAGATGTTTAGGGTACCTGTGTCCTTGCTAAGAGCCACTTATCTGTCACCAATGGATGTCACTCATCTGTCACCAATAGATATCACCCATCTGTCACCAATAGATATCACTCATCTGTCAATAATAGATATCACTCTTCTGTCACCGATAGTCACCAATAGATATCACTTATCTGTCACAAATAGATATTCATCTTTCACCGATGGATGTCACTCATCTGTCACTGATGGATGTCACTCATCTGTCACTAATAGATATCACTTATCTGTCACCGATGGATGTCACTCATCTGTCACCGATGAATGTCACTTGTCATTATTTATTTCCAGGTGACAGAAGATCAGAAGGTCACCACAGGCACAGAAGACGATCCGGAGCTGATCTATGAAAATATGGAGGTGACCCCGGTCTGAGATGTTTACCTCTGTCCTTGCCAATCATCTGTCACCAATGGATGTCACTTGTCATTATTTATTTCCAGGTGACAGAAGATCAGAAGGTCAACACGGGCACAGAAGACGATCCGGAGCTGATCTATGAAAATATGGAGGTGACCCCGGTCTGAGATGTTTACCTCTGTCCTTGCCAATCATCTGTCACCAATGGATGTCATCATTGTGTTATTTGTCTGTTTGGGATTTTTTTATGTTTTGTAGATTCTTCTTTCATTATAAAATATTTTTATAAATACATAATATCAGAATGTGACAATTCTCTGTACTGTGTGTATATAATAACCCTTAGCCAATAATGATCGAGTCGCAGAGATTCACCTCCAGTTTATTATCTCAACAATCTTATAAAAGAACGCTCACTGAGTACCGGGAAAACTACAAAGAAATAAACCATAAAAGGCCAAAAAATAAAAAGAATAATTTGAACAGAAAACAGGAAATTTTCAGTAAACATAAATAAAAAATTAGAAATCTCTGCATTCCTTCAGCTGACTTCTTTCTAAAGAATTTAGTGTTAGTGCATTAGGAGTCATTATAAGGAACATTAGCGCGTTGTAGTGATGAGCCGAACAACCCCCGGTTCGATTTGCACCAGAACACCGAACACAGAGGAAAAGTTCATTCGAACAAACAAACCCCATTGAAGTCTATGGGACTCGAACCTCGAAAATCAAACGGCCTCATTTTGAAGGCTTAAATGCAAGTTATTGCCCCAAAAAAGTGTATGGGGGTCCGGGTACTGACCTGGGAAACATGTAGCAATGAAAAAAAAATGTTAAAAACAATCATTTTTAAAGGAGCACTGATTTACTGATTTTAATGAGGCTTAAAGTGAAACTATAAAAATGAAAAATTCCTTCAAACAAAATGCCTTGGGGGGTCCCCTGAATGTGCCTGTAAAGTAATGCAGCTCTAAGATGTATGTAGCCTGCTGCAGCTATACTGACATTTCTAAAGGAAAAAATGTCATGTACAAATATATATACAAATTTCAAATCGCATGTACTTGTCATACAGGTGAAGAAAAATTGGGCCTTGGTTGTTGATGGTGCCTGAACACCGTAACCCCTCACAGTTACTCTTGCTGGGTGCAGGAATGGGACCTGCTGTTAAGAATTTCATACAAATTTGAAAACTGAGCGCAAAAGTTACTGCGGTAGATCTCTGAATGATGTGTATTCACACAGGTATGTGACCCCCCTATAGATAAAACCCCAACTTAGCACAAAGGTTACTGCGGTAGATCTCTGGAATGATGTCTATAAAGATTTTAGAATGTTGCATAAACTGACCGATAAACAATACTGGTACTGGTATCTGATGTATGAATCTATCCCTCACACAGGCACATTGGCCCTCCCTAAACTGGCTGATATGATGTAAAGAAATCAGTCTATCCCTATCTACACAGGAACCTCGCCCTCCCTACACTGCTACAAATGTCTCTCTGCACTGTCTGACTAAAAAAAACTACTCTGTCCCTGCCTGAATCGTGTGCCTGTCCCTCTCTGAACGCCGCACAATGACGCTACACGCTGCGGCTGCGCGAGCAGCCCTTTATGTAGTGTGAGGCGTGTACTTGGCCCATGAGCCATGATTGGATAAAGGCAGCCTGCCTTTAGTCCAATCATGGCAGAGATCTGTTGATTGGCCAAAGCATGAGGTCAGGATGCATGTATTGGCCAATCACATAATGCACTGCACGTGCGGCGCGCGTGCAGTGCATTATGCGAAACTCAAATTTCCCGTGAAGAAGCACATTTGTTCGTCATTCAATGAACGAACGAGTGATGTTCGAGTCTAACTTAGCCTCGACTCGAACTCGAAGCTCATCCCTAACATGTTGTATTAGGACAGCCCATTCTGAACATGCTGCTTAGAAGGTAATGAATACATAATGAACTATAGGGACAGACATCACACAGAGAAGGGGGTCAGTAACACAGCACTGGAGAGAAGAGAAGCCGGAGATTCAGTCACAAATGAACCCCGAATTGGAGATGATGGAAGATCTTGCACGGGATCACTGCACAGGCGATCGGCTATGAAATGGAAGCGTTCCTTTGTTCTACTCATACATGGTTTCCTTTACCACACAGCATAAACAGATGTTGGCCACCTCTGCTTGTAGGGGAGGGGTCATAGTCGCCTAGAATTGGCGGCAAGAACACAAGTCCCTACCCCCGCTCCTGTATTTGGTAGGCTTCTGTTAATGCTGGGGACCATGGATAATTATATCGTTCCATCCTCTCCCCCTCCCCCCCTTTCTCACTTAGTCTATTCTACTTTTTCCATTTTTGAATTTACTGAATGGTGGAATAATGATGGGAGGGGATAAAAAGGAAGTTTGACACCTTGGGTTTCTTATTATTTCTCATCAATATAATGGGTTGTATGACATCCAGGACTATTCCTGGTGTCTATTTGGGTTATGTATACATTTTGTGTATATTTCTTGCATTTGTCATATGAATCACAATTGTAATGCAATGTGTGCTATGATCGAGGTGAGCCTCCTTTATCTCCAGGGAATATTATTATTGTTCCCAACCGTACCGCACAGGTAGGCCCTCTCAGTGCATATGAGGAGGCCTACAATACTCCGGTATAATACTGGGTATATTGGATATCTATCCCATAACTCAGATACTTGAGGTTTTTTGTGTCGGCGGTTATTTAGTCTCCAACATGGCGCTCTTGGTCTCCGGATACTCCTGTCAGGGAAACCAGAAGTGACACAGTCTCACCTTTCCACCACGGGTACACATGACGTCACTAGGACGCGCATGCGCTATATGGTTGGGACTTTGACACCATTTTCTTCACTCACATGTTGGGTGAAGTTAGACATACTTCTCTGGAGAGCCCTCTTTGGTAATGCTTTCGGGAACTTTGAGGTATGGAATCCTTTTTTCTTGCACCATTGGTGGACAATGAGCATATCCTTATACAGTATCTGACAAAAGTAAGTACACCCCTCACATTTTTGTAAATATTTTATTCTATCTTTTCATGTGACAACACTGAAGAAATGACACTTTGCTACAATGTAAAGTAGTGAGTGTACAGCTTGTATAACAGTGTAAATTTGCTGTCCCCTCAAAATAACTCAACACGCAGCCATTAATGTCTAAGCTGCTGGCAACAAAAGTAAGTACACCTCTAATTGAAAATGTCCAAATTGGACCAAATTAGCCATTTTCCCTCCCCGGTGTCATGTGACTCATTAGTGTTACAAGGTCTCAGGTGTGAATGGGGAGCAGGTGTGTTAAATTTGGTGTTATCGCTCTCACTCTCCCATACTGATCACTGGAAGTTCAACATGGCACCTCATGGCAAAGAACTCTCTGAGGATCTAATATAAAGATGGCCTAGGCTATAAGAAGATTGCCAAGACCCTGAAACTGACCTGCAGCACGGTGACCAACAAGCAAGACCATACAGCGGTTTAACAGAACAGGCCTCACCATGGTCGACCAAAGGAGCTGAGTGCACGTAATCAGCGTCATATCCAGAGGTTGTCTTTGGAAAATAGACGTATGAGTGCTGCCAGCATTGCAGAAGTTGAAGGGGTTTGCACACATGCAAAAAAAAATAACTATCAAATATAACAAGGCAATCAAAAAGAGTAAAAATGGGGGCACATCTCTCCCATGTAAGGAGTAAGTATTTCCAATGGTATAGAGGGGTTGGATTTATCCTCCATTTTATGGATAGTGGAGGACCCACTGACAATGGGGTACTTTGACGTAGTGGTGGGCTTGAACACGATATGGCCATATGGTGGGACCAAATCCCCATTTTTTTACTTTCAAATATTTTATTGAATAAAACAAAAGCAATACAAACTGTCAAATGCAACCACAAGCAATAAACAATGAAACAAGAGATCGATCTGAACAATGCATAACAGCAATGAAGTACACAGAAGAGCATATACTGGCCAACTAAGAGCGACGACCAAAGAAAAGACCTATTACGTGTGCTAATAAACAGGAACCAGTGATGGAGAGACTTCCCCAGATCCTCCCTGCAGCCAAGCGGAATCTTGTGGGGAGGAGGGGTGAACATACAGCAAATCGGTGAGGGAAACCCCGGCACCAAGCACCCAAGAGGGTTGCGACACATTTGGGGACCAGGTCTCTCACCAAGACATAACAGGGTTCTCAGCAGAAGAAACCCTGAGCAGGTACGGAGGCAGGTGCTATGGGAAAAGGCTCCACAAGGAGGAGTGGGGGAAGCCCCAATCCTAAAAGCAATAAATATAAAAATAAAATACAAAAATCAGACAAAATGAGTAGAAAGATAGGGGTAAGAGAAACAGATGGAAGAAGGGGAAAGAAATCAGGAAGAGGATGAAGGAAGGGAGGGAGAGTCACCGGGGTACAGTAGGTGTGGTAAGTCAGGGAAGTCTACAAGGCTATATGCAGATATTGAGCCCATGGATCCCAAACAGCTTCATACTTAGCTAATCGGTCCTGGAAGATTGCCACCATTTTTTCCTGGGCCATGATCCAAGAGATCTTACGTTTAGCAGCGTTAAGGGAGACCGAAGGTTGTTTCCAGAACTTAGCCAAAGTGAGCTTTGCGCCCAGGAGCATAAAAAACAATAGGGTGGACAAGCTCTTAGGGTACGTCCGTGGGAAGTCATGGAGGAAGGTGACATGAGGTGTTTGGGGGACCTGGAGGTTCGTGACTTGTCGAAGCAGATGGAAAAATGTATTCCAAAAGGAACGGATTCTAGGGCATGTCCACCAAATGTGAATGAACCCCTGAAACACAAGGGTGATGTGCCAGGGAACATAAGTGCCAGACGGGTCGGTACCAAATACCACAGAGTCAAAATTTTAACGTTTGCCTCAATGAGAGTCGTGTTAATGACGCCTTTGAAGGATCTATCAAACATACGGTGCCATTCGTCTAGCGAGTAAGCTGTCTGTAAATCACTTTCCCATTGGAGGGCATAAGAGGGCTTATCTAAGGGATCCATCAGGGCTGCGTATATGGTTGATATACCCCCCTCAGCTCCGATGATTCAGAACACCACCGCTCGTAGGATGTCAATCTTGGAGGTACCTGTTTGTCCGACCACATTGCATGCAGAAAATTGGAAATTTGAAAAAAACTGAACTTTTCAGACGCCGGCATCTTAAGTTTGTTAATGCAATGGGAGAGGGAGAGTGGGCCGGAGAGCGATAGGAAATGTCCTATGCGGTACAGACCTTTGTTTGTCCACCAGTGAAATGCTTTGACGTCATGCCCGGGCAAGAATTGGGGATGATGGAATAAATGAGTTAACGGCCTCATGGGTGAGACTAGACTAGGGAGTCGATAGAGCTGTCTACATAGGCTGATAGAGTGCAACAGGGTGGGTGCTAAGATCGCAGGATGAAGCTTAGATGGGCACCAGGCGACATAGTCCAGTGTGTAATTAGGGATAGCCTGCCTCTCAATGTGAATCGAGTCGGGTTTAGGACCGCGAGTATAGATCACAGAAAACTGGGCAAGCTGAGCTGCCTGATAATATTTCCACAGATTGGGCAAGGCCAATCCGCCTTGTGTCCTTTGTCGGAATAGTACTGAGCGTGAGCATCGGTAACCCTTCTTGCCCCAAACGAATTTCACTACACTGGATTGCAAAGCGTTCAGATGACTTTTACGAAGGGGGATGGGAAGGGAACGGAAGAAATACAGCAGCCTCAGTAACAGGGTCATTTTGACCGAGCTTATCCTACCCAGCCAGGAGAGGTTGTGATAATCCCAGCATGACATGTCAGCCTTTAACTTTCTGTACAAGGGGGGGGGTAATTAGTCTGGTATAAAGTGGCGATGGACTGGGTAAGGTGCACCCCCAAGTAGGGGAGCGAGGAATGACACCATATAAATGGAAAGGAAGGTTTTAGAGCCTCGAGAGTAGGTATGGGAACTGTGATGTTGAGAGCCATGGATTTGGAGAAATTCACCGTGAGGCCGGAGGCGAGAGAGAACGTCTGGAGCAAGCGCATGACGGAAGGGAGCGAAACAACAGGGGACGTCAGGAAGAGTAGGACATCATCTGCAAAAAGAGCGCATTTGTGCTCTGTCGGACCACAGCGAACACCGTGGATGTCTGGGTGGTGGCAGATCGCAATCGCCAGTGATTCTATGGCAATCGCAAATATAAGGGGTGATAGGGGCAACCCTGTCGCGTGCCCCTCTTAATGGGGATAGAAGCAGAATAGTGTCCCAGCAACTGGACCTGGGCAGAGGGTAGCGAATAGAGGGCTCGTAAGATATTGAGGAATTTGGTGCCAAAACCCCACCTCTGGAGGGTCTCAAAGAGATAAGGCCAAGAGAGGGAGTCAAACGCCTTATGTAAGTCGAGGGAAAGGAGTAAAGTATCTTGGTGACGGCCACCATCCCATCTGGAGTTAGTCAAAGAGATAAGGTCTACAGCTCTCCTAATTTGGTCGCATCCCTGTCTCCCTGGGATAAAACCAGATTGGTCTTTGTGGACATATGTACTGATGAAGCTTGACAGCCTGTTAGCGAGGACCTTCGTCAATATTTTAAGGTCCACGTTAATGAGAGAAATAGGTCTGTAGTTGCCAACATCGCTGTGGTCCTTGCCCGGTTTGGGGATGACCGAAATGTATGCTGAATTTAAGGCCCTCTCAATAGGCTCCCCCTTTTGCAGCTCGTTGTAGAATCTACAGAGGTGAGGAGCTAAATTAAGCCCGAAAGTTTTATAATAGAGCGAGGAGAACCCATCGGGCCTAGGGGCGGACCTCGTCTTCAAGTGCTTAATTACGAACAAGACTTCCGAATCATAAATAGGGTCCTCCAAAATATCCCTATGCTCTTGACTGAGACATGGGAGTGAAAGCCCATCTAGAAAGGACTGCGTTTCCCGGGAGGGGGATCGGGATTGAAAATCGTATAGTTTTGAATAAAAGGAATGAAAGGATTGCAAAGCCTGCTGGGGATTTTGGGAGAGTGTGCCCTGAGACGTTCTAATTTTGGGAATTGTGAGCGAACGCTGTCTGGGGGTCAATTTAACCGCGAGTCTGCGGCCAATTTTGTCGGTGGAAGCATAAAATTTTGCTCCCGACCAACGGAGTTGTTTCTCTGCCTCAGTCGTCAATGCAAGATTCAAGTGAAGTCTGGAATCCTCCAGGCAAGCTTTTGAAGTCGGGGTAGGGTTCCGTTTGTGGTCCTTACTAAGCGCGAGAAAGTCAGATTCCAGTTTAAGTAGATCCGCCCGCCTCTGACGCTTGAGGTTGGTGGAAAGTTGAATCAGCTTCCCCCGGATGGCTGCATTGTGAGCAGCCCAGAAAGTCTCGGGGGAGACTTTCGGGGTGACATTGGAAGAGAAGTACTCCTCAAGTGCTTTAGATATAATTGTGCAGTGGGTTGGATCGCTTAAGAGCGCCTCATTAAGACGCCACTGAAACGTACCATCGGATGCGGGAGAGCGGTTCAGCAGTAAGACAACCATGGCATGGTCAGAGATAGGTGAGTCCTTAATGAAGGAATTAAGCGTGTATGGGACCGCCCGCGTAGAAATAAAAATATGATCTATCCTTGATAGGAGGTTGTGTGGGACTGAGAAATGAGTGTAGTCTTTGGCGTGGGGATTATGTTCCCTCCAAATGTCCACCAACCCATCCGAGAAGAGCAGCCTAGCTATCCTGGTACTCAGCCTGGGAGGACGGCAAAGAGAGGGGTTACCCGGGCGGGATTTGTCCAGACTTTGGTCCAAGGCTACATTAGAGTCCCCCCCCCATGATTAATGTGCCTTCTGCCTGGGGAATGATGTGGGTGGCCAAGTGGCGAAAAAACAGATCTTGACGTTTATTCGGGGCGTAATAAGATAGGAGAGAGTATTTCAACCCCCCCAGTAAGCCTATGAGTAATAAATATCTCCCCTCCTGATCCTCTATTTTCCGGGTAAGTTCAAAGTGAACATGGCGCCCAAAAAATATCGCAACTCCCCTGGTTTTATCGGTAGCATTGGCTAAATAAAATTGAGGGTATTTGGGGTGAACAAACAAAGGTCTGTAAGATGCCGGGAAGTGAGTCTCCTGAGTGAATGCAATGTCAATGTGGTGAGAGTGGTACAGATTAAAAAGCTTACGTCTCTTCGACAGGGAATTAATCCCTTGGACATTGTGAGAAGCAATCTTCCAAGGACGGGAGGCGGTATTCGGTGTCGTCATCGATTCAGCAGTACAAGAGGAGCTGAGGGTGGAGCAAAGCAACGAGTCCAGAGCCGTTCATGGCGGGCAGCGAAGCTCAAACATGGCGAGGGTCCTGGAAGACGTAATCCCTGTAGGGAAAAATTAGAGAGACCCCCGGTGACCCGAGGGGGGGGGGGAGAAGGGAAGGAAAGGGGAGGGATAAGAAGAAACAAAATGAAAAGAGAAAGGAGGAACACATACTGCAACATTAGCCAACATTCATTGAAAGAAAAAATCCCCACCCAATTCAGGAGAGGTAGGCCAGATCCCACCAACCCCTGAAACCCGTAGATGTCTTCGAGGAGCGAAGGCATCCGCTCCACTCTACGTGGGGAAAAAGTCCCAGGAAGAGACGAAGCGAGGCGCAGCAGGAATCCCGCTGTGACCAGACACCCCAATGAAAAGGAAAAGGCAAAAGATAAAATTACATGTTTCAAAAAATTTTAAAAAGCCAAAGTTTACCACCTGAAAGGATCAATAGCAATTACTGACAATGGGGGCGTAACCCCCGACAATGTAAGCAGAGCAATATAATATATAAGAAAAACAGTATTAGAAGATGTCCAACACCCTTGAGCAACAAAACAAAAACAATACAGACCAAAAAAAAAAAAAAAGTTGTAAGGAAAGTCAATGTAGAAATGTAACCGTGAAAAAAGTGGAGAGACAACCCGGATGTGGAGAATATCTAGGGAGGTTTAGCATCCTTGGCCCTCTTGAACTGCTGCTTTTGCCAAGCTGGAACCAGGGGGCTCTGAGGAGAAGGGCGTTTGGAAGAGCCAGAGCTTCTGGTAGGAGCAGAGGAGGTGGGGTCTTGAGTGATGAGACCAAGCTTTAGGAGGAGCTGTTCGCCATCCGGAAGAGCCGAGAAGCTATAGGTACGTTGTTGGTGAAGAAAAGTTAGACGGAAGGGAAAGGACCACCAATACTTGATCGCCTTTTGTTGCAAAACTTGAAGGAGTGGTTTGAGGGATCGCCTTTTCTGAATAGTAGTAGGCGATAAATCCGCAAAGATTTGGATGGTGTGTCCTTGGATAGACAGATGGTCGGAGCGTCGTGCAATCCTCATGACCGCCTCTTTTACTTTATAAAAGTGCGGCTTAACAATAATGTCCCTTGGGGAACCGTCAGGGAGGGGGGCTCTCAGAGCTCTATGAGCTCTATCCAGTTCCAGGCGGTGAGGTGGTATGTCAGGAATCAGGTCTCGGATGAAGGCGGTAACGGCATCATCAATAACTTTAACACTTTCAGGTAATCCCCTGATCCTAAAATAATATCTCCTGGAGCGATTCTCAAGCTCATCAATTTTTGATAAAGCAGTGTCCAGTTGATCATGTAAATCCTGCATCCTGGCTGAGTTTTGGTTGACTTTAAGGACAGTCTGGTCCGATTTAAGTTCAATAGCCTCCAGTCTGGATCCCAGGTTCTGGAGATCATTGTGGATGGCAGAAGTTATTTGGGAAGCAGTCTGCCCTAGGCCCTGTGTGAGCATCTGTGAAAAGGTAGAGATAAGGAAGGAAAAATCCTGCTGGTGAGGATGAGGGAGAGGCAGGGGGCCCTGTGATAGGGACTGAACAGCAGGGTAGGCCGCAGCCGGGGACTGAGTTAGTTCCCCAAGGGTCCTCTCCAGGAATGAGACTGTGGAGGCAGGGGACAGGATCCGGGGCAAGTCCAGGGGGGTGGTCGGGCAGTCATCCACTGACCTGTGTGGCGTGGTGGGTGTTGGAGCATCCGCAATGTCCTCCTGATCCTCCGGTCCCGCACTGTGAAGAGAAGTGGCCGCCATCTTGGGGCTGCCAGGGCAGGAGGCCTCCGAGATGAATTGCCTGTGAGGTGCCGCGGGTGTTCCGGAGCCGATCGGTGCCCGGAGGAGGCAGGTGTGTGCCGGTGAGCGCTGCGGGGCTGTCTGTTGGATCACAGCGGGACGGAGCTCCCTGACTAAGCGGCCATACAGGGAGCCGCCACGCATGCGCCCAAATCCCCATTTTTACTCTTTTTGATTGCCTTGTTATATTTGATAGTCATTTCTTTTACATGTGTGCGCTATCCTCTGTAGTTATATATCCCTATACAGGTCATCAAGCATGTAGGCAGGTGTAGTTAGCAACTTTGCCACTACGTGACCCTGTGAAAGAACAGCGTCTGGTTACAGCAGATAGTGTCATCAGGTGCTGGGCCTCTTTTAGGTAGAGCCATCCTGCAGTGATTTCAGGGATGAGTCAGCACCCATATAGACATCAGGTAGGGAGGAATACACACAGATTTGGGGGCATGGGAGCTAAACACCCCACATCTATGTGGATGTAACCAGCACATGTAGGCCCTGGAAAGGGAGGGAGGTCTGGAGGAGTAGACCTGCCCCCAGGTAGAGTCAGCTGTAGACTTTCTGTCCCTTATGGAAATGGGGGGTGGGGCTGTAGGCCAGTCCAAGAGTTCCCTGTGTGCTATTATAGACCAACTCCTCTTTGAGTGGGATTTTATAGGCAATAATGCAACTACGTATAATATATATATATATATATATATATATATATATATACAGTGCATTGCGAAAGTATTCGGCCCCCTTGAACTTTTCGACCTTTTGCCACATTTCAGGCTTCAAACATAAAGATATAAAACTGTATTTTTTTTTTGAAGAATCAACAACAAGTGGGACACAATCATGAAGTGGAACGAAATTTATTGGATATTTCAAACTTTGTTAACAAATAAAAAACTGAAAAATTGGGCGTGCAAAATTATTCAGCCCCTTTACTTTCAGTGCAGCAAACACTCTCCAGAAGTTCAGTGAGGATCTCTGAATGATCCAATGTTGACCTAAATGACTAATTATGATAAATAGAATCCACCTGTGTGTAATCAAGTCTCCGTATAAATGCACCTGCACTGTGATTGTCTCAGAGGTCCGTTTAAAGCACAGAGGGCATCATGAATAGTGATGGGAAGTTCGACTCTTTGAAGTGAATCGGTTCATTTCGAGTCACTCACTGAAATGAACCGATTCATGAATCGAATCTTCAGTTCATTTGCTGAGTCGGTTGACAAGCAAGTGAACTGGAGCTCTGACTCAACCCGAAGTAAGGATGAGTCAGAGCTTCGGTTCACTTGCTTGTCTGCAGAATAAACTGAAGAATAAATACAACAACCAAGCACTGTATATCATAAACATAGAATGAACCCACAGAGCTGACAATAATAAAGCCATTCTAATAATTGTCAGGGTCCGGACTGGTAGCAGGAGCGGTGCAGGGAGTGGATCCGCTGTGTCAGTGAGGGATTGGCGTGGACCGTACCGGAGGATCGGTTCTAAGTAGTTACTGGTTTTCACCAGAGCCCGCCGCAAGGCGGGATGGGCTTGCTGCGGCGGTAACTACCAGGTCGTGTCCTCTGGTAGCGGCTCAACCTCACCGACTGCTGATATAGGCGTAGTACAAAAGGGACAGGCAGAGGCGTAGTCAGACGTAGCAAAGGTCAGGGCAGGCAGCACAGGTTCAGAGGCGATAGTCGTTAGCAAAGGGTTCAGCAACAGGCAAAGGATTACACAAATAACGCTTTCACTAAGGCAACAAGGCAACAAAGATCCGGCAATGGCTGGAAGGGGCAGGTCACTTATATAGGAAACAGGAATGGTGTGCAGGGGCGCGCACTCCGGGAACCATGTGAGCGGGGAGCGGAGGAGGAAGCCGGAGCGGGCACAGGTGAGTGGATCTGGAATGAACGCTGCGAGCGCTCCGGTCCAGAAGCAGGGACCGGATCGCTCAGCGTTACAGTACCCCCCCCCTTTGGTCTCCCCCTCTTTTTGGTACCCAGAAACCTGAGGATGAGATTACGGTCCAAGATATTCTCCTCTGGCTCCCAGGATCTCTCTTCAGGACCGCAGCCCTCCCAGTCCACCAAAAAATATCTTCTCCCCCTGACCAATTTAGAGGCCAATATCTCCTGAACGGAGAAGACATCCGAGGTACCGGATACAGGCGTGGGAGGAAGATTCTTGGGGGAAAAGCGATTAAAGACCACAGGCTTGAGGAGGGAGACATGAAAACAGTTGGGAATTTTAAGGGAGGGAGGGAGATGGAGTTGGTAACACACAGGATTGATCCTCTTCTTGACCTTGTAGGGTCCCAAATAACGAGGACCAAGCTTGTAACTAGGAACCCTGAAGCGGACGTACTTGGAGGAGAGCCAAACTCTGTCCCCAGGAACCAGGACAGGAGGAGACCGACGTTTCTTGTCCGCTTGGATTTTCATGCGGGATGAGGCCTGTAAGAGGGACAGGCGCGTCTCACGCCAGATGGCAGAAAAGTCTTGCACCAGGTCATCCACTGCAGGTACACCGGAGGAGGAGGATAACGGCAGAGGAGGCAGAGGATGACGACCGTAAACCACGAAGAAGGGAGACTTGTTGGTGGCGGAAGAGTCTTTGTGGTTATAGGAGAACTCCGCCCATGGGAGGAGGTCGACCCAATCGTCTTGACGGGAGGAAACGAAGTGGCGAAGGTAGTCGCCCAAGATTTGATTGGCCCGTTCTACTTGTCCGTTGGTTTGGGGGTGGTATGAAGAAGAGAAATCCAGCTTGATTTTAAGCCGTCCACAGAGAGCCCTCCAGAACTTGGACACAAACTGGACTCCTCTATCAGAGACAATATGTGAAGGCAGGCTGTGTAACCGGAAGATGTGTCGGAGGAAATGCTTGGCCAACTGAGGTGCGGATGGTAAGGCTGGCAACGGGATGAAGTGCGCCATCTTCGAGAAGCGATCTACAACGACCCAAATTATCGTTTTCCCGTGAGATGGTGGTAGGTCCGTAACAAAGTCCATCGCGATATTGGACCAAGGGGTCTCTGGTATGGGAAGTGGCTGGAGAAAGCCGGCGGGTCTTTGGCGAGGGGTTTTGTCTCTGGCACATACAGAGCAGGACTGTACAAATTCAGAGATGTCCTTCTCCAAGGATGGCCACCAATATCTCCTGGAGATAAGTTGTAGAGTCTTTCGGACGCCAGGATGTCCTGCGAGAAGAGAAGAATGTCCCCACTTAAGAACCTTTAGGCGAAGACGGGGAGAAACATAGGTCTTTCCAGGAGGGAGGTTACGCAAGTCTATAGGTGCCACGGTGACCAGACATTCTGGGGGCACAATGTGCTGTGGCTTGACTTCCTCTCCTGTGACATCAGACGAACGAGAGAGGGCATCGGCCCTGAGGTTCTTGCTCGCTGGACGAAAGTGGATCCGGAAGTTAAATCTGGCAAAAAATAGAGACCAGCGAGCTTGGCGGGGATTTAGTCTCTGAGCAGACTGGAGGTAAGATAAATTTTTATGATCCGTGTAGATGTTCACGGGATGTACCGATCCTTCCAGTAAATGCCGCCACTCTTCCAAGGCCAGCTTGATGGCGAGTAATTCTCTATCCCCAATAGAATAATTTCTTTCAGCGGGAGAGAAAGTCTTAGAGAAAAACCCGCAAGTAACCGACTTGCCTCTCGTAGTCTTTTGCATGAGCAAAGCACCAGCACCAACAGAGGAAGCGTCTACTTCCAGGTAGAACGGCTTAGTAGGATCCGGTCTGGACAGAACTGGGGCGGTGGCAAAGGCAGACTTAAGAGCGCTGAAGGCCTTCTCGGCCTGGGGCGGCCAAGATTTCGGGTTAGCCCCCTTCTTGGTTAGGGCTACAATTGGTGCCACAAGGGTGGAGTAATGCGGGATGAACTGTCTATAATAGTTTGCGAATCCGAGGAATCGCTGGATGGCCTTAAGGCCAGAGGGACGAGGCCAGTCCAGGATGGCAGACAGTTTGGCAGGATCCATTTGTAGTCCCTTGGCAGAAATGATGTAGCCCAGGAAGGGAAGGCTGGTACGGTCGAACAAACACTTTTCAAATTTAGCGTAGAGACGGTTCTTTCTGAGACGGGAGAGTACTAAGCGGACATGAGCACGGTGTTGATCCAAGTTAGTAGAGAAGATGAGGATGTCATCCAAATAGACCACGACACAGGTATAGAGCAGGTCTCGGAAAATGTCGTTAACGAACTCCTGGAAGACCGCTGGAGCGTTACAGAGCCCGAAAGGCATGACTAAGTACTCAAAATGCCCATCTCGGGTGTTAAAAGCCGTCTTCCACTCGTCACCCTCTCGGATGCGAATAAGGTTATAGGCCCCTCTGAGATCCAACTTGGTGAAGTACTTGGCGCCTTGTAACCGGTCGAAGAGTTCCGTAATCAGGGGAAGAGGGTAACGGTTCTTTACAGTAATGCTGTTGAGACCCCGAAAGTCTATGCAAGGCCTAAGGGTACCGTCCTTCTTCGCAACAAAGAAGAATCCTGCTCCGGCAGGAGAAGAGGATTTCCTGATAAACCCTCTCTGCAGGTTCTCCTGGATATACTCTGACATGGCTAGAGTCTCTGGAGGGGAGAGAGGATAGATTCTTCCCCTAGGCGGTGTAGTGCCAGGTTGCAAGTCAATGGGGCAGTCATATGGCCTATGTGGAGGCAACACCTCCGCCTGTTTCTTGCAAAAAACGTCTGGAAAATCCGCATATGTTTCAGGCAGACCGGGAGGAGGAGAAATAACAGGTGCAGACTTGACTCGTACCGACTTGAGACATCTGCCGAAACAAGCCGAACCCCAGCTTCGAACCTCTCCGGAGGTCCAATCCAGAACTGGACAATGGCGCTGGAGCCAGGGCAGACCCAAGAGGAGTTCTGAGGTGCAATGGGGTAACACAAAAAACTCCAATCGCTCAGAATGCAGGACTCCGATGTCCATCTGGAGGGGTTCTGTACGGAACTGCACCATACCGTCGAGTCTCTCTCCATTAACTGTGGAGATGAAGATGGGCTTCAGTAAACGAACCACAGGGATGTGGAACTTGTTCACCAGCGAGGCGTCGATGAAGTTACCGGCTGAACCGGAATCCAGAAAGGCAGAGGCAGCAAAGGAGATCTTGGCGGACACGGAAATCCGCACGGGTACCGTAATGCGTGGAGAGGAGGTATTCACACCTAGCAACGCCTCTCCCACGTTGACTAGGTGCGAGCGTTTCCCTGACGCGGTGGACGGAGAGGACAGTCCTTTAGAAAGTGCTCAGTACTGGCACAGTACAAACAGAGGTTCTCGTCTCTACGGCGGTTCCTGTCATGCGTGGTCAGGCGAGACCGATCCACCTGCATGGCTTCCTCGGTGGGAGGCCCAGAAGAGGGTTGCGGTGGAGGCTGGAAGATAGGCGCCAGACGAGGAAAGCGTCTGGGACGAGCACTTCCCTTTTCCTGTAGCAGTTCCTCTCGTCGCTCAGCAAAACGCAGGTCAATCCTGGTGGCCAAATGGATGAGGTCACTCAGTTTGGTAGGGACTTCTCGTGCGGCCAGGACGTCCTTTATGGCGCTGGACAAGCCTTTCTTAAAGGTAGCACAGAGCGCCTCGTTATTCCAGGAGAGTTCCGAAGCCAGGGTGCGGAAACGGATAGCATAGTCTCCGACAGAGGAACTCCCCTGGGACAAGTTCAATAACGCAGTCTCTGCTGAGGCAGCCCGGGCTGGCTCCTCAAAAACACTCCGGAATTCCACAAAGAAACTCTGGACACTGGCAGTGGCAGGATCGTTGCGGTCCCAAAGTGGTGTAGCCCAGGCCAAGGCCTTCCCCGAAAGCAGGCTAACGACAAATGCCACCTTGGCTCGCTCCGAGGGGAACTGGTCAGCCGACATCTCCAGGTGAAGGGAGCATTGGGATAAGAATCCGCGGCACAACTTGGGATCACCGTCGTACTTGGCCGGCATGGACAGACGGACTCTAGAAGTGGCGGAGGCCACAGGCTGCGGTGGTGAAGCAGATGCAGGCGGTGGAGGCGGCTGCTGCTGTGCTGGAAGAAGCTGCTGCAGCATGGCGGTCAACTGTGCCAGCTGTTGACCTTGCTGAGCGATCTGCTGCGACTGCTGTGCCACAACTGTAGTAAGGTCCGCGATACTAGGCAGAGGCACATCAGCGGGATCCATGGCCGGATCTTACTGTCAGGGTCCGGACTGGTAGCAGGAGCGGTGCAGGGAGTGGATCCGCTGTGTCAGTGAGGGATTGGCGTGGACCGTACCGGAGGATCGGTTCTAAGTAGTTACTGGTTTTCACCAGAGCCCGCCGCAAGGCGGGATGGGCTTGCTGCGGCGGTAACTACCAGGTCGTGTCCTCTGGTAGCGGCTCAACCTCACCGACTGCTGATATAGGCGTAGTACAAAAGGGACAGGCAGAGGCGTAGTCAGACGTAGCAAAGGTCAGGGCAGGCAGCACAGGTTCAGAGGCGATAGTCGTTAGCAAAGGGTTCAGCAACAGGCAAAGGATTACACAAATAACGCTTTCACTAAGGCAACAAGGCAACAAAGATCCGGCAATGGCTGGAAGGGGCAGGTCACTTATATAGGAAACAGGAAACAGGTCACAGGAAACAGGTCACAGGAAACAGGTCACAGGAAACAGGAAACAGGTCACAGGTCACAGGTCACAGGAAACAGGAAGGGAGGTTTGGACCAGGCACCAATTACTGGTGCACAGGCCCCTTAAATTTCAAACGACCTGCGCGCGCGCGCCCTATGGTGCAGGGGCGCGCACTCCGGGAACCATGTGAGCGGGGAGCGGAGGAGGAAGCCGGAGCGGGCACAGGTGAGTGGATCTGGAATGAACGCTGCGAGCGCTCCGGTCCAGAAGCAGGGACCGGATCGCTCAGCGTTACAATAATATTGCAGTCATTAAAAATATTTGATGTTGTTTTATTAAAAATATTTTTTTTAATCCTGTTTAGTGTTTAGAAACATTTACAAAGGGTTAAATAATTAAATCCTTTGTCTGTCCCAGCTCCAGCTGTCTGATTTAGCACTGCTGCTTCATGATTGCTTTGGTGTATTGTTGTACTGGTGGTTATTTTACTGTACTTGCTCAAACGATTCTTTTAGCATGTTTGGTTCTTTTAACCGAGTCTTTGACTCAGTAACTGGTATGGGGAACTGTGATTGGCTTATTCCCACTTTGCAGTATGTAAATGTCCTAGGAGATTCTGATTGGTTGCAGGGCGGGGCTAAACTCTCGCTCTAGGATCAGATTACTGAGCCTGTCTCTTCTATTCAGTGTCTCACAAAAGAACTGTTTTCCTATAGAGTCGTTCAGTGGGAGGAACCGAGTCATCCAGTTCACTGAAAAGAATCGATTCAAAAGAACGATTCGTTCATGAACTGGACATCACTAATCATAAAGAACAAGGAACACAC
The DNA here is from genome assembly GCF_965119305.1 of Pelophylax lessonae. Lineage (NCBI taxonomy): Eukaryota > Metazoa > Chordata > Amphibia > Anura > Ranidae > Pelophylax > Pelophylax lessonae. Next base: position 891,762,273 of record NC_138768.1, on the reverse strand, counting down.
CAGGCAGGTCCGAGATACTGTTGTGGAGAAGTTTGAAGCCGGATTTGGATAAAAAAAGATTTCCCAAGCTTTAAACATCCCAAGGAGCACTGTGCAAGCGATAATATTGAAATGGAAGGAGTATCAGACCACTGCAAATCTACGAAGACCTGGCCGTCCCTCTAAACTTTCAGCTCATACAAGGAGAAGACTGATCAGAGATGCAGCCAAGAGGCCCATGATCACTCTGGATGAACTGCAGAGATCTACAGCTGAGGTGGGAGACTCTGTCCATAGGACAACAATCAGTCGTATACTGCACAAATCTGCCCTTTATGGAAGAGTGGCAAGAAGAAAGCCATTTCTTAAAGATATCCATAAAAAGTGTAGTTTAAACTTTGCCACAAGCCACCTGGGAGACACCAAACATGTGGAAGAAGGTGCTCTGCTCAGATGAAACCAAAATCCAACTTTTTGGCAACAATGTAAAACGTTCTGTTTGGCGTAAAAGCAACACAGCTCATCACCCTGAACACACCATCCCCACTGTCAAACATGGTGGTGGCAGCATCATGGTTTGGGCCTGCTTTTCTTCAGCAGGGACAGGGAAGATGGTTAAAATTGATGGGAAGATGGATGGAGCCAAATACAGGACCATTCTGGAAGAAAACCTGATGGAGTCTGCAAAAGACCCGAGACTGGGACGGAGATTTGTCTTCCAACAAGACAATGATCCAAAACATAAAGCAAAATCTACAATGGAATGGTTCACAAATAAACATATCCAGGTGTTAGAATGGCCAAGTCAAAGTCCAGACCTGAATCCAATCGAGAATCTGTGGAAAGAACTGAAAACTGCTGTTCACAAACGCTCTCCATCCAACCTCACTGAGCTCGAGCTGTTTTGCAAGGAGGAATGGGCAAAAATTTCAGTCTCTCGATGAGCAAAACTTATAGAGACATACCCCAAGCGACTTACAGCTGTAATCGCAGCAAAAGGTATTAACTTAAGGGGCTGAATAATTTTGCACGTCCAATTTTTCAGTTTTTTATTTGTTAAAAAAGTTTGAAATATCCAATAAATTCACTTCATGATTGTGTCCCACTTGTTGTTGATTCTTGTGGCAAAAGGTCGAAAAGTTCAAGGGGGCCAAATACTTTTGCAATGCACTGTGTGTGTGTATATATATATAATCATTTATTCATCACTTAAAGTTAAAAGATTTTTTAGCATATACAGGAAGTTAGAAAACTCTACAACATTCCATGGAATACATTGTGTATAAAGTATCAGAACATGACACGGTATAATACATAAAATGAACAGGAATTTTGGTATTTCCCAACTACTTAGAACTTGGCTCCATCAGTGAAGATAGCAGCCAAGGTGACTCCAAGTAAGTGGGGAGTATCCAACGCGTTTCAACTACATACAAAAAACTTCTTCTTCGGGGATATCATAGCCACTATCTGTAAAATAGAACAAACTGACTTTAAACACAGAAACCGATAAAATATAAATTCACTTCAAATTGTTTTCTGCAAAAAGTGCTGACCTCAGCTCGAGTACTCCTAGAGCTTTATAGAGTCACCGTATTCCCAATATTTCCCCTGAGCTGTATAGGGAGCCATGCTTTCATTGTACACAGGCAAGCCTAAAGATTCAATAACAGCTGCACTTACACTTGTACCAGCTGGGATATCCCTGATTCAGCCTCTCCTGAGATATGCTGGTAATGAGTAAATCAGAGACCATCAGTGCAGAGCACACAATAGGGCCGCATACAGTACCCAGAAGAGAGGGGTTGGTGGTTAGAATGCTATGCTGTAGCTTCTCAATAGGAATGACCATAAATTGGGCTTCAGTCTGGGGTGAAGCTGACAGCCAGCACAAGCAGACAGAATGGAACTAAATGATATACGATATATGCATGATATATGCATATCCCCTGGATGCACAGAAAAAGATTATAGTGAGACCTTCTCATTAAAGGAGACCTTCCACTTTTAATCCTACAATCCTCACCTCTCCACAATCTGAAAAGCCATTTTTTGTTTCCCACTTTTGTTTTTACACCCCATCTTGCCCCTGTCTCCACTTTAGCCTCCTCTGCTCCTGAAGGCTCTTGGGATATGCGCATCACATATCCTAGGAAGGCCTCGGCTCAGGAGAGGGTGTGTCATCGGGGGTAAACTGTCTGTACTGAAAAGAGACAGCCAGTTCCCGAAGATGTCACAAGGGAAGATGGTGGCATGGGACCCAGCATGCAGCAACGGATTGTAGATCACAGCAAGACAAAGCAGGATTCATTGGAGGTTCATGTTTTCTGAGCACAAACCCGTAGACAAGGTAAGAGGGGAAAAGATGTACAGGGGAGTGAAGTTCCTCCTTAAAGTCAACCCTGTCATACATTGGCCTGGGAACTCACATAATGTCCTGGATCTCAGCCCTCTATTCCATCCCCCAAGGCAGGAGTCGGAATTCATGAGACTTGTTCAGACTATTTTGTCCTCTCTAATGGTACCCAACAGGGATGTCCACTTTCTCATTACATTTTTATATTAACTCTGGAACCACTTTAGGTACCTCTAGAGAAAATAAGACTATTGAAGGTCTGCCACTGCACATACATATCATACAATAGCAATATACGCTGACAGCCGTCTCTTTTTCATATCCAACCCAAAGATTGGCCTCTCCTAACCTACTGATACTTTGTAAGCAATATGGAGATCTTTCCAATTTCAAAATAAATTGCCCCTGATTGGAGCCCTTAACATTTCTTTTACCTTAGACAGGCTATAGGTATTGAAGAGGGACTTGCCTTTCTGTTGGGCACATTCTAGTCCTATATACCAGTGAACCTGGATTTCACCTGACCCAAGTACATTGTGTGAAGATCATTTTTTGACACAAGGACCTTTGATGCTGGTAAGCACTGACTTTTACATGGATCAGGAGAAGTAGCACTTTCAAAGTGACCTGACCCCAGATCTTATATCTGATCTCAATGGTACCGTGATATTTTATTTCTCCCACTTACATTCTCTGCTACTGACATTTATATGAAACTACAACCCCAGTATGCATTCCTCTCTACTACTACTCACAATCCTTAAACACGACAGAGGCCTAGGCTTCCCTGACTTGTCCCAGTACTACAAGGCACTTCATCTTGTCTGAATAGTGGACAGATGTTGATGCTCTTCAACCAGACAAGGGGTCCAGTTGGAGCAGGACAGTACCCATAGATCCCTCTGGTGTGTCTATGGGAATGTTTGACCATTCTTCCAGAAGTGCATTTGTGAGGTCAGGCACTGATGTGGACGAGAAGACTTGGCTCACAGTCTGCGCTCTAATTCATCCGAAAGTTGTTCTATCAGGTTGAGGTAAGGACTCTGTGCAGATCAGTCAAGTTCCTCCACCCCAAACTCGCTCACCCATGTCTTTATGAACCTTGCTTTGTGCATTGGTGTGCAGTCATGTTGGAACAGGAAGGGGCCATCCCCAAACTCTTCCCATAAAGTTGGGAGCATGAAATTGGCCAAAATGTCTTGGTATGCTGACGCCTTAAGGGTTCCCTTCACTGGAACTAAGGGGCCAAACCCAACCCCTGAAAAAAAAAACCCTACACCATAATCCCCCCTCCACCAAATGATTGGGACCAGTGCACAAAGCAAGGTCCATAAAGACATGGATAAGCGAGTTTGGGGTGGAGGAAATTGACTGGCCTGCACAGAGTCCTGACCTCAACCTGACAGAACACCTTTGAGATGAATGCAACTGCGAGCCAGGTCTTCTTGTCCAACATCAGTGCCTGACCTCACAAATGCACTTCTGGAAGAATGGTGAAACATTCCCATAGACACTCCTAAACCTTGTGGACAGCCTTCCCAGAAGAGTTAAAGCTGTTATAGCTGCAAAGGGGGAGCCAACTCATTATTAAACCCTACGGACTAAGACTGGGATGCCATTAAAGTTCATGTGTGTGTAAAGGCAGGCGTCCCAATACTTTTGGTAATATAGTGTATATAGAGGGGTGTCCCAATACTTTTGGTAATATAGTGTATATAGAGGCGTCCCAATACTTTTGGTAACATCGTGTATATAGAGAGGCGTCCCAATACTTTTGGTAACATCGTGTATATAGAGAGGCGTCCCAATACTTTTGGTAACATCATGTATATAGAGAGGCGTCCCAATACTTTTGGTAATATAGTGTATATAGAGAGGCGTCCCAATACTTTTGGTAACATCATGTATATAGAGAGGCGTCCCAATACTTTTGGTAATATAGTGTATATAGAGAGGCGTCCCAATACTTTTGGTAACATCGTGTATATAGAGAGGCGTCCCAATACTTTTGGTAATATAGTGTATATAGAGAGGCGTCCCAATACTTTTGGTAACATCGTGTATATAGAGAGGCGTCCCAATACTTTTGGTAATATAGTGTATATGGAGAGGGGTCCCAATACTTTTGGTAATATTGTGTATATGGAGAGGCGTCCCAATACTTTTGGTAATATAGTGTATATAGAGAGGCGTCCCAATACTTTTGGTAATATAGTGTATCTCCCCTATACCCTTTGTCACTCCCCCCCTCATTGATATGTTACTGTCACTCCCCCCCCCCCTCATTGATATGTTACTGTCACTCCCCCCACCTCATTGATATGTTACTGTTACCCCCCCCCCCCACCTCATTGATATGTTACTGTCACTCCCCCCCCCTCATTGATATGTTAATGTCACCCCCCCCCTCATTGATATGTTACTGTCACTCCCCCCCCTCATTGATATGTTACTGTCACTCCCCCCACCTCATTGATATGTTACTGTTACCCCCCCCCACCTCATTGATATGTTACTGTCACTCCCCCCCCCTCATTGATATGTTACTGTCACCCCCCCCCCCCTCATTGATATGTTACTGTCACTCCCCCCCCTCATTGATATGTTACTGTCACTCCCCCCCCTCATTGATATGTTACTGTCACTCCCCCCACCTCATTGATATGTTACTGTTACCCCCCCCCCCCCACCTCATTGATATGTTACTGTCACTCCCCCCCCTCATTGATATGTTACTGTCACTCCCCCCCCCTCATTGATATGTCACTGTCACTCCCCCCCCCACCTCATTGATATGTTACTGTCACTCCCCCCCCTCATTGATATGTTACTGTCACTCCCCCCCCCTCATTGATATGTCACTGTCACTCCCCCCCCACCTCATTGATATGTTACTGTCACTCCCCCCCCCCATTGATATGTTACTGTCACTCCCCCCCCTCATTGATATGTTACTGTCACTCCCCCCCCTCATTGATATGTTACTGTCACTCCCCCCACCTCATTGATATGTTACTGTCACTCCCTCCCCCCCCCCCTCATTGATATGTTACTGTCACTCCCCCCACCTCATTGATATGTTACTGTCACTCCCCACCCCCCCCTCATTGATATGCTACTGTTACCCCCCCCCCCACCTCATTGATATGTCACTGTCACTCCCCACCCCCCCTCATTGATATGTTAATGTCACTCCCCCCACCTCATTGATATTTTACTGTCACTTCCCCCCCCCCTCATTGATATGTTACTGTCACTCCCCCCACCTCATTGATATGTTACTGTCACCCCCCCCCCCCTCATTGATATGTTAATGTCACTCCCCCACCTCATTGATATGTTACTGTCACTCCCCACCCCCCCTCATTGATATGTTACTGTTACCCCCCCCCCACCTCATTGATATGTTACTATCACTCCCCACCCCCCCTCATTGATATGTTAATGTCACCCCCCCCACCTCATTGATATTTTACTGTCACTCCCCCCACCTCATTGATATGTTACTGTCACTCCCCCCACCTCATTGATATGTTACTGTTACCCCCCCCCCCAACCTCATTGATATGTTACTGTTACCCCCCCCCCACCTCATTGATATGTTACTGTCACTCCCCCCCTCATTGATATGTTACTGTCACTCCCCCCCCTCATTGATATGTTACTGTCACTCCCCCCACCTCATTGATATGTTACTCTAACCCCCCCCCCCCACCTCATTGATATGTTGCTATCACTCCCCCCCCCCCACATTGATTTGTTACTGTCACTCCCCCCCCTCAATGATATGTTACTGTCACTCCCCACCCCCTCATTGATATGTTACTGTCACCCCCCCCCTCATTGATATGTTACTGTCACTCCCCCCCCTCATTGATATGTTACTGTCACTCCCCCCCACCTCATTGATATGTCACTGTCACTCCCCCCCCTCATTGATATGTTACTGTCACTCCCCACCCCCCCTCATTGATATGTTACTGTCACTCCCCCCCCCTCATTGATATGTTACTGTGACTCCCCCCACCTCATTGATATGTTACTGTTACCCCCCCACCTCATTGATATGTTACTATCACTCCCCACCCCCCCTCATTGATATGTTACTGTCACTCCCCACCCCCCTCATTGATATGTTACTGTCACTCCTCCCCCCCTCATTGATATGTTACTGTGACTCCCCCCACCTCATTGATATGTTACTGTTACCCCCCCCCCAAATCATTGATATGTTACTATCACTCCCCACCCCCCCTCATTGATATGTTACTGTCACTCCCCCCACCTCATTGATATGTTACTATCACTCCCCCCCCTCATTGATATGTTACTTATCACTCCCCACCCCCCCCCCCTCATTGATATGTTACTGTCACTCCCCCCCTCATTGATATGTTACTGTTACCCCCCCCCCACCTCATTGATATGTTACTGTCACTCCCCCCCCTCATTGATATGTTACTGTCACTCCCCCCACCTCATTGATATGTTACTGTCACTCCCCCCCCTCATTGATATGTTACTGTCACTCCCCCCCTCATTGATATGTTAATGTCACTCCCCCCACCTCATTGATATGTTACTGTCACTCCCCACCCACCCCCCCCTCATTGATATGTTACTGTCACTCCCCACCCCCCCCCCTCATTGATATGTTACTATCACTCCCCACCCCCCCTCATTGATATGTTAATGTCACTCCCCCCACCTCATTGATATTTTACTGTCACTCCCCCCCCCCCTCATTGATATGTTACTGTTACCCCCCCCCACCTCATTGATATGTTACTGTCACTCCCCCCACCTCATTGATATGTTACTGTCACCCCCCCCCACCTCATTGATATGTTACTGTCACTCCCCCCACCTCATTGATATGTTACTGTCACCCCCCCCCCCTCATTGATATGTTAATGTCACTCCCCCCACCTCATTGATATGTTACTGTCACTCCCCCCCCCTCATTGATATGTTACTGTCACTCCCCCCCCCTCATTGATATGTTAATGTCACTCCCCCCACCTCATTGATATGTTACTGTCACTCCCCACCCCCCCTCATTGATATGTTACTGTTACCCCCCCACCTCATTGATATGTTACTATCACTCCCCACCCCCCCCCCCTCATTGATATGTTAATGTCACTCCCCCCCACCTCATTGATATTTTACTGTCACTCCCCCCCCCTCATTGATATGTTACTGTCACTCCCCCCACCTCATTGATATGTTACTGTTACCCCCCCCCACCTCATTGATATGTTACTGTCACTCCCCCCACCTCATTGATATGTTACTGTTACCCCCCCACCTCATTGATATGTTACTGTTACCCCCCCCACCTCATTGATATGTTACTGTCACTCCCCCCCACCTCATTGATATGTTACTGTCACTCCCCCCCACCTCATTGATATGTTACTGTCACTCCCCCCCCCCTCATTGATATGTTACTGTCACTCCCCCCCCCCTCATTGATATGTTACTGTCACTCCCCCCCCCCCTCATTGATATGTTACTGTCACTCCCCCCATGTAGAACAGAAGGAGGACATGGAATCAGTACAGACGGACATACAATGCGTGTTTTAGATATGTGAGATACCAGGATGTTGATGTTTAATACACAATGCAGCCCATTGTTCATTGTTTTCTCCGGAGCGGAGATGTATCCAAATATCTGTCATTTATTAAATGATCTCCTAAATAAGGAAATATAAATGTGAATGTGAATGAAACGCGTCGTCTATTTGATGACTTCTTCCTCGTTACATTTAGCTATTGTTTTCTGATAATTGTTTTGCTATTTTCAATTTTTTTAACCCTTAACACATAAAGTGGTTGTAAATCATTCCATATCCCCGGTGAAGTGACTGTCCTCAGGTGATACACAGAGATGAAACAAATCCTCCTACATACGTTGTACCTGTTTATCTGCAGTCTTCTCCTCTCTACATCCATTCAAAGTTCTGAATATTTAAGGATTGTCTGAGGTTGCAGGAAAATGGGGGCGGAGAGCTGAAGACAAACTCTGCAGAGCTCGGTAAGGGGGGCTCTGACAGCTGATTGGACACAGCGGGAGCCAATCAATGGGTCTGGCGGACTTGATGTCTACCGGGACCTGCCGATCGTTCACAGGAGAGGGAGAACGGCAATTTTATAAAGAGGAAGATGGAGATCTTGTGTTTCTGCTTAGCAGGAAGGCAGATCACTGTCTCCCCCCCCAAGTTAATCCACCTCCCCCACAGTTAGAAAGCACTCCCTAAGCACACACTTAACCCTTTGATTGCCCCTCATGTTTACACCTTCCCAGCCAGTGTCATTAGTACAGTGACAGTGCATATTTTAGCACTGATCACTGTATTGTTGTCACTGTCCCCAAAAAAAACTTCAAAGCTGTCAGTTAGGGGTCCAATCTGTCCACTGCAATGTCGCAGTCCCCCTATAAATCGCTGATCGCCGCCATTACTAGTAAAAAAAAATAAATAAATACAAATTCCATATAAATATCCCCGTAGTTTGTAGACGCGATAACTTTTTTTTATTGGAAGTTTTATAGCAGAAAGTAAAAAAAATATTTTATTTTTTCAAAATTGTCGCACTTTTTTGTTTTTAGCGCAAAAAATAAAAACCGCAGAGGAGATCAAATACCCCCGAAAGAAATCTTTATATGTGGGGGAAAAAAGGACGCCAGCGTCACATGACCGCTCAATCGTCAGTTAAAGTAACGCAGTGCCGAATCGCATTAAATGACTGACCTGGTCATTAAGGGGGGTAAAACTTCCGGGACTTAAGGGGGTAAGCCTCTTTTTTTTGTCTTTATTCTTTTTTTTTATTTTTTTTTGTCTATGATTCTCCTGCAAAATTGTAAAAAATTCTTTATTTAGATCTTACATCTGAAAGTTGTGACAGCGACCTGGAGAACCCGCGGTAACCCCCCTCCCCCCCCCCCCCCAACCGCCCCTCCATCCTGCTTTATTTTTACCCTGGATCTTTCCTGGTGACTATCTGCCCCCCCCCCCAACCACCCCTCCATCCTGCTTTATTTTTACCCTGGATCCTTCCTGGTGAATATCTGCCCCCCCCCCAACCGCACCTCCACCCTGCTTTATTTTTACCCTGGATCTTTTCTGGTAACTATCTGCCCCCCCCCCCCAACTGCACCTCCATTCTGCTTTATTTTTTACCCTGGACCTTTCCTGGTGACTATTTGCCACCCCCCCCAACCACCCCTCCATCCTGCTTTATTTTTACCCTGGACCTTTCCTGGTGACTATCTGCCCCCCCCTCCCCCCAACCACCCCTTCATCCTGCTTTATTTTTACCCTGGATCCTTCCTGGTGAATATCTGCCCCCCCCCCCCAACCGCACCTCCATCCTGCTTTATTTTTACCCTGGATCTTTCCTGGTAACTATCTGCCCCCCCCCCCCAACCACCCCTCCATCCTGCTTTATTTTTACCCTGGATCCTTCCTGGTGAATATCTGCCCCCCCCCCCCCCCCAACCGCACCTCCATCCTGCTTTATTTTTTACCCTGGATCTTTCCTGGTGACTATCTGCCCCCCCCCCCCCCCCAACCGCACCTCCATCCTGCTTTATTTTTACCCTGGATCTTTCCTGGTAACTATCTGCCCCCCCCCCAACCACCCCTCCATCCTGCTTTATTTTTACCCTGGATCCTTCCTGGTAACTATCTGCCCCCCCCCCAACCACCCCTCCATCCTGCTTTATTTTTACTCTGGATCCTTCCTGGTAACTATCTGCCCCCCCCCCCCCTCAACCACCCCTCCACCCTGCTTTATTTTTACCCTGGATCTTTCCTGGTAACTATCTGCCCCCCCTCCCCCCCAACCGCCCCTCCATCCTGCCTTATTTTTACCCTGGATCTTTCCTGGTAACTATCTGCCCCCCCTCCCCCCCAACCGCCCCTCCATCCTGCCTTATTTTTACCCTGGATCTTTTCTGGTAACTATCTGCCCCCTCCCCCCAACCACCCCTTCATCCTGCTTTACTTTTACCCTGGATCCTTCCTGGTAACTATCTGCCCCCCCCCCCCAACCGCACCTCCATTCTGCTTTATTTTTTACTCTGGACCTTTCCTGGTGACTATCTGCCCCCCCCCCCCAACCGCACCTCCATCCTGCTTTATTTTTTACCCTGGACCTTTCCTGGTGACTATCTGCCCCCCCCCCAACCGCACCTCCATCCTGCTTTATTTTTTACTCTGGATCTTTCCTGGTGACTATCTGCCCCCCCACAACTGCACCTCCACCCTGCTTTATTTTTACCCTGGATCTTTTCTGGTAACTATCTGCCCCCCCCCCCAACCACCCCTCCATCCTGCTTTATTTTTACCCTGGATCTTTTCTGGTAACTATCTGCCCCCCCCCCCCCCAACTACACCTCTATCCTGCTTTATTTTTACCCTGGATCCTTCCTGGTAACTATCTGCCCCCCCCCCTCAACCACCCCTCCACCCTGCTTTATTTTTACCCTGGATCTTTCCTGGTAACTATCTGCCCCCCCTCCCCCCCAACCGCCCCTCCATCCTGCCTTATTTTTACCCTGGATCTTTCCTGGTAACTATCTGCCCCCCCTCCCCCCCAACCGCTCCTCCATCCTGCCTTATTTTTACCCTGGATCTTTTCTGGTAACTATCTGCCCCCTCCCCCCAACCACCCCTTCATCCTGCTTTACTTTTACCCTGGATCCTTCCTGGTAACTATCTGCCCCCCCCCCCCAACCGCACCTCCATTCTGCTTTATTTTTTACTCTGGACCTTTCCTGGTGACTATCTGCCCCCCCCCCCCCCCCAACCGCACCTCCATCCTGCTTTATTTTTTACCCTGGACCTTTCCTGGTGACTATCTGCCCCCCCCCCCAACCGCACCTCCATCCTGCTTTATTTTTTACTCTGGATCTTTCCTGGTGACTATCTGCCCCCCCCCCCAACCGCACCTCCACCCTGCTTTATTTTTACCCTGGATCTTTCCTGGTAACTATCTGCCCCCCCCCCAACCGCACCTCCATCCTGCTTTATTTTTACCCTGGACCTTTCCTGGTGACTATCTGCCCCCCCCCCCAACCGCACCTCCATCCTGCCTTATTTTTTACCCTGGACCTTTCCTGGTGACTATCTGCCCCCCCCCCCACCCAACCGCACCTCCATCCTGCTTTATTTTTACCCTGGACCTTTCCTGGTGACTATCTGCCCCCCCCCCCAACCGCACCTCCATCCTGCTTTATTTTTTACCCTGGACCTTTCCTGGTAACTATCTGCCCCCCCCCCCCCAACCGCACCTCCATCCTGCTTTATTTTTACCCTGGACCTTTCCTGGTGACTATCTGCCCCCCCCCCCCAACCGCACCTCCATCCTGCTTTATTTTTTACCCTGGACCTTTCCTGGTAACTATCTGCCCCCCCCCCAACCACCCCTCCATCCTGCTTTATTTTTTACCCTGGACATTTCCTGGTAACTATCTGCCCCCCCCCCCCCAACCGCACCTCCATCCTGCTTTATTTTTACCCTGGACCTTTCCTGGTGACTATCTGCCCCCCCCCCCCAACCGCACCTCCATCCTGCTTTATTTTTTACCCTGGACCTTTCCTGGTAACTATCTGCCCCCCCCCCCAACCACCCCTCCATCCAGCTTTATTTTTACCCTGGATCTTTCCTGGTGACTATCTGCCCCCCCCCCCCAACCGCACCTCCATCCTGCCTTATTTTTTACCCTGGACCTTTCCTGGTAACTATCTGCCCCCCCCCCCCCAACCACCCCTCCATCCTGCTTTATTTTTACCCTGGACCTTTCCTGGTGACTATCTGCCCCCCCCCCCCCAACCACCCCTCCATCCTGCTTTATTTTTACCCTGGACCTTTCCTGGTGACTATCTGCCCCCCCCCCCCAACCACCCCTCCATCCTGCTTTATTTTTACCCTGGATCTTTCCTGGTGACTATCTGCCCCCGCCCTGCCCTGAGCTTTGGCCGGGGTGGGGCACTTATCAACCACTTTGTGATATTTCTCTTGTTACTTATTTGTGTGAATTGTTGGGAGATTCTCTTATGATTGGATGGAGGTTACAATGCCAATTTCTATTTCCTCCATGGGTGTGGCCGTTGTCTGCCGCTCCCTGCATGGGGATTGGCCAGGCCTTGCTTTCATCCTGCGTGCCTCCAGCGTGTGTCAGCCTGTTAAAGGTTTTCAATAACAAAATGTAAGAAGAAAAAGTCTTGCTGTGGTTTGTAGATGAGATTGCAATGCTTTGTTCCGGAATCCAGGACTGGGTAATATGGGAGTTATGGTTCAATAATAAAAGCTGCGCCATACATCAGACAGACGTCCCGTATACACACATATATCGTGCCGATCTGGCTAATGGCCCAGAAGTGTCTCAGGTTTTTTATGGCTACAAAAATTTCAAGCTTATATATACACACAGTATCTGACAAAAGTAAGTACACCCCTCCCATTATTCTATCTTTACATGTGACAACACTGAAGAAATGAGACTTTGCTACAATGTAAAGTAGTGAGTGTACAGCTTGTATAACAGTGTAAATTTACTGTCCCCTCAAAATAACTCAACACACAGCCATTAATGTCTAAACCACTGGCAACAAAAGTCAGTACACCCCTAAGTGACAATGTTCAAATTGGGCCCAAAGTGACAATATTTTGTGTGGCCACCATTATTTTCCAGCACTGCCTTAACCCTCTTGGGCATGGAGTTCACCAGAGCTTCACAGGTTGTCACTGCAGTCCTCTTCCCCTCCTCCATGATGACATCACAGAGCTGGTGGATGTTAGAGACCTTGCGCTCCTCCACCTTCCATTTGAGCAGTGGCAGCTGGTGCATTGGGGGCGCAGGGGCGCCGCCCCCATCCATGCATCTGGCCCCCTAATCTACATGCGGGACGCATGGATTCCAATTAGGGTTTTTTTTTTTAATAGGCTCCAAAAAAGGGTGGGCTTGGGGCGCACAGCACTGCGCCTGAGCCCACCGAGTTGTATGACAATAGCTAATGAATATTCACTATTGCCACACCGATTCTCCTCCTAGCCAATCAGGAAGCGGGTCCTGGGACCTGTTTCCCGATTGGCCGAAAGGAAAAGCCATGCAATTGGCCAAGGAGCAGAGGAGGAGGATGGAGGAGACTGAGGGGGAAGCCACCACCGCTGCCTGGCCAGGGTGAGTGAGCCGGCGACCTGGGTGGGGGGAGACAGTGCGGACTACAGCTGGTGGGGGACAGTGTTGGCTGAAGCTTGTGGGGGACTGGGGACAAGTGACCGGGGGGGGGACAGTGCGGACTGCAGCTGGTGGGGGACAGTGTTGGCTGGAGCTTGTGGGGGACTGGGGACTGGTGACCGGGGGGGGGACAGTGCAGGCTGGAGCTGGTGTGGTCAGGGGGGGTATGGTGTAGTCCGTCTGTCGCCCCCCCCCCCCGGCCCATGGAGCAGCAGCCGCCACTGCATTTGAGGATGCCCCACAGATGTTCAATAGGGTTTAGGTCTGGAGAAATGCTTGGCCAGTCCATCACCTTTACCATCGGCTTCTTTAGCAAGGCAGGGGTCATCTTGGAGGTGTTTGGGGTCGTTATCATGTTGGGATACTGCCCTGCGGCCCAGTCTCTGAAGGGAGGGGATCATGCTCTGCTTCAGTATGTCACAGTACATGTTGGCATTCATGGTTCCCTCAGTGAACTGTAGCCCCCCAGTGCCGGCAGCACTCATGCAGCCCCAGACCATGACACTCCCACCACCATGCTTGACTGTAGGAAGACACACTTGTCTTTGTACTCCTCACCTGGTTGCCCCCACACACGCCTGACACCATCTGACACCAAATAAGTTTATCTTGGTCTCATCAGACCACAGGAGATGGTTCCAGTAATCCATGTCCTTAGTCTGCTTGTCTTCAGCAATCTGTTTGCGGGCTTTCTTGTGCATCATCTTTAGAAGAGGCTTCCTTCTGGGACGACAGCCATGCAGACCAATGTGATGCATTGTGCGGCGTATGGTCTGAGCACTGACAGGCTGACTCCTCCCCCACCCCTTCAACTTCTGCAGCAATGCTGGCAGCACTCATACCTCTATTTCCCAAAGACAACCTCTGCCTATGATGCTGAGCACTCAACATCTTTGGTCGACCATGGTGAGGCCTGTTCTGAGTGGAACCTGTCCTGGTAAACCGCTGTATGGTCTTGGCCACAGTGCTGCAGCTCAGTTTCAGGGTCTTGGCAATCTTCTTATAGCCTAGGCCCTCTTTATGTAGAGCAACAATTCTTTTTTTCAGATCCTCAGAGAGTTCTTTGCCATGAGGTGCCATGTTGAACTTCCAGTGACCAGTATGAGAGAGTGAGAGCGATAACACCAAATTTAACACACCTGCTCCCCATTCACACCTGAGACCTTGTAACACTAACGAGTCACCAGGGAGGGAAAATGGCTAATTGGGCCCAATTTGGACATTTTCTCTTAGGGGTGTACTCACTTTTGTTGCCAGCGGTTTAGACATTAATGGCTGTGTGCTGAATTATTTTGAGGGGACAGCAAACGTACACTGTTATACAAGCTGTACACTCACTACTTTACATTGTAGCAAAGTGTCATTTCTTCAGTGTTGTCACATGAAAAGATAGAATAAAATATTTACAAAAATATGAGGGATGTACTCACTTTTGTGAGGTACTGTATATACACAGCGAAGGGAAAAAGTATTTGATCCCCTGCTGATGTTGTACATTTGCCCACTGACAAAGAAATGATCAGTCTATAATTTTGATAGCCGGTTTATTTTACCAGTGAGAGACCGAAAACAACAACAACCAAAATATCCAGAAAAACGCATTTCAAAAAAAGTTATAAATTGATTTGCATTTTAATGAGTGAAATAAGTATTTGATCCCCTATCAATCAGCCAGATTTCTGGCTCCCAGGTGTCTTCTATACAGGTAACAAGCTGAGATTAGGAGGATTCTCTGATAGGGAGTGCTCCTAATCTCAGCTTGTTACCTGTATAAAAGACACCTGTCCACAGAAGCAATCAATCAATCAGATTCCAATCTCTCCACCATGGCCAAGACCAAAGAGCTGTCCAAGGATGTCAGGGAGAAGATTGGAGACCTACACAAGGCTGGAATGGCTACAAGACCATCGCCAAGCAGCTTGGTGAGAGGTGACAACAGTTAGTGCAATTTTTCAAAAACATTGAAGAAACACAAAATAATTGTCAGTGTCCCTCAGTCTGGGGCTCCATGGAAGATCTCCCCTCATAGAGTTTCAATGAAGATGGAGAACGTTGAGCAATCAGCCCAGAACTACACAGGAGAATCTTGTCAATGATCATAAGGCAGCTGGGACCATAGTCACCAAGAAAACAATTGGTAACACACTACGCCATGAAGGACTGAAATCCTGCAACCCCGGCAAGGTCCCTCTGCTTAGGAAATCACATCTGATGTTTGCTCATGAACATCTGAATGATTCAGAGGAGAACTGGGTGAAAGTGTTGTGGTCAGATGAGACCAAAATCGAGCTCTTTGGCATCAACTCAACTCGTCATGTTTGGAGGAGGAGGAATGGTGGAATGGAGGAGGAATGGTGGAATGGAGGAGGAATGGTGTTGTTGACCCCAACAACGCCATCCCCACCATCACACATGGAGGAGTAAACATTATCCACTTTAAGACCGGAAGGGTTTGCTCCCTTAATGACCAGGCCCTATTTTACGATTCGGCACTGTGTGACTTTAAAGGACAATTGTGCGGTCGTGCGACGCTGTACCCAAATTAAATGGATGTCCTTTTTTCCCCTCAAACAGAGCTTTCTTTTGGTGGTATTTGATCACCTGTGCGATTTTTATGTTTTGCGCTATAAACAAAAAAAGAGCGACAATTTTGAAAAAAAAAAATTCACATTCTGCTATATGACATTCCAAAAAAAAAAAAAATAAAAATTATATATATATATATTATATTATTATATGAGAGATTGTAGGTATACATCGGTCTGCAGCCAGGGGGCGAGTGTGCACCACTGAGGGCACGCTCCTGGCCCCACTCGGCAGCGGGGGCTCTGATGCACAGGGCAGACGGCTCCGACTGCCGCCGGCCACCCGCAATTTCTCCCCGCTGAGAGAGTAGAACGGTCGGCTGATGTAAACACAGCCGACCGTTCTTCTCCCTGGAATGATCATAGAGATCCTGTAAACCTTCTATATAGGATCGCATGTCTCTATGATCATTTCACAAGCCCTGCCCCATACAGATAGAATCACTCCTCTAGGCTTACATTTAACCCCTTATCACCCACTGTAATAACCCCTTCCCTGCCAATGTCACTATTACAGTGACAGTGCATATTTACAGCATTGATTACTGTAGTAATGTCACTGGTTTCCCCCCCCCCAAAAAAGTGTCAAAAATGTCAGTTAGGGGTCCGATCTGTCTGCCGCAATGTCGTAGTCGCTCATTTTTTTTTATAGCGCAAAAAAATAAAAATCGCACAGGTGATCAAATACCACCAAAAGAAAGCTCTGTTTGTGGGGGAAAAAAATGGCATCAATTTTTATTTTTTTTTTCTAGGAAATATTTTATTTGGCCCAACATTTATTTCTGGAAACACACAGTAAGAGAAAAATAATAAAAAAAAATAACACCATAACAGTTGGGCATGTTAAGACTACTGTGAACTGTATCCATGTGGAAGGAAGGTTGCCACAACAAGTACATGTTATTCCTGCATTTATTATAAAGGACTCTAAGGGCTCTTTCACACGGTCCGCTCCGTAGGCGGATCCGTGTTGCTCAGCGGGGATCGATCCGCGATCCCCGCTTAGCCGGGCGGATGACAGCTCCGTCTCCGCTTGCAGCGCGGAGAGGGAGGTGTCTCAGCCCCCGCTGCCCTCTATGGGGGATCGGATGATAGCGGACCGCTTGTCCGCTCTCATCAGATCCGATCCGATCCGATTACTGAACGGATGGAAAAATAGGGTTTCCATCCGTCCGGATTTCACGGACAGGATCGGATACGGATGGCAGCGGGTGTCAGGGGAGGTGTCTCCGCTGACACCCGCTGCCCCATAGAGCTGCATGGTGGATCCGATCAGATCCGCCTAAAAAACTGACAGGGATCTGATCGGATCGCCCGTGTGAAAGAGCCCTAAGACTCTGGTAAAAAGAAATACAACAGCTGAAAAAGGGACACATATTAACAAAAAAAAAAGGAATAAAGAAAAAATAGAAATGATCATGGAATGTAATGGGGTTTAAACCACTGCGCTTGTACCGATGATCTGGAGAAAGCAGCATTTAAAAGCAGTGGTACAATTGAATTGTGGTTAATGTCAGACATCTTAGTGGGGTAGTGGGACAAGGATATCAACATAGTTAATGGGGAAGAAGCCCGACTGGCCATGAAGCATCCCCTCATACCAATTTTCATCAATTTGATTGGTGAGAGTAATGATGTCACCTGCTTTGAAGCCAAGTTCTCCTTCGTTTTCTGGGTCAAAGTCATAGAGGGCCCGAAAACATGGCTGATCCATGGCAGCACCAGATGGTTTTGGAGTAGTAGCAAGGGAGATTCCTCCATTATGTTGAGTGAGGTCAACGGGCAAAGCAAGTTCCAAATTCATTCGAGGCTTAGGCTGATATTCTCTCCTTGGTCGGTTTGAAGCATCTCTGATTCTCTGTTCCAGTTTCGAAGTGACTTGCTGTAAAATCTGTACTGCTTGCTTATGATATTCCAGTTGTGCTTGAATGAGAGCAGAAAGCTGGCTCACTTGTTCAATATCCATCTCCAAAAGGTTAAACATGCTGGATTCTGCAATGTCTTTGGACTCATCAAATTTCTCTAAAGCCTGACGAATCTCATCATCTGTAATCTTGCCTTGTCGTTTCTTCTTGTAATCAAAGTCCAGACGCCTCCCCTCCAGCTTCTTTAAGTGGTGCTGTATTTCCTTTAAACCTTTGTCATGCAGATTTTGCAGTGGATCTATGAAATTCTGCTTAACATCATTGTCTAAGGAGTCTTTGATATCAGAAAGCTCCCTCATAGCTTCTCCTACGTCGACAAGAGCTGGGCCAAAGTTTGATTCATCTCCAATTTCTCTGCCATACTTGAACATGGCTTCTGCTAACAGGGCCTCAGCTTGAGGATATCCAGGCCCTTTCTCTTGTCCACGGATCTTTGACATTGTGTTGATCATACTGAGTTTTGCCCGAGAAGCTGGATTAGGCTGGAGATATTCTATTGACTTTGTCATTATTTCAAGGACTGCTCTACTGGTCACATCAACTTTTCTTTCCATTTCTTTAAAATCCTCATCAAGCTTGGTGCCTTCGGCCCCTCCAACCTTTTCATTCACTTTCTGAGTGGCTTTGTGGAACTGCTTCTTCAACCCCGCTACAGACATGCTGGCTGGTGTGCAGAGAGATGGTGTTGGACGCGGTACCAAAATGGCATCAATTTTAATTAGATACAGCGTCGCACGATCGTACAATTGTCCATTAAATTAACGCAGTGCCGATTTGCAAAATATGGCCTGTTCATTAAGGGGGCAAATCCTTCAGGTCCATAAGTGGTTAAGGGGACCCCCCAGGCACGATATTTAAAGGAATTTTTCATTTTTATTGTTTCACTTTAAGCTTCATTAAAATCACTGCTTCTGTAAAAAACGATTGTTTTTAAAAAAAAAATTTGCATTGATGCATGTACCGTACCCAGGTCAGGACCCGGACCCCATACACTTTTTTTGGGCAATAACTTGCATTTAAGCCTTTAAAATGAGGACTTTTGATTTTTCATCTTTGAGTCCAATAGACTTCAATGGAGTTCACATGTTCTAACGAACCTTTCCTCCATTCGCGGTGTTCTGGTGCGAACCGAACCGGGGGTTGTTTGGCTCATCACTATTCCTGATTGGAGGAGCATTACTCAATGGTCTAAGAAGATATGGAGCTGCGTCTGTCAATGAACAATAGAGAAATACATTTTGGGTGGTCCTTTCTTTTGTATATAAAGAACAGCCGGTGTTCCGTGAGAAAAACCTACCCCGTGAGAAATGCCTACCCTCGTCACTTCCGGTGAGTATGAAATGATCACGGCAGTGTGTAACGCGCCGGTTACATTAAAACAGCTGGGCTGCAATATGAGTCATCTCCACACCTATCCCTGTCACTTCCCTGATCTGGGCTACTAAATATAAAAGCGGCGGCGGGTGTATGCACAAAACAATTCACGGAGCCGAAAGCCGATTTTATATTTAGTAGCCCAGATCAGGGAAGTGACAGGGACAAGAGCGGAGATGACCCATATTGTAGCACAGTTGTTTTAATGTAACCGCCGCGTGGGTAGGTTTTTTTCACGGACACCGTGACAATTTCATAGTAGTGCGCATGCGCACTAGTCAGCTCCTCAGCTGCTCCATTACGTATCCGGAGCTATGAGCATTCGCACTGCTGCGCTGCTCAGCTGTTCCTGGCCGGAAGTGACGAGGGTAGGTTTTTCTCACGGGGTAGGTAATTCTCACGGAACATCGGGAATGTGGTGGGAAGGTCTCTGACAAGGGATGGGCACAATATGGCAGAGGCAAAGGGTTACAAGCAGGTGGGTTGTTATTCTATCGTAGAAGAAGCTGGGCGGGGAATTTGCACATTTTGGCACCAACACTCAGCCAATCAGATTTCTTGTATTCTTTCAGATAAATACATTTCCTCTGGGTAACTCAGTTTATTAAATGTTCAAATAATACTACAAAGGAGGAAGAAATATTCCTGACATAAAGTTTCCTCACCTTATTAAATGCTCTTTATTTTCCCCCAGATAGGGAGATTATTGTCAGGAATCCTCCCATGTATTATCTGTGTTCCTCTGTATAAGATTTTCTATGACTACGTGTCTCAGCCTCACCCTGTCTAGGAGTGTACAGAACGGGTCACCTCGCCCTGTGTAGGAGTGTACAGAACGGGTCACCTCGCCCTGTGTAGGAATGTACAGAACTGGTCACCTCGCCCTGTGTAGGAGTGTACAGAACTGGTCACCTCGCCCTGTGTAGGAATGTACAGAACTGGTCACCTCGCCCTGTGTAGGAATGTACAGAGCTGGTCACCTCGCCCTGTGTATTAGTGTGAACTGGTTACTTTCACTTTCACTTCTCTCGTCTGCTGTCAGCGATGGCGTCTGCTGATCTGAGGAAGGAGCTGGAATGTTCCGTCTGTCTGAACATTTATACAGATCCTGTAACCCTGAGATGTGGACACAACTTCTGCCGGGACTGTATTGGTCGTGTGTTGGATACACAGGAGGGGTCTGGAGGTTATTCCTGTCCTGAATGCAGAGAAGAGTTCCAGGATCGGCCTGCACTGCACAGGAACATAACACTGCGTAACATAGTGGAGAATTTCCTGTCCACCCATCCAGATCAGGAGGAGTCCGGGGTCTTCTGTACTTACTGTATTCACACTCCTGTACCTGCTGTGAAATCCTGTCTGATGTGTGAAGCTTCTCTGTGTGACAATCACCTGAGAGTCCACAGCAAGTAACCAGAACACGTCTTATGTGACCCCACCACTTCCCTGGAGAACAGGAAATGCTCCGTCCATAAGGAACTACTGAGGTATTACTGCACTGAGGACTCCTCCTGTATCTGTGTGTCCTGCAGGCTGGATGGAGAACATCGGGGACACCAGGTGGAGACTCTGGATGAAGCCTCTGAGATGAAGAAGAAGAAACTGAGGAATGTTCTGCAGAAACTGATGACAGAGAGAGAGGAGATGGAGAAAAGAGTGCAGAGTCTGCAGGAACGCAGGAGGAAAGTACAAGGAAAAGCAGATGATGAAACAGAGAGAGTCACTGCCCTGTTCAGAGACCTCAGGAGACGTCTGGAAGACCTGGAGAAGAGAGTCCTGAGGGATATCTCCGGGCAGGCAGAGCGGATCTCCGGGGTAATCAATGATCTGGTCCAGGATCTGGAAATAAAGAAGGAGGAGCTGTCCAGGAAGATGGGGGACATTGAGGAGCTGTGTAACATGACGGATCCACTGACTGTCCTACAGGAATCAGACACAGGTGACTTGTGTGATACTGAGGATGGAGATGATGAGGACAGAGAGAGACATGATAAACTCCTCCATGATGGAGGGGATCTGGATGTGGGGGGGATCTCACACACATTACACACAGGTTTATCTGATATCATGTCTGGGGTAAATGTAGAGAAATGTACAGGCACACATGTCTATCCACATTCTACTACAAAGGGCAAAGGTCACATCGATGCTGAACCATCCAGGCCACGCCCCCAACCCTCCCCCACCATACAACACTCACACCGCCAGGCTGGAGGACCAAATATTGGGGCTGTACAGCAAACATCGGGGTTGTCGGGGGTTACAGACATATTACTGGATGTGAGGACAGCTGCTAATAATCTACATATATCAGATGACGGGAAAACTGCATCCTTCTCATCACATCAGAATCGCCCAGAAACACCAGAGAGGTTTTATTATCCTCAGGTGATGAGCAGTCAGAGATTCTCCTCAGGGAGACATTACTGGGAAGTGGATGTCGGGGGGTCACGGTGCTGGAGAGTCGGGATGTGTTACCCCAGTATAGACAGGAGAGGAGATCAGTCACGGATTGGATATAATAAGAAGTCCTGGGGTTTGGAGAGGTTGTGGGATAATCAGTACTCAGTGATACATGACAGTAAGGAGATCCCATTACCTGGCGGTGTCTCCAGTAAGAGAGTCAGGATAGATCTGGATTATGAGGCCGGGCGGATCTCCTTTTATGATCTGTGTGACCCGATCCGACACCTCCACACCTTCACCACCACCTTCACTGAGCCCCTCCATGCTGGGGTATGGGTATGGGGAGGGGGTTGTATAAAGATATGTGGGGGGAATGAGAAGTGAGAGATCTGCCCAGAGACATCACAAGGGGGATTATCTGATTGGTGATTGGTGCAATACTCATCCAATAGGAGGAAGCAGTGGACAGGAAACATGACTGATTTATGTATAAAATTGCAGGTTCCGGGGCCGTCATCTTCATCCTAAACCTCACTTCACCACCTAGTGTGTCACTGACCAGGAACAAGCATGCAGGAGGGCAGATTGTTCAACCTTCACTGGCTGCATGCTTGTTCTGGGTCAGTGACACACTACATAGTATAGCCAGGATCAGGATGACGGCCCTGGGGTCTCCACCATCACAGTCTATCTATAAGAAAATGTTGTTTTTTCTGTTTAGTATGGTGTGGGGGAGGATTACTTACAGACTTTGTTCTGCTATCTGGGGCTCCATTAGAGATTTCCCCTCACTTCCTGTCCCGGTGACAACATTTCACCAAACAGGAAGTGAGGGAAACTCTCCAACAGCAACACAGATATAAATAAAAATCCTTTTCTTTAGTAGAGTAAGGGAAGGATTAGAACCCCTGTCAGATCTTTATTTCTGTCTGTGTCCCTGGTGTAGTTTTTCCTTCATTTCCTGTCTGATAAAACGTTGTCACCAGGACAGGAAGTGAGGGGAAATCTCTCTAATGGAGCCCCGGATAGCAGTAAAAACCTGATGGGGGTTCTAATCCTCCCCCACTCCCCCATATCTAGAACAATTTTGTGGTGTGGGTGTGGTAGTGTGGACAGGTGACGGGGGGTATACAGTCTCAGGAAGTGGAAATCCTCGGCTCTGTATACGGGAATATTGATCAGTGATTGGATATAGATAGAATGATGGGAGGGATGACTACAATCACCATTAACCCCTTCAGTCCCGGCACCTTTATGATCCTTATGGAGCCGAGCGATTGTTACATTTACTCTATTCCCTATTCATCTGATAAAGAGAAATAATTATTAACCTCTTCCGGACCGTCCGCCGCCATTCTACGTCGCTACTTTGACGCTGAATACCGGCGTTATGGCAGCAGATAGCAGAGAGCAGCCATAACCCCGGTATTTTTTTGAGCGGTGGGCGGTCCGCTTTAACATAAGGGTGGTCCCAGTGGCGGATTTGCTGCGGGATCAGCTTTATAGGGTGGCGGGAGAGGTGTCCCTCCCCCTCCCGCCGCTTCCCGGTCATTTTCCCCGCTTACCGGAGCTTCCAGTAGTGGGGAAAATGATCCGCTCCTCTCTTCCCTCAGGCAGGAAGTCGAGTGAGGGCAAGATAGCCCCGCCTCCACTCTATGGCCTTGGAGGACCGGACTGACGTCATACATCGCTGCCTAGCAACAGATTTAAAGAAAACATTTTTTGTTTTTTTTGTTTTTTTGCTTTTTAGTGTAGATGTGAGGTGTGAGGTCTTTGTGACCCCCCAGATCTCACATTAAAGAGGTCCTGTCCTGCTTATTTCTATTACAAGAGATGTTTACATTCCTTGTAATGGTAATGAGAAGAAAGATGGCGTCTCTACTTGATGATATTCCTTATTTAACCAATTCTGGACCGGAAGGATTTTCCCCCTTAATGACCAGGCCATATTTTGCGATTCAGCACTGCGTTACTTTAACGAACAATTGCGCGGTCGTGCGACGCTGCACCCAAATAAAATTGACGTCCTTTTTTCCCTACAAACAGAGCTTTCTTTTGGTGGTATTTGGTCACCTGTGCGATTTTTATTTTTTTGCGCTATAAAAAAAAAAAGAGCGACAATTTTGAAAAAAAAAAAACAATACTTTTCACGTTCTGCTATATAACATTCTCAAAAACAAAAATTTAAAAATCAAAATTTTTTAACATTTTAGGCCAATTTGCTTTCTGCTACATATTTTTGGTAAAAAAAAAATTGCAATAAGCGTATTTTGATTGGTTTGCGCAAACGTTATTGCGTCTACAAACTACGGGAAAGATTTCTGTCATTTTTAATGTTTTTTTGTTTTTTTTTATTAGTAATGGCGGCCATCTGCTTTTTTTTTGTGGCACTGCGACATTGCGGCGGACATATTGGACCCCTAACTGACATTTTTGACACTTTTGGGTGTCCAGTGACATTACTACAGTAATCAGTGCTAAAAATATGCACTGTCACTGTACTAATGACACTGGCAGGGAAGGGGTTAACACTGTTGGTGATCAAAGGGTTAAATGTGACCCTAGGGGAGTGATTCTAACTGTCGTGGGGCGTGGCTTCTGAGATGACTATAGAGACACGTGATCCTATATAGAAGGATCTCTATGATAATTCCAGGGAGAAGAACGGTCAGCTGTGTTTACAACATCCGATCGTCCTTCTCTCTCAGCAAGGAACAATCGCCGGTGTCAGGCAGCAATCGGAGCCGTCTGACACATGCATCGGCTTCCCCACTGATGAGCGGGGGTGGGAGCACACCGCTGGCGGCATGCGCTCGCCCCCCGACTGCCTCCAGGCAAACAACGTAGCGGTACATTGTTGTGTCTGTAAGAGCCGCTCTGCCGATGTACTTATACAGGGTACGGTCAGCAAGTGGTTAATAATGATAAAAGTGCGAAGATCAGATAAAAAACTCCCATTTCTGAGCGCCTCCAGCGGTAGAACTACATTGGTGTGTAGACTGTCTGATAATAGCGCTCCGCAGTAGCGTGCGTTCCACCAGGACGTCCGGGGGAGGGGGAACACAAAGTGGAACGCACGCTACTGCGGAGCGCTATTATCAGACAGTCTACACACCAATGTAGTTCTACCGCTGGAGGCGCTCAGAAATGGGAGTTTTTTTATCTGATCTTCGCACTTTTATCATTATTAATAAAGATTGAAGAGTAATGAGGAGAAGGTGAATATACCAAATCCCACAGACACAGCGCTCCCTATAAATTCAAATCACCAGATACAATAATGGCGGCCAGACCTATTATTGTTAGCTAAATAAATATCCTCTATATATAATCAGGGATATATAAATAATGGGAGGGGGGGTTGGGTTCAATTAGTAAGTAAATGAAGTAAATAAAAAGGTGGAGTACATAAATACCCTATGAATGGTCAGGGATAGGAGAGTGATGGAGAGAATTATAATATAGACAAATGAAATAAAAATAATAAGTGATATATATATATATATACAGTGGGTACGGAAAGTATTCAGACCCCCTTAAATTTTTCACTCTTTGTTATATTGCAGCCATTTGCTAAAATCATTTAAGTTGATTCTTCTTCCTCATGAATGTACACATAGCACCCCATACTGACAGAAAAACACAGAATTGTTGACATTGTTGCAGATTTATTAAAAAAGAAAAACTGAAATATCACATGGTCCTAAGTATTCAGACCCTTTGCTGTGACACTCATATATTTAACTCAGGTGCTTTCCATTTCTTCTGATCATCCTTGAGATGGTTCTACACCTTCATTTGAGTCCAGCTGTGTTTGATTATACTGATTGGACTTGATTAGGAAAGCCACACACCTGTCTATATAAGACCTTCCAGATCACAATGCATGTCAGAGCAAATGAGAATCATGAGGTCAAAAAAACAAACAGGGTAAAAATAAAAAATAAAAGATAAATAGGAAAAAAAATTAAAGCGCCCCATCCCCGATAGCTCGCGTGTAGAAGCAAACGCATACACAAGTCGCGCCCACATATGTAAACGGTGTTCAAACCACACATGTGAGGTATCGCCGCGATCGTCAGAGTGAGTGAAATAATTTGAGCCCCAGACCTCCTCTGTAACACTAAACTGGTAACCTGTAGAAATTTTTAAATTGTCACCTATGGGGATTTTTAAGTACCAATATTCATCGCCATTCCACGAGCGTGCGCAATTTTAAAGCATGACATGTTAGGTTTCTATTTACTCGTTGTAACATCATCTTTCACATTATATAAATATTATATATATATAAAATTGGGCTAACTTTATTGTTTTCTTATTTTTTTAATCAAAAAGTGAATTAAAAAAAAAAAAACTGCATTTGTAAGACAGCTGTGCAAATACGGTGTGATAAAAAATATTGCAACGATCTCCATTTTATTCTCTAGGGTCTCTGCTAAATATGTATATATAATGTTTGAGGGTTCTAAGTAATTTTCTAGCAAAAAAAATGATTTTAACTTGCAAACAACAAGTGTCAGAAATAGGCCCGGTCCAGAAGGGGTTAATTACAATTATAAAAAATATTATAAATAATAAAAATAATTACTAATAATTATAGAAATTATGATGTGATTTACTAATGATGAAATGAGATGACTAAGTGCTTATATGCTAATGTTAGGTTCTTTATATAATAACAGATTCTCTGTCTAGAATGACTTTACAGAAAGATGTTATTAGAAGAAATTGTTGTTCTCCGGATCCTTGGAAGGTCTTGTTGGGGAACATAGAGACAGTTGGTCTCCTTCTTCTACAATGAGGGATTTGGGAGTCTGGAGGTGGGACAAGCTGATAAGGTGTTCAGAGATAACAGAAATGAATGTCTCTTGTAATGAATGATGTGCTGCTTGTACAAATTCTTCACTGAATGATTTCATCTGTAAAATGTTGATGTTTGGGACAGTCCTCCATGACAACTGTCCAGGATTGGGGGGTAAAAGCCTCCAGTTTGATGAAGAGGTCAGATCCTTGGTCCACCTGCCATGTCTAAGGATCTCCGCCCACCTTCATCTCTCTACTTTCTAATCTTTACTTTTACTTTGTAACTCTTCTCTTCTAAATAAACTTCCAGAACCTTCACCGGGATCAGAGGTTGTCATTTCCTCATCACATTCCACAAGAACTTTGTAATCCCAATGGAACACATCCATCATTTTATTGGGACACACAAGGCTTCCTATGGTCAGGATTGTCCTACAATGTAACATTTTCCTATATATAAGACACAAACACATCACAGAATGGAACAAATATCTCTCCTTTGCTTGGTATGAGCAGTGTTCATGTTACTGGAGATAAGAGACTGATATATTTTCCCATGATCTGTGAACCCCCCCCCCTCCCCCGTGTTCCAATACAACCCCCGGAGCCCAGACAAAGAGGTATAAAATATATGCAAAGAAGACAACCAGCCCCAGAGTTTGGTAACAAGCCCCTCCCACTGGGGGAGGAGGTGTAGCTGGCCAGCTAAAACCTGTCCTAGGTTGGTAATATGACTTACATGTATATACAGCTAGACCTGCTAATAACCTCAATACAGTGCATATGTTTATATGTGAGAGACAAAAGCAGTTATTTACTGTGATTTATGTATGGATGTCATATAACAGTTGTATATTGTGTTCACAGAAGCAAAAGGAAAAAATCTGCCTGTAAGATTCATTGTATGCCTGTAAGGTAAGCTCAGACACAGCAGAATTGAAACCAGAAAGCACAGAGTTAAACTTTTATTACCCATCAGGAGTTTGTGGCCAATCACAGCCAATCTCACACTCAGCAAGAGTCTTAGCCAATCACAGCCAGCCTTACACTCATTTTTGTCTGGGAAAGTTCCCAGCACACAGCCAGCACTCATTACAGCAGAGGAAGGAAGCTGAACAGACCTATTTCCAGTCACAGTCAGTTTTATGGAAGCAAAGTGGCCAAAAATAGGTAATTAACCACTTAAGCCCCGGAAGATTTTACCCCCATTCCGACCAGGGGGTATTTTACGACTCGGCACTGTGTGACTTTAACTGACAATTGTGCGGTCATGCAATGTGGTACCCAAACGAAATTTACGTCCTTTTTTTCCCTCAAACAGAGCTTTCTTTTGGTGGTATTTGATCACCTGTGCGATTTTTATTTTTTGCGATATTAATAAAAAAAGTTTTGCAAAAAAATTACATTTTCAACTTTATCTTTTAAAAAATATCCAATATACTCAATTTATGTATTTTTTTTGGCCAAAATATATTTAGCTACATGTCTTTGACAAAAAAAATTCAATTAGCGTATTTTTATTGGTTTGCGCAAAAGTTATAGCGTCTACAAACTATGGTGTAAATACTGAAATTCACGCAGCTTTAATTTTTGACTGCCTATCTCATTTCATGAAGTGCTAAAATGGCAGGGCAGTACAAAACCCCCCCAAACTACCACTTTTTGGAAAGTAGACATCCTAAGGAATGTTCTGAGAGGCATGTTGAGCTCATTGAATATTTCATTTTTTTGTCACAGGTGTTTGAAAAATGACTAAAAAAATTTTTTTTTTTACACAAAGTTGTCATTGAAATGATATATTGCTCACACATGCCATGGGTATATGTGTAATTACACCCCAAAATATATTCTGCTGCTTCTCCTGAGTACAGAGATACCACATATGTGAGACTTTTTGGGAGCCTAGCTGTGTACGGGACCACAAAAACAAATCCCCACCATCAGAATTTCAAAGGGCGTACATTTTTCATTGCATTTTCTCACTACCTCTAACGGTTTAGGAGGCCCTGAAATGTCAAGATACCACAAAACCCCCCCAAATGACCCCATTTTAGAAAGTAGACACCCCAAGCTGTTTGTTGAGAGGCATGGTGAGTCCATGGAATATTTTATATTTTACCACAAGTTTTGGGAAAATTACTATTTTTTTTTTTTTATTTTATTTTTTTTACACAACGTTGTCACTAAAAGATAAAATTCTCACACATGACATGGGTATATGTGGAATGACACCCCAAAATACATTCTGCCACTTCTCCTGAGTATGGGGATGCCCCATGTGTGAGACTTTTTGGGAGTTTAGCTGTGTACAGGACCGCGAAAACCAATCAACACTCCCAGGTTTTCTAATGGCGTAAATTGTGCATGTCACCTCTGCACTACCTGTCACAGTTTTGGAGGCCCTAAAATTCCAAGATAGCACAAACCCCCCCCCCCCAAATGACCCCATTGTGGAAAGTAGACACCCCAAGCTATTTGCTGAGAGGCATGGTGAGTCCATGGAATATTTTATATTCTGCCACAAGTTCCGGGAAATACATATATATATATATATATTTTTTTTATTTTTTTTTTTTCACAAAGTTGTCAGTAAATGAAATATTGCTCACACATGCCATGGGTATATGTGAAATGACACCCCAAAATACATTCTGCTGCTTCTCCTGAGTACAGGGATACCCCATGTGTGAGACTTTTTTGCAGTCTAGCCGAGTACAGGACCCCGAAAACCAGTCCCCGCTTTCAGGCTTTCCAAGGGCGTAAATTGTTGATTTCACTCCTGACTACCTATCACAGTTTCGGAGGCCCTAAAATTCCAAGATAGCACAAAACACCCCCAAATGACCCAATTTTGGAAAGTATACACCCCAAGCTATTTGCTGAGAGGCATGGTGAGTCCATGGAATATTTTATATTTTGCCACAAGTTCCGGGTTTGTGCAATCTTGGCTTTTTATGGACTTCAAAAGTGTGATAGGTAGTAAGGAGTGAGATCAACAATTTACGCCCTTAGAAAGCCAAAAGGTGCGCATTGGTTTTCCGGGTCCTGTACGCGGCTAGACTGGCAAAAAGTCTCACACATGGGGTATCATTTTACTCAGGAGAAGCAGCAGAATGTATTTTGGGGTGTCATTTCACATATACCCATGGCATGTGTGAGCATTGTATCATTTACTGACAACTTTGTGTAAAAAAAAAAAAAAAAAAGATTTTCCCGAAACTTGTGGCAAAATATAAACTATTCCATGGACTCACCATGCTTCTCAGCCAGTAGCTTGGAGTGTCTACTTTGCAAAATGGGGTCATTTGGGGGGGTTTTGTGCTATCTTGAAATTTCAGGGCCCCTGAAACTGTGACAGGTAGTCAGGGGTAAAATCAGCAATTTACGCCATTAGAAAACCTGAAGATGCGGATTGGTTTTCGGGGTCGCGTACACAGATAGGCTCCCAAAAAGTCTCACACATGGGGTATCCCTGTACTCAGGAGAAGCAAAAGAATGTATTTTGGGGTGTCATTTCACATATTCCCATGGCATGCATGAGCAATATATCGTTTAGTGACAACTTTCTGTAAAAAAACAAAAAAAAAAAAAATAATAATAATTTTCCTGAAACTTGTGGCAAAATATAAAATACTCCATGGACTCACCATGCCTCTCAGAAAAAAGCTTTGGGTGTCTACTTTTCAAAAAGGGGTCATTTGGGGGGTGTTTGAACTGTCCCGGCATTTTATGCTCAATCTTAGCCACACATCACCCACTCTTCTCACCACTTGAAAACCAAGCCTTTTCTGTGCCTTTTTGTTTACATGAAAAAATATTTTTTTTTTACTAGAAAATTACTTTGAACCCCCAAACATTATATATTTTTTTAAAGCAGAGGCCCTATAGAATAAAATGGTGGATGTTGCAAATTTTTTTGTCACACGGTATTTGCGCACAGATTTTCCAAACGCAATTTTTGTGAAAAAAATACATTTTTTTTTAATTTATTACACAAATACACTATATAATTCCAATTTTTTTGGTAAAATTTAAAAGATGATCTTATGCCGAGTTCATAGACACCTAACATGATATGCTTTAAAAATTGTGCATGCCTGCGCAGCGGCAAAAACATACGTACATTTTTAAAAACCTTTAAAAGTCTCTACAGGTTACCACTTTAGACTTACAGAGGAGGTCTACTGCACTCGATGCAGTAGAATTACTGCACTCGATCTGGCGATCGCATCGATACCTCACATGCATGCTGCAATTGCGGTTTACATATGACACTAGACCAACGCTTGCGTGCGCCATTGCGCGCAAGCACGGGGGGAAAGGGGGGGCTCAATTTATTTATTTTTTTTCTTTTTTCTTTTTTATGTTATTTTGACACCTTTCCTTTATTTTATTTATTTTTTTTTTAAATCATTTTTATTGTTATCACAGTGAATTTAAATATCCCCTATGATAGCAATCTGTGGTGACAGGTACTCTTTTTTAAAAAAATTGGGGTCTTTTAGACTCTAGATCTCTCCTCTGACCTTAACGCATCTGACCACACCAAAATTGGTGTGATAAAATACTTTCCCAATTTCCCAATGGCCCTGTTTATTTCTGGCGAAACAGAAGTCATAAAATGCTCGTAGCCTCCGGCATCTTAGCCCATAGAGATGATTGGAGCCATTCTCATCTCATCTCCAATTAGCTCTATGGTTAGATAATTGAACCACCGGCTGCACTCTCGGGTTAACCGGTGGGACAGGAGAGCCCGAGAAAAACCACGGAAGGCTGCGGAAGGCGGCGGTGGGGGGGTGGAGGCCCCTCCCACTGCATGTAAAAGCAGTCTAGCGGCCAATTACTTGCTAGGATTACTTTTACATGTAAGCCGACCGCTGGCTGTAAAAAACGATACCAAGATGATGCCTAAATCTGCAGGCATCATCCTGGTATAACCACTCAAAGTCCAGCAACGTACCAGTACATTGCTGGTCCTTGTTTGGTATATAGGTTTTTTTTTTTTTCATGCAGCCTGTGGGCTGAACGGAAAAAAAGAGAACCTATCAGAAATCAGCACAAGAATAATGCGTAGTATTACTCATCATTAACCGCCCAAACAACCACCCACTGAATTTAATGATGGGTATACACGACACTATCCACGTATACCAAAATAGGATTTTAACTGCAGTGCTGAAATCAGAAAATCACCACAGCTGCTATCAGCAAAGGTATCCATATATGCTGAGCGCAAACACTGTTTGTGTCAGAATATATAAAATCAATGCGTGGTAGCCGACGAGTACCTGCAAGAGAAACAGGTCACAAAAGAATGAAAAAACAAACAAAGTACATTAAAAAAAAGTACATTAGGAAGAGTAGGACATATAAAATGACTGACACAACAAAAGTTTTTGGATTCTCATCATTAACCGCCCAAACAACCACCCACTGAATTTAATGATGGGTATACACGGCACTATCCACGTATACCAAAATAAGATTTTAACTGCAGTGCTGAAATCAGAAAATCACCACAGCTGCTATCAGCAAAGGTATCCATATATGCTGAGCGCAAACGCTGTTTGTGTCAGAATATATAAAATCAATGCGTGGTAGCCGACAATTACCTGCAAGAGAAACAGGTCACAAAAGAATGAAAAAACAAACAAAGGACATTGAAAAAAGTATAGTAGGAAGGAGTAGAAGGACATATAAAATTACTGACACAACAACAGTTTTTGGATCCTTTTATTTTTCTTTCTAACTGTTCCTTGATTTGGGACTGCGATCTTCTGCGATCTTCTCTTCCAGCTTGGGTCTCTCAAAATGTCGATGGACATCCAACATCCTTCGAGACCCTGTGTTTGTGTGCCCTACACTGTGTCGTGCTGTACCCTACGCCAATACTCCACTAGTGTATGGTAGCGCTCGAAACATTCCCCCGATGCAGAGACCAGGTTGGTCAGGACATTTGGGACAATAATAGCGGGTGTCACGCCTAAATCCGCGCCTGCTACAGACACGACATCTTCTTTGGGGCCATCTTTGGGTAGGGGTACTCGGGAGGGCATAAGGAAAATGCCTCTCATGCAGCCGGCTCACTGCATCTGGAAGGGGAAGTTGGGCAGGCATGCCTCCTGGGTACAGGTAGGCAAGGATGATCTCTTCCTGGAATTCCCGGAAAGATCCAGTTCGTCCTGATGTACTGTATAGGACAAAGGCGTTCAGCATCGCCAATTGGAATAAATACAGACACTTTTTTGTACCAGCGTCTGGCTTTACAGACAACTAAATACGGCGCCAAAATCTGGTCGTTAAGGTCCACCCCTCCCATATTAAGGTTATATTCGTGGACACAGAGGGGTTTCTCCACAACGCCAGTTGCCGTAGTGATTTGGATTGTCGTGTCTGCGTGAAGGGAGGACAGAACATAAACATCCCGTGTATCCTTCCACTTCACCGCAAGCAATTTGTCCGTTTTCAAGCAGGCTCTCGCCCCCCGACTAAGACGGGAATCTACAAGCCGTTGGGGGAAGCCCCGGCGATTAGGTCGCACGGTGCCACATGCGCCAATTTGTAATTCGAGCAGGTGACTAAATAGTGGCACGCTTGTGTAAAAGTTGTCCACGTACAAATGGTACCCCTTTCCGGATAAGGGTGACACCAAGTCCCAAACGATCTTACCGCTGCTACCTATGTAGTCTGGGCAGTTGGGGGGCTCCACAGTGCTATCTTTTCCCTCATAGACCCGGAAACTAACTGTATAGCCTGTGGCCCTGTCACACAATTTATACAGTTTGACCCCGTATCTGGCACGCTTGCTGGGGAGGTACTGTTTCATAGCAAGGCGGCCAGTAAATTTAATCAGGGACTCGTCAACGCAGACAACTTGTTCGGGGGTAAACAAGGCTGCAAACCGCTGATTGAAGTGGTCTATGAGGAGCCGAATTTTGTGGAGCCGATCGTATGCAGGGTCTCCCCGAGGACGACAGATTTCATTGTCGCTGAAATGCATAAATCGCAGAATTTGCTCATATCTCGCCCTGGACATGGAGGCAGAGTACATGCGCATATGGTGAAGTGGGCTAGTGGACCAATATAGCCGCAATTCACTCTGTGTAGTTATGCCCATGTGGAGGGAAAGGCCCAGAAAGATCTTAAATTCGGAAACCGTTAAAGGTTTCCAGCCGAATGGTCTGGCAAGGGGCGAATTTGGGTTGGCGGCGATGAATTGTTGTGCATATAAATTTGATTGATCCACAATAGATCTGAAAAGATCTTCCGTGAAGAACAGCTCAAAAAAGTTCAGGGGCGTAAAACCAGCTGTCTCCACGTGGATTCCAGGTTGGGCGGTGAATGGGGGAAGTACTGGCGCTGTGGAATCTGTGGGTTGCCAATTAGGAAATGCCAGCGCATCAGGGAGGGCACTATGGGCTCTACGGGCCTGTCTTCGAATACGCGGTGGCTGCGGGCCACTACTTGTGCTAGCCACCACACCAGCTTCAACTGCACTTAGGGGACTCGCCACATCACCAGGTGTTACTGCAGTGCTGGTTGTACTAGGTCCAGGGTGTACTAGGCCGCTGGCGCTTGCCAGGTCGCCAGAAGGATGAGCGGCACTAGTAACCACACTCTGCTCCATACGAGCACCCTGCGATTCCTGCATCTCAACAACTCCAGAATGGGGTCGGGTACGCCTGGGTCTAACAGGGACCCATCTGTCGTCGGAGCTATCTGTCAGGGAGCCGCTGCCGTCATCAGGTTCATATACTGACACTAATTCGGTCATTGTAGCTTCCCCATCGCTATCAGATGACACGGTCAGCATATAACTGAGAACCTCTTCATCACTGTACGAACGTTTAGACATTTTGGTAACTAAATTTACCCGTACAGTGATGCGACTCACAGGTAATAAAAGCACCTGGTTGTCGAAGACTATTTCAAGCGCTACCAAAAAAACTGCTAATGCTAGCAGGGATCAGGCCTGACTCTGCTAACACAGCGGTTTTGTGTCTTGTGTTTTTTTACAAGTGACAGTAATCTATTGATTACTACACTTGCCTGGGTGAAAGGGTTAAACGCAGGTGCTGGCAGGAATCAGTGCTGATCGTGCAAACACCGCGTTTTGGGAACCCTAAACTATGGGGGCGCTAGTATAGTTCTGATCAGATCAGATATTGATCTGTTCAAACACTATACTAGAAATGGAAGTGTATGTGCGTGCGTGCGTGCGTGCGTGTGTGGCAATCAAGGGGTTACTTCTAAACTATGCGCCGGGGATCTGGGGGGGGGGGTGGCGGGGACCCTAAACCTCCTTTGGGAGTTTTACAGTATATTATGTGTGTATTAGTGCTAATGTGACAGAGGGTGTAGGGGTTAACTGGATGTGATCAGGGGGGGATCAGGGGGTTAAATCTTTATTGGAAGGGGCTGGCGGGTATCCTAAGGATAAAAGGAACGGTGGCAAGCGCTAAACCTGGTCACAAGTCACACTTATACGGGTATATAGAAAATGCTATATACTGTATACGGTGTGTGTTGTGGCAGGGGGTGTAGGGGTGATCAGGGGGGGATCAGGGGATTAAATCTTTATTGGGCGGGTGGCGGGGACCCTAAACCTCCTTGGGACAGAAACTTAGTCGCCTGCGCTAATTCTGATCACAATCACACTAATACAAAAATACAATAACACCGTACATTGCGTTTGTATTAGTGCTGATGTGACAGAGGGTGTAGGGGTTAACTAGCGGTGATCAGGAGGGGATCAGGGGGGATCAGGGGCTCAAATCTTTATTAGGGGGGGGTGGTGGGTAATTCAAGTGGAAAAGGGGGGGTCGCAAGCGCTAGACCTGACCACAAATCACACTTATACGGGTATATAGCAAAATGCTATATACTGTATACGGTGTGTTATGGCAGGGGGTGTAGGGGTAATCAGGGGGGGGTCAGGGGCTTAAATCTTTATTGGGCGGGTGGCGGGGACCCTAAACCTTCTTGGGACAGAAAATTAGTCGTCTGCGCTAATTCTGATCACAATGACACTAATACAAAAATACAAAAATACCGTATATTGCGTTTGTATTAGTGCTGATGTGACAGAGGGTGTAGGGGTTAACGGCGGTGATCAGGGGGGGTTCAGGGGGGATCAGTGGGTTAAATCTTTATTAGGGGGGGTGGGGGGTAATTTGAGTGGAAAAGGGGGGGTCTCAAGTGCTACACCTGTTCACAAATCACACTTATACAGGTATATAGGTATATGCTATATGCTGTATATAGTGTGTGTTGTGTCAGGTGCTGTAGGGGTTAATCGGGGGGGGGGGGGGGGCGATCGGGGGTGAAATGTGCCTATCTAGCTGTGTGTGGGTGCTTGGTGCAATTACTCACAGTTAGATGTGCTCTCCTCTCACGCTGGATCCAAAAAGACCGTTGTGGGGGGAGGGCACATCTCCTCTAAGCCTGTGTTTACATTACACAGGCTTAGAGGATGATCTGATTGGGCAGGACCGATCAACAGGTCCAGACCAAAAATGATTGGCCTGGACCTGATGACTGATCGGTTCTGAACCCAATCGAGCCATCGGTGGTGGCGGGGGCGCGCAGGAGGGCGCACAGGGCCGGCAAAAAGTGCTGACGTAGGCCTACGTCAGTTTGCCTGGCCGGGGCTG
Organism: Pelophylax lessonae; assembly: GCF_965119305.1. NCBI lineage: Eukaryota > Metazoa > Chordata > Amphibia > Anura > Ranidae > Pelophylax > Pelophylax lessonae. The sequence goes on along the minus strand of NC_138768.1, from coordinate 891,725,939 downwards.
AGTGCCGACGTAGATCGTCGTGCGCCGGTCTTTAAGTGGTTAACTAGGAAATAACTTTACCAAATACTCAGACTAAATATTCGTTCAAGTTAACTGGGTTCTAGAAAGTATTACTGCCAGAGATAATTGAATCAGTGCAGAATGATTTCACCTCCCAATGAGATCCAGTCCAGTGCTGGCTTCAGGCAAAGCCCTTATCTTATAATGCTGTATAATGATGCTGAAAAGAGGTCTTAAGGCCCGTACACACGTACCGATCGTCGGCATACAAACGTCGGTGGACGAAGGATCTGCCGATTGTACGCGTGTTAGTATGGTGCCTCCGACAGATGTCTGCGCACAATCCGCGGACAAAAGTCTTTCGTGCAAACATGAAAATATTTGTATGCCGACACCAGAACGGACGATTGTTCGCCAGTCAGTACACAATTCGGCCGACAGACCGCAGATTTGCAAGACTGGGCATGCTCAGAAAATAGAAAACACAGGGAAAGTTAACCATTACATGACATCACTTCTGCAGTCGGCGGACAAAATTCTTGTGCTGTCCTTGTGCTGTCTTTGCACTTTTCAGCAGACACCGACATCCCGGGGAGAAAAGAGGAACATTTGTAAGCCGACCATCGGTACGTGTGTACGGGGCTTCAGAGTTAGAGGCTCACCATGCTCTCCCTGCAGCTATGGTTCCTCCTTCTCCTTCCCCAGCCAATAACCACATCATACAACGTTGCCTGATACAGTGCCAGACCAAACCATCACACAGGAAAAGGAGGGGGGCAAAGAAGAAAAGTCTTCCCTGACCTCGCTGTGCCAGCTCTCCTTACTCTTCTCGGGGTATGGTATTCCCCGAGAAGAGTAACGAGAGCTGGAGGAGCGAGGTCAGGGAAGGCTTTTCTTCTTTGCCCCCCTCCTTTTCCTGTGTGATGGTTTGGTCTGGCACTGTATCAGCGTTGGTTATTGGCTGCGCTGGGGAAGGAAGGAACCATAGCTGCGGGGAGAGCATGCACAAGTACAGTGAGTCCTTACATCATAGAGTTCCCCGCACCCAATGCAGCCCTCTAGTAGGGATGAGCTCCCCTTTATTTGGACAGAAATTTGCTTGTTTGGGGGTTTGATTGAAGGACTTTCAGTCCACATGGCATGAGCTGAACATTATACACGGTATCAGGTTCTTCTATGGTGACCGTTACTTTCACCTCTCGTCTACGTGGGAATTTTGCTTATTATTGACAAACTATATCTTCAGTTAATCATTCACTTGGTTGTGAAACTCACAGAATGACAATTCAGGTGTACACTCGCTTATCTCTGAGGTTGGCGTAACGTTGTAAATCCCATCTCTGGTTTTGGCTGTGATAAACCTGAAGATCTATTATGTGATTATATTTTATATTGAGGAAGCCCCTCAGAAATCATGAATTACAAAGCATTACAGAGCAGGGGTGTCCACAATTCCCAAAGCCTGCTACACACTATCAGTTTTTATTTTTTTTAATTAACAGCTCCTATTGGAGTCACTGTACTAACAATCCAATGTTAGTCCAGCAATCTCCCTGCTGAGCTATTGTGTTTTGACAGAGGGATCCCCCCCCCCCCCCATCCCCTCCAGAACATTCCAGTCAGAGCGCTGATCAGGAGCTGGTCGGCTACTGGTTTTCCAGCATGCTCGTCCAACAGAAGTCGGCTGAATGGCCGAGTTCTGTCAGACTGCTGCCATGCACACGGGCCAAATGTCGCCTGGCATGCGGCCTGTGTGTACTAGGCTTAAGCAAAGGCCGGTAACAGTGAAAATGCCTCAGACTTGGTGATCAGTGGGGGTAAATGCCTGTGGGCAGTAGGAAAAGGAATATTACCTCAACATTGGTAACAGTGGCGGCTGGTGCTCAAAATTTTTGGGGGGGGCGCAAAAAGAAAAATGTAATCTGTATTGCTTCGCGCCAAAAAACGCAGTAAAAAAATTGCGTGACTTTGAAGCTGTGCCCCCTTCAATGCAATGAACACTGTGCTGTGCCCCCTTCAATGCAATAAACACTGTGCTGTGCCCCCTTCAATGCAATAAACACTGTGCTGTGCCCCCTTCAATGCAATGAACAATGTGCTATGCCCCCTGCAATGCAATGAACACTGTGCTGTGCCCCCTTCAATGCAATGAACACTGTGCTGTGCCCCCTTCAATGCAATGAACACTGTGCTGTGCCCCCTTCAATGCAATGAACACTGTGCTGTGCCCCCACAATGCAGAGTTCAGCGTGCATGCCCCTTTCAATGCAGAGCGCCACAGCATTGTACCCCAATGATTGCAGAGTGCCCACAGCATTGTCCCCCAATGATTGCAGAGTGCCCACAGCATTGTACCCCAATAAATGCAGAGTGCCCACAGCATTGTACCCCAATGATTGCAGTGCCACAGCATTGTACCCCAATAAATGCAGAGTGCCCACAGCATTGTACCCCAATGATTGCAGAGTGCCACAGCATTGTACCCCAATGATTGCAGAGTGCCCACAGCATTGTACCCCAATAAATGCAGAGTGCCCACAGCATTGTACCCCAATGATTGCAGAGTGCCCACAGCATTGTACCCCAATGATTGCAGAGTGCCACAGCATTGTACCCCAATGATTGCAGAGTGCCCACAGCATTGTACCCCAATAAATGCAGAGTGCCCACAGCATTGTACCCCAATGATTGCAGAGTGCCCACAGCATTGTACCCCAATGATTGCAGAGTGCCCACAGCATTGTACCCCAATGATTGCAGATTGCCACAGCATTGTACCCCAATGATCGCAGAGTGCCCACAGCATTGTACCCCAATAAATGCAGAGTGCCCACAGCATTGTACCCCAATGATTGCAGAGTGCCCACAGCATTGTACCCCAATGATCGCAGAGTGCCCACAGCATTGTACCCCAATGATTGCAGAGTGCCACAGAATTGTACCCCAATGATTGCAGAGTGACACAGCATTGTACCCCAATAAATGCAGAGTGCCACAGCATTGTACCCCAATGATTGCAGAGTGCCCACAGCATTGTACCCCAATAAATGCAGAGTGCCCACAGCATTGTACCCCAATGATTGCAGTGCCACAGCATTGTACCCCAATAAATGCAGAGTGCCCACAGCATTGTACCCCAATGATTGCAGAGTGCCACAGCATTGTACCCCAATGATTGCAGAGTGCCCACAGCATTGTACCCCAATAAATGCAGAGTGCCCACAGCATTGTACCCCAATGATTGCAGAGTGCCCACAGCATTGTACCCCAATGATTGCAGATTGCCACAGCATTGTACCCCAATGATTGCAGAGTGCCCACAGCATTGTACCCCAATGATCGCAGAGTGCCCACAGCATTGTACCCCAATGATTGCAGAGTGCCACAGAATTGTACCCCAATGATTGCAGAGTGCCACAGCATTGTACCCCAATGATTGCAGAGTGCCCACAGCATTGTCCCCCAATGATTGCAGAGTGCCCACAGCATTGTACCCCAATAAATGCAGAGTGCCCACAGCATTGTACCCCAATGATTGCAGTGCCACAGCATTGTACCCCAATAAATGCAGAGTGCCCACAGCATTGTACCCCAATGATTGCAGAGTGCCCACAGCATTGTACCCCAATGATTGCAGAGTGCCCACAGCATTGTACCCCAATGATTGCAGAGTGCCCACAGCATTGTACCCCAATGATTGCAGTGCCACAGCATTGTACCCCAATAAATGAAGAGCGCCACAGCATTGTCCCCCAATGATTGCAGAGTGCCCACAGCATTGTACCCCAATGATTGCAGAGTGCCCACAGCATTGTACCCCAATAAATGCAGAGTGCCCACAGCATTGTACCCCAATGATTGCAGAGTGCCCACAGCATTGTACCCCAATGATTGCAGAGCGCCACAGCATTGTCCCCCAATGATTGCAGAGTGCCCACAGCATTGTACCCCAATGATTGCAGAGTGCCCACAGCATTGTACCCCAATAAATGCAGAGTGCCCACAGCATTGTACCCCAATGATTGCAGAGTGCCCACAGCATTGTACACCAATGATTGCAGAGTGCCACAGCATTGTACCCCAATGATTGCAGAGTGCCCACAGCATTGTACCCCAATAAATGCAGAGTGCCCACAGCATTGTACCCCAATGATTGCAGTGCCACAGCATTGTACCCCAATAAATGAAGAGCGCCACAGCATTGTCCCCCAATGATTGCAGAGTGCCCACAGCATTGTACCCCAATGATTGCAGAGTGCCCACAGCATTGTACCCCAATAAATGCAGAGTGCCCACAGCATTGTACCCCAATGATTGCAGAGTGCCCACAGCATTGTACCCCAATGATTGCAGAGTGCCCACAGCATTGTACCCCAATAAATGCAGAGTGCCCACAGCATTGTACCCCAATAAATGCAGAGTGCCCACAGCATTGTCCCCCAATCAATGCGGAGTGCAGCGTGCGTGCTCCCTTCAATTTAATGCACTTACCTGGCGGCGGCGGGTTCTTCCCTCCTCGATCCAGTCCGTCCTCTCTGCGGCGGCGGGAAGGAGAGCGGCTTCTCCCTCGTCCTCCGAGCGGCGGTGACGGTGAGTGACTGACTCACGCACCGGCACCGCCCCCATTGTGACGTCAGGGATCGGATGTCCTGGATGATGATTGGTCCAGGCTGGAGACTGGACCAATCACAGCCAGGATATCCGAAAGTGGGGGTGTCCAATCGCAAGGACTTGCGCTCGGGTTACGCCCCCAGAAGGCAGCCGATCGGCGCCTCTTCTGGGACGTAAACCCCAACCCCCCCCCCCCACCCCAAGCCACCACTTTCATTACAGAGGCCGGCGAACCCAATTTTTTTTTTGTAAAACATTATTTGTTCGCTTTGTCATTTTTTTTTCTTTTTTTTAGGGGTAGGGGGCGGCGCCCTGGCGCCCCCTATGCACGGGCCGCCACTGATTGGTATTAGTGGAAAGAATAATCTCTATTGTTGGTATCAGTGAGAGGTATGGTGCCCCATCATTGATATCAGTGAGAGGTATGGTGCCCCATCATTGATATTAGTGAGAGGTATGGTGCCCCATCATTGATATCAGTGAGAGGTATGGTGCCCCATCATTGATATTAGTGAGAGGTATGGTGCCCCATCATTGATATCAGTGAGAGGTATGGTGCCCCATCATTGATATTAGTGAGAGGTATGGTGCCCCATCATTGATATTAGTGGGAGGTATTGTGCCCCATCATTGATATCAGTGGGAGGTATTGTGCCCCATCATTGATATTAGTGAGAGGTATGGTGCCCCATCGTTGATATTAGTGAGAGGTATGGTGCCCCATCATTGATATCAGTGGGAGGTATGGTGCCCCATCATTGATATCAGTGGGAGGTATTGTGCTTCATCATTCGAATTGCCAGACTTTTGGGAGAGGAATGTTGTCCCATTCTTGCCTGATATAGGATTCTAACTGCTCAACAGTCCTGGGTCTTCATCGCATTTTTAATTTCAAGATGCGCCAAATAATTGGTGAAAGGTCTGGACAGCGGGGAGCCAGTTAAGCCCCCGGACTCTTCTACTACGAAGCTATGCTGTTGTCATAGATGCAGTATGCGATTTAGCATTGTCCTGTCATCTGAATGTGAGCATATACTGCTCTAAATCCTGGAGAAATGTTTCAGTATTAGTGGTGCCTTTCCAGATGTGCAAGCTGCCCATTCCATTTGCACTAATGCCCCCCCCCCCATACCATCAGAAATGCCGGCTTTTGAAATGAGCGCTCATAACAAGCTGGAAGGTCCCTCACCTCTTTAGTCCAGAGTATGCGGCACCCATGGCTGCCAAAAATATTTTCTTTTTTAACCAAACATTTTTATTGAAGGAAAATAAGTCATACAAATTGAAACTGTAACATTTCCAGCAAACAACATTATGAACTGTTTTTACCACCATAAGGTTTGTCAGTTTAACAAGCGGTGCTAGAAATCATAATACAAAATGTTGAAACCTAGCGAAGATAGGAACACCTCTTACTACATATCACCCTCAGGGCAATCTTCTTATCCGCTGGACTGCTCGGGGAGTTGTGCCAGGAGGATTAGTATTATTAGGGAGTTACCTGTCACCCCAACGGGCTCAAGCTGTGATCAGGCATCTCCAGTGCTTGCTGTTAGGAGTGGGGTCCGCCACAGCCCGCCACAGCCTGCCTCCTAATCCTGGATCGTTACCAATCTAAGTATCAGCTATATCCCCGAGGCGTAATACCTGTCAAGGTGTACCGCTTGTTGCCGAGCGAATATCTCACTAAAACAAAAGTCAGTGTAAAAGTTGTAAAGGAGCACCTGGTATTAAGGAGGGTGGGTAGAACCGGGGAGGGTGGGGTGGGGGTGGAGGGGAGAGGAGTAGAGAAGGGCCACCTACCACTAGAGGGTGGTCAGTTCCTTAGAGAACTATTAGGTTTTATGTGAGAGCCTGAGTAGTTCCAGTCATAGTGAATGAAACATTAAACAACATCAGAGGATTGTATCGCTCATGCGTTTTTTGTTAGTGAATGGATTTGCAGCTGCAGAATTATTACACTCAGTAGTCATGTAGAGAATGTGTTGAACAACATATCCAACTCTCAGGACTTCATCACTGTGTACAGCCTGTTATGCAAATATACATACACTCAATATGATGTTCCTGGAGTGATAGAATGTATATGATAGAATAGAGGTGAGAGACAGGCAATAGAATGGTGAGCACTTAGTAGTAGTATTCAGGAGAGTGGTAGGTGATGATAGTATGCAGATAGGTTTTAGCAATCATGTATAGTAACAGGTGGTAGGCAGGGCCGGATTAAGAGCATCATGGGCTTGGTGCTGAGGATTTTGAAGGGCCTTAAGGGCCGTGCCTTGGCATGCACCCAGAGGAGGAAGGGTGCAGCCATGCATGCCTAATTCAACATGGGATGCTGTCTCTGAAGCCCATAAACACATCCATGCATCGGCAACTGTCCCTCCTTGTCCGGCCTTCGTGCTGTGTGGGGAGGTTCTGAGGAAGCTGCCTGGGGAAGCAAGCATAGAAGCCAGACTTCTGTGTTTACAAGTGACAGAAGAGCGGTAACAGTGAATATGGCCAACCCGGGGCCTATATAAAAGGTAGGGGCCTGGAGCTGCAGCTCCAATAGCCCCTACGTTAATCTGGCCCTGGTGGTAGGGGACAGCAGATGAAGTATGCAAGAGAGAGTAACCTAGTGCAATGATAGGTGATGGTAGTCCCAAGAGCTAACAGTCTATGCAGATGATAGAAATAGCTTAGATAGTAATAGTCCCTTTAGTATGCAGTAGTAGATAGTGAAAGTTAGGTTGAGGAAGGAATCCCCTGCGGGGTACTTATCACTAGATGGGTTAGTAGTAGCAAGGTCCAAGAGTAATGGAGTAATCCGGTAGCGAGATACTGGATCGGTAGCGAGGTTCCGGTCTTGTTCAGGCAAGGGGAATAGCTTGAAGCTCCGGCAGCATTGGACAAGACAAGGCAACATGCGGTTTGAACGAGCAATGAGTGAGAGAAAGCCGGCGATTGAAATAGCCGCTCATAGAGGCGCCCGGCGATGATGTCATTGCCCTTAAAGGTGTATGCGTTCCATTTGGATAGCAAGATGGGACGCAATATTAAGAGAGAAATGTGGAAATAAGGGTACCAGAGGTACCAGAACATTACAAGGTTACAGTGAGCCAAGTGTCCCAACGCTTGTGGAACACAGGGGCCCTTCCTTCTTCATAAGCTAGCATTCTTTCCATTTCACAGTGCAAATTTACTCTCTTTGTGATGTCTGTTAGGCTAGGGAGTGAGGGTGATCGCCAATGTTTGGCCAGAGCTATTCTGGTGGCAAATAGAATATGTGCTATCACCGTTCTACTATGAGGAGGAAGGTCATCTATGCCAATGCTCAGAAGTGCTAGTGCTGGGCTCAAAGCGCAGGTCTTCCCAGTTACTTGTTTAATCAGGGAAAAGATTGCCCTCCATAGTGGCTGGATCTTCTGACAGTGCCAGAGAACATGAGGTAGATTCCCCCTCTCCTGACATTCTCTCCAACATAATGGAGAAATGCTCGAATCCATCTCATGCAATCTGGAGGGAGTCATATAGTATCTATGCAGTATCTTTTGAGCATTATTCCAGTGGTCTACACATGCAGAGGAACGAGCATTGATCCTGAAGGCAGCCAGCCATTGGGCTATGTGGAATGATTGATGCAGATTGTGTTCCCACATTATCATAGACTGAGATTTATGCAGGATTGTATGTTGGGGTCTAAGCTTTTAAGTAAGTATTTCCATATTGGAAGCGGTATGCAGAGAGAAGGGAGAGTGTTGGTTCTTTTAAATGAGTTAATTTGGTGGAGGGTGAAATTGTCGAGCACACTAGGTTCGGGATGGTGTCCTAGAGAAAGTTTATCCCTTGCTTTTTCCAGGGGATTGTAGATATATCCAGAATTAGAAAGGGGTAAGCTGCTAGGGCGTGAATAATGTCCTGCATATAGTATTGCCAAAGTTAAGTTTAACCACTTTACCACCGGAGGATTTTCCTGCTGTAAGTCCAGGCCACTTTTTGCGATTCGGCACTGTGCGAATTTAACTGACAATTGCGCGGTCGTGCGACACCGTACCCAAACAAAATTTACGTCCTTTTTTTCCCACAAACAGAGCTTTCTTTTGGTGGTAATTGATCACCACTGCGCTTTTCATTTTTTGCGATATTAGTAAAAAAAAGCGACAATTTTGAAAAAATAACAATATTTTTCTACTTTGACAGTTAAAAAATATCCAATATATTACATTTTTGTCATATATTTTGGCCAAAATGTATTTAGCTACATGTCTTTGACAAAAAAATTATCAATGAGCGTATTTTTAACCGCTTTAAGACCGGAAGATTTTACCCCATTCCTGACCAGGCCATATTTTGTGTTTCGGCACTGCGTTACTTTAACGGACATTTGCGCGATGCTGTACCCAAATTAAATTGATGTCCTTTTTTCCCCCACAAACAGAGCTTTCTTTTGGTGGTATTTGATCACCTGTGCGATTTTTACTTGTTGTGCTATAAACAAAAAAAGAGCGACAATTTTGAAAAAATAAAAATATTTTTTACATTTTTTTATATGAAATTCCCCCCAAAAAATGTAAAAATCTAAATTTTTTAACATTTTAGGCCAATTTGTTTTCTGCTGCATATTTTTGATAAAAAAAAAAATCGCAATAAGCTGTGCAATAAAAGCTGTGCAATAAAAATGACACTGGCAGGGAAGGGGTTAACTTTTATTGGTGATCAAGGGGTTAATGTATACTTGGTGCTCACTGACGTGTGTGGGGGGAGGGGATTGTGTGACACAGACACAGATCGCAGGTTGAGCTATGCTGAATCCTGCAATCTGTCCCTGTCTGTCACTTAGGAGATCCGCCCGCTTTGTTTACACAGGTGGGCGGATCTCCACACTCGATTCCCCGACGATCGGGGAAGAGCGGTGGTGATCACCGCCGCTCCTCCCCTGGCCCGACTCCCGCTGTGACTGAATACAGTGGGAGCGAGCCTCCGGCGGCGTGCGCGCGCCGCCCACAAGGGGAGGAGTCCAGTGACGTAGGTCTACGTTGCTGGACATAACGAACAACTTTGCCGCAGTAGGCTCAATGTGAGCAGTCGGCAAGTGGTTAAGAAATTTCCTCCAGGTTGCAATAGTAGCTATAATTGTCGGATATTGTGGGCACCGTACTTTGTGATCCATACAAGAGGCTATTGCTAGGGCAGGGAGGTCATGCCCCTCTGTGACTTGCTGTTCTATTTGGTTCCACCAATTATCCTCTTGGCTCGAGAACCAGAATCTGGTTTGACTAAGTATTGCTGCATGATAATACGCTTGTGCATCTGGGAGACTCACACCACCTGTGTTTTTGGACTCATAGAGTTTGGACATCGAAATTCTGTTTTTTTTCCCATCCCATATAAATTGCCTCTATTTAGAAGCAAGTTTCTCAAAGAATAGTTGAGGGACTGGGATGGGGAGGGTCCTAAAAGAGTAAAGTAGTTTGGGGATAATTTGCATTCTATAAGCTGCTATCCTTCCCAGCCACGATAAATGTATTTTCTTGATTTGATGAAATTCAGCCTCAATGTGGGAAAGCAGTGGTATGAAATTGCATTTGTAGAGATTAGCTGTCGGGGAAGTTAGTTGGATACCGAGGTAAGTTATAGAGGGATTATCCCAGTTACATGAAAACAGGTATTTAAGTTCCGTCAGCAGGGCAGAGCATTTGCTCTTATTGACCTTATATAGGGAAACCATACTGAAGGTCTCAAGTAGTTGTTGGCAGTGGCGGTTTTAGGCATGGGCGAACGGGGAAGCCGCCCAGGGCGGCATCACCTGGGGGGCGGCACTCGGCACACGAACCTGGTGGAGGAAAAAAAATCATCTGTGCTAGCCTGTGCCGCTAAGCGGTTTTCTATACCTGCGCGGCTGCGCCGCCCCTGCTGCTGAAGGAGCAGCTGCCGCACAGAAGCTGAGCTGAGCGAATCATTCACGTAGCTGTTGCTTACACTGGGAAAGCTATGTGAGCCGCCCGATCGCGTCCTGCCAACCGATGACATCATCATCGGTTGCTAAGGGCCGGTCTAAAGTTCGCACAGCTTGCTGGGATCAGGGGTCGGCAAGGTGTCTGCACACGGACACTGGTGTCCGTGAGCGGTCCTTGCAGTGTCCGCTGCGCCGGTCCGCAACTCTGAGTCTCACTCTGCGGCCGTCTGCTGAAAAGAATCTCTGCTCAGTCAATCCTCAATCCTCAGGCCTCCCTCGGGTTGTCCGCTCCGGCCTCCTGTTCGGATCTAGCTCTTGGCACCACCTGCAAACTGGAGTAGTGATGGAGACTGGAGAGAGACCTGCGTGCGCGGCTGCGCAGTGATCTCTCTGTGACTGACTCTGGGCCCTGGGCTGGCTGGGGGAGGGACTGTCTGACTGTCCAGCGCGGGAGAAGAAAAGGAGGACGGTAACGGTAGGTTGTGGTGGACTCACTGGACTGGAGGTCTGGGAACCCTGCTTGGCCTGCTTTAAGGGGGATCTATGGGGAACCTGGGATCATGGCTGACCTGCCTGCCATTGCCTGCTCTAAAGGGGTATTTATAAATATGGGGGACCCTCACCCTGGTCTAGGCCTGCTCTAATGGGGGATCTAGGGGGTTGCCTGCTCTAAAGGGGTATTTATAAATATGGGGGGACCCTCACCCTGGTCTAGGCCTGCTCTAATGGGGGATCTAGGGGGTTGCCTGCTCTAAAGGGGTATTTATAAATATGGGGGACCCTCACCCTGGCCTAGGCCTGCTCTAAAGGGGGATCTAGGGGGGCCCCCCTAGATCCCTTTTTAGAGCAGGCCTAGGCCAGGTTAAGGGTCCCCCATATTTAAAAATCCCCCTTTAGAGCAGGCAAGGGCAGGCAGGTCAGCCATCCCAGGTTCCCCACAGATCCCCCTTTAAAGCAGGTCAGGGTGAGGTGAGGGTCCCCCATATTTATACATCCCCCTTTAGAGCGAAAATGTCCGCCACAGCCTTGGTCCGTGCCTATCCCTGGCTGGGATGCGATACTTCCCACTCTTGTCGGAGTAGCCAGGGAGGCATGTGTACCAGTGTTAGAGAATAAAAACTGTGAAGAGTGCCTGAGCTGTCCGTAGAGTTGTCAGTAATGTGCAGAGCTGACGGTTAACAGAGCCCTGAATGGGGAGGCTTCTTCCAGCTCGCGGCGTCCTCCCGACATGAAAGTGAAAGTCAGCCAAGCAAGGAGGAGTCTGCAGCAGGCAGCTCAGTAGATCTGCATTTTTTTTTAAAAAGGCTACATGTATGTATCAGTGTGTGTATGTATGTACAGTGTTTCTCTGTGTGTTTGTGTATGTGCTGTAAGCAAGGCCCGAAGTAAAAAAAAAAAAAAAAAAAAAAAAAAAATAAGCGAAGGGCCTCATGAGGGGGTTTACTGGGCCACGGGCAGTCAGGGGTTAAGGACATCAGGCCATGTAGGTCAGGTCAGGGATTGGTCAGGGCAGTTCATAGGTGGGGTCTACAGTAGGGTAAGTGGGGGGGACTTACGGTCTTCCAGCACATTCCCTGTAGGCAGCAAGAAGAAAGGATCGGATCCCCTGTTTTTCTCCCTGGCTTGCTGCGGTTACCGGCTTTGATGGGGGACTTGGAGGCTTTTATCTCCCGGCTGCGGGAGGCGGCGGCGTCTCGTGGGACCCGGTGGCTGGAACGTCACCTGGAGGCGGCCATGGAGGAGGACATTGCGGAGGTGGGGGAGCGGCATTCCCGCGCTCGGCGGTCACGGCCGCCGGATCGCTACAGCCCGGACTTCTCCCCTGGAGCTCAGCGCCACGATGGGAGCCCCGGTGGGGACCCTCCAGGGCCACCGTCCCAGCGTTCGCTTGCTGTGGGCGGCGGGGCCTCTGGGAGGAATCCTCGGCGTCGGCGGAGCTCCAGTGGGCGGGGCCATTCTCGTACAGGGCCTCCGGCCCCGCCCGCTCGTCCGGATGCAGGAAGTGCAGCGGCAGCCCGTGGCGGTGATGACCGGCCGCCCGGGTCGGCTCGGCGGGGGAGAGGAACCAGCAGTCGCCCTGGCCAGTCGGGTGGAGCGGCCGGCACTGCTACACCGCGCACGTCCGGTGCGTCGGTGGCCCCGGAAGTGGATGCGGATGCTGGTCCCGGCGGAAAACGTCAGCGGAAGTCGGTGGGAGACGTCAGTTCCGGTCATCGGCGGGGGGGGGAGGTGGAGCGGAGTGCCCCCCCTGCGCTTGCTGTTTCCAGGTCGGTCGTGGTAGAGGAAGATCCGGAGGTCCGGTCGGAGGGCGAGCTGTCCAGTTCCGAGGAGGGAAGTGCTCCTGGTCCGTCATCTGCTGTGGCTGCGGGACCCGCGGCCGCGGGGTCCCAGTCAGGTGAGCCTTTATCTTTGCACCCTTTGTCTGTCCGGTCTGCTTTGTCTGCGTTGGTGGGGGCGTTGGGGGTGGAGCAGAACCGGGGGGGGGCCGCGGTGGTGGGGGGGCTCCAGGGGGGATGGGCTCTCCGCAGGTCGCAGAGGGGAGGGTCCCGGGGGACTTGCTGGCGGGCCTGCGGTCCTTGGTCCAGCGTTTTGATGGGAGTGTGGGGTGTTCGGCGCCGGTGGCGGCGTGGGGCTCGGTGGGGGCTCCGGTCACGGCGGCGTCTGGCACGGGACCTGCGGGGGCTGGGTCGGCCCCGGCGGCTTCGGGGGACAGGGTGGTGGCGCCGGTGGAATCGCCTCCTGCGGTGCCGGCGGTGGACAAGGTTGCGGAGCCCAGGGCGTCAGGTAAGGATGATGCGATTCGCTTGGCGGATTCCGCGAAGTGTGAGGTGTACGTCTGTTTTGAGGGCCCCTTGGGGGCGCACCTCAAGGCGGAGGTACGGGAGAAGATCTGGAAGGATGAGTACGTCGAGATATTCACGTTGCTTCCGTTGGAGAAGTTTAACCTGGATAGGGTGAAGCCGGAGGAGTCGAAGAAGGAAGATGAGGAACGGCGGCGTTTTCGTTTAATTCCGCGCACGTTTAGCAATTGGCTGCAGGCGTTTGCTATTTTTGCGAGTGTGGTGGGCGAGAAGCATCCGGAGCATTGCTCCGCTTTGTTTTGCTATCTGGATGCGATCGGGGAGGCCCACAGGGTGTATGGGGGGGTGGCGTGGCTCCGGTATGACGAGCAGTTCCGTCAACGGAAGGCGGTTCGCCCGTCGTTAAGGTGGGATCATAAGGACATTAGTTTGTGGATGCGCCTCATGACTTCTGCACGGGCGGTGCCGTCTTCCTTTCCGAGCGGGGTCGGCGGTCCCTCTTCCCCAGGACAGCCGGCCGCGAAACGCCGGGGTTTCTGTTGGCAGTATAACGAAGGGACGTGCCGCTTTGGCACTGCCTGCAAGTTCAAGCATGAGTGCTCCGGTTGTGGGGGCGCTCACCCCTTCTCCCGTTGTTTTAAGCAGGGTAAGCCCCGTACCGGGGACGCTCAGCACAAGAGGGACGACGCCGGTGATGGTGGAAAGGATGCGGCCTTTCCTAAGTAGGTATCCGGACCGGGCGGCGGCCCGCTTGCTGGAGGAGGGTTTTTCGGTCGGTTTCCGCATCCCTTGTTCTCTTGATGGTGTTCCCCCTTTGGCGGATAATTTGCGTTCGACTCGGCTGAACCCCGGGGTGGTGTCCGATAAGTTGGCGAAGGAGGTGGCCTTGGGCCGCATGGCGGGTCCTTTTGCTGCGCCGCCCTTGGCTGATTTGGTGGTTTCCCCATTGGGTTTGGTGCCGAAGAAGGAGCCGAACAAGTTTCGGATGATCCACCATCTGTCCTTTCCGAAAGGGGGTTCGGTCAATGATGGGATTGATCCGGGTGCTTGTGCGGTGTCGTACACGTCTTTTGACGCTGCCATTTGTTGGGTTCGCCGTTATGGGCGGGGTGCGTTGCTGGCCAAAACGGATGTTGAGGCTGCGTTTCGTTTGTTGCCGGTGCATCCGAGCAGCTTTCGGTTGTTGGGTTGCAGGTGGTTGGATGCCTTTTATGTCGATCGCTGCTTGCCCATGGGCTGCTCTATCTCTTGTGCGTTTTTTGAGACCTTCAGTTCATTCGTGGAGTGGGTGGTACGGGAAGTGTCGGGGGTCAATTCGGTTATCCATTACCTGGATGATTTTCTGTTTATTGGCCCCCCGTCTTCTCCCTTGTGTGGTGTCTTGTTGGCTTCCATGCAACATGTGGCGGAGCGTTTCGGTATTCCTTTGGCGGCTGATAAAACGGAAGGTCCAAAGACCACGATCAGTTTTTAGGGCATTGTCATTGACTCGTTGGCAATGGAATGTCGCTTGCCGGATGACAAGTTGCGGGACATAAAAGCGGAGATCTGCCTGTTGGTGGGGAAACGGAAAGTGCAACTTCGGCGGTTGCAGTCGCTTCTCGGCAAGTTGGCGTTTGCATGTCGGATCATGCCTATCGGTCGGGTCTTCAGTCGTCGTTTGTCGGCCGCTACGGCGGGGATCCGCTCTCCGCATCATTTTGTCACGCTATCGGCGGACCTGGTTGACGACTTACGGGTCTGGCACGTTTTTCTGTCAGCCTACAACGGTCGTTCGCTTTGGCTGCGGGGTCCGGTCAGTAATTGGGACATTGATTTGTTCACGGATGCTGCGGGATCCGCTGGGTATGGTGCCTACTTGGGGGGCCGTTGGAGCGCCGAGCGCTGGCCGGCGACTTGGCGGGAGGAAGGTTTCTTGCGGAACTTGGTTCTGTTGGAACTGTTCCCCGTGGTGGTCGCGGTGGAGTTGTGGGGGGAGGTCTTCTGTGACAAAAAGGTGCGTTTGCACTGCGATAACATGGGGGTGGTGCAGGTCATTAACAGCTTGTCGGGTGCTTCCCCGCCGGTGATTCGGCTGTTGCGCCATCTTGTCTTGCGTTGCTTGCAGTTAAATGTTTACTTGTACGCCGTGCATGTCCCAGGTGTTACCAACTCGGTGGCGGATTCTTTGTCTCGTTTTCAGATGGACAGGTTTCGGGAGTTGGCGCCGGCTGCGGAGCAATGGGGGGAGCCTTGTCCATCGGAGCTCTGGACGATTGCTTTGGGATCGCCACCGACTTGATCAGACGGTCCTTGAGCGCAGGCACTTGGGCGGCGTATTCAAAGGTATGGGGGGAGTGGCGGGCCTTGTTGACTCGGACAGGAGTGGAGGGGGTGAGTATGGGCTCTCGTTCTCTTTTATTGTATTTCGTTTGCTTGAATTTTGAACAAGCGGTGTCAGCGGCGGCCATCACTCGGAAGTTGGCTGGTTTGGCGTTCTTGTTCAAAATGTCTGGGTTGGAAGATTTTACAAAGGATTTTGCGGTACGGCAGGCGTTGAAGGGGTACAGGAGGGGTGTGAGGCGCCCGGATGGGCGTAGGCCGGTCTCCTTTCACCTGCTGGGGGAGTTGGTGGGCAGGTTGGGGAGCACCTGCTCCTCGGTATATGAGTCGCTTTTGTTTACAGCGGCTTTTGTTTTGGCTTTTTACGGGGCATTTCGCATTGGGGAATTGGTTAGCCCTTCTAGGAATGTGCATGGCGGACTGCAGGACGGGGAGGTGAGTTGTTCTGCCTCGGCTGTGGTGATTTTTCTGAGACGTTCCAAGACGGACCAGGATGGCAGGGGTGTGTATGTGCGCCTGTATCGGGTGGGGGGTTCCTCTCTTTGCCCGGTTGCGGTGGTGGAGGAGTTCAGGCGGGTGCGTCCGTCGGTGGCGGGTTCCTTTTTGATGCACAGGGATGGTTCGGCTCTGTCGAGGTTCCAATTTGTGGCTGTGTTTCGGAGGTGCTTGTCCGAGCTGGGTCGTGATGCCGGTAGTTACGCTTCTCACTCCTTCCGCATCGGGGCGGCTACGGAGGCGGCCAGGTGGGGTGTGGATGAAGTGACGTTGAGGCGGATAGGCAGGTGGGAATCTTCTCGTTTTCGTTTGTATGTTCGTCCTCATTTGGTTTAGGTACTTGTGTGGTTTGGGGGGTGGCTGGTTGTTTTGCTGTTTCATTGCCGTGGTTTCTTTTCTTTACAGGGGGAGCTGCATGCCTCGTGTGGATCTTAGGACACTCGTATGTGTATTGGGGGGCCAGGAGGGCTGAGGTGAGGCATGACGGGAGGCAGTTGGGTTTTACAAAAGAGGAGGCCACCGTCCGGTGGATTGGCGTCCCGGGGTTGCTTTGGTGCAGGGTCCTGCCGGAGATTAACCGTTTTGTACAGTTGGACAGAGCCCCTGGGATTTTGGTGTTGCATGCGGGGGGCAATGATTTGGGGGTCAGGTCCATGCGCCACCTTATCCGGGACATAAAATACGATTTTCTTCGTTTGCGATTGGCATTTCCTGACACGGTGGTGATCTGGTCGGAGATTGTCGGCCGCACGGCTTGGCGTTTTGCCAGGTCGGTCGCCAAATTGAACAAGGCCCGCATCAAGGTTAATGCGGCGGTTAGCCGTTTTGTCGTTAGGAACGGGGGGTTGGTGGTCAGGCATCGGGAGTTGGAGGTGGATACCTGGCGGTATCTGCGGGGGGATGGGGTTCACCTTAATGCTGTGGGCACGGATTTGTGGTCACTCGGCATTCAGGAGGGTGTCCAGCGTGCCTTGCGTTTGTGGAGGGGCTCGCAGTTGTAAGGTGTCACGCCTGCGAGCGGTGGCGGTTGGGGGTCTTTGGAGGCGGTATAAAACAGTGTTGGTATAAAAGTGTTTAGGGTGACCCATCTAGGTATGGAGCCCTCTGGTATCCCGGTTAAGAGTGGATATTAACCGGAAGTGTAGGAGGTATCAGTGGTCAAGTGGGTTGTCCCTGAGCTGGTGTTGCGCGGCTGGGGACCGTTTAACGGATTACGCTGATACCAGGTTAATTGGAATCTGTGCCTCCCAAGACCAACAACTTATTTATGGTACTGGAATATTTATGGTTATGTTAATATGTGTTTTTGGTTATTTTGGTTAGTTGTTAATAAATGGCCCACCGGGCCAATTTTTCTCCAAACTGGCGTCACTGGTATTTTGTTTAGTTTAAGTATATGGTTGGGGCTAACAGGGAGTAAGCCTTAGGAATACCCTAATCATGTGTGTACATATATATGTGTGTGTGAGTGTATGTATGTACAATGTATGAAATATGTGTGTGTGTATAGATATATATATATATATGTGTGTGTACAGCATGTGTGTGTGAGGGGATGTACAGTGGGTGTGAATATTTGTGGATGTATGTACGTTACTTTTGATCCTGACCCCTACACTTTGTATGATCAGAACTGCTTTTCTAAGCTAGCAGGACTGCTTTTTTTAGGGCTCCTTTACACTAGCGGTAGAGAATGCTGCTCCACTGAAAAGCAATCCATTCTCAGATTGCTTTTCAGAGGCATTTACAGACAGTATGGAGGCAATGTCGCCTTTTCACTCCCTTTATTCACCACCATTGTGCTGCAACTGCATGCAGTGCATGTGGTTGCAGCAAGGCCCCATTCATCAGTAATGCCCGCTAAACGCAACAGGGGGTATAATTTCTGCAGTTTATGAAGTTTTGTCATGTTATTGTTTTTTTTTGGGGGGGGGGTGGGTGGGGGTTCGCTGGGAGGGAGTCTCGCCCGGGGAGCAATTTAATGTAGAACCGCCACTGGTTGTTAGACTGCACCTAGGGATACTGCCGGGTTAGTTAATGTTAGGATAATATCATCCGCAAATAATCCCAGTTTATGTTGTGTAGGTCCTACTCTGATACCTGTTATGGTGGGGTTTGACCTAACTGCTTCAGCCAATGGCTCAATAGCTAGAGAGAACAAAACTGGCCGATAGTGGGCACCCTTGTCTCGTGCCATTCGTGAGGCTAAAACGTTGCGAGAGCAGGTCATCAATATAAACACTCGCTGACGGGGCAGAATATAGTGCCATGATAGCCGAGTGTATATTGCCTTGGAATCCCAATTTTGTGAGAGTGGCAGATAGGTACCACCAGTGAACTCTGTCAAATGCTTTTTCAGCGTCTAGCGCTAGCAGAACTGAAGGAGTATGGTTAAGCTCTATATGGGACAGTAGATTAATCATACGCCTTGTACCATCTGGGGCCTGTCTACCCTTGACAAAGCCCACCTGGTCTAGTCCTATAAATGACGGAGTTATCTGGAGCAATATATTAGCCAGCACTTTAGCATAAATTTTAATATCGACGTTTAGAAGGGAAATGGGTCTAAAGTTCTGGGGTGTGTCTGGGGCTTTACCTGGTTTGGGGATCGTTATTACCGCTTCTTGCATTTCTTTAGGGAACTCACCCGTGGAAACTGCAGTATTGAAAACTTTAGTTAAATGGGGGATAAGATGTGGGGGAAAGTTTTGTAATACTCCGCGGAGAAGCCGTCGACTCCTGGTGATTTGTGGAGAGGTAGAGATTTTATCACCGAGATTATTTCTTCTTGGGTTATTGGGGCATTAATCGCTTGAAGTGTGGGATCATCTAGACAGGGAAGGTTAAGTGAGTTTAGAAATTTTTGAATGGTTGATGTAGAGGGTTTAATAGAAGGGTCAGAGTCCTCGAGGTTATAGAGGGATGCATGGTAGTCTTTGAAGGCTTCAGCAATGTCTTTGGGATTACTAAATAAATCGTTCGTCCAGTGGTGCTTAAGGTGAGGTATGTGAGCCTTAAGGCGTTTCTGCTTAAGCTGGGAAGCCACCAGATTCCCTGCTTTGTTGTTACTGGAGTACCACGACTCAATCGCTCTCAATCGTTTGTAATGGAAGTCATAATCAGCCAGAAGGGTTTGTTTGAGTTCAGATCTCAAATTGGTAAGATTTGAGAGAATCGCTGCACTCCCATCAGGGGATTGTTTATGTTGGCGTTCTAGTCTAATGATTTCTTCCTGTAAGGATTGAATATGTTGTGATCTCTTCCTTTTTTCCCTAGCAGCTTGTTGGACGAGGAGACCCCTAGCTATGTCCTTGTGGGCACACCAGATCGTGGTGGGGGAGCAGGAACCATCACCATTAAGTTCATAATAATCTGTTAGTTTCTTATCTAATTCTGCACTGAATTGAGGGTGGGCCAATATGAACGTGTTATTGCGCCAAAGGGGTCTATGAACCTTTTTGGTATTATTCACTATATGTATGGTGACTACGGCGTGATCGGACCATCTGATGGGGTGAATGTGAGCTTTAAAGATTTTTTGGAGAGTAAACTTATCCGTTAGGAATAAATCTATTCTGCCATGAACCCCTGAATAATATGAATAATCTTTTTCAGTGGTGTGGAGACACCTCGAGGGGTCATATAAACCCTCTCCATAACAGAAAGGACCTACTGTATATTCGGTCTACGTCTCTGCCCCAATGAAGAACAATCAATGTCTGTATTCATGACAGTGTTGAAATCACCGCATATAACCAATGAACCTTTCTTTTGACTATTAGCAAGTTGTACCATTTTCTTAAAGCGGTAGTATCCCGCTTTTTGACACTTTTACCTACAGGTAAGCCTATAATAAGGCTTACCTGTAGGTACAAATAATATCTCCTAAACCGGCACGGTTTAGGAGATATTTACAGTGCATGCAGCCGCTCGCGCGAGCGGCGCATGCGCTCTGAAGGTCCGGGGGACCTTCAATTAAGTTGCCGGGAGCTTGCCGGAAAAATCACTCCCGCGCGCATGCGTGGGAGTGACGTCATCGCGGCTCCGGCCAATCATCGCGCCGGAGCCGTCTCTTCCGGCCAATCAGCGCGCCGGAGCCGCCGAACCCGGAAGAGACGACGAGGGACCATGGCAGCGCCCGCAGCGATGTCCGGGGGTCCGTGTCGGGGCTTCGTTTTAAGGTAAGTTACACATAATGGGCTAGTATGCGATGCATACTAGCTCATTATGCCTTTGTCTTGCAGGTTTTTATTTTTTTTTATTTTTTTTTTATAGAGTTTACAACCGCTTTAATAAATTTAACCGGCTTTTTGTTAGGTGCATACTGTATATGTTCAGCAAGGTGTAAAGGGCACCGTTTATCTCAGCCACCAACAGGACATATCTACCAAACTCCTCAGATTGTTCACTTAATAGTTTGAAAGAAACAGGTTCCCTTATCGCAATTAGCATACCATTGCGTTTGGATTGGTTATGAGCAGTAAATACATACGGGAATTTTGGATGCAAGCATCTAGGGGCTTTGTCCTTAGCAAAATGAGTCTCTTGAACGCAGATGATGTCGCAACTGGTGTCCAAGGCAGTTTTCCAGAGATTCCTCCTT
Organism: Pelophylax lessonae; assembly: GCF_965119305.1. Classification (NCBI taxonomy): domain Eukaryota; kingdom Metazoa; phylum Chordata; class Amphibia; order Anura; family Ranidae; genus Pelophylax; species Pelophylax lessonae. The sequence continues at coordinate 891,705,169 of NC_138768.1, read as the reverse complement.
TTTGCTGGATGGTTCAGGCCTCTGACATTGAAAGACATCAGTTTAAGTGATATGACAAGGATGAGAAGTGCTTTGGCTCCCTCCAGTAGTAGGAATGGAGAATAAGGGAAGGGAAAACAGAAGAAAAGTCAATGGCATAGGGATAATATGGCCATAACAACCGGCCAACAATGCTGAAGTAATTGCTGCATGGTTTGCTCGTGCAAAATGATCCAACATCTCTATTAGGATGCGAGCAATCTCGCAATAATCTTCGGGGTGTAAAACACATGAAACGAGCCCGGGTCCAAGGGCTTCAGCTGCTGTATAAGTGCAAGGAAGGAACATTAAAAGAGGAGCAGAAAATTCTTTCCTTTGGCAGGTATCAGCAGAATGAAATTGCAATCAGCTTCATCTGGCCGGCTTATTGGGACCAGGTCTCCCTTTAGATCTAGAAGCCGGAATTAGGGAGCTTTCATCACGTGGGAGAAGGCCCCATTGCCTCAATAATTCAAGTCCTCTGTCCAAGGAATTGATTGTGATAGCGTTATTCATAGTGACTGTCAGCTTGGCAAGGAATCCCCACTTGTACATTATTTTGTGATTTCGCGGGATTTTGGTAATTGGAATCAGGTTGTTGCGAGCAGCTAGCGTTGCCTGTGAGAGGTCTGCATACAGCGAAATTCCTGCATATGGGTCGGGGAGAGATGCATTTTGCCTGGAGTACCTCATAAGCTGGTCTTTGATGTGGAAGAAGTGTTTTCTAGCTATCACATCTCGTGGTACCGCATCAGGGATGTGAGCTGTTTCGGGAGCCTATGAGCCCTATCAATGATCACGTCTGCTTCTGTGAGATCTGGTATAGTTTCTATCATCAGCTGCTGCAGAAATGATGTGAGTTCAGCTGGTTTCACCGTTTCTGGGACCCCCCTGAACTTGATATTATTTCTGCGGGATCTATCTTCTATATCCGCTACTTTAAGTTCATCTTCCAGTTCAAAATGGACATCAACCAGCTCATTGTGTGCTCCTGTAAATTCGTCCATTTTATGTTCTACATAATCCACTCTGTCCCCCATTTTAGATAGCTCTCTATTACTAGATTTCATGAAAGTTTCCATGTCTTTCTGGAGGGCCCCCCTTAAAGTTTGCAACATGTCTTTCATGGTGATGTCCATTATAGTTTACCCTGTGGTGGGGAAAGCATCAAGTCTTAGGTTTCATCCATATCTTCACACACAGATTGATCAGATATGGCAGTCTCATTAGGGCCAGGGAACCTCCTTTTCTGTTTAACAGGGCTTGTAGAAGGGGAGAATGGTGGTGGATGCTGTGCATCATCTGACTCACCCACAGCTTGGTCAGATGGAGATGGATGCCCGCCGCTGACACACTGTGGAGACATGCTGCTGTGTCTTTCACCGGCGCCATCTTGCCTGACTCAGCCCGCCGCTGGGGAGAAGACTTCTGTGAGTTTTTTCGGCTTCTCACGCTCCTTTCTTTTCCCCGCCGTAGCCATCGTGTTCCTCAGATAGTAGGGCTGGTTTGTGGCTGAAATTCCTGCTCGAATGATCGCTTAGGATAGCTGTGTAAGACCCGGTGTGCAGAGCAGAGGGATTACACTGCCATCCTCTTTGGCTGCCGGCTCCCCCCCCCCCAAAAAAGATTTTCTAATTTCGATTTGACCACAGAATAGTTTTCCGCTTTGCAACAGACCATTTTAAATGAGCTTTGGCCCAGAGAAGACGGAGGTGTTTCTGGATCATGTTCAGATGCGGCTTCTTCTTTGCACAATAGAACTTTATCTTATATCTGATATTCTGGAAATATTCCTGAGCCCGTGCAGTGATGTCCATCACAGAACCATGTCTGGTTTTAATGCATTATAATCTGAGGGCTCGAAGATCACCGTCATCCAATATTGGGTTTCGTCCTTCTCACAGAGATTTCTCTGGATTTTCTGAATCTTGTGATTATATTATGTACTATAAATGATGAGATATTCAAACTCTTTGCATCATTTTTAAGTTGAGGAACATTATTATGACATTTTTAAATGCAGCTTTCACAGATTAATGAACCAGTGCCCATCTTTACTTCTGAGACACTGACTCTCTAAGATGCTCTTTTTATATCCAATCATGTTACGGACCTGTTGCCAATTACCTTGCAAAATGTTCTCCCGGCTCTTCCTTTAGTTAGTTAAGTAAAATGTCCCAACAGTTTCCCAATTTCCTTTGGGTTTAAAAGTATTCTGTTTTATTTACTCTTGTTAATACCATTTACTTTGCCAGCTTTTGGTCGCTCTGTCCCAACTGTTATGAGACATGTTGCTGCCATCAATTTCACAATGACCTGATTTTTTTAAATAGTCAATTTTCTCTTTAGCCTACATTAATGTGGGAGTTTTTAGCTGATGTATTTAGCCATTGTAAAACTAAATGAATTTATTTTGTGTATTATGTATGTGAGTTTTGTGCCTGAGAGAGGTTTTTTGATGCAGCGATCATCAGGGAGGCTCTGCGATATATTATTTACTTTTCCCCCGTCTTTGTCTTCCACTTCCTCCCTTTTGTTTTGCTTATATTGAGGGGAAGTAGTTTTGCATTGCACCTTCCGGTGTTGTAAAATTTTGTCGGACCCGTGAAAAAATCGGACCTCGTCACTTCCGGTGATAGAGCATCACAAAACAGCGGATGGGAGTCGTCCGTGCGCATGCGCAGAAGACATTTTTCGAGGTTTGGCAAAATTATAACAGAGAGCGGACAGCTGATTGAGAGGAGGCGGGGCTGAGGTGCGACGGAGGACGGAGGACACATATGCAGAGCTGGTGGAGGAGGCGGGACGGAGGTGCGGCCATGTAATATATGCAGGACTTTAGCGACTCCTTATGTTTTATTATCTTTAGCAATTATCGTATTATTTATCCTTAGGATTTCATTACATTTAGTATTTCTTATTTTGTATTATATAAATAGTAAATGTAATGAAATCCTAAGGATAAATAATACGATAATTGCTAAAGATAATAAAACAAGGAGTCACTAAAGTCCTGCATCTATTACACGGCCGCACCTCCGCCCGCCTCCTCTATTCAGCTCTGCAGATGACGCGGCGGTGTCTTCCATCCCACCTCAGCCCCGCCTCCTCTCATTCAGCTGCTCGCTATGTGTTATAAGTTTACCAAACCAAGATAATGTCTTATGCGCATGCGTACTTGAGACTCCTATCACCGGAAGTGACGAGGTCCGATTTTTTCACGGGTCCGAGAAAATTTTAGAACACCGGGGTCATGAGTTACTATAGTAGGTTCATTTAATGCAGACAACGCTCTGTGATACTTCCTGGTTGGGCGGGGATACTCGTCTTTCCTCTAATGATGTTCATTTAATGCAGACACTGCTCTGTGATACTTCCTGGATAGGCGGGGATACTCGTCTTTCCTCTAATGATGTTTATTTAATGCAGACAACGCTCTGTGATACTTCCTGGATAGGCGGGGATACTCGTCTTTCCTCTAATGATGTTTATTTAATGCAGACAACGCTCTGTGATACTTCCTGGTTGGGCGGGGATACTCGTCTTTCCTCTAATGATGTTTATTTAATGCAGACAATGCTCTGTGATACTTCCTGGTTGGGCGGGGATACTCGTCTTTCCTCTAATGATGTTTATTTAATGCAGACACTGCTCTGTGATACTTCCTGGTTGGGTGGGGATACTCGTCTTTCCTCTAATGATGTTTATTTAATGCAGACAACGCTCTGTGAAACTTCCTGGTTGGGGCGGGGATACTTGTCTTTCCTCTAATGATGTTTATTTAATGCAGACAACGCTCTGTGATATTTCCTGGTTGGGCGGGGATACTCGTCTTTCCTCTAATGATGTTTATTTAATGCAGACAATGCTCTGTGATACTTCCTGGTTGGGGCGGGGATACTCGTCTTTCCTCTAATGATGTTTATTTAATGCAGACAACGCTCTGTGATATTTCCTGGTTGGGCGGGGATACTCGTCTTTCCTCTAATGATGTTTATTTAATGCAGACAACGCTCTGTGATATTTCCTGGTTGGGCGGGGATACTCGTCTTTCCTCTAATGATGTTTATTTAATGCAGACAATGCTCTGTGATACTTCCTGGTTGGGCGGGGATACTCGTCTTTCCTCTAATGATGTTTATTTAATGCAGACAATGCTCTGTGAAACTTCCTGGTTGGGCGGGGATACTCGTCTTTCCTCTAATGATGTTTATTTAATGCAGACAACGCTCTGTGATACTTCCTGGTTGGGCGGGGATACTCGTCTTTCCTCTAATGATGTTTATTTAATGCAGACACTGCTCTGTGATACTTCCTGGATAGGCGGGGATACTCGTCTTTCCTCTAATGATGTTTATTTAATGCAGACAACGCTCTGTGATACTTCCTGGTTGGGTGGGGATACTCGTCTTTCCTCTAATGATGTTTATTTAATGCAGACACCGCTCTGTGATACTTCCTGGTTGGGTGGGGATACTCGTCTTTCCTCTAATGATGTTTATTTAATGCAGACATCGCTCTGTGAAACTTCCTGGTTGGGCGGGGATACTCGTCTTTCCTCTAATGATGTTTATTTAATGCTGTTTATTTAATGCAGTCAACGCTCTGTGATACTTCCTGGTTGGGCGAGGATACTCGTCTTTCCTCTAATGATGTTTATTTAATGCAGACACCGCTCTGTGATACTTCCTGGTTGGGTGGGGATACTCGTCTTTCCTCTAATGATGTTTATTTAATGCAGACAATGCTCTGTGATACTTCCTGGTTGGGCGGGGATACTCGTCTTTCCTCTAATGATGTTTATTTAATGTAGACATCGCTCTGTGAAACTTCCTGGTTGGGCGAGGATACTCGTCTTTCCTCTAATGATGTTTATTTAATGCAGACACCGCTCTGTGATACTTCCTGGTTGGGTGGGGATACTCGTCTTTCCTCTAATGATGTTTATTTAATGCAGACAATGCTCTGTGATACTTCCTGGTTGGGCGGGGATACTCGTCTTTCCTCTAATGATGTTTATTTAATGTAGACATCGCTCTGTGAAACTTCCTGGTTGGGCGAGGATACTCGTCTTTCCTCTAATGATGTTTATTTAATGCAGACACTGCTCTGTGATACTTCCTGGTTGGGCGGGGATACTCGTCTTTCCTCTAATGATGTTTATTTAATGCAGACAATGCTCTGTGATACTTCCTGGTTGGGCGGGGATACTCGTCTTTCCTCTAATGATCTTTATTTAATGCAGACATCGCTCTGTGATACTTCCTGGTTGGGGCGGGGATACTCGTCTTTCCTCTAATGATGTTTATTTAATGCAGACAATGCTCTGTGATACTTCCTGGTTGGGCGGGGATACTCGTCTTTCCTCTAATGATGTTTATTTAATGCAGACACCGCTCTGTGATACTTCCTGGATAGGCGGGGATACTCGTCTTTCCTCTATTGATGTTTATTTAATGCAGACAACGCTCTGTGATACTTCCTGGTTGGGCGGGGATACTCGTCTTTCCTCTAATGATGTTTATTTAATGCAGACAATGCTCTGTGATACTTCCTGGTTGGGGCGGGGATACTCGTCTTTCCTCTAATGATGTTTATTTAATGCAGACACCGCTCTGTGAAACTTCCTGGTTGGGCGGGGATACTCGTCTTTCCTCTAATGATGTTTATTTAATGCAGACAACGCTCTGTGATATTTCCTGGTTGGGCGGGGATACTCGTCTTTCCTCTAATGATGTTCATTTAATGCAGACAATGCTCTGTGATACTTCCTGGTTGGGCGGGGATACTCGTCTTTCCTCTAATGATATTTATTTAATGCAGACACTGCTCTGTGATACTTCCTGGTTGGGGCGGGGATACTCGTCTTTCCTCTAATGATGTTTATTTAATGCAGACACCGCTCTGTGATACTTCCTGGTTGGGCGGGGATACTCGTCTTTCCTCTAATGATGTTTATTTAATGCAGACAACGCTCTGTGATATTTCCTGGTTGGGCGGGGATACTCGTCTTTCCTCTAATGATGTTCATTTAATGCAGACAATGCTCTGTGATACTTCCTGGTTGGGCGGGGATACTCGTCTTTCCTCTAATGATATTTATTTAATGCAGACACTGCTCTGTGATACTTCCTGGTTGGGGCGGGGATACTCGTCTTTCCTCTGATGATCTTTATTTAATGCAGACACCGCTCTGTGATATTTCCTGGTTGGGCGGGGATACTCGTCTTTCCTCTAATGATGTTTATTTAATGCAGACAACGCTCTGTGATACTTCCTGGTTGGGCGGGGATACTCGTCTTTCCTCTAATGATGTTTATTTAATGCAGACAACGCTCTGTGATACTTCCTGGTTGGGCGGGGATACTCGTCTTTCCTCTAATGATGTTTATTTAATGCAGACAACGCTCTGTGATACTTCCTGGTTGGGCGGGGATACTCGTCTTTCCTCTAATGATGTTTATTTAATGCAGACACTGCTCTGTGATACTTCCTGGTTGGGCGGGGATACTCGTCTTTCCTCTAATGATGTTTATTTAATGCAGACATCGCTCTGTGATACTTCCTGGTTGGGCGGGGATACTTGTCTTTCCTCTAATGATGTTTATTTAATGCAGACAACGCTCTGTGATACTTCCTGGTTGGGCGGGGATACTCGTCTTTCCTCTAATGATGTTTATTTAATGCAGACAACGCTCTGTGATACTTCCTGGTTGGGCGGGGATACTCGTCTTTCCTCTAATGATGTTTATTTAATGCAGACACCGCTCTGTGATACTTCCTGGTTGGGCGGGGATACTTGTCTTTCCTCCAATGAAGAATACCGGCTGTCCATCAGGCCGGCTTTAAAAGGCTGCTGTTAGTGTGTGGGCTCCACCTCTACTGTTGAAGTCAGTGCCCAATAGGCTTAGACGTAACGCGTATAGGGGCGGAGCCTTCCCTGCTGCTCGGTGTATCCTCTCAGCTGTGCGATCTCATTGTTACAAGCATGACTCTAAGTGGCTGTTTGTGAGTATATTGATTTTTAATAAACGGTTGTTACCAGCTTATCCGCACGGAAAGCATTCGATTTCTTTTTGCCTCTTTGCTTATGTGGTGATCTCTATGTGCCCTCTGTGAAAGCTGCACCATTGCTGTTACCTTATTCCTGTGCATCCGTCTGAGACCTCCTTACCATTTGGTGACACCTGCCTGTGACCCCAGAGGGGTAAAAAAGCTGTTTTTGACTCAGTGTTCTGGGTCAAATCTTAAGGTGAGAGGCTTTGATCTCTGGTGGCGGTGGAGTGAAGCACAATACCGTATATTAATCACGTCTGTGGTGGCCATTACTTTGAGGATTGGAATGCACTTATTTATGGACATGGGATAATTTCATGATTTTGAGTGTATGCACATATTGATTTATTGACACTTATTTATTTTTTGATTATTTGTGTGAAATTGGAAAGCGCTTATGATTTAAGGTCATTGAGTTTGCTTATTTTTTACACACATTGTCATTATACATATATTTTTTGTGACATATTCACTATTCATTTTTCTGACGCAGCACCTGTTTGTTTTGAATTACTTATATTGTGGAAGTGGATAACACTATTTGGTGGTGGCTGCCAGATATTTTTTTTTTTTTTTTTTTTTTAATTTTCTCTATTTCACATAACTGCGCTGATAGCTTTTTTGCACAAATTTTCTCAGTTCTCATTTTATATGATTTCTGTTTTCTGTTGTGAATAAAATATGGCTTTATGTGATTTGCAAACCAATGCATTCTGTTTTTATGTAGATTTTACACAGTATCCTAACTTTTTTGGAAATAGGGTTGAACAAAACAGTGAATCTGATGCTCAGACATATACAGACAATCAGACGTAATATATATTCCAGTGTGTCTAAATCACAATGCAGGGGCAGTGTATCTCGGGTGACAGGCCTTAACACACAACACAGACAATTCCAATGCACATGGAACAACCACTTGAGTCCTGTGAGGATTTATTACCTGAAAACATTTCTTCAGACTGTCTGCCAAACTTGAAGATAGAATGTCCACCTACCACAAACCTCTCACTCTTCTCCCATACACCAACTCATCCTGAATTGTGTTACCTAATACCTCCTTCCCTTCCCCTGACCATGCAGCTCTCTTTATACACCCCCACACCTTCTATCTCTTTCCATCTTCTCTCTCCTTACTCTTCACTTGGCATCTTACACTTAATCAGCTGCCCAACGAGCTGCAACCAGCACAACCCCAAAAAGCCCTTTAAATCCAATACTACGATGACTTCCTTCTTACTACTGTCTTGTAATACCAATGTCTTTATGAACAATTTTTGTACCTCATCTGCTTCAAATAGATTTACAAACCCTCCTTGGTTCAGCCTCTGTATGTATAATCTTCTTCTATTTAATAAAAAATATTAAAGAAAAACATTTTTCAGATAGTGATTCTACTCGGCCTATGGGCAATTCCCATTCCTTACAAACAACGTTCCATTTTCAGGAGGTCATCAAAAACCCAAAAATCTGAGGTCATCAGAAACTCAAAAATCTGAGGTCATCAGAAACTCAAAAATCTGAGGTCATCAAAAAATTCCAAAGTCTAACAATTTATGATCATAAATCATTCTCGATATGATCTTGATCATGCTTGATCTTCTTATGGACTGAAAGGTAGGACTTCAGCAATTCTCCTAGACAAGATTTTATCCCAGCCTCCTGCACACGCACAGATGTGCCACAAGGCTTGGGTCCCAAGTAAGCCTAGCTTTACGCCTGCGTATGCACAGAAGTCTGAAACCTTCCCTGTCTTTACGCATGCATGGAAAATCACCTGTGCACGTGCAGAAGTGCCAGTGGGCTTTGCCAGGACCCAAAGGCTAGACAGAATCTGTGCGCTCATCTGAGCATGTGTCATAATGGTGGCACCTGAGTGGGAGCCAAGCCACCTGCAAAGCATGAATGAATGAAAATCCATTTTAAGAACATTGTCAGTAGAGTGTCTGTGGTTTTCTCAGTATCATGTTGGGCAGGTTATCTTCTAAAAGTGTCAGTGCTAACCCCCCCCCCCCCTCATAGATCTTTAAAGTTATCACAGCTGAGTGTGAATGTTTATGGAGCAGTACAGATCTTGGAGGATATTTAAGGGGGTGGTCGGATCATATCTGTGTGTCTATTCTTGTTCAAAAGTCAGCGTTAGGAAAACAAGCGATTTTAGTATCAACCAACAAATGTTTTTTTTAAAGCGGCACTATGGGAGTGTGTGTGATCCTTGCTTTGCTCATTGTCCAGTAATTTGTATCCTACCAGACTACTAGATCCTACCAGAGATCCCTCACAAACCTTTTTAGATCCAAGTTTGCCTCTGGTGAGTAGGTATTTTACCTATTGGTGGTGGACAAGAGCACAAAGATCACAGTATATCTTGTGGAGGATCCAGGGAGGATTCCTGCAAACTTAAAACTGCACGATTTGGAGCACTCTGGTGTTTGGTCGACCAGACTGCAGTTTGTCATCGTAACTGACTTGAGTGGGCAAATACTCACATTTGATGGCGTCCGGCACTTTGGAGAGATGTTCTCTTCACGGATGAATCCCGGTTTTCTTAGATCTTTGAGTTCAGCTCATGAAAAATGGGGGCAAAAACAAGTGTTGCGTTTATAATTTAGTTCACCCCTGGGTAACGGGGTAACGTGACACGTCACTTCCGCCAGTTGGAGCGCAGGTTGAACCTAGTCTGCGTAACCTACTAATTGATTAGAGCTCTGAACACTCGCAAACATTGTAAGTGTATTTTAATCTTTTGTGCTTAATAAAATACTAAATTACTACTTCTGCTTTGTTCCCTTTGATATAGTATATCGCCTAATATAGTATCTCACAAAAGTAAGTACACCCCTCACATTTTTGTAAATATTTTATTCTAACTTTTCATGTGACAACACTGAAGAAATGACACTTTGCTACAATGTAAAGTAGTGAGTGTACAGCTTGTATAACAGTGTAAATTTACTGTCCCCTCAAAATAACTCAACACACAGCCATTAATGTCTAAACTGCTGGCAACAAAAGTCAGTACACCCCTAAATGACAATGTCCAAATTGGGCCCACAGTGTCAATATTTTGTGTGGCCACCATTGTTTTCCAGCACTGCCTTAACCCTCTTGGGCATGGAGTTCACCAGAGCTTCACAGGTTGTCACTGGAGTCCTCTTCCCCTCCTTCATGACAACATCATGGAGCTGGTGAACGTTAGAGACCTTGCTCTCCTCCACCTTCCATTTGAGGGTGCCTCACAGATTCTCAATAGGGTTTAGGTCTGGAGACATGTTTGGCCAGTCCATCACCTTTACCCTCAGCTTCTTTAGCAAGGCAGTGGTCATCTTGAACGTCTTGGAGGTGTGTTTGACATTGTAATGTTGGAATACTGCCCTGCGGCCCAGTCTCTGAAGGGAGGGGATCATGCTCTGCTTCAGTATCTCACAGTACATATTGGCATTCATTGTCCCCTTAATGAACTGTAGCTCCCCAGTGGCGACAGCACTCACTTGACACCATCTGAACCAAATAAGTTTATCTTGGTCTCATCAGACCACAGGACATGGTTCCAGTAATCCATGTCCTTAGTCTGCTTGTCTTCAGCAAACTGCTTGCAGGCTTTCTTGTGCATCACCTTTAGAAGAGGCTTCCTTCTGGGACGTCATCTATTTCCCAAAGACAACCTCTGGATATGACGCTGAGCACGTGCATTCAACATTCGACCATGGTGAGGCCTGTTCTGAGTGGAATCTGTCATGTTAAACCCCTGAATGGTCTTGGCCACCGTGCTGCAGCTCAGTTTCAGGGTCTTGGCAATCTTCTTTTAGCCTAGGCCATCTTTATGTAGAGCAACAATTCTTTTTTTCCGATCCTCAGAGAGTTCTTTGCCATGAGGGGCCATGTTGAACTTCCAGTGACCAGTATGAGAGAGTGAGAGCGATAACACCAAATTTAACACACCTGCCCTGCTCCCCATTCACACCTGAGACCTTGTAACACTAACAAGTCACATGACACCGGGGAGGGAAAATGGCTGATTGGGCCCAATTTGGACATTTTCACTTAGGGGTGTACTCACTTTTGTTGCCAGTGGTTTAGACATTAATGGCTGTGTGTTGAGTTATTTTGAGGGGACAGCAAATTTACACTGTTATACAAGCTGTACACTCACTACTTTACATTGTAGCAAAGTGTCATTTCTTCGGTGTTGTCACATGAAAAGGTATAATAAATATTTAGAAAAATGTGAGGGGTGTACTTACTTTTGTGAGATGCTGTAAATGAAAATGTGGCTGTTTTATACTAACCATTTAATAATGACATCTAAGTGCTCCATTTTGGGGTGTTTGATTGGTACATAGGTTTTTATTAATTCTTTGTAAACCCGACATCAATGGTTGGTTATAATTGTTGGCTCCTATTTACTTTATACAGGTGTGTCTGTCCCTTTATATAACGCACTTTAGGGTCCCTGTCAGTGTGAGCCTTTGAGTTTTGGATGTATTTAGCCCCATATATAAAAATGTGCTGTTTTTATAGATTTCCTATAGTTTGGAATTTTTGTCCTTTTTGGAGATGGCTAAACAGAACACTGATGGTGTACTAATCACCTCTACGGTAGTATACTGTCTTTAATATAGCCATTTTTTATTTTTAATTTGTAATTTTTAATCTATATAGTTTTTATGTGACAACTTATTTCTTACAGTAAGTTTATAAGTGATTTTAGGTGTTTCCACTAGGGGCCGCTCTCAAATCCAATTGTAGGTGGCTCCTCATGAGGGGATTAGTGACTTCCCCTTATCCATGAAGTCAATATAGAGCAGACAATATATTCATACTGCTCGAGCTGGAGTTAGTTAGAGTATATTTACACTCTCTACTTATTCATGGCACTTTTTGTCATGAGTCTCTCAACAAGACCATTGCATTAAAACGACCCTAGGGATAACTTTAGCATGTTGTTCTATTTTTATTTTATGACACCTCGGAGGCACTATATTTGGTTCTGTTGTTAAGTCATTTAATATAACTATAGTCTGTTTGCCTTTGAGGCTTTTTAGGTAAACACGATTAGATGTGGATTGACATTTTGTATTTTAGGGCCGCTCCATAGGTATTAACCTTTCCCAAATTTGTAGATATAGTAATACAAATCATCCAATGCTCAGATCGAGATGTGGTTGCTGTCTTTTTTGTATATATAGCAGTCAGTGCGCCGCCCGTGCCCAAGGATGATGTCAGATTGCGACGAAACGCGCTGGGAGGAGCGACGTCCTGACATCACCGTGTTTGCGCAAATCCCCTAAGGACGGGCTATTGTACAGAGCCGGCCAGCTTTTATGCTATGTGTGTTTTCAAGTGTTTTATGTAAGTGCAACTTTTAATTCACCCATTAAACATTATAAAGATTTTAAGCTATGGAAGCTTTATTTCTTTTGAGGTTATCTGTGACCGAGTCTCCTCAAGAGTGTCGGGTTTCATTCTCTTTAACCTGAGTCCCCTTGAATGAACAGAGGCCTAGGCTGGGCTATAGCCACAAGTGAGAGAGGCCTTCCATGATAGGATGTCATTACTATTTGGTAAGCAGCCAATCTATGAGGTGGAGGTCTTTTTCACGTGGGATCACACATCATTCGGGTGATGAAAAGTACGCTTTGAGATTGGATGGATTTTGTGTTATCCCTCTATGAACTGTGTTTATTTCTTTTTATATTGTAAGTGCAACTCTATTTGGATTATAATGTTATAACGGATGTACCCGTTCCTATCCGTATCCTTAACCACCCACGATCACTCCCCGGGAAGACAGACTGTAAACATGGCAGACTGCTGTTCTGTCAGTGCTGTTCTGTCAGTGCTGGATTTTTTTCCATATTGATTGGCAGTAATAAATTCAACAAAGTCATCAAATTTCTCACTTTTCCCGTTCCCTGTGAGGATAATATCTATAAACCTCCTGTATAGTGATATTTGGGACCTAGAGCCAGTGTTTGCCAAATGTCTCCTCCTCCTCCCATTTGTGCAGGAATATATTAGCCACACTTGGTGCATATTTATTCCCCATCCCTATCCCCTTTATTTGTTTGTAATACTGATGTTTATACCAAATTTTTTTTTATCCCATTGCTATTTTCATTCCCTCTAATATGAACTTCTCTTGCTTCAATTTAAGCTCTGATTGTTTTTTGAGTGCCCATGTTACTGCTGCCAGTGTATGTTTCCTTAATGTTAGTGTATAACGACTCCACGTCTATTGTTACCAGTAGCCTGGAGTCATTTATATCCACACCTTTTAATTGATCGATGATATCCTTACTATCTTTATTAAAAGCTTTTCCTTTGGTAGCTAAGGGTTGTAGGACTATATCTAGGTATTCCCCCAATCTAGAATGAATAGACGCTATTCCACTAATTATTGGCCTCCTCGGTGGTTCAGTTTAATTCTTATGCACCTTAGATACTTGGACTTTCGGTGTTTCAGGCAATAGATATTTACCTTCTTTTTTATTCAAAATTTTACTCTTAATGTCATTATTTAAAAACTCTTTCAGTTTTTCCTGAGCTCCCTAGTGAGGTTACCCTTTAATCTTTGATATGTGGAAGTGTCGCCTACAATTTTCTCCGTTTCTATGTCGTAATCCTCTTTTTTCAAGATAATAACCCCCTTATCCGCTGGTCTTCCAAACAATGTTCTTCCTTTTCTCCAATTTCTTTATCCCATGCCAGACCCTATCTTTCTTTTTTGCTCTTTTAGGTTTAATATTATCAATATCCTGCTCTACCATTTTAGGATTTAGGATTAAATGTATATTTATTTTTCAAATGACTATGTGTATATTCTGTAGTCAATTGTTCTTTGCATACCACTCCTTTCTCTAAAAAAATGCTTTTTAACCACTTGCCGACCGCTGCACGACTATTTACGTTGGCGGTCAGCCCCTCACAGGCAGAGGGCCGTAGGGCTACGTCACTAGCCTCTGAGGGTCTAGGGAGTGAGCGTGCGCCACCGGAGGAGCACTCCCGCTCCCGCGTGGTCACGGACCCCCCCCGCGCGTGTGACCGGCGGACCCGATCTCCGCCGGTCACTCGCGATCGACGGGTGGAGAGGGAGAAAGGCAGGCGGCTGATGTAAACACAACCAACTGTCATTCTCCCCTGTGTAGGAATGGTGATCATACGGTTCTACTATGTAGGACTGTTGATCACTGGTCCTACACCTCAAGCCACAGCCAATCACAGTTAGAATCACACCCCTAGGGACACACACAGCCCCTCCCTCTCCAATAAAGTTAACCCCTTCACTGCCAGTGTAATTTTACAGTAACAGTGCATATGTATAGCATAGATTACTGTAGTAATGTCACTGGTAACCCCAAAAGTGTAAAAAATGTCAGTCAAGGGTCCGATCTGTCCGCCGCAATGTCGCAGATCGTCGCCATTACTAGTTAAAAAAAAAACAACAAAAATCTTTCCCTTTGTTAGTAAACGCAATAACTTTTGCGCAAACCAATCAAAATACGCTTTTTGTGATTTTTTTTTTTACCAAGCATATGGAAAAAAAAAAAAAATTGGCCCAAAATGTTAAAAAATTTAGATTTTTACTTTTTTTTGGGGGGAATTTCATATAAAAAAATGTGAAAATATTGTTATTTTTGCAAAATTTACGCTCTTTTTTGTTTTTATAGCGCAAAAAGTAAAACTCGCAGAGCTGATCAAATACCACCAAAAGAAAGCTCTGTTTGTGGGAAAAAAAGGACATCAAATTAGTTTAGGTACAGCGTCGCACGATCGCGCAATTGTCCGTTAAAGTCACGCAGTGCAGAATCGCAAAATAGGTCCTGGTCAGGAAGGGGGTAAAATCTTCCGGGGCTTAAGTGGTTAAGATTTAATTTCCTGATGAACCTATGAAAGTCTATATAAGCTTCAAATTTGTTAAAAGACATAGTAGGTGCATATTTTATTCTCTTTTCTAAGACTAAAGCTCCATACACACGTACCGATTGTCGGCCGTAAATATTCGGCCGACGACCGATCGGCCGATTGTAGGCTTGTTAGTATGATGCTTCCGACAGCCGACAGCGCATTTTCGGCCGAACAGAATCTGTCGTGCAAGCATTAAAATTTTTGTTGGCCAACACCAGAACGGCCGATTGTTCGCCAGTCAGTACAGATTTCGGCCGACAGACAGCCGATTAGCAAGACTGGGCATGCTCAACAAAGAAAAAAGACACAGAAAGTTAACCATCACATGACATCACTTCTGCAGTTGGCTGTTGTTGGCCGACAAAATTCGTGTGCAGTCTTTTGCAGTTTTCAGCCGACATGACAGCCCTGGACAAAAGACGGCCGATCGTTCGGCCGACGATCAGTACGTGTGTACGGGGCTTAATAATTATTCTTGTGTGAATACCGTATCACTTAGGTTGAAGATCCCTTCACCTAATCTTCCCTTTTTCTTTTTGCTCCCTCCCCTACATCCTCTGTACCTCTTGTGTTTTTGTTCCAACCTCCCCTTTTGTTGTGATTCATGGGTGTACTTGGTTTGTCGTTTTTTACAGACGCCCTCAGATCCTAAGAGACCTCTGGAGACTGGCAAAGATTCCCAAAGATTCTCAGAGACCCTGAAGACCAACACAAATCTCCTCAGAGACCACCATAAATCCCCACAGATTCCCATGACCACCAGAGACTAACAGATTCCCACATATCCTTAGAGATTATCAGAGATCCCAGTAGACCCTTGGGGTCCTCAGAGACCACAATTCCTCAGAGACCACCATAAATATCCAAATCCTCAGAGACTCTGGAGATCAATACAGATCTTCTCAGAGACCACCATAAATCACCAGAGATTCTCATGGCCAGCAATGGTCACCAGATCTCCTCAGAGACCACCATGAACACACACACATTCTCAGAACCACCAGAGACTAACAAAGATTCTAGCACAGGGGAGGACTGGGCCAGGGGGCAGGGGGGCAATTGCCCCCTGGGCCGCTCTGATGTCCTGTAAAAAGGCTGCACCGCTTCTGTCACAGACATGCCTAAATGATTCCTGGTGAAGAGAAGTAAAAAGTCCCCACCACTGACCTACTGAGTGTGGGTTGAAGACAAGGACAGAGTGCAGGCCTCCCTCCCCAGCATGGATGGTGTAAACTGTCTGAGCAGAGGCTCCTCCCCTGGCAAGCCCCAACCGAGCTGTCCCAGCTCCCCAACCGCCCCCTGCTGGCCAGGTTGGGAACCCGGGTTCAGCCAGTGAGTAGAGTGTACCTGGAGCAGGCCTTCAGCCTGGAGTGGGGGTCAGGAGGAGGACGGGAAGAGCGAGAGTGGGAGGGGCGTCGAGTCGCTGCACCATGGGCCTCTGGTTTGTACCTGCCCCCTGGGCCGAAAGTTGCCAGTCTGCCCCTGTTCTAGCATATCCTTAAAGATCTAAAGAGACTAACAATGGTCACCACAGATCCTCAGAGACCCCCAAAGATTGACACAGAAGCCACAGAGAGCATAGTACTGTGTGATCAGTAGAACTAGTAAAAAAATAAAATACTAAAAAGCTGTAGAATACAAAATATCTGAAGCAGATACAGGATAAGGGACAGTGTGTGGGCTCCTCATGTGTGATGTCATACAGCCTATACTTCTTCTGTAATGTCCCTCATCACATAGGCACCTTTCTGCTCATAACAATGTCAGGAGCTCCTACATCAGAGTATGAATTACAAATATGTTTACTGTGCTCTATAGCACCCCCCAGAGGAGATAGAAGGTGGGTCGGCCTGCTGGCCTGCACCCTGCACAGTCCTAGTTCCCATCACAATATAATAAGTAACCAATTAGGTTAATAACAGAACAGTAACAAAGTTGGAGTGTTTTTTTTTTTGTTCTGCCAAAGTTAACAAAAGCAAAATGTTGGCTGCAAAACTCAATTCCATAGTATTATGTTGCAATCTGTACAAGCGATGAGGTCTCCTCTGGAGTGTCAGCTCTTTGGACACAAAAGGGAGATCTCAGAGAATACACATCCTATCCTCTTGCAGAAAAGTGTCTGGTTGGCCAGACTCCAGCAGGGGAGGGTTTAAAGAGCAAAATGACTGTTTCCTTGCTGTGATTGGTGGAAGGTTGGTTCTCATTGGGTATATAAGTGTCCTCTTACCTTCAGGAGATGTAGAACTTCTCTCATATCCCTCAGGTAAGTGTTATGAAGGGGGGAGGGTTTAGCCCTGGATGGGGGTCCTGAATCCTTATATCACTGGGATAATGATAAGGGGAATGGGTTCCTGCACCATATATGGAGCTCAGGGGGTATTTACTAAACGAGTGGGGGCATGGTCACTCTTCCAATAATCCCCATTACTATCTATATAGGAGGATCTATGGGACATTTCACCAGAAGTAAATGTAGGGGACAAATTATTCTTCTGTAATCTTCCCAAATACATTCCGAAGGTACAAAACTCCATTTATAAAGCTGCTGAAGGCTTATCCAGATCACTCCACATAAAGTTGGTGACATCAATTATTTTCAGTGGAGGGAGCCAGAGACGGAACGTTCCTTAAGCTGGTGTCACCGTTCCATGTTTCATAATTGATGCAATTTGGCTGCTTGTTTAACTTTTTACCTTCATTTACATTTCAAGTTCCTTATGAAATGTCTCCCCATTGGGGACAGAACGGGGAAAATGTATCAGTAAAATAAAGTGAAATGGTTTTGTCATTCCTAGAACCCGTAATCCTGGTGTAGATGGAGGTTGGGATTCCTTGTGATGTTTCCATTATTCATGTCACATTTGGTGTCACGATTGTCGGCTGTATTTGTATAATGAATCGTTATTTTTGCAGTTTGTGGTAACAATGCGATTCTCCGCACACACCTGTCACTCTCCATCCCTCTCAGGTGTTCCTGGACTCTGGAAGATGAAGCTTCTGATTTGTTTCTTTCTCCTGTCTGCGGTCACAGCACAAACCAACAACTGTGGTGGGGAAAGTTGTCTGAAAGATGTCGTCTCCCTCACCAACCTCATGAAATCTATGGGTAGGTCACACTCTGCTGGCTTGCGGTATTTCCATCTGCTATATTTGTCTGCTTATTGCATGTTTCTGAATCAATGGGCGTCACCACAAAGTTCTCATAACGTTTCCCCGGGACAGATCCAATCTTTGGTAAATTGTTATATAAACCCCGGTAGTAGAGATGTGCACGACAAAAAATTGTGTTTAGTTTCAGATTCATTCGTTAAAGTGGTTTTAAAGGCTCAAGGATATCTACCTTTATGCATTCTATGCAAGAAGGTAAAAATCCTTCTCTGTGCAGCTCCCCCCCTAACACTTAGCTGAGCCCAATCTTCCTCCAGCACTGTGCATAGGAGCCTAGGCTCTCTGGGGACTCTCTTCTCATTGGGTGAGACAGCAGTGGGCACCATCGGTTCCCACTGCTGTCAATCACAGCCAGTGAGCCAATGAGGAGAGAGGGGTAGGGCCAAGCCACAGCTCTGTGTGTGAATTGACATGCAGAGCAGCGGCTCGGGAGTGAGCCTGCCTTGGTGCTTCCATAGCAAGCTGCTTGCTCTAGCGGCAGGAGGCAGGAGGAAGGGGACCGGAGCACTGGCAGGGGACCTGAGAAGAGGAGGACTGGGGCTGCTCTGTGCGATACCATTAGAGAATAGTAATTCTCTAGTATATAGTATAATATAATATAATATAATATAATATAATATAATATAATATAATATAATATAATATAATATAATATAATATAATAGTAAGAATTAGTAAACAAAAAAAATCCAAAGTTTTAATATCAGGAGGAATTATCTTCTTATTTCACTTTTATACCTTACTGTATTTATTGCAGTATGTTTCCATTTCAGATTTGAAATTCATTTTTAAATTTAAATATATTTTTGAATTCAATTTCATTTTCTGATTCCGATAATTTGTTTTATTATTTTTTATTTGGGATTTGTTGAATTTCATTGCTATTGTGATTTGGAAATTTGAATACATTAGATTATTCGAATAATAAAACATTATCCGAATATCGAATTGTAATGAAACAAATTGCACATGTCTACTGGGTAGCACAGGCTGGGGTTGGCACAGGCAGATGTTATCTTGTTGAAGTACCAGGAGCCCTTTAGCTCAGGCACAAATAGAAAATCAGCAACAAACTGTGGGTGACCCTTATATGAAGTCCTCGCTGGGCCCCACCAATCCTAACAATCTAAGAGCCATTTCCTTGTTCCCGTTTCCCTTCAAACTCCTAGAATGCCTAGTCTACATCTGCTTGAGATAGCACATCACTGATAACACCCTTCTTTACCCCTTTAAGTCTGGATTTTACCCCAAAAAACAGCCTCACTATCTATTAACTGATAAACCCAACGGTCTCTACTCTTTACTCATATTATTAGACCTCGGTGCCGCCTTTGATACAGTTAACCTTCTCCTCCTCAAAAAAAAGAAAAACTCCATTCTCTTGGTCTCTGTGATTCTACTCTTTGCTTGTGCTTCTCTAAACTATCTTATTACACCCTCAGTGTAACTTTCTTCTCTACTTGCCCTCCTTTTTCCATTGGGTACCTCAAGGTTCTATCCTCCGATTTCTTTTATTCTCTGTGTACACCTCCTCCCTGGATCATGTGATCACTTCCTCAAACTCAATCCATTCAAAACCGAGCTTGTATTATTTCCTCCCCCTGTATCCCCTCTCCTAACTTCTCTGTCGAGATCAATGGTACAACTAACTGTCTCTCCCCTCATTCCAGGATACTAGGTGTATTAATGGACTCTGACCCTTCCTTTTAGCCCCACTTCCAATCACTGTCCAAATCTTGCCAACTTCCCCTCCATGACATCTCCAATATACAAACCATCCTAAATCTACTAATTCACTCCCTTGTTATCTTTTGCCTTGACTTGCAACTCCCTCCTCATTTAATTGCCTTTACATAGACTATCCCCCTTCACTCCATCATGAATGCTGCTGCCAGATTCATCCACCTTATTTACCAACCCTTTAATGTCCACCACCACTCTCCTGCCAATCCCTCCGCTGGCCTTTATTCAGTGTCCTTCACTCCCCCTCTGCCATCCCTTCTACTGGCCTCAATTCAGTGTCCTCCACCCTTCTCTGCCAATCGCTTCACTGGCTTTCTTTCAGTGTCCTCCGCCCCCTCTGCCACTCCCTCCACTGGCTTCTGCTCAGTGTCCTCCACCCCTCTCTGCCAATCCTTCAACTGGCCTCTACTCTGTGCCCTCCATCCCCCTTTTTCACTACCAGCACTGTCCTCTGCTTTGTGTCCTCCATCCATCTCTGCCAATCCCACCACTGACCTCTGTTCAGTGCTCTCCACCTCTTTCTGCTAACCCCTCCACTGGCCTTCATGCAATGTTCTCCACCCAACTCTGCAAATCCCTCCACTGGCCTCTGCTCTATGCCCTCCACCTCCACTGGCTTTCACTCTGTGTTCCCCGCCCTTCTCTGCCAATCCCTCCACTGTCCTCTGCTCTGTGTCCTCCACCTTTCTCTGCCAATACCTTCAGTGGCCTCCACTCAGTGTCCTCCCCCTCTCTCTACCAATCCCTTCACTGGCCTCCACTCAGTGTCCTCCAACCTTCTCTGCCAATTCCTCCACTGACCTCTGCTCTGTGTCCTCCACCCCTCTCTGCCAATCACTTCACTTGCCTCTGCTCTGTGTCCTCCACCTCTCTCTGCCAATCTCTCCTCTGACCTCTGCTTTGTGTACTCCACCCATATCTGCCAATCTCTCCTCTGACCTCTGCTTTGTGTACTCCATCCCTGTCTGCCAATCCCTCTTCTGGACTCTGCTCTGTTTTCTCCACCCCTCTCTCCCAATCACTTAATTTGCTTCTGCTCTGTGTCCTTCACCTCCCACTGCCAATCCCTCCACTGACTTCTACTTAGTGTCCTCCGCCCCTCTCAGCCAATCCCTCTACTGACCTCTGCTCTGTGTTTTTCACCTCTCTCTGCCAATCCCTCCACTGGCCTCCACTCAGCGTCCTCCACATCTCTCTGAAAATCCCTCCACTGACCTCTGCTCTGTGTCTTCCACCTATCTCTGACAATCTCTCAATTGGCCTCTGCTCTGTGTCTTCCACCTATCTCTGCCAATCTCTCTATTGGCCTCTGCTTTGTGTCCCCAAAATCTGTCAATCCCTCCACTGGCTTCCATTCAGTGTCCTCCACCTCTCTCTGTCAATCCCTCCACTGACCTCTGCTCAGCGTCTGCCATCCCTTTCTGCCAATTAGACATGTGTAATTAGTTTCAGTCCAAATACAAATTCGGCTGAATTTTTCATTATTCAGAGATTCGGATTTATCCTAATCTCCGAATAAAAACAGTAATGAATTGTAATGAATTTAGTTGAAATCTGTTAAAATGCATTTCATTTATTCGTTTTCTAACTAATTCCAACTTTTCAGAACAATTCATCGACTGATCCGAATTCTGTGTGAAGAAATAGATGGTTGTTAAGCAGCAGGCTGCGAAGCCAGCTGCCCGCGCCAGCTGCCCGCGTCCCTAACAACCATGAGCTTTAATCTGTCAGCGGGCTTCCCCACTGACAGATGAATGTAGCGATAAAGAATGCTGTTAAAAAAATAAAAATAAAGAATGCCGGCATATGCTCGGCAATAGAAAAATGTAAACAAAACGGCATAGGGTTTGGTATGGATTTTAAGGGGAATGTAAAAAAAAAAATGGCGTGGGGTCCCCCCCAAAATCTATACCAGACCCTTATCCGAGCATGCAGCCTTGCAGGTCAGGAAAGGGGGGGGATGAGCTTGCGCCTCCCCCTCCTGAACCATAAGAGGCCACATGCCCTCAACATGGGGGTTATGTGCTTTCAGGCAGGGGGGCTCTGCGCCCCCACCCCAAAGTACCTTGTCCCCATGTTGATTGGAACAGGGGCCTCCTCCCGACAACCCTGGGCTGTGGTTGTCAGGGTCTGCGGGTTGTGGGCTTATCATAATCTGGAAGCCCCCTGTAACAAGGGGGCCCACAGATCCCGCCCCCCTCCCATGTGAATGGCTATCTGGTACATCGTACCCCTACCCATTCAACAAAAAAGTTTCAAAAAGTAAAAACCACAGGAAAGTTTTTGAAAAGTCCTCTATTAAAAAGAAAAAAAAAAAACAGTGTCCCTCGATGTAAATCCATTCACGACGCCCGCCTACTCGAAAAATAGAAAAATTTCACGTGACGGCAGAAAGGGTGGTGCCACGGGGGTGATGTAACCGGGTGCCCCCCACCCCCCTTTACCTATATAAGAACTGTCAAAGCCGAAGAGAGGGCATGCCTCCTAGGAGGCGGAGCATTTTTGGAAATGTTTCTATTTTTTGGGTTGGCGGGCATCGTGATGGACAATAGATTTACATTGAGAGACACTATTTTTTTTTCTTTTTAATAAAGGATTTGTCAAAAACAGTTTCCTGTGGTTTTTACTTTTTGACACTTTTTTGGTGAATGGATAGGGGTACCCATTCATATAGGGTGTGTCCGGGATCTGGGGGCCCCCTTGTTAAAGGGGTTTCCAGATTCTGATAAGCCTCCCACCCGAAGACCCCTGTAACCACAGCCCAGGGTTGTCGGGAAGAGGCCCTTGTCCCCATTAACATGGGGACAAGGTGCTTTGGGGTGGGGATAAAGAGCCCCATATTGAGGGCATGTGGCCTGGTATGGTTCGGGGGGGGCGCTCACTCCCCCCTTTCCTGACTTGCCAGGGTGCATGCTCGGATAAGGGCATGGTATAGATTCTGGGGGGGGACCCCATGCCAAAATTTTAAAAAGAAACGGTGTGGGGGTTCCCCCCAAAAATCTATACCAGATTTTGTGAGCGCCCCCTCCTGAACCATACCAGTGGGGTTCCCCTTAAAATCCACACCAGACCGGAAGGGCCTGGTATGGACTGGGGGAGGACCCTACACCGTTTTTTTTTTTTTTTCTATTGCCGGACATTCTTTATTTTTTATTTTTTAACAGCATTCTTTATTTCTACAGTCATCTGTCAGTGAGGAAGCCCACTGACAGATGATGAGTCATGGTTGTTAAGGACGCGGGTGACCGGCTTTCTGGCCCACTGCTTAACAACTAGCTATTTCTTCACACAGATTTCGAATCAGTCAATCGTTTTTCGACCGATCAGAATTGTAATCTTTCTGAAAAGTTGGAATTCATTAGAAAATTAATAATGTAAACTAATTTTCATGAAAACAAAACTAAATTTTACGAAAACGTAATTAAACCAAATTAAATCTGAAACCAAACTAAACTAATTCCATAACTAAATGAAATGAGTAACATAATGAATCTATCCGAAACTAAACAAATTCTTTGTTCTGCACATGTCTACTGCCAATCCCTCTATCAGCCTCCATTCACTGTCCTCCACCTCTCTCTCTTGCAATCCCTCAACTGCCCTCTGCTCAGTATCTTCCATCTCTCTCACACTGGCTTCTGATTGCCCAACAAATACAATTATAAATGTAGCAGGTTTTCCAGGCATTGGGCCTGATGTGGGTCTGCCATTAGTACCGGAATCACTGCCAGCCCATGTGAGCGGAGTCCCTGGGTGTGACAACTGAAGAAGCGATAACTCCGGCATCTTTGTTTGTTGTTTTTATTGTTTTTTGTATTGGATGGGAGAAGGGAGTGAGTGGGATACTTCTTGTGGCTTAACTAATTACAATTGGGACTTTGCTCTGGAAAAATGCCCATTGGCGCTTCCTTGACGCCAGCCAACGCCAGCCAATGCTCACTAACTTGGAGAACACTCTGAATAGCAGAGAAAGTGTTGAATCCCCAACATGCAGATCCAAGACTGAAGAACTGTAGCACTCCTGACTTTGTAGAACTTGCAAAAGTCACTCTCCCCCCGCTTCGCACATCCTGAGGTAGTATTATGAAGAACTCTTTGTAACTGTCCTTGTTACTGACACGCTTGCACACTTCAGGGCCCAAGCTACAGGCGCCGCCTTTAACCTTTACTCTTCAGGGTCACTGGCACTGTACCCCCTTTAACCTTCAGGGTCCTCAACCTAGGTACCCCCTTTAATGCTAGCTGGCACCAGATCCCAGAACCTCTACTGGAGTGGGCCCCTCTAACTTCAGGCAGACCCCCAGGGGCAATCTGCAGTACTCACGACCTTTGTAGGCTTTCCTGGGATTGGGCCCCTCCGACCCGCAGGTTCTCAGCACACTGGATCCCTCAGCTCAGCACTCTCTCTCATGATCCTCAGGCGGCCCCCTGAGATCCTCTTCCTCAGACAGGAGGAGAGACAGCCGTCCTCTCCCTCCTGGGACTCTGCTTCCCACCAAAGACCACGTGTCAGGTGCCTCCCCCAAACTTATACCCACTCCCAGAATCCTCTGTGGCATAATCTGCCTTGTGGGGTAGCTACAAGCCTGGATGTGTCCTCTGATTGGGTTTCCCTCACTGTCCTAAACATAAACAATAACAACAGCATACAAAGTCATCCACAACAACAGAACCAGCTCCCAGGTATGTAACCACTGTTACAGCCAATCACAGTGGTCACATGATTGGGCAGTCCCCCGGGCCCCCGGATTTGTTTTGGTCTGATAAATGCACGCATCCCTGGGGGTCACTGCGCCTATGTAAGGGGTGCTGGGGCTGGTCAGGAAGGATCTAAAGTGCATGTAAATACAAACAACGAACCTCTTCTATTTGTCTGTTTCCCTTTTTAGTCTGTTTCAGAGGCGTAACTAGCATCTTCAGGGCCCCGGTGCAAGAAACCAAAGAGGGCCCCCTGACCCCCCCACCCATCGGTCCCGGGGCACTTCTCACTGATCCAGGGGCCCTTTATTACTGTTCCACAGCCAGAATCTTTAATTGAAGGGTCCAATGTTGTGGCTGAACTACCAAGCTTGCTAAGGTTACACTTGCAACCAGGCCCTGGTGTTCCACCACTGTGGGGGGTTCCCAATTTCCTCTTGCTGTCCTGTCCCTTCTATTTACAGGGTCGGTCCAGCGTCTCTGTCTTCGTGGCACTGCATTAGGATCCAGTGCTGGTTACATTATGGGGTTGAAGGACAAATGTGCGGGAGGGCTGGCACTACTGGTTGTAGACAGCTGAGCTCTCCACCAGTCACCTAGCAGCGATGACACTGCATAGCTTTCTCTGTTGACTTGCCGACTGGGATGTGATTTGGATGATGCTCCCGACTGGATCGAATAAGTGGACATAAACACAGTATTTAATAGAATCAAAAGTACAAAATACATATATATCAGCCATATGCTCAGCAACCGTGGGGGCTCTAAGCAATAAAACCACTATCATATTTATTATTAGATACGATTGGGAGCATCGCCCGGATCACATCCAGATCACCATATTAACAGAATCTATACCATACTCTTATCTGAGCATGCAGCCAGGCTAAACAATGTAGCAGCTGCTAGGCAACTGGCGGAGAGCTCAGCTGTCTACAACCACTATAACCAGTACAACCCCCCCTGTGTACGCACCCATGAGCCCCATAATGTAACCAGTACTGGGTCCTAATGTGCTGCAGCCGCTGCCAAGGAGACAGAGACACCAGATTGGCATTGTCAATATCAGGGGCAGGACAGCAAGAGGAGGCTGGAAACCCCCCTTGTGGCGGAATGCTAGGACCCGGTCACAAGTGCAACCCTGTTAGTTCCGTCACTGTCTCAGTGGGAGGATTCCCCTGTCCACCTTGAACATTTTTTGTTGAAGTCCGGTTCACACTGGTGCGGTGAGGGAACTGCAGAAATTCCTGTCCGGGTCCTGCAATACATCAATACAGGCAGTTCACACCGCGCTCTGCAAACCACTGCGAGTATCGATATTACTGATCAAAATTAATAATAACCCCAAATTGGTTTGCCGAACGCAGTGCAAACTGTGGAAACCGATGGAATTGGATCTCATGGGTCTGAACACCCTTGCAATCCGATTCCAGTGTAGACAAAAAAAAGGGCCTTATTGGAGCAGATCCAATGCCAATGGAGCCATACATAATATATGGCTCAATTCGCACCACACTGAATTTGCATGTCATTTGTATAGGAATCTGGTGCGATTCCTGTACAAATGAGATGCGATGCAGTAAAGTGTGAACCCAGCCCAAATGAAAAAAAAAAAATCAATGTATGGGCTGCCTAAGTGCAAACTGGAAGTGAAGTTTGTGAAGTTCTTGGAAGAACAGAGAGGGGGGGGGGGGGGGGGGAGATAAGGACAGTCCGGCAATCACAGTATACTGCACAGCTCAGTGTTCACTTACCAGAGGACTAAAGCTATTATCTCTGGCTCAGACCGCGGCATCATTCATATTTCCTGCCTGCCCGGATAGGAGAGTGGGCGGTCCGAGCATGCCTACTGAGGCAGGAGGAGGAGCAGCTTGTATTCCTCTCTCTTCTTCCCTCTCCCATCTGTGAGGGGAGGGGGAGGGGGGAGTGTGCTCCCTGGGCTGTGCGAATGTCATATAGACAGTCGGTTTAGCTGCAGCCACCTGTCCCCGCTTCCGCTTCCTGTCCAAATCAGGTTGTTTTTTTTTAAACTGAACAGCACTGCCTTGGGCCCCCGAACAGTGGCGGAACTCCAGGGCCCAGTCCCAAGTGCGACTCCTGCAACCCTGGTAGTTCCGCCACTGGTCTGTTTAATATGCCGTTAAAATAATTTTGTTAAATTTGTTTGATAAGTGCAAAAAAACATCTGCTGATCCTGTCGGAAATCCTGCAGGCTGACAACTTTCTGTGCTCACTATTATTGGTTACATTGTTCCCAGCTATCTATGAGGACTACCGGGCTTCCTCTTTAATTCATGGAGTACAAGGGGGGTGCATTTTGTAGTCCATTCCTACAATGACAACTCTGCTCCTCCATAGATAAAGTACAGTGAGTGACATTTTTCTTCTTAGGTTTAAATATATTTTAATAATTTCGGTCCCAGCCACTGATTTCCACCAGCCATGATAACAGGGAGCAAAATGATATGTGATTTGTTTCTGCAGATGTGTAGGTTATGTATGTAGTGGTGTGCCCCTTTATCCAGATGCAGGTGCAAGTCCCTTTAACTCGATTCCCCACAATCCTCTGGGCTCCCAGCATCCCCTGAGTTCCAGGACACACCCAGGGAGTATACATGCCAGCTCCGCCCAGCTTCCTGTGCTCAGAGAGATCCTGCCTGATGGGACAGCAGTGACTGGGCAAGTGAGCTGTCCTCAGGTGCTGGGTCCTTATCTGATCAGTCTGGTGTGTGGGCCACCAGCAGTGGGCACAAGAGCACGCAGCATCTATCCAAGCCCCAGTCACTGGAGAGGACTCTGTTACAGTCCATAGGGAGAAGCTGTCCAAGCAGTGGGTTGGTCCTATCTACGGCCCCCAGAGCCTCCTGACCGAAGTCAGCATCAGCAGTGCCTGTGTGAAGTCTGTGCCAGCAGGAAATGCCCTCAGCTTACAGTCTGCTGAATGAACGATTAATCTCTTGGAACATGTGAGAATCTTCAGCTCTTTATCCTATCAGTAAACTGAACTCAGAACACTCTGCCATAGCTTCCCTTTTGCTGACAGGATTGCTACCACAGCAACTGCCTAAGTACACAGTCATATGGGGTCCCACCCCCACAGCAGGCAGATCTGGCCATTAATGCCCTTGAAGGGGAAGCAAGGAAGGTAATTTTGCACCTTTCAGCAGAGGACCAGGATTCCCTAGACAAGATAATCAGCCGCTTGGAAGCAGTGTACACCCAACCGGTTGCATTAGGGGATCTTCGGGCTCGCTTTATCAGTGGAAGGCAGAGAGTGGGAGAATCCATTCCGCAGTACGCTGTGAAACTGCAGGATATAGCAGCCGAGATCCGACGCAAAGAGAGGAGGCGAGCAGGACGTGCTGGCTGGAGTGATACAGACGGGTGGCTGAAGGATCAGTTTTTGGATGGGCTTCTGTCTGACAAAGTCAGGGAAAAGCTACAAGAAAAGGACAGAAGTAACCCAAACTTAAAATTTGTCAAAATTTTAGAAGCAGCTATCCTGTATTCAGAGCCCAGACGTGCCAGTGCGGACGTTCTCATGGCCAGCACAGGGGATAAACCATGTAAACTGCCACAAACTGAACAAATAGCTCCATGGGAGGTGGCCATCCACAAGCTGACAGAAGGAATGGCCCAGCTCCAGACAGAACTTGCCACGCTGAGGCACGAGCAAGATAATCCAAGGGGGCCAAGGGAGAACATCCCTTCATGGAGAAACCGGTCACTGCCCCGCCGGGGACCAAGAAGGGAGAGGTCACCCTCCTCATGTTGGGGCTGTCAACAAAAGGGACATTGCTCGAGGGACTGTCCTGATCAAATACCAAGGGGGCCATTAAACCCAGAGGAGTCAAGCAGTGGGGCGGTCCAGCAAAACGACTCCCCAGTCACACACGGACGTGGGGGTCGATTGCCCTGTGGTACATGGGTACTTTGATGGTCAAGAGATCGAGTGTCTCTTCGACACTGGCTCCCATGTCACTATTCTACCAGAACCTTTGTTCCAGCGATACTTCCCAAAGAAGAAAATGAGTCTGGATACCCCATGGACCTCACTGACAGCTGCCAATGAACTTCCTATAGAAGTGGTTGGGATTGCCTGGATGAAGGTAAAACTGTGGGGACAGGACCTTGGCAAAAAGGTGTGGTGGTTACACGTGCATCCGGAAAAGGACAGCCGCAGGTGATATTGGGCATGAATATCATCCAGGGGCTGAAGCCTGAGCTGTTGAAATGATGTCCTACACACCTGGAACCACCTAAAGAAGTTAGAAATCTGCTTCTTACCTTGGCAGCACTAAAGGACAAACACGTGGCCAATGCCCTATCACGGTACCCTTCAGTACAACCACAGCGAGATGTGGATTAAAGGCTGAAGAAGAAGAAATTCCACCCGTAATGA
The DNA here is from genome assembly GCF_965119305.1 of Pelophylax lessonae. Lineage (NCBI taxonomy): Eukaryota > Metazoa > Chordata > Amphibia > Anura > Ranidae > Pelophylax > Pelophylax lessonae. Next base: position 891,676,176 of record NC_138768.1, on the reverse strand, counting down.
GGGCTAGACCTAAGAGTCAACCACGGGTGGACATCATCCATGTATTTGAAGAGTATAACTGAGCGGAAATACAGAAGAATGATCCTGTGATTGCCCCAGTAAGAGAGGTGATGCAGTTACGGCGGTGGCCCAGTAGAAGAGAAAGATCGCAACTGCTGCCAGAGACACAAAAACTGTTGGGTGAATGGTCACGTTTCCTCTTGAGAGATGGCATATTGTATCGCAGAATAATGTTCCCCCATGACTCTTCGGGAACCTGGCAGGTTATACTGTCATGGGCCAGAGCTAGACAAGTGGCAGAAAGAATCCATGTGGAAGGATGACATTGGGGTGTCCACAATACATTTGCCTGGTTCAAAAGGCAAGCCATGTGTGTGAGGCTGTTCCAGTTGATCAATCAGATATCTCAGCACTGCGCGGTATGTTCCGTGACAAAAGTGGCTGAGGCCCAGGTGCCTCCCATGACTTGGAACACGTCAGCCCCATTGGAAGTAGTGACAGTTGATTTTCTCACTCTCGACATGTCAGAAGATGGACATCGCCATGTCCTTGTTATGGTGGATCACTTTACTAAGTTTGCAGTAACTGTGCCAACTCATGACCAGACTGCAAAGACTGCAGCCCAAGCAGTGTGGAAGCACTTCTGTCTCCCTTATGGCTGCCCTCAGAAGATACATTCAGACCAAGGGCCCTGCTTTGAAAGTGAGTTCTTCCAGGAGTGGTGTCGTGCCTTAGGTGTCATAAAGACACATACGACCCCATACCACCATCAGGGTAACTGAGCATGTGAGAGGTTTAATTATACCCTGATACAACTGTTGAGAGGACTGGCTCGTGAAAAACGAACCAAATGGACCCAATACTTGGCTGAAGTGGTTTGGAAGTATAACCATACTGTGCACTCAGCGACAGGTCGCTCTCCTTACCATGTGATGTTTGGCCGTACTCTTGGGGGAACTACAGATCTATGGGGTGTGGTCCCCAATGAAGAGCTGGAGTATACTCCAGCATCCTGGATTCAAGAGGTTTAATAGTTTGTAAAGGATCAAACTTGGGTGGAACAAGAAGAGTCAGAAGCTGAGGTCTATGACCTGAAACCTAGAGACAGGGTCCTGATCCGGTGCAAAGGTGCACATCAGCAGGGTAAGCTGACAACTCCATGGAAGGAAGTGCCTGGAGTTGTGTTACAGCAACCCATCCCAGGAGTGCCAGTCTATGACATCCAGAAGGAAAGTACTCAAGACAGGCCAAGACGGTTACACCGCAGGCTTCCTAAACCTTTTAGAAGCTACAGGGAGATTCCTGGGAGTTCAACTAGAGAGCCAGAAGAACTGGGTTCAGAGCCACCAGTAGCAGCCCCAACAGAGAATCAGTGTTGGCTACTCCCTGTTCCCCCACTGCTACATCCAAGTCTCTCAGGAGAGATTACGGGTACAGATGATGCCGTACAGCCCAATGATTACCCAGCTCAGGTTACTACTCCTGTTGTGGAGCCCTCTGACCCCCTGTCTACTGAGAGGCCTGAAAGTGAGGATGTACCTTTGTCTGCCCCTGGAGAACAGCCTGAACCTCAACCCTTGAGATGTTCTCAGAGGCACAACTTTTGGGAAACCACCTGAACACTTTGCACAAGAGGACTTTGTATGGTCTGTGAACTTGCCTGGGATCGCAAGTTCAAGTGGGGTGGAGTGTAGTGGTGTGCCCCTTTATCCAGATGCAGGTGCAAGTCCCTTTAACTCGATTCCCTACAATCCTCTGGGCTCCCAGCATCCCCTGAGTTCCAGGACACGCCCAGGGAGTATAAATGCCAGCTCTGCCCAGCTTCCTGTGCTCAGAGATCGTGCCTGATGGGACAGCAGTGACTGGGCAAGTGAGCTGTCCCCAGGTGCTGGGTCCTCATCTGATCAGTCTGGTGTGTGGGCCACTAGCAGTGGGCACAAGAGCACGCAGCATCTATCCAAGCCCCAGTCACTGGAGAGGACTCTGTTACAGCCCATGTGGAGAAGCTGTCCAAGCAGTGGGTTGGTCCTATCTACGGCCCCCAGAGCCTCCTGACCAAAGTCAGCATCAGCAGTGCCTGTGTGAAGTCTGTGCCAGCAGGAAATCCCCTCAGCTTACAGTCTGCTGAATGAACGATTAATCTCTTGGAACATGTGAGAATCTTCAGCTCTTTATCCTATCAGTAAACTGAACTCAGAACACTCTGCTGCCATCTAGTGGCCATTAGTAGTACTGCAATAGAATTGTTTTCACATGTTTTATGCCTGTTTCTCCCTTCCTCATTTTGCTGTTTTGTACTGCAAACCCCTATCCACATGATCTCCTGTGTAATCTACATTCTGCATTGTTAAGTAAAGTAGAAATTGCACATTTTTTTTAATTTTTTTATTTCAGGTACTTATATAGCGCTGTCAATTTTACGCAGCGCTTTACATATACATTGTACATTCACATCAGTCCTTGCCCTCAAGGAGCTTACAATCTAGGGTCCCTAACTCACATACATACACACACAGTAGGGTCAATTTTTTTTATACAGGATCCAATTAATCTACCAGCATGTCTTTGGAGTGTGGAAGGAAACCGGAGTACCCGGAGGAAACCCACGCAGGCACAGGGAGAACATGCAAACTCCAGGCAGGTAGTGTCGTGGCTGGGATTTGAACCAGCGACCCTCTTGCTGCTAGGTGAAAGTGCTAACCACTACACCACTGTGCCGCCCCATAAAATTCCAATCAAATTAAGACCCAACCCAACACGGACACCTTCATGCCTAGGAAAGACAAGCTAGCGATCCAATGCCGTACAGGTCAGAGGTTATTCCAAAATAACCCATGTTTAGTGTCTAAAGATAGGACATTCCAAACTGGACCATAAGATATCGGTTTCAAGCGTGTAACCGTTTCATATCTCAAGATATGAGTTCTTTTATTAATCTGTCAAACGGGGAGGTCCCTTAGCAGTTTATAAGACTCAGAGCCTATTGGCTAAGTACTTCTGGTGACACCCCCTGGAGGGTCAGAGAAAAGGACAGGGACTGATAGAGAGCTCAGTTCTCATTCTAAGATCGAAGGCATAACACCGCCCAAGGGGAACCAAACATACCTGTTCAACTCTGAAACTAAGGTAATACCAGGACCGTTTAATGCAAGTATTTTCATCCTTTTGCTTCATATTTCTCAATTGCTGTATTGTGTCTCTATTTCTTTGTAACCCATTTTTCTGTAAACATTTTTATTCGCACCAATTTTAACCTTTCTTATAATTAAACCTTATTTTGAAAAGTGTTAACTTTGTCTCTAAGCTCTTAAATGCAACTTGACCCAAACGAACCTGCCTCCTGAAGTGCGCTACTGTGTGTTACAGACGGTTATTTTAAAGTCATAATTGATATTTGTACTGTTTAGGCTAACCTATCTGAACCATTCTGGTCTGAGGTGACAGTGGGTGTTACAGACGGTTATTCTAAAGTCATAATTGATATTTGTAAAATCACGAGCGTCCTCTCCGCTCATCATAACGTAGAGGTGGTGGCAGGGAAAGGGTTAATCGTTTAATTAACCCGGTGACAATCGCTCTCAGTCTGCTGGCATCTAGATTGTGGTCCTGCAGGCTGGACAATCTGTGTGCTGGGTGCAGCTGAGAGTGGCATTGTTACGCAAGTGACGGCAGGGTGTGAGATTGCTTGGTCTTTGGTCACGAGGTGGATGAGAAGGCCAGGGGTCTGATACCCGCCACCGTCACATCACTACTGGTCTGATCATTTGGCTGATATCGTTACATAACATGTATAATTTTGCATGGAGGCGGCTATATCTGCCCAGGTTCCTCATATTTCTGTCTTCTTTTCCAGCTTCTACAGTCCTGGAGAACAGTAAAATTGTCTGCTATGATCACAAAACGAATGGAGCATTCTCTACTTGTCCTACAGGTAAATGATCACAAGACCTCGAATAGAGCTCAGGATCAGTGTGAGAGTGACCTATTCTTCAGTCCAGACCACCCATGGGGTCCTAGAGATCTCAGACCAACTAGAAGAAGGTTTACACTTGTGGGTTTGTTGGCCTTAACTTTATTGGGGCTTTGATGTGTTATTCATATACTTCAGTCCAGATCAACCATAGATTTATTTGTAGGTTTGATGGCCTTGACACTATGGTGCATATATGACTGACACATAGCCTCCTCTATAGATGATGAGCACATAGCCTCCTCTATAGATGATGAGCACATAGCCTCCTCTATAGATGATGAGCACATAGCCTCCTCTATAGATGAGCACATAGCCTCCTCTATAGATGAGCACATAGCCTCCTCTATAGATGAGCACATAGCCTCCTCTATAGATGATGAGCACATAGCCTCCTCTATAGATTATGAGCACATAGCCTCCTCTAGAGATGATGAGCACATAGCCTCCTCTAGAGATAACTGACACATAGCCTCCTCTGTAAATGATGGGCGCATAGCCTCCACTGTAGGTGACTGACACATAACCCCCTTATTAGATGGTTGACACATAGCCTCCTTCTGGAGATGATGGCCACATATCCTCCTCTGTACATGACTGACACATAGCCTCCACTGTAGGTGACTGAGAAAAGCGTTCCTATTATATGGCTGACACATAGCCTCCTCTGTAAATGGATGACACATAGCCTCCTCTGTAAATGGATGACACATAGCCTCCTCTGTAAATGGATGACACATAGCCTCCTCTATAGATAGATGACACATAGCCTCCTCCTGTAGATGGATGACACATAGCCTCCTCTGTAGATGAATGACACATAGCCTCCTCCTGTAGATGGATGACACATAGCCTCCTCCTGTAGATGGATGAAACATAGCCTCCTCCTGTAGATGGATGACACATAGCCTCCTCTGTAGATGGATGACACATAGCCTCCTCCTGTAGATGGATGACACATAGCCTCCTCTGTAGATGAATGACACATAGCCTCCTCTGTAAATGGATGACACATAGCCTCCTCTGTAGATGGATTACACATAGCCTCCTCTGTAGATGGATGACACATAGCCTCCTCTGTAGATGGATGACACATAGCCTCCTCTGTAGATGGATGACACATAGCCTCCTCCTGTAGATGGATGACACATAGCCTCCTCTGTAGATGAATGACACATAGCCTCCTCTGTAAATGGATGACACATAGCCTCCTCTGTAGATGGATTACACATAGCCTCCTCTGTAGATGGATGACACATAGCCTCCTCTGTAGATGGATAACACATAGCCTCCTCTGTAGATGGATGACACATAGCCTCCTCTGTAGATGGATGACACATAGCCTCCTCTGTAGATGGATGACACATAGCCTCCTCCTGTAGATGGATGACACATAGCCTCCTCTGTAGATGGATGACACATAGCCTCCTCTGTAGATGGATGACACATAGCCTCCTCCTGTAGATGGATGGCACATAGCCTCCTCCTGTAGATGAATGACACATAACCTCCTCCACCCTAAAGAAGTGACTCTGCTTACCCACTCTTGATGTACAAAATTTAGATAAGGAGAAAGGGGGGGCGCTAATTGGTGTTAAGTTATAGTTACAAGGAGCAAGCTGCACATTGATCTGCTAATAAGAGTTACAACAAAGTATACAGATACAATGTATCCATGTATGAAGAACATGGCACCCGGGGAGCTCCTCCTTTACACAGGGACCGCTGTCATGGCCCCACCCCCAGGAGAACAAGTTGGGAGAAGACTAAGAAGTGTCAGTAGAGTGCTGAACATCTATATAAGGGTATTTTGGGGGTACACTTTGGGGACCCCAAACATCTGCATATTGCTGTGTGTATATATATATATATATATATATATATATATATATATATATGATTGCAGAATGCTATGATATTTAATCACTGCCTCTTCTCATTTTATGCAGATTACAGCACCACGGGATGTGCCTGCGGGTTTGGATGCGGCTCGTGGGACATCCAGGCTGAGAGAATGTGTCACTGTCAGTGTCCTGGCATGGACTGGACAACGGCTCGCTGCTGCAAGATCGGATCTAAGTAGAGTCTTACCACCAGAGGGTGGACACTCCACTGAATAAACTCTTCTATCACAATCAGCTTCAACAAAAATATGCAAATAATGATAGAGACGACCAGTCTCTGCTCTCCATGGTCAGGAGAGAATGGACCAGAGGCTCCAATTCTAAAAGGCTGAAATTGATATTTTTTCATTTTTGACAATTTGACAAATAAAGATTTTCTGAAACTTTAGTTCTATTACTTCACTCTAAACCCAGAGGCTGGAGAAGGAGCTTTCCCTGGGGTGACTGTTACAGATTAGGGGTGTACTGAGAGGGTACAGGGATAAGGGAGACTTTACGATACGCAAGGTATCACTATCCATTGGGTGTCCTCAAGAATCAACCAACATGTTGGCCAATTATCACAATAATCCCAATGTTTCTCAATCTGTACTTAAGGCAGTGGTCAAAAAACAACCAGCACACACTAATATCCAATCTACCAACACTCACGTGTTAGGGGCTTGTGATGAACCTGACTCCTGACACCTCCGGTTATTATACTTAGCTCTCCAGCAGACTGACATTCAGGACACACGGCAGAACCAGGCGATACCACTAATAGACTCAGTACTAACACCCACTAATGTCTCTTACCACCAGCCACCACTAAGGGGAGACAAAATGTAGGTGGTGGGAGCACACAGGCAGATGCAAATCCCGCACACAATCTGGTTGTCCATCTTGTTTTCTTTCAACCAACTCCTGCAATACAGGGGGAAAAATTCCCATGAGTCTGGATCAGGATTGGCCAGCAAATCAGCCAGTGGATCAACTTCATGCAATTGCCTCAAACTACATACTAGAAGGGTGAAAGCAACTTAATCTTTGTGTGCTGTCATCACTCTTAGACACTGGTCCTGGTCATTAGGGATGATCGAACGGTTCGGGTCGACCATCGGTTCGACCCGAACATTGGCTGTTCGAAATTCGGCCGAATTCCGGACTTTTTGGGGTAAAAGTTCGGAATTCGGCCACCAGAACTGCCCAAAATGCAATGGGACAGGAACTGGGCTTTAAAAGCCTGTGATTGGCCCAGAAACGTCAGTAAAAGCCAATTGAGGGGGCAGGAGTCTGCTAGGAATGTGATTGGAGTGACTACGGGGTCCAGAGGCCAATCAGTAGTGAATACGCCCCCCAGTATATAACATATCCCCGCCAAACCTCTAGCACTGTAATACAGGGGCTGTTGAAGAGAGTGGAAGCATTTGTGTTACTCTTGCTGTATGGAGCTGTTTTCTTAGTGTGAGGAAAGGGATATGCAGTGTAGTTAGGGTACTATATACCACTATACAAATTGAATGGTTGGTACAAGGCTATGCCGAACCAGCCCAAAATCCCTTCCCCACTGAATTCATGAAAGAAACAACTATAGGTGTCCCTGGGGAATTTGAGTGGAAGGGCTGGAGATGGTAAGTGTAGTAATGAAAGGTATAGAAAAGAATATATAAAATTTCAACATTTATTGATTTATATTAAAATTCAACAAAATACAAGAAATAACATATTTAGACTTTAAAATAACATTCCATATACATATCCTGATAGGGATAATACATTAGGGGTTCATGAAGCAGGGAAGTGTATCCTCCAACATGTTTCGGAATTTTTGTTCATGTAATTCCTTCTTCAGGGAAGTTTATATACACATAACCGTGCATTCACCACCTGTGTATCTACGGATGTATAGAATGTAAGCAATATTATTTAGAACAAATACATGAGCATAGAGGCAAACAATATATCTTATCATCAATGAGGGATCCCCAAGTCCCATAAGGGTAGGGAATACCCATAATAGGTATATGTCTGTATACACAAGTATATCCTTAAGAGTAAACAGTAACTATAAAGATATCAACTTACCCCTAGAGGGAGTATGGAGCAAAAAGCGTCCTTTTAGTTGTCTCCTCACAGAAGGTATACTGCAAACGTGGCTGTTTGTATGGCAAAGGATACCTTATATTCATGCAGTCTGACTGTGCAGCTCTGTAGTTTGAATGTGCAACAAGTATATGGACTTGAGAGAATACAAGTCCCTCCACACGTTGTCAGGGTATTAATGTTAGTACCGGCGGTTCACTCAAATCCCCAATGGCCATATGCACATTGTGTTCACGAGGAGCACATAGGGCGGATGAGTCCACACCTATCAAAATGCACAAGTGGGGGAAGAAAATATTTAGCCATAATGACTGATTTCCCATATATAAAAGTGTGATTAGGAAAGGGGAATTCAAAATCCACATACCTTGTCAGAAATCCTATGTGAAATGCAGATAACCGATCTCTCTGTGGTGACCCAAAGGTACTGAGTCCCACTAAGCTTGAAGCATTTATATGCTCCACCTGAGAGTTCTTACCTGAATTAGGAGGAGTGTATACACCTGGTTGGATGATGAGGGGCGGGTAAAGAGCAGGTGGGTGGTTCTGAGCTAGTTGTCCCCATATGTTGGATTTCAAGTTTTCCTTTTATTAGGTGTCTCCACTGATGGTACATTATCCCTCTCTATCCTACCATTCCAAGCAGGAAGGGAGATCGAGAGGAAGAGGAAGGGCGTGGGTAACATCCAGGGCTGCGCTCCCCCGGTCTAAGCGGCGCCGAGGGCCGCCGCGTACCTGTGACGCGGCGGCGTCCGGCGTCACATGACCGCCGGCACGTTGATGCGCAGCTCTCGCGAGATGATCGATGGATCTCGCAGACGGGGTGTCAGTGAAGGATACATGGCGTCCGGAGGCGCCATGATACCGACACCTCCCCTGGATCGCTGCGCAAACTACAGGCCCCAGCATGCATTGCAGGGGCCTGGGCGTGCCGTGGAACACCAATGGGAACAGGCCAAAGCGAGGAGGGAAGGCCGTATCAAGTGACATTTCAGCATAGCTGGTATGCCGTGGAGCATAAAAAGAAAAAGGAGATAAAGATACATAAACAATATGAATAATGTAAATGCATAGGGCTGCACAGTGAGCTGCATGAGAGGTACAGATTGTTTAATCATACCCATACGTGAGATAGGGATCCCTAATGATTGATGAGCAGACAGAGGCCCCTCTGCAGTGATATAAATAATATTAGATTTAATACATAAAGTAACAATATTGCATAATATTACATAATTAACGATTTCTTTGATTTCCACATTGTAACTGAGAACATCTTAGGCATATAATGCGACCATTTAAGCATGTATGATCATACAAATACATAAGCAGAGACATTTCATGAAAAATATATATTTTTTTATATATTTGATGACAAAACAAAAAACAAGAAATGGAAATAGGGAAGCAGAGATGGATACGAGAGAAGAGAATGTGTATTGGGATTCAAATATCTTTAGTATTTTATTTTATTTGACAGAATCTGGGTGTTACTCCAGAGAATTAGTATATTTTCCCGCACATCTCTATTCCCAACCATTACAAGAGCTAAAGATTCCATTCAACATTTTCCCACACCCCCTCCCCCCTCTCTCCCCTTTCCATCCATAAAAGGGGCTAGAGATCCCATTCAAAACCCCCTGAACTAAAGCCAGGGAGAAACGGCTTAAAATTGAAGGCTTCATTCAATCCCAGTGGAGAAGTGGCATTTAGGTCCGAAATCCAACGAAGCTCGCGCTGGAGGAGAAACTTGTTAAGATCTCCTCCGCGGGAGCTGGGGTGGATTCGATCCAAAGCCAAGAATTTTATACGTGGAATATTGGCACCATGTACCAAAGCTGAGTGTCTACCTAGCGGTACTTCTGGATCTTTCTTTTTAATACTTGCTATGTGTTGGCCAATACGTTTGCCGAATTTTTGGATAGTTTCGCCAATATAATAGCAGCCGCAATCACAAGACAGTAGATATACGACTGCCATAGTCTGGCAGTTCACATAATGTTTTGGACGAAAGTTTTTACCATTAGGCAGTATAACATTTTTCTTGGTGTTAATATATCGACATTGGGCACATGACCCACAGGGGAATGTGCCCAAATGTGTACAAGGGTCCTTCCTTGACCGGCCCTTGTATTCACTACTAACAAGGGCATCCGACAAGGAAGGAGCTCGTTTAAATGTTATCTGCGGTGTTTCTGAGATAAAGGGACTGATCGACGAATCAGACATTAACACATGCCAGTACTTTTTTAAGATCTTTCTAACCTTATGGTGTCCTCGGGAGTATTTTGTTATAACTCTCGTAGTGGTATCACTTGAGTCTTCAGCTTCTTTTTTGTTTTTGTATGAAAGAAGATCCCGACGGGATTGAGTTTTTGCCTTTTTTTGCCTTTTTAAAAGCTCGTTTCAAACATTTTGGGGTATATCCCCTTGCTGATAGTCTTTTCTGTATGATTTTAGCCTCTACATCAAACGCCTCCTCCGTGGTACATATTCGTCTAGCCCTCAAGTATTGAGAATATGGGATGGAGTCTACTAACGGCTTAGGGTGCGAGCTCGAGGCATGCAAGATAGTATTGCCTGAGGTTGATTTTCTAAAGAGCTCACAGTGTAGCATGTCATTATCCCCCCTGACTATCCTGAGATCAAGGAAAGTCACTGAGGAGGTGCTATGCTCAACCGTGAATTTTAGATTTAAATCATTACAATTGATGTAATCCATACACTCCAAAAGAAGGGAAGGAGGTCCATCCCATATCATAAGAATGTCATCGATGTAGCGGTACCACATAGGTATGTGGTCCGCATACATCGTGAATTCTTCAGATAGGAAGAGATTTCGCTCCCACTCCCCCAGGTACAGGTTGGCGTATGCCGGAGCACAGCAAGTGCCCATGGCAACGCCCTGTACCTGGAGGTAGTGGGAGCCAGCAAAACAAAAGACATTATGTCTTAGGATAAAGTCCAAGGCAGATAGAATGAAATTTTGAAATATTCCATCAATCTCATTGGTTCTCATCATGGCCTTCCGGATAGCTGCCAGTCCCAGGGTATGGGGTATGGAGCTATAGAGTGATTCCACATCTATAGTAACTAAACTAGCATTTGGTGGTATGTGAATATTTTCTAGAATGCGTAGCATATGGATTGTATCTTGGATGTATGATGGGAGGTCAGCTACCATGGGCCTAAGATGTTGGTCAATGAGCTTGCTGAGATTTTCGGTAATTGCCCCATTTCCTGATATAATGGGTCTTCCTGTAGGGTCTGATATGCTTTTATGGACTTTTGGGAGGGCATAGAAGGTGAGGATACGTGGGTGAGTGGTTCTCACGAAATCCCAAGTTGTTTTTGGGATGACGTTATTATAGTATGCTTCATCTACAAGATTGTAGAAATCCTTATTGAATCTCTCGATTATGGTTTTGTTTATGGGACGGTACCACTCAGTGTTTTTTAAAATGCGAAGGCACATGTTGGTGTATTGGCTGTTATCCATGAGGACAACATTGCCACCCTTGTCGGATGGCTTTATTGTCAACTCATGGTTGTTACGTAAATTATACAGGGCTTTTTTCTCCTCCATGGTGATGTTACTTTGGACTTCTATATCGTCCATTCTCAGGGCTTTGATCTCTCTTGTGGTAAGTTTTAGAAAGGAAGCTACAGCCTGGTTAGAGCTGGGTGACGGGTAGATGTTAGATGGCTTTTTTAGAAGTTTTTGTTCAGACGACATTGGAGGCGCTGGAGGGTCGGGATCCTCTACCTGGGATAACAGCATTTCAATATCAAGGCGGTCAATTAAATCTAGAGGTTCATTCTCCTCGAGGAGAGCCTCTAAATTGGTCAGAGCTTGTCGTTCTTTTAGGGTGTGTGTAGTGTCACAGGTTTTTTTGGAATACATACTTTTTAACAAGAGTTTACGGGTGAAGAGGTGTATATCTTTTGTGGTCTCAAATTTGTCGAGACTGGCGTCTGGGCAAAAAGTGAGACCTTTGTGCAAAAGTTGTGTTTCAATATCTGTGAGAATGTGCGAAGAAAGATTAATGATACTAAGTTGGTCAGTGCATTTGGGATTTAAAGTGTTGGGGATCATTGGGTTTGGGAATTGGGAGGAGGCACTTTGCCTAAAAAAATCTGGGGGATTTTGGGGGTGGTGGTGAGTGGGGTATTACTTGGAATGACAAGCTCCGGGGCCTCATTTGAAACGTTTGGTTGTTCACCTGTAGAGGCAATTGCTCCTTCCTGGGTGGACCCAGGTGGAAACATTTTGGTAGTTTTGTTCTTAGGAGTTTTTGGATATTTTGTAGGGGGACCCTCACCTTGTTGGCGTCTCTTTTGTCGTCTGTTACTTGTGGTGGACTTAGATGAGCTAGAAGAAACAGAGGAGTTATCAGAGGTATATGACAATTTACGTGGTTCATTATTCCTAAGAGCATCTCTAGGGATATGATATTGAGTTTGTTTCCATTTATAAGCTTTACCCTCCTTAAACGCACGTCTGTCACGCAGGTACTTTGCTTCTTTCTTTTTGAGTATTTCTCTATTGAAAAACTCTAGGTGTTTTGTAAGTTTTGTATTAAGTTCCTCGGTTGAGCATAGCACCTCCTCAGTGACTTTCCTTGATCTCAGGATAGTCAGGGGGGATAATGACATGCTACACTGTGAGCTCTTTAGAATATCAACCTCAGACAATACTATCTTGCATGCCTCGAGCTCGCACCCTAAGCCGTTAGTAGACTCCATCCCATATTCTCAATACTTGAGGGCTAGACGAATATGTACCACGGAGGAGGCGTTTGATGTAGAGGCTAAAATCATACAGAAAAGACTATCAGCAAGGGGATATACCCCAAAATGTTTGAAACGAGCTTTTAAAAAGGCAAAAAAAGGCAAAAACTCAATCCCGTCGGGATCTTCTTTCATACAAAAACAAAAAAGAAGCTGAAGACTCAAGTGATACCACTACGAGAGTTATAACAAAATACTCCCGAGGACACCATAAGGTTAGAAAGATCTTAAAAAAGTACTGGCATGTGTTAATGTCTGATTCGTCGATCAGTCCCTTTATCTCAGAAACACCGCAGATAACATTTAAACGAGCTCCTTCCTTGTCGGATGCCCTTGTTAGTAGTGAATACAAGGGCCGGTCAAGGAAGGACCCTTGTACACATTTGGGCACATTCCCCTGTGGGTCATGTGCCCAATGTCGATATATTAACACCAAGAAAAATGTTATACTGCCTAATGGTAAAAACTTTCGTCCAAAACATTATGTGAACTGCCAGACTATGGCAGTCGTATATCTACTGTCTTGTGATTGCGGCTGCTATTATATTGGCAAAACTATCCAAAAATTCGGCAAACGTATTGGCCAACACATAGCAAGTATTAAAAAGAAAGATCCAGAAGTACCGCTAGGTAGACACTCAGCTTTGGTACATGGTGCCAACATTCCACATATAAAATTCTTGGCTTTGGATCGAATCCACCCCAGCTCCCGCGGAGGAGATCTTAACAAGTTTCTCCTCCAGCGCGAGCTTCGTTGGATTTCGGACCTAAATGCCACTTCTCCACCGGGATTGAATGAAGCCTTCAATTTTAAGCCGTTTCTCCCTGGCTTTAGTTCAGGGGGTTTTGAATGGGATCTCTAGCCCCTTTTATGGATGGAAAGGGGAGAGAGGGGGGAGGGGGTGTGGGAAAATGTTGAATGGAATCTTTAGCTCTTGTAATGGTTGGGAATAGAGATGTGCGGGAAAATATACTAATTCTCTGGAGTAACACCCAGATTCTGTCAAATAAAATAAAATACTAAAGATATTTGAATCCCAATACACATTCTCTTCTCTCGTATCCATCTCTGCTTCCCTATTTCCATTTCTTGTTTTTTGTTTTGTCATCAAATATATAAAAAAATATATATTTTTCATGAAATGTCTCTGCTTATGTATCTGTATGATCATACATGCTTAAATGGTCGCATTATATGCCTAAGATGTTCTCAGTTACAATGTGGAAATCAAAGAAATCGTTAATTATGTAATATTATGCAATATTGTTACTTTATGTATTAAATCTAATATTATTTATATCACTGCAGAGGGGCCTCTGTCTGCTCATCAATCATTAGGGATCCCTATCTCACGTATAGGTATGATTAAACAATCTGTACCTCTCATGCAGCTCACTGTGCAGCCCTATGCATTTACATTATTCATATTGTTTATGTATCTTTATCTCCTTTTTCTTTTTATGCTCCACGGCATACCAGCTATGCTGAAATGTCACTTGATACGGCCTTCCCTCCTCGCTTTGGCCTGTTCCCATTGGTGTTCCACGGCACGCCCAGGCCCCTGCAATGCATGCTGGGGCCTGTAGTTTGCGCAGCGATCCAGGGGAGGTGTCGGTATCATGGCGCCTCCGGACGCCATGTATCCTTCACTGACACCCCGTCTGCGAGATCCATCGATCATCTCGCGAGAGCTGCGCATCAACGTGCCGGCGGTCATGTGACGCCGGACGCCGCCGCGTCACAGGTACGCGGCGGCCCTCGGCGCCGCTTAGACCGGGGGAGCGCAGCCCTGGATGTTACCCACGCCCTTCCTCTTCCTCTCGATCTCCCTTCCTGCTTGGAATGGTAGGATAGAGAGGGATAATGTACCATCAGTGGAGACACCTAATAAAAGGAAAACTTGAAATCCAACATATGGGGACAACTAGCTCAGAACCACCCACCTGCTCTTTACCCGCCCCTCATCATCCAACCAGGTGTATACACTCCTCCTAATTCAGGTAAGAACTCTCAGGTGGAGCATATAAATGCTTCAAGCTTAGTGGGACTCAGTACCTTTGGGTCACCACAGAGAGATCGGTTATCTGCATTTCACATAGGATTTCTGACAAGGTATGTGGATTTTGAATTCCCCTTTCCTAATCACACTTTTATATATGGGAAATCAGTCATTATGGCTAAATATTTTCTTCCCCCACTTGTGCATTTTGATAGGTGTGGACTCATCCGCCCTATGTGCTCCTCGTGAACACAATGTGCATATGGCCATTGGGGATTTGAGTGAACCGCCGGTACTAACATTAATACCCTGACAACGTGTGGAGGGACTTGTATTCTCTCAAGTCCATATACTTGTTGCACATTCAAACTACAGAGCTGCACAGTCAGACTGCATGAATATAAGGTATCCTTTGCCATACAAACAGCCACATTTGCAGTATACCTTCTGTGAGGAGACAACTAAAAGGACGCTTTTTGCTCCATACTCCCTCTAGGGGTAAGTTGATATCTTCATAGTTACTGTTTACTCTTAAGGATATACTTGTGTATACAGACACATACCTATTATGGGTATTCCCTACCCTTATGGGACTTGGGGATCCCTCATTGATGATAAGATATATTGTTTGCCTCTATGCTCATGTATTTGTTCTAAATAATATTGCTTACATTCTATACATCCGTAGATACACAGGTGGTGAATGCACGGTTATGTGTATATAAACTTCCCTGAAGAAGGAATTACATGAACAAAAATTCCGAAACATGTTGGAGGATACACTTCCCTGCTTCATGAACCCCTAATGTATTATCCCTATCAGGATATGTATATGGAATGTTATTTTAAAGTCTAAATATGTTATTTCTTGTATTTTGTTGAATTTTAATATAAATCAATAAATGTTGAAATTTTATATATTCTTTTCTATACCTTTCATTACTACACTTACCATCTCCAGCCCTTCCACTCAAATTCCCCAGGGACACCTATAGTTGTTTCTTTCATATATACCACTATAGTTACATTCAATAATCTAGTTTCTTTAGGGATACCTTTAAGTGTCAGGGTGACCGTAGTGTAGTTTAGGTGACCTGACTCTGCCATACCAGGGTGACCGAACTTTTCCATGTCAGGGTGACCATAGTGTAGTTTAGCTGACTCTGCCTGCCAATGCCCATACCAGGGTGACCGAACCCTTCCATGTCAGGGTGACCCCACTATGCAGATTTTGGGTTAGGGGTATACATATATATATATATGTACATATATATACACACACACACACACACACACATATATATATATATCCCTATACAGAAGTTCAGATGTCATGCCTGCCTCCACACGCCTGAAAAACGCCTGAAACAAAAACGCCCGGTTGTGAAAGGAGGGTAACACCATCCCTGCACTACTGAAATTTTAAGAAAAATAATCATTTTTTTTCTGGTTCTGGACATGCTACAGAGCTGAAACTTCACAGGTACACTTTTTAGACCCACCAGACACTAAATCCAAAGAAATCTCATTTTTTTTCTCAATAATTGGCTCTCTATGAAAAACGACAATTTTTAAGAACTTTTTTTGCCTGATTCATAGTCCCTGGGCATGACCCAGAACACTAGGCACTTTTTAGGGGCATTTATTGGGTTTTAGGGCTTCAAAATTGTGTTTTTTGATTCCAGAAGTTCAGGTCCCATTGAGTTCAATGGGGTTCTGGAATCCGAACTGAACTTTCGGGAAGTTCGGGTGTTCTGGCCGAACCGAACTTTTCAAAAGTTCGATCATCCCTACTGGTCATCTGGGGGTGCTTCATTGACCTGGTTACTGGTATTAGTCCTGGTCATCTGGGGGTGCTTCATAGATTTGGTTACTGGCATTGGCCCTTGTAATCTAGGGGTACTTCAGAGACCTGGTAATTGGCATTGGCCCTGGTCATCAGGGGGTACTACATAGACCTTATTATTGCCATTGGTCCTGGTCATCTAGAAGTACTTCATAGACCTGGTTATTGGCATTGGTCCTGGTCATCTGGGGGTTCTTCATTGACCTGGTAGTTGGCATTAGCCTTTGTCATCTGGGGTATTTATACAGTATATCTGAGGTGTTTGGTGGCTGGTCATATGCCTGCTTAGATGTGACCTGGAACTCATTCGGTGGCATTGGCAATGACTGGGTACTGGCATAGAGCAATGTCATCTGGGGGTATTTCATAGACCTGGTAATTGGAATTCACTCTGGTCATCTGGGAGTAATTCATAGACCTGCTTACTGGCATTGGCCTTGGTCATCTGGGGGAACGTCATAGACCTGCTTATTGGCATTGGCCCTGGTCACCTGGGGGTATTTTATAGACCTGATTACTGGAATTGGTCCTGGTCATCTGGGGGTACTTCATAGACCTGGTTCCTGGCTGTGGCCCTGATCATCTGGGGGTACTTTATAGAACTAGTTACTGGCATTGGTCTTTCACGCCTACCCCAAACGCAGGTGGTCAGACACTATAGCTGGCTAGTGTGTTCTTCACCTATATTAGCCCCATTTCCCATAAGGCAAGCAGGCCTACCGGTACTTGGTTGCCCCCAGGACTTTTGTGCAATGCTATAGTGCCTTGCTACTGTCACAGACTTAGGAGGCTTTTTGGAAAGGATTGCAGGCTAGACTCCTAGCCACTGTCTGTGTGGAGCAATCCTTATTGGTAATCTCATCAACTCAAGCCACCTGTCTTTCACACAACAACCTACTATCTACTGTAGGGATGTGTTTACACTTTAATAATGTCTTTTGTTCTGTGGGAGCTCGCTGCCGGTGTGTCTAACCTAGAATGAGATCCCTGATTGTTCAGGTGGTGGTTAATTGTGTCATCTATTGTTTGCCTGCTAGCCTTCTGTGCATTCCGCCTAGGCTGATTTAAGTGCTCAGTTAATTTGCATGTTAATGATATCATGGTCAGAAATTATTTTGGGGGGGGGGGGGCATTTCTTTTGGGGTTCAGGTTGTTGTTTCAATGAAGATTGAACATATAGCTAAGCCAATAATCATGCTCATCACTCATAAACATCCTTAATAAGCTTGGAGTTCTAAGGACTGAGAAATAGCACAATGATTATGGAGTCTGCCTTCCTGCTCTAGGTTTGTGAGTTCAAATCCAGAATGAGCCCTCTGTATGGGCAACAATTGGAGGTCTCCAACCCTCCAAATGTTAGCATCAATACTTTTGCTATTGTTTGACATAGGCATGTGTATCACCAAACTCTTAATATAAAGGCATTACCAAAATAAAAAATATGCCACAAAAAGTTAATATCTAGCAATATTGAGAGATAGAGCTATATTTGTATTTTGAGCAAATTTTGCCAATTAGCCAAGTAGGGGGATGTACCTGCAGTGAAATCTGTTATAAAATGCAAAAGCTTGGCCATACGTCTTTCCTGAATAAATATTTTGTGGAATACCCAATATAATGTTGGGGTTCTATATAAAAACTATATATAAGATTGTTCAAGTGAAACATGATTGAGCAGGAAAGGTTTCTAGAACGTTGTGATGTGATGGTGTTTACTAAGGAATCACTTGCTAGAAGTATGAACTATGTGCATGTTTTACAAATCCGCCAGTTCATTCCATTTTACATGGGCGATACAGCGGATTTTACATTGGAATTCACTATATCGCATGCTCCATTTTGTGAAAACACAAATTTTTGAGCCCAGTTGGCGTTGCGCATGCGCACATGAGCTCTCTTGCAGCTCGGGACTTGAGGAGCTATTTTGACTTTTTACACTTTTGAAGAAATCTCTCTTTCTAGGTCAGTTTTTGACACAGTTTAAAAGCCATTCGTCTCCAAATAATCTCCCACATCTTCCACAGTGATTTGAGATTTTTTGGGGTACTCAAAAAATTTTGGATAAACATTAGTCGAGCTTTTAGCTGACCTGTTTTTAAGTCGCGCCCTGACGTTGTAGGGTCTTAGTGAATCCAACACTATACGTTATTGTCCGCCGGCGGTACCGTGAATACCAATTTCATGCGTTCAAATTCGCCATTCCGCAAAAATCCCAGCGTTAGCGAAATGGCGGTTCAGTGAATTAGGCCCACATATTGGTGAAACACTTTTTTTCCTTTTAATTGGAGAATTAAATCCCTCCACATTATGGGAAATAAATTGAATTGCCATTGTTACTATTTTGTAAGTATCAGATGGAAGTGAGAAATGGTATCAATCAGATCTGGGTGAGATTTGGGGCTAGTGAGAGTAGCATATGTCTTAAATGAGGACGCATCTTGGGGTACATCAATGGTGCTGTACCGCAAAACCATTGCATGTGAGCAGGTGAGGCTTACCTGAGCACACGATTGAAAAAGAAAAAAAAAGGAGCAAAATATCGATGAGATGACAAAACCAGTGCATGGACACCAAATGGGAAGAACAAATAACTGTTAACCACATGCCGACCGCCGCACGACTGTTTACGGTGGCAGTCAGCCCCCTACAGGCAAAACGACGTAGGGCTATGTTGCTCGCCCACGAGCCTCTAGGGGGTGAGCGCGCGCCGCCGGAGGTGCCCTCCCGCCTCCCTACTTTCCCTGCGCGAGTGACCGGCGGGTCCGATGTCCGCCGGTCACTCGCGATCTCCCGCTGGAGAGGGAGAAAGGCAGGCGGATGATGTAAACAAAGCCGTCTGTCATTCTTCCTGATGTAACAGCAGAGATCATACGGTCCTGCTATGTAGGATCGTATGTCTCTGTGGTTACATAAAAAGCCACGCCCCTTTACAGTTAGAAGCACGCCCCTAGGGACACACTTAACCTCTTGATCTCTAATAAAGTTAACCCCTTCCCTGCCAGTGTCATTTTTACAGTAACAGTGCATATGTATAGCACTGATTACTGTAGTAATGTCACTGGTAACCCCAAAAGTGTTGCAGTCCCACAAAAAAAATCGCCGCCATTACTAGTAAAAAAAAAAACAATAAAAATGACAGAAATCTTTCCCGTAATTAGTAGACGCAATAACTTTTGCACAAACCAATCAAAATACGCTTATTGAGATTTTTTTTTACCAAACATATGTAGCAGAAAACAAATTGGCCTAAAATGTTAAAAAAATTTGATTTTTACATTTTTGGGGAGAATTTCTTATAAAAAAATATGAAAAATATTGTTATTTTTTCAAAATTGTCGCTATTTTTTTGTTTATAGCGCAAAAAGTAAAAATCACACAGGTGATCAAATACCACCAAAAGAAAGCTCTGTTTGTGGGGAAAAAAAGGACGTCAATTTCATTTGGATCCAGGGTCGCACGACCGTGCAATTGTCCGTTAAAGTCACGCAGTGCTGAATCGCAAAATAGGCCCTGGTCTTTGAGCAGCCAAATCCTCCGGGGCTTAAGTGGTTAAGTAAGAACAAACAACCAAAACAATAGAGCAATGGTTCAGTATACCCGGTGGGTACTGAAAGCATTTCAAAAGGACCCGAGGAAACAATCCTCTTAAACAGCCAGTTGAGAGCCACCAGACCAGCACAATGGAGAGCAACAAGACCAGGGGTACCAGATCACCGACCCCCCCCCCCCCCTGTTTCTGACCGCCCTCAACTAGCTGAGTGGGTGCGGCATGTACAAGCACGGAACATTTACTATAGACAGAACATTTAATTAAATATGCAGAAAGATGAGCAGACAATCCAAAACTTCCTGGAAAATTTCCCCAGAGAAGAAAGAAAAAAAAAATCTCCCGCTAGTTATCACTGTTAATCCAAATATGGTTTATATATATATATATATATATAAAAAACTGCTGTTATTTAAAGTGTGGTTTGCTAAAAAAGAAAAAGTTTCCATCTTCTGCAATGTGTAGCCACATAGAAGGTCAAATAAATGATCTTGAGTGTAAGGCAGTCAGTGCTCTTACTTATGCAATAACTGAAATTTCCACAAGATGGAGCTGTAGCGGAGAGGGCCTGAACAGAATGGGATCAAAAACACTCTGTGAGCACCTGAGAAAAAAATAAAAGGACTTTCCACCAGATGTCACTGTTAAGCCAATTCTAGTTTTCAAGAGGCAAACTGCTATTATTTTATATAGGGTTTACTGAAAAAGGTTATCTTCTCTTCCTCTTCAAAATGTATCAACAGAGAAAGTCGCATGAATAAACTTGAGTTTTAAGGCAACAGAGGTACATCCCTGAGCATGTGATCAGATCCATAAAATTCCAAAAAGAGAAAAGAAAGAAAAAAAAATGGAAAAAAAAAAGAAAAAGAATAAAAGGGGAGAAAACAAAGGATCCTCCAGGAAATTAGGGAGCGTCCGCAGAGACATTATATAACATCAAACATGTTCATTGTCTGAACTCCGCAGATAGGGGGCTGTATAGAGCCATTATTAACCACTTAAGCCCCGGAGGATTTGGCTGCTCAAAGACCAGGGCCTATTTTGCGATTCGGCACTGCGTGGCTTTAACGGACAATTGCGCGGTCGTGCGACGCTGTACCCAAATGAAATTGACGTCCTTTTCCCCCCACAAACAGAGCTTTCTTTTGGTGGTATTTGATCACCTGTGCGATTTTTATTTTTTGCGCTACCCTTCAGCTCCCGGATCAGACGTTGGTACCCCCACTTCATGGCAGCATTTACCAATCTGATTTAGCCAGATGTAAGTGTGATTTCCACACTTGGGTCATACATTTGTTGAAATTTCACATTTGCTAGCCAATATAACTTACAGTAGACATTGACATTTTAATTATTTACTTTTAGACAGATCTACTTATATACTCCTGATGAGTGGGCGCACAGACCCACGAAACGCGTCGAGTTTCCAATATAGATATATTTACTGTTATGTTACATGTTGGATGCTGCAGTGTTGTCATCATGTGCAATATGCTGTTATGCTGCTATTTTGTCATTTGTCTTACATGCTTTATATGTCTTGCAATTATTCTTTTGGCTATGTTTATATATTTATTGTATGCTTTTACTCTACAAATAAATTTACTCTTTGACTCCCCATGACTATTGTGTTATTAACCTCATCTAAAGGGCCATCAGGGCGACCGTTCTCTTGTTTTTGCATGTAAAAAAATGTACCAAAAGACATATAAAGAGTGACTGGTTGTAAGTGCCGAGAGGAAAAAAAAAAATAATAATACGAGAGAAAGAAAGGGATACTGTGATACACAGACATATATACACATATACTGTGATACACAGACATATATACACATATACTGTGATACACAGACGTATATACACATATACTGTGATACACAGACATATATACACATATACTGTGATACACAGACATATATACACATATACTGTGATACACAGACATATATACACATATACTGTGATACACAGACATATATACACATATACTGTGATACACAGACATATATACACATATACTGTGATACACAGACGTATATACACATATACTGTGATACACAGACATATATACACATATACTGTGATACACAGACATATATACACATATACTGTGATACACAGACATATATACACATATACTGTGATACACAGACATATATACACATATACTGTGATACACAGACATATATACACATATACTGTGATACACAGACATATATACACATATACTGTGATACACAGACATATATACACATATACTGTGATACACAGACATATATACACATATACTGTGATACACAGACGTATATACACATATACTGTGATACACAGACATATATACACATATACTGTGATACACAGACATATATACACATATACTGTGATACACAGGTGCACCAAGGGTACTGATAAATATACAGAAAAAATATGAAATAAAACAATATTAGCTATATTAGGCATTCCTCTATATTAGCCATTGAGCAATATTTAGGATTACTGCCCCCTTACTCTGGGGTCAGGTGACACATTTTTTGTATTAATATCTATTCCCATTCCCTGCTGGCTCCACATATATTTACTATTTAAGGAGTTATTTCCTTTATACCTTGTTATTTTTTCTTTTAATATTGCTATTTTTCAAGTCTCAGTCCCTTTGGGCTGTGCGGTATGCCCAGAACTGCTGCGTCTGCCATCCAATTGTGGGAACTGCGATGCACGCCGGAGGTCCTCCCCCCCCCCCCCTTCAGGAGGAGAAGGTGGACTGTTCCGCAGTGCATCAGTGCCACGTTGCCCGCGCCGCTGTTGTGACGTCATATCTTGGCGCCGCCGCATCGGCGCGCAGTATTCATCGGAGCCTCATTGCACGTGGGCGTTGGTGCCACACACCTGAACGGCTCCTGCCACTCGGTTGGTGACGTCTACCCTTGTGCAGAGCACCTCATGTGACATTGGGAGTCACCCTGGGCTCACATTGGGGTGTGTATATATCCCACCCCTCCTCCAGAACCATATCTTACTCTCATGTTTCTTTCTTCATGGACCTTTATTTTATGGACACCATTGCTGGCAATGAGGTAATCCTGGTGATTATATACCATTATTTAATTTCCATTCACTCATTCTTCTTCTTTCACTTTTTCATCATCTTGGTATTTTAATATATTTTTTTCAGGTACTCCCTCACCTACACGAGGCACTTTTTCACTCCTTGTACTTTCCACCCACATCCTCTATGTTGTTCCTTTGGGCACTTTTATTGTTTTCATTTCATATTTTTTCGGTATATTTATCAGTACCCTTGGTGCACCTGTGTATTACAGTATCCCTTTCTTTCTCTCGTATTATTATTTTAATTTTTTTTAATCTTTTTTATTCCTCTTGGCACTTACAACAAGTCACTCTTTATATGTCTTTTGGTACATTTTTATACATGGACATATTCACATGTATATACTTCCGTACTTTGTTATTTCATCCCCAGGATCCTCATTGCCTTGTCCATTCTATTGCTCCACTCTCATGGCGATTTATATATATATTATATATTGGTTCCTGGACATGTCCATGCCTTTGGGTTTCACTCCCTCAGTTCCCATTAGGGCCTTTTGGATGCTGCTACAGCCCTGGGTCATCAGCATTCATACACTACAACATGCTGGTTTTGAGGTAAATTATTGAAATGGAACACACAGATGGGGATTTTTTCTTTCCCCCCTCTGGTCCCACTATCTAAGAAATACAGATTGAGCTAACTTAATTCTCTGTTTATTATTTATTATTTAAAATTTACATTTTTTCTAGATATTCTGTTGTGCATCCGCTCTTGAAGAAGTAGCACACGGTTGTAATGTTCCGGTACCTTTGGTACCCTAAATTACTCTTTTTCACAAGTGTATGCGCCCCACCATTCTCTTTTGGAAAGGTGCGCATACACCTTTAAGACTGAAGCTGTCATCACTCAGCGCCGGACTAGATGGCTATTTAAATCGCCGGTTCTCACTCACATGTGTTCGTTCAAACACCCTTACCTGGATGCTAACTTGGCTTGAAGCTTTCGTGCTTGCAAGCATACTTCGCTGACGGAACCTCGCTGCGCTGATCCCTGCATCCCGCTTCCGGATCATCCGCTCCTCCTGAACCAACCTTCGGCTGTATTGCTATTAGTGCTAAGTACCCCGCAGGGGAACCCTTTATAAACTTATACTAAGCTTACACTATCTAGCTCTGCATAGTAAAGACTATTTATCACATCTGCATATCTAGATTGCTAGCTCTTAAGACTACTGCTACTTATTCCTGCACTGGGTTGATCACTCTTGTATGTCCACCTGCTACTCTGTCATCTGCTACCATACATGATTGCTAAACCTACCTGCATCCATCTGCTACTGTCTTACCTTCAAGTGTCTGTCACCTACCACCTCCACTCAACCTGTCTCTTAAATCTTCATCACTGTGTTACTACATACATAAAGTCACTCTAGGAACCAGCTTGTTGAGTGTGTGTATTTACTAGCTGAATTAAGACCTTCCACACATGATGAGTCATTGAGGTTGGGAATGGTATCTCAGCATCTCTCTTACATGACTACTGAAGTGGAATATTTCTGCAGCTGAAAATCCACACCATACATGAAACGCAGGAGCGTTACAGATTGAACGAACCCACAAATGGATTCAGCAGAAATAACCACTCAGGTGACACAATTAAAACAGCAAGTAACTGCGTTAATACACGCACTTGCTGAATTAAAAGAAGACAATCAGGCTCTGTCGCAGCAGGTAATTAGACTGACACAACTTACCTCTGCTCAGTCCCCTGAACCCAAGATAAATCCCCCTTTGGTATTTACAGGCGATCGCAAAAAATTTAGCGAATTTAAAAACGCATAAGAGTTACTCTTTTTGCTAAAACCTCGTACCTACCTTACTGATCACATTAAGGTTTGTACTATTATTTCTTACCTAACAGGCGATCCTCGAGCCTGGGCAGACTCTCTTTTTGAGAAAAACGACCAGCTTCTCAACTCCTATGCCTTGTTCCTGGCAGAACTCACTAGCCTATATGATGACCCCAATAGGCAGAGTACTGCCGATCTTCAATTAAGATCCTTGAAACAAGGAAGGAGGCCTGTAGAAGACTTTGTCGCAGAATTCAAGAGATGGACCCTTGATTCAGAATGGAATGATGCATCTCTGAAAACCCAATTTAGGCTTGGCCTATCAGAAGCCGTTAAGGACGAGCTCGCCCGAGCGGATCTACCAAAAACCCTGGATGCATTAATACAACTCAGTATTACCATAGATAGAAGACTACGAGAAAGAAAGGCTGAGAAAATGGGAATGCCATTATCCGTTTCCTCTCGGATTCCGGCCGTTAACCCCGTTCCTATGGAGGTAGGAACCATACGCCCACCGCTATCAACTATGGAAAAAGCCAAAAGACGATATGAAAATCTCTGCTTGTACTGTGCATCCCCGGATCACAAGATAAATGTCTGTCCCCTAGTCAACAAAAAGAAGGGTGAGTGTTCGTATGTCCTCCTAGGGGGATTGACAACTTCATTCACTAACCCTTACATTTTTGTTTGTTTGACATTACAGTGGGACCAGAACAGGATTACTACTAAGGCCATGATTGACACAGGATCTTGTGGAAATTATATGGATATATGTTTTGCTGCTTCAAATAAAATTCCTATTATTTCTAAACTTAAACCTGTCTCAGTAAGTCTTATTACCGGTGTTCCGTTATCCTCTGGTCCGATCACCGATCAGACACAAGCACTTCTAGTCACTATTAACGAGTCTCATAGGGAGACTACTACCTTCGATTTAATATCTTCACCCCACTTTCCCATTGTGTTGGGACTTCCCTGGTTACACACACACACCAACCAACCATAGATTGGAAGGAACGGTCCTTGGCCTTCCTCTCTTGCTATTGCGAGGATACGTGTAACCTCCCGTCTTCTGGGAAGATTCTGTCTATGGTGACAGATGAGATTGCACCACTATGTTATCAGGATCTCTCTGAGGTTTTTCTTGAGAAAAATGCTCAAGCACTACCTCCTCATCGAGACTATGATTGTAGCATTGATCTACTCCCAAATAGCAAATTGCCGTTCGGTCATGTTTATCCTCTTTCACAGGATGAACTTTCCCATCTCAAAACCTATTTGGATGAGAACTTGGAAAAAGGTTTTATTAGACCTTCCACTTCTTCCACAGCAGCAGGACTCTTTTTTGTTCGCAATAAGGACTCAAGTCTCAGACCTATCATCGACTACAGGAAATTGAATGCTATCATAATAAAAGATCGCTATCCTCTACCGCTTATCCCTGAGCTCATTGAGCAGGTGCGTGGAGCTACCTATTTTTCAAAATTGGACCTGAAAGGAGCATACAATCTCATTAGAATCCGTGATGGAGACGAGTGGAAGACTGCGTTCAGAACTAGATACGGATTGTTCGAATATCTTGTGATGCCATTCGGGCTATGCAACGCCCCTGCAGTTTTCCAACGATTTATAAACGATATTTTTAAAGACTTACTAGATGTCTGTGTTGTGGTATATCTGGACGATATACTTATATATTCACGGACCCTGTCTGAACACATAAGACATGTAAGACTTGTACTATCGAGATTGCTTGCACATAACCTTTATGTGAAACTGAAGAAATGCTTGTTTCATAAAGACGAGGTACTCTTTCTAGGCTACATCATATCCAAAACAGGAATCGAGATGGACATGAGTAAAATATCCTGCATTCAGGATTGGCCTACACCAACCACACGCAAGGCGCTACAGCGATTCCTGGGATTTTCAAATTTCTACAGGAAGTTCATTAAAAACTTTTCTGCTATTGTGAGACCCCTCACACAGCTCACTAGCATAAAAAAACCATTCAAATGGTCAGAAGAAGCCAATAAAGCTTTTCACTTGTTAAAGACAAGGTTTACTTCCGCTCCCATATTACGCCATCCAGACCCATCCCTCCAATACATTCTGGAGGTAGATGCGTCAAACATGGCAGTAGGAGCAATACTCTCCCAACGACCAACCCACACTTCACCACTTCATCCAGTCGCCTTTTTTTCTAAATCCCTAAGCAGTCCCGAGATAAATTACCCCGTGGGTGAAAAGGAACTGCTTGCTATAAAATTGGCTCTAGAGAATTGGCGACATTTACTCGAAGGCACCCAATTACCAATAATAATATACACGGACCATAAAAACCTCCAATATCTTCAGACTAGCAAAACTCTCTCGCACCGACAGGTACGATGGTCACTATTCTTTCTAAGGTTTAACTTCCTAGTGACTTACACACCTGCAGATAAAAACAAAAACAAAACTAACTGAAGAAAACTACTTTGAAATCCCTTCCGTTCCTATAATACCTCACAAACGCATTATTGGAGTTGTCCGTTCCTTGAAGGAAGAGGTTTTGCATGGTATAAGTTTAGATTCACCCCCACCACAACTAAATACTGATGCAGAAGGCTTCCTCTACTACAACGACAAACTTTACATACCACCTACCCTACGCACCAAGATCTTGGAATTATCTCATGATGTGCCTATGGCAGGACATATGGGTATGACAAAGACTCTTAATTTGATTTCCCGGCAATTCTGGTGGCCTGACATGAAAACATCTATACAAAAATTCGTCTCTTCATGCAATGTCTGTGCCAGGTCCAAAATTGACACTACGAGACCATCCGGTCTACTATGCAGTCTACCAATACCCCAAACTCCATGGGAAGTTTTGTCCTTGGACTTCATCGTAGAATTGCCTCTTTCCAAAGGATTTAATACCATCTTGGTGTCAGTGGACCATCTGACAAAGATGGCACATTTCATTGCTATTCGCAGACTACCTTCGTCCAAACAAACGGCAGAACTCCTGATAAAACATGTCTTCAGATTACATGGTATCCCAAAAACTCTTCTGTCTGACCGTGGATCCCAATTTATTTCTAAGTTCTGGCAAGAACTATGTCACATACTACGGATCGAGCGGAAGCTCACTTTTCCTTACCATCCGCAGACCAACGGACAGACTGAAAGAGTCAACCAATGCATCGAGCAGTATTTACGTTGTTACACATCATACCAACAGGATGATTGGGTGGATCTTCTCCCTCTGGCAGAATTTGCCTACAACAACGCAACCCACAGTACAATCAAGCAGAGTCCGTTCTACTTGAACTATGGGTTTCATCCCTCTATTCTTCCACCACGCATCCTTCCTTCAAACAACCCAGTAGCCTCAGACTATCTTACCCAAATAAAGGATTCTCTGGGTTTATTAAATACTACCATTGCACACGCTCACAGTCAACAAAAGAAGTACTATGATCTTCGCAGAAGACCTTCTCCACAGTACACTATCGGGGACCTCGTTTGGCTCTCAACAAAAAATTTAAGACTGAAGATCCCTAGCAAAAAGCTTGGACCTCTGTTCTTGGGACCTTTCCCAATCAAAAAACTTATTGGAAAAGCTGCAGTACAGCTTACATTGCCAATAGACCTAAAAATCCATCCCATTTTCCATGTGTCGCTACTGAAGCCCCATGTTCTGGACCAAGGAATAAGGCCTAATATTCCACCTCCGCCTCCTGTACAAGTTGAAGGTGGAGAAGAATACGAGATAAAAGAGATTCTGGATTCTCGTATCTACAGAAGAAGACTTCAGTACTTGGTTAAATGGAAGAACTATGGGCCCCAAGACGACACCTGGCTAAACACCTCTAAAATACATGCCCCTAGATTAATCCGCAATTTTCATGCGAGATACCCAGACAAACCAGCTCCAGAGGCCTTCAGGAGCCGGCCTTAAGGGGGGGGGTATTGTAATGTTCCGGTACCTTTGGTACCCTAAATTACTCTTTTTCACAAGTGTATGCGCCCCACCATTCTCTTTTGGAAAGGTGCGCATACACCTTTAAGACTGAAGCTGTCATCACTCAGCGCCGGACTAGATGGCTATTTAAATCGCCGGTTCTCACTCACATGTGTTCGTTCAAACACCCTTACCTGGATGCTAACTTGGCTTGAAGCTTTCGTGCTTGCAAGCATACCTCGCTGACGGAACCTCGCTGCGCTGATCCCTGCATCCCGCTTCCGGATCATCCGCTCCTCCTGAACCAACCTTCGGCTGTATTGCTATTAGTGCTAAGTACCCCGCAGGGGAACCCTCTATAAACTTATACTAAGCTTACACTATCTAGCTCTGCATAGTAAAGACTATTTATCACATCTGCCTATCTAGATTGCTAGCTCTTAAGACTACTGCTACTTATTCCTGCACTGGGTTGATCACTCTTGTATGTCCACCTGCTACTCTGTCATCTGCTACCATACATGATTGCTAAACCTACCTGCATCCATCTGCTACTGTCTTACCTTCAAGTGTCTGTCACCTACCACCTCCACTCAACCTGTCTCTTCAGTCTTCATCACTGTGTTACTATATACATAAAGTCACTCTAGGAACCAACTTGTTGAGTGTGTGTATTTACTAGCTGAATTAAGACCTTCCACACATGATGAGTCATTGAGGTTGGGAATGGTATCTCAGCATCTCTCTTACATGACTACTGAAGTGGAATATTTCTGCAGCTGAAAATCCACACCATACATGAAACGCAGGAGCGTTACAACGGTCTACGAAATGCTTTAAGAAAATGATGATGCCAATATTGAATTGAATATATTTGGTTCATCTTTTATGATATTCAATTTCCATGACCTACTCACCTTTTCAACCAACTCATTGTAATGTATCCATTTGTACCATCATGTCTTTTGTCATTTGTTATGATTCATTTTGGTGATGCAATTGTTTTTCATCATGTCATCCCTTTGTCAATATGTGCTACAGGAGTTATGCTATGGTAGCTGCAATAAACTTTGATATTTTTTATACATACTTTTTATTCATGCCCAATTTGTGCATTGCTTCTCATTAAAAGTCCCAACCCTCTCTTTTTTTCTCATTTGAACCAGGGATGGAGACACTCTTTGTGTCTCATTGAAAGTCCCAAAACCCTCCCCTTTATGTTAATTGCTTACTGTAACTTTGACGTGTTTCACGGGTCCATGCCCGCTTCATCAGGAAAACAAATACTGCCAAGCGCTACAATGATAAAAAGTAAATTTTAAAAAAGCAAAAATAGTGCAGCGCTATCATATATGGTGCAATCCATACAGTGTATTACAGTAAGATACAATAGACTGTGTATTTAAATGAATAAAAAAGTCCATTAAAATAATTGAATGTAAATCCAGCAATTGTGCACAAGTCCCAGAACAAGTGATGACAGAACGAGAGGCTTGAATCCCAAGGTAAAAGCAGGAACACACCCGTGATAAACGTATCAAAGTGGCTGCTTACCAGAAGCTCAGGCCTCCAATTTAATGGAAAGGCCACACACGCTTAGATGTAGATCCACATGCAATGCATCCTTCAGGAACCAGGGAGAGAGATATAATCTACTGCAACCTCTTAGACTCAGAACTCCAGGAGTGTTAACATGTGTATATGGAGGGAAATAACGGGCACATAGCGTAATCCCACATATAACACACAAAAAGTTTATTTAAAATTGCACTTACAATAAGCACACTTGAATAAAGCACATCAAAGGAAAGAAACCGATGCGTCCCGCATGTGTAGAAAAGCCGGCGTCTAGGGGGCGTGACAGCTGTGCATCCGGTACCGCCCGACCGGTTTCGTCATACGTGACGTCGTCCGGGGCGTAAAAGTACATTTTATCAGAACAAAAATGTGGTGACATTACATCCAATGTGTTTGCCCTCCCTATAGGAAAAAGAAATACAACATACCTGTGTTTTACATGTGAAACATCAACAAACATAATTACAGATACCTCCAACAATTTCAATCTTCTGGACAGAATCGATCAGATCCTTGGAAATTTGTAAACTCAGAGTCCAATACCAGGAACCAGACTTGTGTTCTAACTGATTCGTTGTCCCATTTAGAAATGCAAAAAATAGAATGGAACGGAAAAAAAGGCTGATGGTAATACTAAATATAGGCAGATGTGATACGGTAGTATAATTAGAGTCTATCACATCTGCCTATATTTAGTATTATCATACTTCATGACTGTGCCTTCAGACCCTGTGTCAATTAGGAGTGGAACCTCCAGTCCATTGACAATGGTAGATACCACTGGACTTGGGACAACCATGACTGAGGTTGGCTGGGACTTTGTGTTGCTGGTCCTGGGGGGTCATCCCTCTGCCCCGGGAGCCGCTAGTTAATGGCAGGCTGCTCATGCTTTTCATTTCAGACCTGCAACAGTTCTTATTCTGGGGCCCATGATGACCACACTGCCAGCACTTATGGTCTTCTCCTGGATCCCTCCCCAGTGGATTCTCGCCCTTAAAAGGATGGGTCAAACCCCAATGATTCGCAGACACCTGTTGTTTCAAGGAAGCCATGTAAAATACAGCCTGGCTGGTCTGAGTCCAAGTGGGGAGGTTTCCAAGAAGTATGGCAGATCCCTAAGCTTCCCCTACTTATCTGTAACCTTTCCTTAATGCTAATTCTGTCCCTGACAAACGGGTAACCTGTCCCTATACTACCCAAATGCTAAAAGCATGCCAAACCCAGGAGCCAGGGTCTTAAGTAGACTCTGCCTGACCCAGGATGTCTGACAGAGTCACATGGGATGTCAGAATCCAACCGGATTGCTGCCCCAGTGACTCAGGAAAATATAGAAGAACCATATTCCTCTTGATTTCCTCTCCCTCTGCAATGTCGCTGTGGTTGAGTGCCACCCCCCTACATGTGGGCTGTACCATAGTGTGTGCTCTGGGTGCTGTGTGAGCTCTGAAATTTTGACATGTGGGCCACTATGGGGGCTCATGGGAAGCAGCAGGACATGTGAGTTTCACACAAATAGTTTTAAGGTAACAACTCTTTTTGTCAAAATTTCCTAGTAACGAAATTTCCCCCTCATTCATACTGGAAAATGAGAGAAGAAAACCATAATTTTTCTGGATGGGACACTTTAGGGCAATGCTGTTATGGGGAAATTTTAACAAAAAATTCTGCAAGATTTCTGCTGACAATTCTACTCTTCAGGTGACTAGTTGTCACTTTTCACACACAGAGCCGTACTTGTATGGAAAATGTCTTGTGTGCAGTGGAATGGTTGAAGTGACATTCTATTTTCTTGTGAATTTCATGGTATACAAGTTCTTGTCATGCAAAGTTCATGTTATGCAACACTGTAACCAAACAACATTTTTATCTTTTTTTTTTCACACAATTAGAGATTTCTTTTGGTGGTATTTAATCATCACTGGGTTTTTATATTTTGCAATATAAACAAAAAAATACATGCTATAACACAAATATTGTTCTTAGTTTCTGTTTTAAAATTTTGCAAATAAATAATTTTTTTTCATAAATATAGACCAAAATGTATTTTGCTACATTTCTTTGGTGAAAATAACCCAAATCGGTGTACAGCCGTGGCCAAAAGTTTTGGGAATGACACAAATATTAATTTTCACAAAGTCTGCTGCTTCAGTGTTTTTAGATCGTTTTGTCAGATGTTACTATGGGATACTGAAGGGATACAGATCCTTGGAAATTTGTCCATTCAAAGTCCTATACCAGGAACCAGATTTGTGTCCTAACTGATTCGTTGTCCTATTTAGGAATGCTAAAAAACGGAATGGAAGAGAAAAAAAGGCTGGTGGTAATACTAAATATAGGCAAATGTGATAGTATGAGTCTATCACATTTGCCTATGTAACGGAAGTGTAGGTGGGACAGAATGCACACGGAGAGCAGGAATGCCAACAAAGCCTTTTATTGAATGGTAGCGGGTAGGTTCACAAAGAAAGGGGCCAAAACAATGGTGCCCAGGGTCAGACCCAACATGGGTAGGACAGAGTTCCAGATAACAGGGGTAGTCCATAACAGGGGCTCCCGATAGAACGGGCAAAGTCCTGGCCACTGAGGGATTGGGCCACACGGGGGTCGGGGCAAACAATGAGGTGACAAAGTCCAGGCAGAGTTTGGGTAGGACCAGGGTTAATCCAATCACCAGCAGGCAGTGTTGTGGAAATTTTATTGTGGACATTTCTTTAGGATGTATTTTTAGTTAAATTGCCATTCTGTCTCCCAGTGTCAGTTTATCGGTAATCGCTATGCACAGCGAATATTGTTTTACTGGCAGTGAGGAAAGGCCTGTTAGTGAAAATCTTCCATTAGATGGGATAGCACAATACTTGTAACCTGATTGATGGCAGCGCAAGAAGAAATCTATCAAACAAATATATACCCGCCATCTGGGGCCCCGTCTATTTACTGTGGAGATATGTTTGTGATGTGGAATTCTTATCATTTTACCAAGATTAATGGATGGCATCTTTCTGTCATATTTGATCCATATGACTGAAATACTGCTGCTATTGTCTTATGCAGATATAATAAATTCCCATCCACTGGAACAAATAGCATGGTCACTATCAACAATGGTTTTCTATGAACTATATTTGATGGGATCCACTAACAGGTAATGAGTCCTTGCCTTGTTTGTGATTTAACTTGCCTGAATCATGAGAAGCCTTGTGCTTTGTCCTTTGTGGCAGTTGGGAGTCTCTAAATTCAGCCATGTTCATGCATAGGCATTCACTCCTCCTTTTCTATTGTACATTTTGAATGTATACATGTTCTGTGATTGGTGGTCTTGAAGCCACTCCCTGTAACACCCCTTTTTGTTCACAGACTGTAAATAAAGCTAGCCTGCTCTGGGACACACATAGAGGAAGCTCACACACAGACATACACATAAGGACACAGAGACTCTCACAGACCACACACACACACAAATTCTCACACACACTCACGCATTCAGACACAGAGGACACTGACACACACACAACCATTCACTTTCACCCACACACGCACCCACACACACACACACACACACACAAATTCTCACACACACTCACGCATTCAGATACAGAGGACACTGACACACACACAACCATTCACTTTTACCCACACACGCACCCACACACACACATATACACATATATACATACCCACAGAGGGACCCAGACGATGGTATCAATATGACCCAGCGTGTCTGTTCCTTTCTTATAGCCGAGCGCTTGGTTAACCTTACACAAAAGAGCGGTACATTTGTACTTTAAAGTACAAGGGATTAATGGCATTTGGAGTGTATTAATATTCACAAGTGCGCTTTTCAGCGCAGCGAAGTCTTCAGCGCACTGAGTGGGTTTCTATGCTCCAAAATCCATTAATTACCACAACAGCAGGTACAGGTTTAATCCACACTCCAGGTGGGCAGGCAGGTACAGGGTAAATCCACACTCAGGGTTGTAGGCAGGTACAGGGTAAATCCACACTCAGGGTTGTAGGCAGGGACAGGATTCATCCACACTCAGGGTTGTAGGCAGGTACAGGGTAAATCCACACTCGGGGTTGTAGGCAGGTACAGGGTAAATCCACACTCAGGGTTGTAGGCAGGTACAGGATTCATCCACACTCGGGGTTGTAGGCAGGGACAGGATTCATCCACACTCGGGGTTGTAGGCAGGTACAGGATTCATCCACACTCGGGGTTGTAGGCAGGTACAGGATTCATCCACACTCGGGGTTGTAGGCAGGGACAGGATTCATCCACACTCAGGGTTGTAGGCAGGTACAGGGTAAATCCACACTCGGGGTTGTAGGCAGGTACAGGGTAAATCCACACTCAGGGTTGTAGGCAGGTACAGGGTAAATCCACATTCGGGGTTGTAGGCAGGGACAGGATTCATCCACACTCGGGATTGTAGGCAGGGACAGGATTCACCCACACTTGGGGTTGTAGGCAGGGACAGGATTTATCCACACTCAGGGTTGTAGGCAGGGACAGGATTCATCCACACTCGGGGTTGTAGGCAGGGACAGGATTCATCCACACTCAGGGTTGTAGGCAGGTACAGGGTAAATCCACACTCAGGGTTGTAGGCAGGTACAGGGTAAAGCCACACTCAGGGTTGTAGGCAGGTACAAGGTAAATCCACACTTAGGTTGACAGGCAGGGACAGGGTAAATCCACTCCAGAGGATTGGCAGGTAGGATTAAAGAGGCCTGTAGGAGAGTCTGTGTTCTCTGGCCGCAGCCTAGAGACACAAAGTCTGACAAACAGCAGAGCAGACACAGGTGGAAATCTCCTTCCAGGACCCTGCTCCACTATCTAAGAATGGAGCTGCACTCATGCTGGTGGACAGGTAACCCCCAGCCTGGCGTCGAGTTGCCTCGGCAACCAGCCCCACCCCCCCCCCCTCTGCTCCAGCCCACACAAGCAGTGTGTCCTTGGTTCCCAGCGGGGAATCAGACTTTTTGGTGCCTGGCTGGGGAGGGGAGAAGGACAGCACAGTGGGGGAGGGAATCCCTTGCTGGGGAAAAGGGCAAAGTCCTGGGAGTGCAGGGAAGAGAAAAATTAGGGGGAGGAAAAAAGTAGGGCCGTGACATCCTATATTTAGTATTATCATACTTCATGACTGTGCCTTCAGACCCTGTGTCAATTAGGTGTGGAACCTCCAGTCCATTGACAATGGTAGATACCACTGGACTTGGGACAACCATGAGCAACCATGACTGAGGTTGGCTGGGACTTTGTGTTGCTGGTCCTGGGGGGTCATCCCTCTCCCCCGGTGTAAGATTCTTCTGGGTTCTCCTCTTCCTGGTTGCGTTCCACCTGACCGAGAGGTGGAACGCATGTGGGCGTGGTGACGCTGACGTCGTACGTGACGTCATTCTTGGGCGCCGCTCACGGCGCCTATTTCAACTAGCGGTTTGCACGGACAGATTGTTCGTGCAACCGCTCATATCGGAAGCCTTACCCTGCAACGCTGCTTGTGCCTACCAGTGACCCCGCACCGCTGCCTACCCTACAACGCTGCTTGTGCCTACCAGTGACCCCGCACCGCTGCCTACCCTACAACGCTTCTTGTGCCTACCAGTGACCCTGCACCGCTGCTTTACCCATCTGACTGAAACAGCCTCCAGCTACATTTCACCTGGAATCCTGTCTGCCACCGTTTCATTAAGAGATTCTACTACTGATAAGTACCCCACAGGGGACCTCTCCCTACCCTACTACTAGTGCCATTACCATATCTTAATTGTACCCTGCATCTGGATAGAATATACATTTCCTTGTCTGTCTGCTTGCTAACCTACTGTGTCTACATACCAATTCCTGAGTAATTAACCTATTGCTGCTTGTTACTCTCAATGTTGCATACAGATTGATCTGCTGTGCTTCTGCTAGCAATTGTGCTTTGTGTGTCCAGAAGCTTCCCTACCACTATGATGAGTAAAGAGAGTTAGGTCGGGTGACTTAACATATTCTCTGCAATACTACTGAGTGGTTTCTGCAGCTGAAGATCCAAACCCCTAATTATAAATAACAGAGCGTTACAGATTGCACAAACCCAAAAATGGATAGAGCAGATATGGCCACTCATGTTATGCACTTAACTCAAAATGTGGAGGCACTTGTACATACTGTTACTGAAGTACAAAAAGAGAACCAGACCCTAAGACAGCAACTTGCCCGGGTTTCACAGCTTACTGCTGCTCAACCCCGTGAACCTAAAATAAATCCTCCTCAAGTGTTCACTGGTGATCGGAAGAAATTCCGTGAATTTATAAATGCATGTCAGTCATTGTACAGCCTGAAACCCCGCACTTATAACACAGACCGCATTAAAGTCTGTACCACTATTTCTTACATGTCGGGTGAACCACGTGCTTGGGCAGATTCCTTCCTTGAAAATGATGACCCAGTACTTAATTCATACACTGCATTTTTAGCAGAATTTTCTCGGTTATATGAAGACCCTAATAAACAAAGTACTGCTGATAGTCATCTCAGAGCATTAAAACAGGGTAGGAGACCTGTTGAGGACTTTGTTGTGGA
Source organism: Pelophylax lessonae (assembly GCF_965119305.1). Lineage (NCBI taxonomy): Eukaryota > Metazoa > Chordata > Amphibia > Anura > Ranidae > Pelophylax > Pelophylax lessonae. Next base: position 891,639,034 of record NC_138768.1, on the reverse strand, counting down.
GTTCAAAAGATGGACCCTTGACTCAGGGTGGAATGACGCATCTTTACGAACCCAATTCAGGCTTGGGTTGTCTGAGGCTGTTAAAGATGAGCTCTCCCGGGTGGATTTACCTGACACCCTGGATGCATTAATTCAGCTCAGTATTAACATTGATAGACGTTTGCGAGAAAGGAAGGCTGAAAAAACTGGGGTTTTACCACCTAATCCACCTCGCTATACAACATCTGAACCTACTCCTATGGAGGTTGGCATCATACGCTCTCCATTAACAGCTACTGAGCGGGCTAGACGGAAGTCTTTGAATCTCTGCATGTATTGTGCCTCTGCTGAACACCTAATAAGTGGCTGTCCCCTCGTCCACAAGAAAGAGGGTGAGTCCTTACATACTTTGGTGGGGGGCTTAACGATTCCATCATCTAACCTATACCTTTTCGTTCATTTAACTTTGCAGTGGGACCAAAATAGGATCACAACCAAGGCTATTATTGATTCTGGCTCTTGTGGAAATTATATTGATAGTAATTTTGTTTCTTTAAATAAAATACCTGTTACTGCAAAACATTCTCCAGTTTCTGTTAGTTTAATTACTGGAGTCCCATTATCTTCTGGTCCAATAACAAAACAGACCCAAGCACTCCTAATCACTGCAAACGACATTCATACTGAGACAAACACTTTTGACATGCTCCCTTCACCACATTTTCCAATCATCCTAGGACTTCCTTGGTTACACCTGCATCAACCCAAAATTGATTGGAACAAACAAACACTATCATTCCCTTCCCACTACTGTGAAACCACATGTAAATTCCAGTCTTATCCAAAAACCCTCTTTATGGTATCTAACCAAATTACACCACCCCCCATGTTACCAAGATTTGGCTGAGGTCTTCCTAGAGAAAAATGCTCAGGTATTACCTCCACATAGAGATTATGATTGTGCTATTGATTTAATTCCAAACAGTAAATTACCATTTGGTCATGTGTACCCCCTGTCTCAGGATGAACTTTCTCATCTTAAACAATACTTGGAGGAAAACCTAGCAAAGGGTTTCATCAGACCCTCTACATCTCCAACAGCTGCAGGGCTTTTCTTTGTCCGCAACAAGGATCAAAGCCTCAGGCCTATCATTGATTATAGGCAATTAAATAATATCTCTGTGAAGGATCGTTATCCTTTACCCTTAATACCTGAATTAATTGAGCAGGTGCGTGGAGCCAGCTACTTCTCCAAACTGGATTTAAAAGGTGCATATAATCTCATCCGTATTCGTAACGGGGATGAATGGAAGACGGCCTTTAGAACCAGGTATGGGTTGTTTGAATATTTGGTAATGCCGTTCGGATTGTGCAATGCCCCCGCAGCGTTCCAGCGATTCATTAATGATATTTTCAGAGATTTGTTGGATGTCTGTGTAGTGGTATATTTGGATGACATACTTATATATTCTCAATCCTTGCCTGAACATATGAAAAATGTACGCATAGTCCTTTCCAGATTACTGACTCACAACCTTTATGCAAAATTGGGGAAGTGCCTGTTCCATATGGAAGAAGTTCCATTTCTGGGATATATCATATCCAAAAATGGCATCAAGATGGATAAAAGTAAAATCTCCTGCATATTGGATTGGCCTACACCTACTACACATAAAGCATTACAAAGGTTCCTTGGCTTCTCAAATTTCTACAGGAAATTAATTAAAGACTTTTCTACCATAATAAGACCATTACATCAACTTACTAGTATGAAGAAAACTTACAGCTGAACTGAAGAAGCTAATCGAGCTTTCTGCTTGTTAAAATCAAGATTTACCTCTGCTCCCATACTGCGTCACCCTGACCCAGCTCTGCAATCTTGGAGGTGGATGCTTCTAACACGGCTGTTGGCGCAGTCCTCTCTCAAAGGCCAACAAGCACATCTCCTCTCCATCCGGTAGCATTCTTCTCTAAAGCACTAAGTGCTCCTGAGGTCAATTATCCAGTGGGTGAGAAAGAATTACTGGCCATAAAATTGGCCCTTGAAAATTGGCGACATCTACTTGAAGGTACTCAATTACCAGTGATTATATATACTGACCATAAAAATCTTCAATATCTACAAACCAACAAAATCCTTTCTCATCGCCAAGTTCGCTGGTCCTTGTTCTTCCTACGGTTCAATTTCCTAGTAACATACAAACCAGCAGAGAAAAATAAAAAAGCTGATGCATTATCCCGTTTGGCTGAAAATAGCTTTGTAGATTTCCCTCCTCGGTCTATAATACCTCAAGATCGTATTGTTGGCGTCGTTCGATCTTTGAAGGAAGAAATCCTACACAGCCTAAAATCGGATTCACCACCACCTCAATTACACCCTGATCCAGAGGGGTTTCTTTATCTTGGTACTAAGCTCTACATACCCCCCAACGTTCGTACAAGAATTTTAGAGTTGACACATGATGTACCCATGGCAGGACATATGGGGATGACCAAGACATTAAACCTTCTCACCAGACAATTTTGGTGGCCTGGTATGAAAGCAACAGTGCAAAAGTTTGTTTCCTCTTGTGAAACCTGTGCCAGATCTAAGTCTGACACTATTATTATTATTATTACTACAAAACCATTCAGACTACTTTGTAGTCTACCCATACCTGCGGTTCCATGGGAGGTGTTATCCCTCGATTTTATAGTCGAGTTACCTCCTTCTAAAGGGTTCACTACAATATTAGTGTCTGTAGACCATTTAACTAAGATGGCACATTTCGTTCCTGTTCGGAGGTTACCCTCCTCTAAGGAGACAGCTGAATTACTTGTAAAGCACGTATTCAAATTACATGGTATTCCTAAGACTCTTATTTCAGATTGCGGGTCACAATTCATTTCAAAATTCTGGCAATCTTTATGTCGTATCTTACGCATTGAACGAAAATTAACTTCACCATACCATCCACAAACTAATGGCCAAACTGAGCGAGTTAACCAATGCATAGAACAGTATCTGCGTTGTTATACCTCATACTTACAAGATGATTGGGCAGATCTTCTCCCTTTGGCAGAATTTGCCTATAACAACGCAATTCATAGTACTACTAAACAAAGCCCTTTCTTTCTCAACTATGGGTTCCATCCTACGCCTTTCCCTCCTCGTATTCTACCTTCTAGTAATCTGGTAGCCACTGATTACCTCACACAAATCAAAAATTCTCTGGATTTATTTAACACCACCATTTCTCATGCCCATAGTCAACAAAAACGTTACTATGATCTCCGTGGGAGACCTTCTCTTCAATATACTATTGGTGACCTTGTTTGGTTATCCACAAAAAATTTAAGTTTACGAATTCCCAGTAAGAAACTTGGACCTTTATATTTGGGACCCTTTCCTATTGAGAAACTTATTGGAACATCTGCAGTCCGTCTTACCCTACCGACAGACTTAAAGATATATCCCATATTTCATGTATCATTACTGAAACCACATGTTCCAAATCAGGGTATTAGAAGTACCACCATACCTCCACCACTGGTGCAGGTAGATGGAGGTGAAGAATATGAAGTACAAGAGATTTTAGACTCTCGAACTTATAGAGGGAAACTACAATATTTACTAAGATGGAAGAATTATGGTCCTCAAGATGACACCTGGTTGGAGGCCTCAGAAGTTCATGCACCTAGGCTTATTCAGAGGTTCCATACCAAACACCCTGAGAAACCGAGCTTGTAGGCCTTCTGGAGCCGGCCTTATGGGGGGGGTACTGTAAGATTCTTCGGGGTTCTCCTCTTCCTGGTTGCGTTCCACCTGAATGAGAGGTGGAATGCATGAGGGCGTGGTGACGCTGACGTCGTACGTGATGTCATTCTCGGGCGCCGCTCATGGCGCTTATTTCAACTAGCGGTTTGCACGGACAGATTGTTCGTGCAACCGCTCATATCGGAAGCCTTACCCTGCAACGCTGCTTGTGCCTACCAGTGACCCCGCACCGCTGCCTACCCTACAACGCTGCTTGTGCCTACCAGTGACCCCGCACCGCTGCCTACCCTACAACGCTTCTTGTGCCTACCAGTGACCCTGCACCGCTGCTTTACACATCTGACTGAAACAGCCTCCAGCTACATTTCACCTGGAATCCTGTATGCCACCGTTTCATTAAGAGATTCTACTACTGATAAGTACCCCACAGGGGACCTCTCCCTACCCTACTACTAGTGCCATTACCATATCTTAATTGTACCCTGCATCTGGATAGAATATACATTTCCTTGTCTGTCTGCTTGCTAACCTACTGTGTCTACATACCAATTCCTGAGTAATTAACCCATTGCTGCTTGCTACTCTCAATGTTGCATAAAGATTGATCTGCTGTGCTTCTGCTAGCAATTGTGCTTTGTGTGTCCAGAAGCTTCCCTACCACTGTGATGAGTAAAGAGAGTTAGGTCGGGTGACTTAACATATTCTCTGCAATACTACTGAGTGGTTTCTGCAGCTGAAGATTCAAACCCCTAATTATAAATAACAGAGCGTTACACCCGGGAGCCACTAGTTAATGGCAGGCTGTGCATGCTGTTCATTTCAGACCTGCAAAAGTTCTTATTCTTGGGCCCATAATGACCACACCGCCACCACTTATGGTCTTCTCCTGGATCCCTCTCCAGTGGATTCTCACCTTTAGAAGGAGGGGTCAAACCCCAATGATTCGCAGACACCTGTTGTTTCAGGGAAGCCATGTACAAGGCAAATTCCCTTAGTGTTGTCAGTGGTGAGAGAGCCAAGGCTTTTTCTTTCATGTGCAGTGGATCATACTTTTTGGTCACTTCTACCACTGCATCTTCCTGTTCCCATGCAACTGCATCCACCATAATGTTGTGCAAAGAGTTGGCAGGTTGTACCTTGATCCTCTGCCAGCAGAGCCATTACCACTTGTTGGGCATCATCCTCCAAGTAGTTAAAGTGGTTCTAAAGCCTTAAGGATTTTCACCTTATTGTGTCTTGAGGGGCAAAATACAGCCGGGCTGGTCTCAGCCCAAGTTGGGAGGTTTCCAAGAAGTATGGCAGATCTCTAAGCTTTTGCTACTCATCTGTAACCTTTCCCTAATGCTAATTCTGTCCCTGACAGACGGGTGACCTGTCCCTACACTACCCACATGCTAAAAGCATGCCAAACCCAGGAGCCAGGGTCTTAAGTAGACTCTGCCTGACCCAGGATGTCTGACAGAGTCACATGGGATGTCAGCCTCCAACCGGATTGCTGCCCCAGTGACTCAGGAAAATATAGAAGAACCACATTCCTCTTGATTTCCTCTCCCTTTGCAATGTCGCTGTGGTTGAGTGCCACCCCCCTACATGTGGGCTGTACCATAGTGTGTGCTCTGGGTGCTGTGTGAGCTCTGAAATTTCGACATGTGGGCCACTCTGGGGGCTCATGGGGAAGCAGCAGGACATGTGAGTTTTACACAAATAGTTTTAAGGTAACAACTCTTTTTGTCAAAATTTCCTAGTAACGAAATTTCCCCCTCATTCATACGGGAAAACGAGAGAAGAAAACCATCATTTTTCTGGATGGGACACTTTAGGTCAATGCTGTTATGGGGAAATTTTGACAAAAAAATGTGCAAGCTTTCTGCTGACAATTCTACGCTTCAGGTGATTAGTTGTCACCTTTCACAAACAGAGCCGTACTTGTATAGAAAATGTCTTGTGTGCAGTGGAATGGTTCAAGTGACATTCTAATTTCTTGTGAATTTCATGGTATACAAGTTCATGTCATGCAAAGTTCATGTCATGCAACACTGTAACCAAACAACATTTTTATCTTTTTTTTTTCACACAATTAGAGATTTCTTTTGGTGGTATTTAATCATCACTGGGTTTTTATATTTTGCAATATAAACATATAAACAAAAAAATACATGTTATAACACAAATATTGTTCTTAGTTTCTGTTTTAAAATTTTGCAAATAAATAATCTTTCTTCATAAATGTAGACCAAAATGTATTCTGCTACATTTCTTTGGTGAAAATAACCCAAATCAGTGTACAGCCGTGGCCAAAAGTTTTGAGAGTGACACAAATATTAATTTTCACAAAGTCTGCTGCTTCAGTGTTTTTAGATCTTTTTGTCAGATGTTACTATGGGATACTGAAGGGATACAGATCCTTGGAAATTTGTCCACTCAGAGTCCTATACCAGGAACCAGACTTGTGTCCTAACTGATTCGTTGTCCTATTTAGGAATGCAAAAATATGGAATGGAAGTGAAAAAAGGCTGGTGGTAATACTAAATATAGGCAGATGTGATAGTATAATGAGTCTATCACATCTGCCTATATTTAGTATTATCATACTTCATGACTGTGCCTTCAGACCCTGTGTCAATTAGACGTGGAACCTCCAGTCCATTGACAATGGTAGATGTGATGGGACTGACCATCACTGGGAGTGAAAGACAGACTTGTAACAGATGCTAATGTCATCAGCTCAACCACCCTTCTTCCAGACATCATTGAAAATGCTGATTTACCCATCTTTTTGATAATGTGTATTGGAATGCATGAGCTCAAGGACAGCCATCTGTGAGTTAATTGGCTCAGGTAGATTGAATCACTGTCATTTGTTAAATGCACTAAGTTAATTAGCATGTTAATTGGGATTAGCCATGAGTCGGCTGTACTTCGTTATCTAAACATTGTGTGATGTTTTGGGTAAATATTCATGTAGTGACTGACATACTTCGCAAGTGTATAAAAGTCTGTTTCTTGTTCAATAAAGGAGTTAGTTGTTTTCAGACACATACAAGCTAAATTGTCTGATTAGTTTTGTATATAGGGCGGCTGGAATATCTATCTATGTCCAGACTGGGAGGAAGCTGTATACTGACGGAAGTCCACAAGTACAGTGTGTGTTGTCGGTTCCGCTACATTGGTGGCAAGCGGTGGGATGCTTCCTGCAGTATGGGACATCCAAACCTCCACTGGGATCCAAGGTCCGGGGAGCAGAAGATGAGAGGTACAGATATCAGCCGCCATGGAAGAGGAATTCGGAAGGAGGTTGCGAGGGATACAGCACAGGGGACTAGTGTCAGAGAAGGTCCTGCTAGGATGGCATGATTCAATTCACTTGGAACTCTGGGAGGAAGTGCTAGCCCATGAACAGCGACACCAGGGAAAAATCCTCCCCTCCTTCCAGGAAAGGTACTGGTCGCAGTACGAAGTGAGAATGGTGTTTTTGGGGAGACAACTGCTCAAAGATTGGAAAGCTGAGTTAAGTAGGGTGGTCCAGGCGGAGATGCTGTTGGACGAGAGCTATAGAGCCCTCCACTGGTATGTAACCCAAGTGAGCCCATGGACAGCAGACGACAGCCCAACGGAAGGCTTTTGCTATGGCGGCCTGGGGCTGTTATTAGAGAGGCTGTCTGAGGACCCCGACTTTGGGAACGATTTGGAGTGGCATTTGGAGGAAATCTTGGAATACAGAGAACAGATGTTGAATGTCTTGGAAGTGCACTGGGCACTGGAAGATATGGAATTTCTAGCCAATCAGGAATGGGAGCTGAAGATCTCCTACAGATGGCTGCTAGACTCTGCTCAGCGCCGGGCCTAGACTCCCCTTGCCTGGGAATATCCAGAAGTACCAGCTGACAGTCCAGAAATCCTGACTGAAGAATCGACAATGTGGCACAGTAATAGTGTGCTTTGCTCACCTGCACCCACAGTTTTGGATGCGGAGGTCTTATGGTGGATGCAGCAAGTGCTGACTCACCTTGATTAACCTGTTTCTGCACAGGACGAGCTTGGATGGAGGAATGCGTCTGTCCAGCCACTGGATAAAGGTATGGGAGAAGAGGAAGCCATCTTCATTCCCCAACCACGGATCACAGATTTAATTGACTTTCCATCGGAGGATGATTTGGATGATAAATCACCCGCCAAAGTGTTAGCACTGGGCCCAAGTGCCACCAGCCCATGCTCTGAACTTTCAGCAATTCCAGAGGCTGGGGATTTAATAGACTTTTCTGCTGAGGAGGAACCTCCCAGTGAGCCTACAGCAGAAGAGCGGGCATCCAGGCAGAGCGCTGCTGACTTCTGCCTGCATCAATTGGTGACCCAGGAAGATGTGTGCAAGGCCACTGACTTTTCAGTTTACTTCCCTGCGGATCAGCTGGCATCAGGGCCTAACATCACTGAGCTCTGCCCAACACCAACAGCAGCTTCAGCATCCCTGAGAGAAGAGGCAGCCGGCCTTTCTGCTACACCACTGACAGGGACATGCGATTTCCTGCCAGCAGCATCTGTGGAGTTACAAGAAACTTCTACAGAAGAAGCGCTGACAACTGGACAGAGGGTCCAAGACCTCTGCCCCACACCTGCGGCAGTCCTGGAGGCCCAGGGTGAGAAGGTGGCAGTCACTCCCCAGCAGCAGGTCAGGATCCAGGGGGAAAAGAGAGAGGAGGTTGCCGTCCTCCCTTCCAAACAGTCAGTCAGAGCAGAGGAAACGGTCACTCCCCAACAGCAGCTACACAGTTCGGAGAGGAAGGTGGTCATCCTTCCTCCCCAGCCAGAGATCCACAGTCTGGAGGAAGCCGGTCTCCCTACCCAACAGTTAACCGGAGTGGATTATGTGCAGTCCCCAGCAGAAGTGCTGGCAACAGGGCAGAATGCTACCAACCTCTGCCCAGCACCCACAACAGCTACAGAGTTCCAGGAAGCTGAGGCAATAAGCCCCCCCCCCCTCCCCAGCGACAAGCTGATGAAGTGAAGCTCCTACACCCAGCTGAAGTGCTGGCAGCCAGAGAGAGAGGCACCGACCTCTTCCCCACACCTACTGCATGTGCCTTGTGTCCCTGGGTAGAGGAGGGAGCCAGTTTCTCGCTTCCCAATGGCGAGAAACTGGTCCCCAAATTCAGAGCGGATTGTGGTACCCAAGGGGAAATTTACTTGATGTATTGTACCTGTGGTACATTTTACTTTGGCAAAACCATTCGCCAGTTTTGCCAACGTATTAATGACCACGTATATTTTTCAGCTGGTGGTAAAATGGTCACCCCAGTCAGCAGACACTTGGACCTGTACCACAAGTTCAATACTAAAAAGGCCCGCTTCTTTGGTTTGGAGGTTGTTTTACAAGATCCACGGGGTGGCAACTGGGATCGACGCATTCTTCAGAGGGAGACCCTATGGATTGAGCTCCTCGATGCCACTCACCGACCCGGGATCAATGTAACCCAATCATACAAATCTTTTTTGTAAAAATATGTTAACTAGTTGCATTTTGGCTCCATTTTCAAATGTTCTTTTCTTTTGTGCTGTTTTGCGCACTAGCTGATACATACATACTCCCTTAGTCATGCCTCTTTCTGTATTTTATATACGCTTTCTCAGATACAGTCATTATCTCTGTGCCCATATTTTACTCAATTCCTTTTTCCTTCTTGTGATCTGATTTTGCAATTTGGAATTCTTCTGATGCCATCCTTAATATGCATACTGACTGATCCACTTAGTCAGATATACCTTTAAAGGCTTACTGGGGTTACTCCCCAGTCACCTAGTATATAGTAATCCAGTTGTATTACTTGTTTATTAAATTATGTATTTTAATTATGTTCAAACATATTTTTCTTTTCTTTTTGTTTCTTTTGGTACACTTGTTAGATTGCCAGCCTCGACCTCTGGGGGGCGCTGTGTTGTTTAGCTTGGGTTAGCTAATTCCTTGGTTTATGTGCGGCCAGACAAGCCGCGGGTTATTTCAGCCCTTCCTGGACATAACATCCTCTGGCGGGACATTTCGGGCACTTCCTGCTCCTCTCTGTCCCAGTCATGATCCACCTGTGGATGCCTTCCTCTGACCGCGCTGCGTCGCATCTGCGCCTGCGCGGTCCATGGTTCGCGAATGCCCGGTGGAGCGGCTGGGGCGGTGACATCATTCATTGACAAACCGTCGTGGTTCCATGCCTTAAATAGGGCAGTGCTTCCTGCCCCTGTCATGGCGGCGGTTCCCCATCCAGGGAAGGTGTTGGATCTGTGCAGGAGCTGATACAGCGATATGTATGCAAACTTTGTCCTTTTTCTCTTGGTGATCTATTCTATCTTGGCTACACTCTGGACATATTTGGTTTTATGCTTTATTATTTGATACATTCAACCTCTTATGGATATTATTTTACCCTTTCAGCCCTTTAATATTTATCCAGACAGACAGCTATATGCTACTCATTCCTTGCGTACCACCATATGCTGGTTTGGTGAGCTGAAAACAATTTTGTTCAAATATCTTCTGACTCTCTTATGCATCTCTTGCTCTTACTCCCTAAAAACGTTGTGGTATATTTGCCACTATTTACACTCTTGGCTGCCTCCAGCGCATTGTTTAACTGATACTGTACTGTAATATACTTGTCTGATTCTCTAGGGTTTCTCTGCTGGCCCTCTTTCTGTATCAATTGAACCATTTGTATACTACGGTCACACCTGGGGTGTTTTCTCTTTTTCTCTACTATCCTTTTTAACCCTTCACTAATTAATCCATTCATGTCCTTTGATATAGATGCTTGGGCATGCATTCAACATATCTTGGATGCCTCCTCCTATAAGGACAAAGTTCTATACTGTTGTTTATTGACTCTGATCCGCCCCTGCATATGCTCACGTCACCCTCCTCGTTAATATCATACTGTGGCTTTACACCCTTTTACAAGTCCACATTGCTATACAGGTACGTTGAACACCAATACCCTTATTTTGTTAGTTCTCAGTATTAACCCACTATACGACTTTTTCTTTATTTAATGTTATCTTAGATAACACCCTCTGGGTACAAGTACATACCGCGTGGATCCCCACATATGACCCCGTTGGGCCCCCCTTTTTTTGCTACTCAACCTGCTCCATTTCCCCTCAGGTTTTGGCTATTTTTTATGGCAATCATTTCCATCCTCGTGTGTAATTAATATATGCCTATGTTGTAAACCCTCCCTTTTTGTTTTTTCCTAATTGTGTAATTTTTGGATATTAGAAAACAATGACTATATGTATGTACTTATATTGTATTGTCATCTAATTGTTCGCTTTTTTAATTATACATAGCATTTCACTACTAGCTCCAGACGAAGCTATTTTAGTGAAACATGTCGAGCAAATTGGCTCTACGAACTCTTTGATTGTCCAAATACAACATCAACCGATCTCGATGGACGGCAGCCTCACCTTTCTGTCACCCCTGATGAGATCTTCTTGTTGTGACGTATCTATTAACCTATGCCATTAATAATACTTTATAGCTTGTTTTCTTTGTATATTATTTGTTACCAATTAGCCCTATTGGGTACATTGACTAAACAATTGCCTTTGTTGAGGCGCAATGTTCACACTTTGATGTCATTTTAAATTATATTAATAAAATTGTTAATTTTTAATATTCAGTGCCTTCAAAGTCCTTGTTTTTCCAACTTATCCATTTTCCAGTTCATTAGGGATGTGGCACTTAATTACCTGTATATGCGCTCAGTTCACTGCTACCTGACTGCGCATTCAACTTAATTTCCCACACCTACTAAAGATAACCCTTTCCTGTGGCCAAGAATGTAAATCAGGTTGACTACCTTTGTAAGTTCACTCTGCCCTCAATGTACAAAAGATGGAATTCCTGTGATAGTGGATAGGACTGCGGTCTTCACCTCTATATCCCAGCGATGCTGGGCAGTCGGCCCAGGTCCCCAGCAGCATGAGGGAGTGAGCCCAGCCACCCTGTCTTCTCTCCAGCGGCTTAAAGGACTCCAGGGAGAAGGGCCAGTCCATAATTCTTCCCCGCAGTGGGTACGTTCTACGAGAGAGGCAGAGGTTGGCTGGGTGAGTAATGCTCAGTTCGGGACAATTTGCTTGGGGTACTATGTGGGTACAGATATTGGGGGGCTGGAACTACAGACTACCTTCAAAGTCAACCCATTTGGGGTCCCCTCCTGTGTTAGTCTCCTTCGGAAGGGGGAGAGATGTGACGGGAGTCACTTCGGTTGGGGGCCTTGGAGAGGTTGGGAAATACCTCTCTCAGCCCCTAGGCACTTCATATGTGTAAGTCACCCTGTACCTATTGGGAACACAGGGTGACCAGCAAGCCCAGTCTGGCCTGCCCAAACCAGACTTCCACAGACTGATCGGCTATGAGATCGGCTATAAGAGCTCCATGCGCCTTGCCAGGAAAAACTTACAAACTATGTGGAACTTTGTCAAGATGGGTTGACGCTTTGGGACTTTTTACCCGACTAACTCAGGCACAGACCAATTGGAGGTCTGGTACCTGGTTAGTCTACCTAAGATATGTCATGGGACTCGCCATCACTGTGAGTGAAACACAGACTTGTAACAGATGCTAATGTCATCAGCTCAACCACCTGTCTTCCAGACATCATTGAATATGCTGATTTACCCATCTGTTTGATAATGTGTATTGTAATTCATGAGCTCGAGGATGGCCGTCTCCGAGTTAATTGGCTCAGGTAAATTGAATCACTGTCATCCTTTAAGTGCACTAAGTTAATTAGCATGTTAATTGGGATTAGCCATGAGTCAGCTGTACTTCATTATCTAACCATTATGTGATGTTTTGGGTAAATATTCATGTAATGCCTGACATACTTCTCAAGTGTATAAAAGTCTGTTTCTTGTTCAATGAAGGAGTTAGTTGTTTTCAGATACATACAAGCTAAGTGTCAGGCTAATTTTGTATGTAGGGCGGCTGGAATATTTATCGATGTTCAGACTGTGGGAAGCCGTATACTGACGAAGCACACAAGTACAGTGTGGGTCATCGGTTCCGTTACAGTAGATACCACTGGACTTGGTACAACTATGAGCAACCATGTGAATATGGACGCCTGAATATATCTAAAATAGCAATTGTACCAGCATCCCAAATAAATATATCATATGGGGAATTTAGGAATACCCAAAACCAACCTCCCAATTGGTCAATGGGGGGACAAAAAGGGGGGAATAATGGAAGGGGAATGTGTCTGGGACTTTCAAGGTACCATATTGAATAATAAACAATGGTAAAATCTACAATTTTTATTTGAAAAAACAGGATAATAAAATCACATGACAAAAAATGTGGATATAATCCGTGTTACCATATACTCCGAATAATGTATTACATGTACAGTATGAGTTTTACAATCCTGGAATGGATTTTCAAACATCAAACAATGCGCAACCTCGACATGTTTCGTGGTATACCCACTTCTTCAGGAGGATGTTACACACATTAATACTTGCATCTAGTAATGACAATAGGATGATTAATAATGACATTTAACAATGAACAATATGGCATAAATCATACAACTCAAATATGGGAGATACCATCTTACCCAAAATTGGGAGCGTAGGTAGATCACAGATTATAGGACCCAGCCATCATGTGCCTCTCACCGGCGGACATGGGGGACACTGTATATAGATTGATTATAAAAGGTATACGTATTTTATCGGCTAATATAATTTAGAAAATTTGTCACCACCATCCCGAAGGAGTCAGAGAAAAGAAGGGGAAGGTACATAAGGGATGGGGAGAGATAAAGAAGGGGGAAGGGGAAAGAAAGGGAGAAGAGGGGAGGGGGGGGGGGTAAAGAAGAAAGAGGGGAGGGGAAGAAAAGAAAAAAAAAAGGTGGAAAGGGGAAAAAATTCAGGGGAAAACACAAGACAGGGTGAAAACACAAACGAAAACTAAATGTAGGATATAATGAAAGGGGGACAAAAAGAAAAATAGAAGGATATGGTGGTGGCCTAAATAGATGAAACCATAAATGAATAGAAAAAGGGAGATCACCAATCACCCAGCGAGAAAGCACCATGGTGTTATGGAGGTCATGCTTATATGTGTCTATAACAAGACAAAGAAACATACCCCAGAACAACTCATACGGAGCCACCCACTGATGAGGTAAGTATATAAAATCAATCCCAACCGATTTCCAACCTGGACAGGGGCCCGAGAGAGGAGGGTAGTGTATAAGCACTGTATGGATGGTATAGTGCTGATAGCTGTTATATCCCACTTGATGATGGGGATTCAAAAGACAATTTACTTAGTACCCAGACCTGCTTCCCTGAGCCAGGGAAGACACAGGAAATAGCCAACCTGAAAAATATATAAAATGTATGAGCATGGACTGGCCCTATACATCTCAGTATGTGGTCATGTAATAGCACCACACTATAGTGTAATGATGGCTGTCCAGGTTTGTCTTACCCTCTAGGGTCCTCAATCTGTGTGTCCAGGTGGATGGTAAGGAACACTAACGTCAGCCGCCATTGTTGGCAGCGGGCGCTATTTAAGTGTCCGCCTAGCGGGCGGACGTCACCGCACTCCGTGGAGACGCGTGACGTCAGACCGCTCTGACCACCAAGGGCCGCGCAGGCGCGAATAGTCGCGCATGCGCGGCATCACCGGAAATGATCCGTGACATTGGTTAAGCGTGATATGACGCTCCCAGACCATGGGGTCACATGTCCGCCAGTGAGAGTTGGCCCCGCCCACGAATCCAGATCCAGCCGAGGCTCCCAAATGGTAGATGGAAACAAAGAAAAAGGGGGTTAAATATGCAACCGAAAAAATACTATGCCCCATAACACAATCTATATACATCTTTGACAAATAGAATATATCATATTATGCATATGGATATATATATACGTGTTATTACACGTCAGCCGCCATTGTTGGCAGCGGGCGCTATTTAAGTGTCCGCCTAGCGGGCGGACGTCACCGCACTCCGTGGAGACGCATGACGTCAGACCGCTCTGACCACCAAGGGCTGCGCAGGCGCGAATAGTCGCGCATGCGCGGCATCACCGGAAATGACCCGTGACATTGGTTAAGCGTGATATGACACTCCCAGACCATGGGGTCACATGTCCGCCAGTGAGAGTTGGCCCCGCCCACGAATCCAGATCCAGCCGAGGCTCCCAAATGGTAGATGGAAACAAAGAAAAAGGGGGTTAAATATGCAACCGAAAAAATACTATGCCCCATAACACAATCTATATACATCTTTGACAAATAGAATATATCATATTATGCATATGGATATATATATACGTGTTATTACACTTAGCACAAAAAAGTACTGATACTAAAGAAGCACCATCTAGTGGTTATTTGTATTATTGATTGTTAGGGTTTTCCGGTAGATAAGTAGGTGGGATAAGGGAAGGGAATGGTATGGTGGGGAGAAAAAACAATAATGAGAAAAAGAAAAGGGAGGGAATACGGGGGAAAGAAAGAAGGGGGAGTATGGAATAAAGCACAGACAGGGCCAAATAAATAAATTGAAATAAAAAGGAAAAAAGAATAAAATAAAACATATGTCAATAAATAATTGGACATGAATAGACAGTTACAAAAAAGGTTTGTAACTGTTTACTTCATTTAACCCTGGAGGGACTACCGCATTCAATCTCTCTATCCACCGGGTTTCACACTGTAGTAATTCCCTGTCCCAATTGCCACCCCTGGGGTTCTCTGGGACGGCCTCTAAGGCAAGGAACTTGACCACCTCAGGTTGAAACCTGTGATGTAGGCCGATGTGTCTACCTACTGCTGTCAGTTTTCCCGTGTTGGAGCAATATAGATGTTCCCCAATCCGTTGTTTTAATTCCCGTCTTGTTTTCCCTACGTAGAAGGCTTTACAGTCACATATCATCAAGTATATGACTCCTTTGGTTTCACATGTAATATGGACACGTGGTGAAAACAAATTGCCGTCTGGTAAGCGATATGTGGTGCCCGCTAGTATCCACGGGCAACGTGGCCAGTCCCCGCAGGGGAATGTACCACGAGAGCCCATGATTCTGCGTTCACTTACATCGTAGTGACTATGTACTAGGCAGTCACGTAGAGAGGTAGCTCTACGGAAGACTAATTCTGGGGTATCCCTGACGTATTTGTTTAACACATGATGCTCTGTGAGCATGTGCCAGTGT
Organism: Pelophylax lessonae; assembly: GCF_965119305.1. Lineage (NCBI taxonomy): Eukaryota > Metazoa > Chordata > Amphibia > Anura > Ranidae > Pelophylax > Pelophylax lessonae. The sequence continues at coordinate 891,623,076 of NC_138768.1, read as the reverse complement.
TGTGAAATAATAGTACGTAGTTCCTGGTGATGGGTAGAGAATTTAGTAATCAATTTCACAGTGTTAGGAGGGGGAGCCTTAGGAGGCGGATGGAGTAGAGAGGGTCTATCTTTTGCGGCAGCCCTATTGAAAGCCTTCCTCAGATTAGTGCGAGTATATCCCCTTTGCAGGAGACGTTGACGTAGTAGATTGGCTTGAGCAAAAAAGTCCTCGTCTCGAGAACAATTTGTAATGTTCCGGTACCTTTGGTACCCTAAATTACTCTTTTCACAAGTGTATGCGCCACACCATTCTCTTTTGGAAAGGTGCGCATACACCTTTAAGACTGAAGCTGTCATCACTCAGCGCCAGACTAGATGGCTATTTAAAGCGCCGGTTCTCACTCACATGTGTTCGTTCAAACACCCTTACCTGGAAGCTAACTTGGCTTGAAGCTTTCGTGCTTGCAAGCATACCTCGCTGACGGAACCTCGCTGCGCTGATCCCTGCATCCCGCTTCCGGATCATCCGCTCCTCCTGAACCAACCTTCGGCTGTATTGCTATTAGTGCTAAGTACCCCGCAGGGGAACCCTCTATAAACTTATTCTAAGCTTACACTATCTAGCTCTGCATAGTAAAGACTATTTATCACATCTGCATATCTAGATTGTTAGCTCTTAAGACTACTGCTACTTATTCCTGCACTGGGTTGATCACTCTTGTATGTCCACCTGCTACTCTGTCATCTGCTACCATACATGATTGCTAAACCTACCTGCATCCATCTGCTACTGTCTTACCTTCAAGTGTCTGTCACCTACCACCTCCACTCAACCTGTCTCTTAAATCTTCATCACTGTGTTACTACATACATAAAGTCACTCTAGGAACCAGCTTGTTGAGTGTGTGTATTTACTAGCTGAATTAAGACCTTCCACACATGATGAGTCATTGAGGTTGGGAATGGTATCTCAGCATCTCTCTTACATGACTACTGAAGTGGAATATTTCTGCAGCTGAAAATCCACACCATACATGAAACGCAGGAGCGTTACACAATTGCGACGCAATCTTATATATTGTGCGTAGGGAATACTGTGAATGAGTGGTCTAGGATGTGCACTGGTGGCATGTAATAAAGTATTCCCTGCTGAGGGTTTGCGATATAAATCCGTGGATAAATATCCCTCAGGGGATTTCAAAATTAATAGATCTAAAAAAGGAATCTGAGATTTGCTGTGAGAATAGGTGAAACGTAAGTTCCACTCATTCTCATTCAGCCTGTCCAAGAATTCCTCCTGAAGCTGCTCAGTGCCTGTCCAGGCGAGGAACAAGTCATCTATGAATCTGTGCCAGAAGTGTACACATTCAAGATAAGGTTTAAAGCTGGCATCCCTGTTAGAAAAGATGGATAACCATATGCATGTATACTAATCTATGAATGAGAATACGTATTGACACAGTATTTCATAAATAGGTAAAAACCATCTGAAATGCTTTAAAATTAATAAAGGTGCTCAGTGCCAAAGTAAAATGTCCATATATTTCCAAATTGTTGGTTCAAATAGTGATTCAAATAATATGGTGGTGGGGTTCAAGGCAATCAAAAAGTGCATAAGTGATGACACCCTCTGTGCTCCAGTGTGTGAGGGGGGCAATTCAAACTCACCAGATGTTGTTGACCCTCGATACCATACGGCAGGTGGGTCAAAAATGCTTTGTGGTGAGTATCCAGCGGGGTCCCAGCCGTCCGTGCCCGGGTTGTTCTGGATCCTGCAGTCTCTGGCTGTCTTTTCCTGTGATGCCTGCAGTCTCTGGCTGTCACTTCCTGTGATGCCTGCAGTCTCTGGCTGTCTCTTCCTGTGATGTGATACAAAAAGCAGCGCACAGGTGGCTTTAATCCACCACACCACAGCATAGGCTGCGCACAAACAATTATTAGGGCTATTGGCAACAAGATCCCTCACCTTCTATTCTACTAGGTATGCGCTGTTGATGTAATAATATTCTTATTACAAACTATTTCCAAATTGGGAGGTTGGTTTTGGGTATTCCTAAATTCCCCATATGATATATGAGCAACCATGACTGAGGTTGGCTGGGACTTTGTGTTGCTGGTCCTTGGGGTCATCCCTCTGCCCCGGGAGCCGCTACTTAATGGAAGGCTGCGCATGCTGTTCATTTCAGACCTGCAACAGTTCTTATTCTCATGCCAATGATGAACACACCGCCAGCACTTATGGTCTTCTCCTGGATCCTCTCCAGTGGATTCTCGCCCTTAGAAGGAGGGGTCAAACCCCAATGAATCGCAGACACCTGTTGTTTTAGGGAAGCCATGTACAAGGCAAATTCCCTTAGTGTTGTCAGTGGTGAGAGAGCCAAGGCTTTTTCTTTCATATGCAGTGGATCATACTGTTTGGTCCCTTCTACCGCTGCATCTTCCTGTTCCCATGCAACTGGATCCACCACAATGTTGTGCAAAGAGTTGGCAGGTTGTACCCCGATCCTCTGCCAGCAGAGCCATTACCACTTGTTGGGCATCATCCTCCAAGTAGTTAAATTGGTTCTAAAGCCTTAAAGTTTTTCATCTTATTGTGTCTGTCTTGAGGGGCATAATACGGCCTGGCTGGTCTGAGCCCAAGTTGGGAGGTTTCCAAGAAGTATGGCAGATCCCTAAGCTTTCGCTACTCATCTGTAACCTTTCCTTAATGCTAATTCTGTCCCTGACAAACGGGTGACCTGTCCCTACACTACCCACATGCTAAAAGCGTGCCAAACCCAGGAGCCAGGGTCTTAAGTAGACTCTGCCTGACCCAGGATGTCTGACAGAGTCACATGGGATGTCAGCATCCAACCCGATTTCTGCCCCAGTGACCCAGGAAAATATAGAAGAACCATATTCCTCTCCCTTTGCAATGTTGCTGTGGTTGAGTGCCACCCCCCTACATGTGGGCTGTACCATAGTGTGTGCTCTGGGTGCTGTGTGAGCTCTGAAATTTTGACATGTGGGCCACTCTGGGGCTCATGGGGAAGCAGCAGGACATGTGGGTTTTACACAAATAGTTTTAAGGTAACAACTCTTTTTGTCAAAATTTCCTAGTAACGAAATTTCCCCCTCATTCATACGGGAAAACGAGAGAAGAAAACCATAATTTTTCTGGATGGGACACTTTAGGTCAATGCGGTTATGAGGAAATTTTGACAAATATATCTGCAAGATTTCTGCTGACAATTCTACTCTTCAGGTGACTAGTTGTCACTTTTCACACACAGAGCTGTACTTGTATGGAAAATGTCTTGTGTGCAGTGGAATGGTTCAAGTGACATTCTATTTTCTTGTGAATTTCATGGTATACAAGTTCATGTTATGCAAAGTTCATGTCATGCAACACTAACCGAACAACATTTTTATCTTTTTTTTCACACAAATAGAGATTTCTTTTGGTGGTATTTAATCACCACTGGGGTTTTTAAATTTTGCAATATTATAGTAATATTAACGTAATATCATTAACACGCTAATTAACATAGCACTTAAACCAGCCTAGGTGGAGTACATGGAATCCACATCCAAACAATGCCCTGACCACTCGGGAGCCACAGACTTCATGACAATGGTCCACAAGAAGCCATAGGTCCCACAGTGTAAAGTGGGATTAAATCTTTATATCCCTCTCCAGTAGTGATGAGCGTAACGCCCCCCTGTTCGGTTCGCACCGGAACATTTGGAACAGGGGAAAGGTTCTAGCGAACATGCGAACACCATTAAAGTCTATGGGACACAACATGAAAAATAAAAAGTCCTAATTTTAAAGGCTTAAATGCAAGTTATTAGTCCAAAAAAAGTGTATGGGGGCCCAAGTACTGCCCTGGGGGACATGAATCAATGCAAACATATTTTTTTTAAAACAATCGTTTTTATAGGAGCAGTGATTTTAATGAAGCTTAAAGTGAAACAATAAAAATGAAAAATTCCTTTAAATATTGTGCCCGGGGGGCCCCTTAATGTGCCTTTAAAGTAGTGCATCTGTACAATGTATGGAGCCTGCTGCAGCAATACTAACATTTCTAAAGGGAAAAAATGTAATTTAAACTTGCTCGCGGCTGTAATGTATGTGTAATGTAATGTATTGTCGGCTCCCGGCAATACAGATAAAAAAACCATGAAAAAAAATGGGCCTGGTACGCCAAAATTATAAAAAAAAAAAAAGGTGCAGGGCGCAGGAACGAGCCATGCTGTAAAAAATTAGATTTGAAATTGCTACATTGGCTGTTTGCCCGATCGTCGAATGACGAACAAATGTGCTTATTCGCGGGAAATTTGAGCGCCCGCATCCATAATGCACTGCGCACACGTGCAGTGCATTATGTGAATTGGCCAAAGCATGCACCCTGACCTCCATGCTTTGGCCAATCAAATCATCTCTGCCAGAGGCGTAACTAGAACCTTCAGGGCCCTGATGCAAGAAACCATGAAGGGCCCCCCAGACCCCTGGCCGGGGCCCTTACCTTCAAGCCCAGGGCTCTTCCCACTAATCCTGGGGCTCTTTACACTCATTGCATGGCCTTTTATTACGGTCCCGCAGCAGGATTCTTTCACAGGTTCTGCAGTGGGCCCCCTTCCTGCAATCTTGTGGGCCCCCTTCCTGCAATCTTGGGGCCTCCCCAGAGTGGTGCAATGCCAGGGTCCGGTCGCAAGTGTGACCTTTGCGATCCTGAAGTTCACCCACTGGTTTGCTACCGGGCCCCCTGGAGCATGGGGCCCGGTAGCGATTGCAACCCCTGCAACCCCTGTAGTTACGCCCCTGATCTCTGCCATGATTGGACAAAGGCAGGCTGCCTTTAGCCAATCATGGCTCAGGGGTTTAGTACACGCCCCACACTACATAAAGGCTGCTCACACAGCAACCGCTTTTAGTGTGTGACTGTGCGGGTGAGAAGTAGTTGAGGCAGGGAGAGAATCACGATTGATGCAGGGAGAGGAAAGTGTTTTGCAGTTTATCAGACAGTGCAGTGTAGTAGTCAGCAGAGTGCTCTAGTTAAGACATTGCTAGCAGTGAGTTAGGCAGGGAGAGGAATGTGATTGAGGCAGGGAGAGAGATTTTTGCTTTTTACAATTTAAGAGATCAGATAGTGAATTGTATTCAGCAGTATATACCACTGAGTACTACAGTATATATACATAGGCACTTCATTTTGTTTATATCAGGCAAATCAGTATCCATTGCTCAGTTCAGTATAGACCATACTTTGATATCTATATCTATATATATATATATAGGGCAATTGAGTATCTATTCGTCAGTTCAGTATAGACCCTGAGTATATATCAGGCCATTCAGTATCTATCGGTCAGTTCAGTACATATCAGCAGTGCAGTATAGATCAGCAGTGCATTATATATATATATATATATATATATATATATATATATATATATATTGATCAACCAGTTATAAACCCGCAATCCACATCATATCCGACAGGCCGGCAGGGAGAGGCAGGCTCTAATAGTGATGGACGAACATTGGCCCGGGGCGGTTCGTGAACGCCAGCCGCAAATAGCCGACTTTAATGGGAGGCGAACTTTAAAAACCTTTAGGTCATATTTGCAGCCACAAAAGACGTACTAGCTGTGCACAAATAGTCCCAGCACATGGACAATGTCATAACAGAAGTATTGCAATTGAAAAAGTTGCCCTAAATTTTTATTTTTTTTTACAGCAAAAAATATATATATTTTTTTTTCATAAATCAGCCAGAACTGACAGCAGCCGGTAAGTACATTGTAATGTCGTCCTCGTTCTCCTCCCCCCATCCACGGATAACAGCAGGGATCCCAGAAAGGTTTAAAGCATGCTCTTCTTGACAAATCAACAGCAGGAGTCTGAAGGGGAGTCCGTGGATGGGGGGAGGAGAACGAGGATGACATTATCCTGGATGATGAGCTGGAAGCAGGCCACTATACCGCTTCCAGTTTAGTGAGAATAGGGGCCTACATGCTGCAGTGTTTTAAGGGGGACCCCCGTATAAAAAGCATAAAGGCCAAGAACCAGTACTGGGTGGCAACGTACTTAGACCCCCGGTACAAACACAAAATGGCGGAAATGTTACCACAATCACAGAGGGCGGTCAGAATGCAGCACTTCCAGGTCTTGCTGAGGGAAATGCTGCATTCTGCTTTTCCGTTCACTGGCAGAGGAATTTCCAGTCACAAAGAGACAGTTGCGGGTAGCAATCCAACAGCGCCTGCAAGAAGAGGGCGGTTGGAAGATGTCTTGGTCACTTCAGATATGAGATCCTTCTTTCAGCCAAACCATTGACAGCTGTACTCCGGATCCAGAATGAGGAAACTCCTAGACCGACAGGTGTCCGACTACATTGGGTTAACGGCCGATGTGGACGCTCTGAGGAGGGATGAACCCCTGGACTACTGGGTGGGCAGGCTTGACCTCTGGGCAGAGCTTACACGATTTGCAATGGAAATGTTGGCTTGCCCCCCCATCCTGTCCTGTCCAAAAGGACGTTCAGCGCAGCAGGGGGGATCATGACCGATAAGTGCACTCGCCTAGCTCATGACAGTGTAGACTACCTCACATTTATAAAAATGAATGAGGCATGGATCTCTGAGGAATTTAACACATGTGACCAGTAGACCAGGTTTCATCGAAATTCCTCCACCCACAACAATTCCTGGTCCTTGGCTTCGCTACATACAGCGGCATAAAAGGCATTTCATGTCCATTGAATGGCAAATTTTAGGGGACTTTCAGGGCCGACAATTATTTTTTCTGTGAACGCCTAATGTACCTCTAGCCATCATATACTATGTTCTTTGCTGTCAGTTCAAACCATGTGAGCTAATTTTTGGAGCCTATACAGGCCGACACTTCTGTATACTGTGTGAATGCCTAATGTACCTTCAGCCACAGAATACAACGTACTTAGCTGTCAGGTAAACACATGTGGGCTAATTTTTGGGGCCTGGAATGGCGGACACTTACTTCTTTATCCTGTGAATGCCTAATTTTTCAGACTGGAAATGAAAATCAATGGGTCTGTAAAGGTTCCGTCAAATTGTGGAATGGATGCGGGCCCATTTTACAGATGTGTGAATGGACCCTATATGTATTAGACATGTATTTACCGGCTGCTGCCAGTTCTGGCTGATTTATGAAAAAAATATATATATTTTTTGCTGTAAAAAATAAAAATAAAAATTTAGGGCAACTTTTCCAATTGCAATACTTCTGTTATGACATTGTCCATGTGCTGGGACTATTTGTGCACAGCTAGTACGTCTTTTGTGGCTGCAAATATCACCTAAATGTTTTTAAAGTTCATCTCCCATTAAACCCACCACAAACTCGCGGTTCGCAGACTTTTGAGAAAATTCACGGCTGGCGTTCACGAACCGCCCCGGTCGATGTTTGTCCATCACTATCCTCTAATAATATATGTCTTCTAATAATACATGTCCTCTAATAATATATATCCTCTAATAATATATATCCTCTAATAATATATGACCTCTAATAATATATGACCTCTAATAATATATATCCTCTAATAATATATGACCTCTAATAATATATGTCTTCTAATAATATATGTCTTCTAATAATACATGACCTCTAATAATATATGTCTTCTAATAATATTATGTGTCCTCTAATAATATTCACATTGTAAAGCGCTGCGCAAACTGTTGGCGCTATATAAATCCTGTATAATAATAATAATAATATTTATCCTCTAATAATATATGACCTCTAATAATACATGTCTTCTAATAATATATGACCTCTAATAATATATATCCTCTAATAATATATATCCTCTAATAATATATGACCTCTAATAATATATGTCCTCTAATAATATATATCCTCTAATAATATATGAACTCTAATAATATATGTCCTCTAATAATATATGTCCTCTAATAATATATATCCTCTAATAATATATGTCCTCTAATAATATATGACCTCTAATAATATATATCCTCTAATAATATATGTCCTCTAATAATATATATCCTCTAATAATATATGTCCTCTAATAATATATATCCTCTAATAATATATGAACTCTAATAATATATGTCCTCTAATAATATATGTCCTCTAATAATATATATCCTCTAATAATATATGTCCTCTAATAATATATATCCTCTAATAATATATGACCTCTAATAATATATGTCCTCTAATAATATATGTCCTCTAATAATATATGTCCTCTAATAATATATGTCCTCTAATAATATATATCCTCTAATAATATATGACCTCTAATAATATATGTCCTCTAATAATATATGTCCTCTAATAATATATGTCCTCTAATAATATATATCCTCTAATAATATATGTCCTCTAATAATATATGACCTCTAATAATATATGTCCTCTAATAATATATATCCTCTAATAATATATGTCCTCTAATAATATATATCCTCTAATAATATATGTCCTCTAATAATATATGACCTCTAATAATATATGTCCTCTAATAATATATATCCTCTAATAATATATGTCCTCTAATAATATATATCCTCTAATAATATATGAACTCTAATAATATATGTCCTCTAATAATATATGTCCTCTAATAATATATATCCTCTAATAATATATGTCCTCTAATAATATATATCCTCTAATAATATATGAACTCTAATAATATATGTCCTCTAATAATATATGTCCTCTAATAATATATATCCTCTAATAATATATGTCCTCTAATAATATATATCCTCTAATAATATATGACCTCTAATAATATATGTCCTCTAATAATATATATCCTCTAATAATATATGTCCTCTAATAATATATGTCCTCTAATAATATATGTCCTCTAATAATATATGACCTCTAATAATATATGTCCTCTAATAATATATGAACTCTAATAATATATGTCCTCTAATAATATATGTCCTCTAATAATATATATCCTCTAATAATATATGTCCTCTAATAATATATGTCCTCTAATAATATATGACCTCTAATAATATATGTCCTCTAATAATATATATCCTCTAATAATATATGAACTCTAATAATATATGTCCTCTAATAATATATGACCTCTAATAATATATATCCTCTAATAATATATGTCCTCTAATAATATATGACCTCTAATAATATATGTCCTCTAATAATATATATCCTCTAATAATATATGAACTCTAATAATATATGTCCTCTAATAATATATGACCTCTAATAATATATGTCCTCTAATAATATATGTCCTCTAATAATATATATCCTCTAATAATATATGTCCTCTAATAATATATATCCTCTAATAATATATGTCCTCTAATAATATATATCCTCTAATAATATATGAACTCTAATAATATATGTCCTCTAATAATATATGACCTCTAATAATATATATCCTCTAATAATATATGTCCTCTAATAATATATGACCTCTAATAATATATGTCCTCTAATAATATATATCCTCTAATAATATATGTCCTCTAATAATATATATCCTCTAATAATATATGAACTCTAATAATATATGTCCTCTAATAATATATGTCCTCTAATAATATATATCCTCTAATAATATATGTCCTCTAATAATATATATCCTCTAATAATATATGACCTCTAATAATATATGTCCTCTAATAATATATATCCTCTAATAATATATGAACTCTAATAATATATGTCCTCTAATAATATATGTCCTCTAATAATATATATCCTCTAATAATATATGTCCTCTAATAATATATATCCTCTAATAATATATGAACTCTAATAATATATGTCCTCTAATAATATATGACCTCTAATAATCAGACTTGTATAAAGTACTCGAAATTTCTACTTGAGTAAAAGTACAAGTGCTCAATCAAAAAGTGACTTGAGTAGAAGTGGAAGTGCTCGCAGAAAAAGTTACTTAAGTAGAAGTACTAAAGTATTCAACATTTTTTTTACTTAAGTATTGCAAGTAGTTTTTTCAAAAAATTTGCTACTTAAGTACTAAAAGTAAAAAGTACCAGTAGTTTTGAAAAAAAAATTCTACTCAAGTACTGAAAGTAGAAGTACAAGTACTGTGTTATGTAGTTATTAAAGAAAGAAGTCAAAAGTTTGAACATCATATTGTTTTTTATTATTTCAAATGATTTATTCAAATGATTAACCTGTGTTTGTTAGTAGTTTCTTGATGCACTTTAAGCGCTGTAGCACCATTTATTTGTTTGTTTCATATTTTCTTTTTATTGGAAAGATTTGGTATAGCAGCTTTTATTATACACAGCCTTTATTTTCGTATGCGCAGATTTACAAATGACATTATACACATTTTTTTGAGCTTTATGCAACCTGCCATCTACTGTTCTGGCAGTGGTAATTTTTTTAAAAGTAACGAGTAACTATGCAGCACAAAAAAAAAATACTTGAGTAGAAGTATTGAAATCATCGAAAAAATGTAGTGAAGTAAAAGTAGAAGTAGGAGAAAAAAATTCTACTCTAGGAAAGTACAGATACCGCATTTCGGTACTTAAGTACAGTACTTAAGTAGTTTTACTTCGTTACTATACATCTCTGCTAATAATATATATCCTCTAATAATATATGTCCTCTAATAATATATGACCTCTAATAATATATGAACTCTAATAATATATGTCCTCTAATAATATATGACCTCTAATAATATATGTCCTCTAATAATATATATCCTCTAATAATATATATCCTCTAATAATATATGTCCTCTAATAATATATGACCTCTAATAATATATGAACTCTAATAATATATGTCCTCTAATAATATATGACCTCTAATAATATATGACCTCTAATAATATATGTCCTCTAATAATATATATCCTCTAATAATATATGTCCTCTAATAATATATGTTTTATAATAATATATATTGTCTAATAATATATATTGTCTAATAATAATAGATGTCCTCTAATAATATATGACCTCTAATAATATATGTTGTCGTGTGCGTTACACGTTCGAGAATATTATTCTGAACGAATATAACGAGTTCTTTTTAATCGATTAATCTCTTTTTAACAGCATATACCAATCTTAGTGAATACCGACTACAGTAGGGAATATATAAGAATATTTATTCACAAGACATGTATTCAAAACAGTTAGACCTGAGGCGACACAGAAAGATAACTTTTTACATAAACTACAAACTTAAACGAGAAATGCAATGTGATATGCAACTCAGTAATACAATTTAAAAAGAAAGCAAGATTACGTTTTCCCCAGGTATAGTAGAAACCATAGATAAGTGTTCTATATAATCAGACCAAAATTGTCTGCGAATTGCGCAGCCAGCAGTCACTCCGCTGCAGTTGGAGTGAGAATAGGCTATGCAAAACAGGAGAGTAAATCGCTATTATTGCGCTAAATTGTTCCTAAAAAAAAAAAACTTTTGAAAAATAAAAATCAGTTTTTAGAGAAAAATCTACTATGGTTAATACAACTGGGACTGTAATCTCGTTACTAGGGATGATCAAACGGTTCGGGTCGACCATCGGTTCGACCCGAACATTGGCTGTTCGAGGTTCGGCCGAATTTAGAACTTTTTGCTGAAAAAGTTCGGAATTCGGCAACCAGAACCGACCAAAATGCAATGGGACAGGAAATGGGCTTTAAAAGCCCGTGATTGGACCAGAACCATTAGTAAAAGCCAATTGAGGGGGCAGGAGAATGCTAGGAATGTGATTGGAGTGACTAGGGGGTACCTAGGCCAATCATTAGTGAATACGCCCCCCATTATATAAGATAGCCCCGGCAAATTCCTAGCATTGTAATACAGGGGCATGGAAGAGAATGGAAGCAGTTCTGTTAAATGTGCTTCAAAAGTGTCATTTAGCATTTATTAGTGTGAGGAAAGGGATATCTAGTGTAGTTAGAGTGCTCCTTTACACTTTAGTTAGATGCAAAAAATTAGTTTCTGTAGGGAAAGTGTTAAGTGCCAGGGTGACCGTAATGTAGTGTAGGGTGAACTGACTCTGACTGCTATGGCAGGGTGACCAGACCCTTCTATATCAGTGTGACCACTATAGAGAAAACATTGTTTCTCTTAATTCACATTTAGAGCACTAATATGGCTTCTCACCCGTCAGCTTGCTTTTTGGCTGCAGGCGTTGATAGGGATTTTTTGAGGACATGTTTGGAGTCAGGCATGACATCTGAACATGTGTATAGGGGGTATATATATATATATACACACCCATGTATGTATATATACACACCTAGACATATATAGGTGTGATAGTAGCAGAAATATATGTTTGTGCTAATTAAATAATTAACATTAATATGGCTCTGCTCCTATAACATCTATATATGTGTAAGTGTAAAATACATATAAGGGTGTGTATACATATATACCACTATACAGAAGTTCAGATGTTTTGCCTGCCTCCAAAGAACCCAAAAAAAAAAATGCCCAAAAAACGCTAGCGCCAAAAAAAAAAAACGCCCAGGTGTGTTGTTGCAGGCATTTCTTTGGGGTTTTTGGAGGCAGGCAAAACATCTGAACTTGTGTATAGTGGTATATATACACACATACTTGTATGTATTTTTACACTTACATATATATAGGTGTGAAAAGAGCGAAGCCATATCCCTGTTCTATAAGTGACATAATACAAACAATCTTTTTTTTCTGGTTCTGGACATGCTACAGAGCTGAAACTTCACAGGTACACTTTTTAGACCCCCATGACACCAAATCTCATTTTTTTTTTTTTTAATTTTTTCAATAATTGGCTCTCTATCAAAAATGACAATTTTTTAAGAACTTTTTTTTTGTGTGATTAATAGTCCCTGGGGCATGACCCAGAACCCTAGGCACTTTTTAGGGGCATTTATTGGGTTTTAGGGCTTCAAAATGGTGTTTTTTGATTACCGAAGTTCGGGTCCCTTTGATTTCAATGGGGTTCTGAAATCCGGGCCGAACTTTCGGGAAGTTCGGATGTTCTGGCCGAACCAAACTTTTGAAAAGTTCAATAATCCCTACTCGTTACCCTTTAGCATAAAATTTAGAACATATAAGGAAGGAAAGAAATAATAATCAGATAATCAGCAATGGATATTTACCACTTAAAATGGCTGCTAGCTTAAAATGGTCATTACCAGAGTCTTTAAGGTGGCTGCCTTTCCCAAAATGGTGGCCGGTTAGGGAGGAGTTGCTTCTGGCATCTTTCAGAGTTTCAGGTAAGGGATGGAGAGAGATGGAGTATATATAGGTGAGCATGAGTATGGATGTAGTAGCATGTGTGTTGTAGTGTATTGAAATGTTGTTGCGTTGTGTCTCATCTCACATCTGGGGTTCCTTTTTATTTTGTGTTGAACAAAAGGGCCGTAAAAATTACAACAAGCCGAACCCAGAAGGAGAAACTTTATCCCCATTGGTTGGGATTACTTAACCATTAACTGGTGAGGTCATTGGGCGACACCTCTACTAGTCATCCAGTATATTGGATATTAGAATTATATGATAAGTTCTTCATTTAATAATAATCATAAAAACAATATGAGAATCTGTCCATCTTCTCATGGTACATGCCTGGCCATCTGATATTTCCATCATGTATCTAGGTAAGGATTGGACCTGGTAACGCCGTTTAATAAGGATATATTATTAATATGATATATGACTGATTTACCCAGATACTATATATATTTTACATTTAGTAGCAGTAACAATGTGGATATAAACATAGTTATACTTGCGTTGCTACACGACAACTGGTAGATGTAAGTTTTTCTATATCTGGGTCATTTTCAATCAGAATATTATCTATTAGGGAATTATAATGTCAGTAAACAATACAATAATGATTTGGGCTATATTCTACACAACTATCTAATAGATATACTATAATTTCTAAATAGAAGATTGTCCATATAACCATAATATCCACATTCCCTCTTGGTATATGATTGACTCTGGAAGTTGTAGGGACTTATGATTATATTCTCACATATTTTTAAAATGTCTGTTTAATGTGTATTGGTGACTAGCAAACAGAAACAAAAACTTTTTCTTTTTATTGATGGCTCTCAGTATTTGACTTTTCCAGAATTTACACAATAGTCACCGATTAAACTGCTTTCTGTTGACTTTGCGACCTGTTCCTCTTCCAGGATGGAGATAATAGATTGGATAATTGGATAACTCATGTTATTGCTTTCTCTTTGAGGTCCGTTGTATGTAAACCTTTCCCCCAAGGTTGTTTCACCTGGGATAAGCAATTTAGTCGACTGTTCTCTCCAGAGTATTATATTCAAAGTTTACCTAAATACCATCTCCTTTGGGGACAGATGACATAGCTTCTTATCTCAAGGTTTGCAAACAACAGCTTAGCACCCTTCAATAAGGTGATAAAAACACAGGATGTTCTGTTTGAAGAAGCCCTGTGAATGCCCTGAGTCTAACCCTGTTTTGGGGGCTTATTCAGTCCTTAAATCTTCATATGCAATTTCTTAAAGATATGTTTATTTCTTCACCATAGTTCTGACAATTTTCACGTTGGAGTTTAGCCACCCAGGGTTTACTTTAGCTCTTTTACACGTATTCCTTGTTGGAATGCACTGACCAATCCCTTTGTTTAGTATGTTCTTACCACTCCCGGTCGGCACTCCCATTTTTCCTCCGTGTTTTTTGTTCCAAGGATTTTATCCCATTTAATAGTGTCTAGCATAGAGTGCAGTTTAGGGAAATTGGCTCTTTTGAAATTCAGTGTCCTTGTATTACCGTTGTGTTACCTATTTCTATGATTAATACTGAAACAAATTGACCTATAGTCACTATTTCCTAAGTTGCCCTTTATTTCTACATCTGCAATCAGGTCTGTACTGGTCACTGCTGGGGGCACTGAGATCTGTACTGGTCACTGCTGGGACACTGAGATCTGCACTAGTCCCTGCTGGGGCAGTGAGATCTGTACTGGTTATTGACTACTGGGGACATTCTGTACTGGTCACTGTTGGAACACTGAGATCTGTTCTGGTCACTGCTGGGGACACTGAGATCTGTTCTGGTTACTGCTGGTTGGGGACACTCAGATGTTTACTGGTCACTGCTGGGGGCACTGAGCTCTTTACTGGTCACTGCTGGGGCACTGAGATCTCTACTAGTCACTGCTGGGGACACTGAG
This sequence comes from Pelophylax lessonae, assembly GCF_965119305.1. Taxonomy (NCBI): domain Eukaryota; kingdom Metazoa; phylum Chordata; class Amphibia; order Anura; family Ranidae; genus Pelophylax; species Pelophylax lessonae. Next base: position 891,607,889 of record NC_138768.1, on the reverse strand, counting down.
ATCTGTGCTGGTCACTGATTGCTGGGGACATTCTGTACTGGTCATTGCTGGGAACACTGAGATCTGTTCTGGTCACTGCTGGGACACTAAGATCTGTACTGGTCACTGCTGGGGACACTAAGATCTGTACTGGTCACTGCTGGAAACGATGACTTCTGTTCTCGTCACTGCTGGGGACACTGAGATCTGTACTGGCCACTGCTGTGGACACTGAGATCTGTTCTGGTCATTGCTGGGGACACAGAGATCTGTACTGGTCACTGCTGGGGGAACTGAGATCTGCACTGGTCCTTGCTGGGGATGCTGAGATCTTTACTGGTCACTGCTGGGGGCACTATGATCTGCAATGGTCACTTCTGGGGCCCTGAGATCTGCACTGGCCACTGCTGGGGGCACTAAGATCTGTACTGGTCACTGCTGGGCACACTAAGATCTGTACTGGTCACTGCCGTGGACACTGAGATCTGTACTGGTCACTGCTGGGGGAACTGAGATCTGCACTGTTCCTTGCTGGGGATGCTGAGATCTTTACTGGTCACTGATGGGGGCACTATGATCTGCACTGGTCACTGCTGGGGCCCTGAGATCTGCACTGGTCACTGCTGAGGACATTGAGATCTGCAAAGGTCACTGTTAGGACAATGAAATTTGCACTGGTCACTGCTGGGGACAATGAGATCTGCACAGGTCACTGCTGGGGACAATGAGATCTGTACTGGTCACTGCTGGGGCACTGAGATCTGTTCTGGTCACTGCTTGGTGCACTGAGATCTGTTCTGGTTACTGCTGGGGGCACTGAGATCTGTTCTGGTCACTGCTGGGGGCACTGAGATATTTTCTGGTGACTGCTGGGGGCACTGAGATCTGTACTGGTCACTTCTAGGGGCACTGAGATCTGTTCTGGTCACTGCTGGGGGCACTGAGATATGTTCTGGTCACTGACTGCTGGGGACATTCTGTACTGATCGTTGCTGGGGGCACTGAGATATGTTCTTGTCACTTGTAAGGCAGATTGGAATGTATGGTTATGAGTGAGATAGTGGTCGGCCCAGATTGAGATAAGGGGTAACTATTGCAGGGTCAGTTCCCGGGGTTTTGGTCCTAGCCAGGCCACCTTTGTTATAAAAAGGGGAAAGTCTGAAGTCCAAGGCGCACAGTTCTTCTTCCTATACTGGTCGGTTATGTTCTTTGAATCAGGACTGCTTCTAAAGACAACTGGGACTTTTCGGAGACTTCCAAGCCATGGACAATGCCATAATGGACTCTCACCTCACGGAGGTATGCCTGGGCAGCCACACTACTATAGTTAGAGTTAGGGGAAGGATATTGTTCCTACTGAACTGTTCTGCCTCTCTTATTCAGTAAAGTTACATTAAACGTCCTCAGCCTGGTCTGAAGTTTTTCTAAGGGGTGCGTGCTGGTTCTGAACCCAGGTCTGTAAACACATTACAGGGTATGAGGTAACACCGCTACAAGGAGATAACTCGGGAAGGCAATAGGAAGAGTTTAGCTGCTAAGAATACCAAGCAGCCAGTCTTTAGGCGTGGTACCTGGTAAGAAGAGAGGTTCTCCATTATTGGTGGGGGGTCTATGTCTGGCTCCCTCCCTGGTGGTTGGTATCCAATTGCAACTAGGGCTGGACCTTCTGTACAGAGATCTATGGCCTGCTCATGAGGTACGGGAAGGAAGGAGGTAATGAGCATGCATGAGATATGTGCATGGTGGGACCCCATTCTGTTACTAGGAGTAGTAACAGGGGCGCACTGGACTGGTGGGGAGGGTTCAGGCCCAGCATGTCCCTCCTAATGCAACATACAAGTTACAGTGTGTAGTGACACGCGACAAGTTGCTTTTCAGAGGCACTCTATATGCTATTCTGCTGCATGCAGTGAAGGCTCAGCTATAAGTCGGGGGAAGTGCCTTAGTGTTAGATTTCTCGTATCACAGCAGTCACCACCTGGTCCCAGGCATTGATTAGTGTACGCTCCATGAGAAAAGGTATTCCTGTGTGCAGGGCAAATAGGCCCTGCCCACACGCTGCTGGGGACACACATTTATACTGGACACTGATGGGAGCACTGAGATCTGAACTAGACACAGATGGGGGCACTGAGATCTATACTGGTCACTGCTGGGGGCGCTGAGATCAATGCTGGTCACTGCTCGGGCACTAAGAAATATACTGGTCACTGCTGGGGGCACTGAGATCTGTACTGCTCTCTGCTGGGGACACTGAGATCTGTGCTGGTCACTGCTAGGGGCATTGAGATCTGTACTGGTCACTGCTGGGGGAATTAAATCTGTACTGGTCACTGCAGGGGGTACAGAGATCTTTGCTGGTCACTGCTGGGAGCACCAAGATCTGTACTTGTCACTGCTGGGGGCACTGAGATCTGTACTGGTCACTGCTGTGGATACTGAGATCTGTACTGCTCACTGCTGGGGGCACTGAGATCTGTACTTGTCACTGCTGGGGATACTGAGATCTGTACTGCTCACTGTTGGGGGCACTGAGATCTGTACTGGTCACTGCTGGGGGCACTGAGATCTGTACTTGTCACTGCTGGGGATACTCAGATCTGTACTGCTCACTGCTGGGGGCACTGAGATCTGTACTGGTCACTGCTGGGGATACTGAGATCTGTACTGCTCACTGCTGGGGACACTGAGATCTGTACAGGTTACAGCTGGGGGCACTGAGATGTGTACAGGTTACAGCTGGGGGCACTGAGATCTCTAATTATATATATCCAAAGCATAGGAAAATTATTCATAGATTAAAAAATAAACTGGAACCCACTTATCCCCGTAGAGAAGTAGAGTGTGGAGTAGATACAACAATGGCCACCAGATGTCACTCTCCTTTCATCACTTTTATAGATCTCCATCCATGACATAATTCCATCCTTCCATAAGTACTATAGAAAAAAAAACGAGACCATAGAGTAGCGCAGTATTATAACAGAATAATAAACACATCAAAATATGTTTACAAAATATCACAGCAAAGCAAAAGCAATCACCGGTGAATTCCCCCCTCAGTCGGGATCACCCCCTTCCACATATAGATGGACTTTCACCAAATATTGAGACCCACCCATTTCATGGGGTCATAGGAGGTTGGATGCTAGAAACCATGGTCACCTTGGCTGGTACCATAAATTGCTCCCGAGAATAATAGAGAGAAGACAAAGCTTATAGTGTAATAAAATGTGAAATAATTATTTTACTTATAAATAAAATCTGCTTATAAGGGTACAAGATGGAGAACACCGATATGTACATGTGGTTTGGTAAAAATGAAGAGAGCGACATCTGGTGGCCATTATTGTATCTACACCACACTTATTTTGACCCACGCTTGCCTTCTGGTGAGAATCCCATTTCTTTTTGTTGAATGGGATATCAAGATATTAGAAGATACATTTTTATTGAATGGAGGATATTAATAATTGCTGGGTATATATTATGGGCACAAACACTATGAACACTATGGTTTCACACTGTGACCCATCAGTTCAGAGTACCTGCTGCCATTTTTCTGCCCCAAGTTCCTATGTTTTCCTGCATAGTTGAGTTGCTTAGCCTTTTTTTCCACGTCGGAGGCTTTTTGGGTGCAATTCTTCCATTAAGACCACTTTTGGCCAGACTTCCCTAGACAGTAGATGGGGGTACCTGGGTCCCACTGGTTTCCTCCACACTTCTCCAGACAGTAGATGGGGGTACCTGGGTCCCACTGGTTTCCTCCACACTTCTCCAGACAGTAGATGGGGGTACCTGGGAATGGTTTCCTCCACACTACTCTGGATGACTTATGGATGTGCCTGGGTCCTACTGGCTTCCTACTGACAGCTCCGGACAGTAAATGGGGGATACCTGGGTCCCACAGGTTTCCTCCAGAATTCTCTGGACTGTAGATGGGGGTACCCGGACCTCACTAGTTTCCTCCAGAATTCTCTGGACAGTAGATGGGTGTACCTGGGTTCCACTAGTTTCCTCCAGACATCCCTTAGCAGTAGATGGGGGTACCTGCTAACATTCTCAACGTTACCTGACCACTGCGTCTATGTTCCACAACATTACCTGACCACTGCGTCTACGCTCCACAACGTTACCTGACCACTGCATCTACGCTCCACAACGTTATCTGACCACTGCATCTACGCTCCACAACGTTACCTGACCACTGCGTCTATGGTCGTTGCTTGATCAGCCAATCAAAAACCCTCCCAGCTTTAGTCACTAACATCAATCTGCACATGAAGGGGACGATTTGGCTGCTAAAGAAGGGGAGGGACCAGAGCCATGCACCCCATATCTGTGAGAATGTAACCTACACACATGGGCCCTGGACAGTGCAGGGGGCAGAGTGGAGTGAACCTGTATGCAGGAGGAGCCGGTTGCAGCCATTCTGTCCCTTAAGGAGGTGGGGGGGGGGGGGGGGATTGCAAAAGTCCTTCTTTGCCAGGCTGGAGATCCTTGTATGAGGCTTCTTCCCTGGAAGGTTCCAATGGAGAGGTTTACCCAGGTAGGAGGAGTCTACAGAGAACACAGTCCTGTGAGTACTGATGACTCCAGGCAGAGAGAAGACTACATGGAGATGGCTGTGAGGTGTTGCATGTGCTTTCACATGTGACTTCTGCGGACCGTCCACTTTATGTGATTGACTGTGAATGTCAATCCTTCCATCCTTCCATAAGTACTATAGAAAAAAAAAACGAGACCATAGAGTAGCGCAGTATTATAACAGAATAATAAACACATCAAAATATGTTTACAAAATATCACAGCAAAGCAAAAGCAATCACCGGTGAATTCCCCCCTCAGTCGGGATCACCCCCTTCCACATATAGATGGACTTTCACCAAATATTGAGACCCACCCATTTCATGGGGTCATAGGAGGTTGGATGCTAGAAACCATGGTCACCTTGGCTGGTACCATAAATTGCTCCCGAGAATAATAGAGAGAAGACAAAGCTTATAGTGTAATAAAATGTGAAATAATTATTTTACTTATAAATAAAATCTGCTTATAAGGGTACAAGATGGAGAACACCGATATGTACATGTGGTTTGGTAAAAATGAAGAGAGCGACATCTGGTGGCCATTATTGTATCTACACCACACTTATTTTGACCCACGCTTGCCTTCTGGTGAGAATCCCATTTCTTTTTGTTGAATGGGATATCAAGATATTAGAAGATACATTTTTATTGAATGGAGGATATTAATAATTGCTGGGTATATATTATGGGCACAAACACTATGAACACTATGGTTTCACACTGTGACCCATCAGTTCAGAGTACCTGCTGCCATTTTTCTGCCCCAAGTTCCTATGTTTTCCTGCATAGTTGAGTTGCTTAGCCTTTTTTCCCACGTCGGAGGCTTTTTGGGTGCAATTCTTCCATTAAGACCACTTTTGGCCAGACTTCCCTAGACAGTAGATGGGGGTACCTGGGTCCCACTGGTTTCCTCCACACTTCTCCAGACAGTAGATGGGGGTACCTGGGTCCCACTGGTTTCCTCCACACTTCTCCAGACAGTAGATGGGGGTACCTGGGAATGGTTTCCTCCACACTACTCTGGACGACTTATGGATGTGCCTGGGTCCTACTGGTTTCCTACTGACAGCTCCGGACAGTAAATGGGGGATACCTGGGTCCCACAGGTTTCCTCCAGAATTCTCTGGACTGTAGATGGGGGTACCCGGACCTCACTAGTTTCCTCCAGAATTCTCTGGACAGTAGATGGGTGTACCTGGGTTCCACTAGTTTCCTCCAGACATCCCTTAGCAGTAGATGGGGTACCTGCTAACATTCTCAACGTTACCTGACCACTGCGTCTATGTTCCACAACATTACCTGACCACTGCGTCTACGCTCCACAACGTTACCTGACCACTGCATCTACTCTCCACAACGTTATCTGACCACTGCATCTACGCTCCACAACGTTACCTGACCACTGCGTCTATGGTCGTTGCTTGATCAGCCAATCAAAAACCCTCCCAGCTTTAGTCACTAACATCAATCTGCACATGAAGGGGACGATTTGGCTGCTAAAGAAGGGGAGGGACCAGAGCCATGCACCCCATATCTGTGAGAATGTAACCTACACACATGGGCCCTGGACAGTGCAGGGGGCAGAGTGGAGTGAACCTGTATGCAGGAGGAGCCGGTTGCAGCCATTCTGTCCCTTAAGGAGGTGGGGGGGGGGATTGCAAAAGTCCTTCTTTGCCAGGCTGGAGATCCTTGTATGAGGCTTCTTCCCTGGAAGGTTCCAATGGAGAGGTTTACCCAGGTAGGAGGAGTCTACAGAGAACACAGTCCTGTGAGTACTGATGACTCCAGGCAGAGAGAAGACTACATGGAGATGGCTGTGAGGTGTTGCATGTGCTTTCACATGTGACTTCTGCGGACCGTCCACTTTATGTGATTGACTGTGAATGTCAATCCTTCCATCCTTCCATAAGTACTATAGAAAAAAAAAACGAGACCATAGAGTAGCGCAGTATTATAACAGAATAATAAACACATCAAAATATGTTTACAAAATATCACAGCAAAGCAAAAGCAATCACCGGTGAATTCCCCCCTCAGTCGGGATCACCCCCTTCCACATATAGATGGACTTTCACCAAATATTGAGACCCACCCATTTCATGGGGTCATAGGAGGTTGGATGCTAGAAACCATGGTCACCTTGGCTGGTACCATAAATTGCTCCCGAGAATAATAGAGAGAAGACAAAGCTTATAGTGTAATAAAATGTGAAATAATTATTTTACTTATAAATAAAATCTGCTTATAAGGGTACAAGATGGAGAACACCGATATGTACATGTGGTTTGGTAAAAATGAAGAGAGCGACATCTGGTGGCCATTATTGTATCTACACCACACTTATTTTGACCCACGCTTGCCTTCTGGTGAGAATCCCATTTCTTTTTGTTGAATGGGATATCAAGATATTAGAAGATACATTTTTATTGAATGGAGGATATTAATAATTGCTGGGTATATATTATGGGCACAAACACTATGAACACTATGGTTTCACACTGTGACCCATCAGTTCAGAGTACCTGCTGCCATTTTTCTGCCCCAAGTTCCTATGTTTTCCTGCATAGTTGAGTTGCTTAGCCTTTTTTCCCACGTCGGAGGCTTTTTGGGTGCAATTCTTCCATTAAGACCACTTTTGGCCAGACTTCCCTAGACAGTAGATGGGGGTACCTGGGTCCCACTGGTTTCCTCCACACTTCTCCAGACAGTAGATGGGGGTACCTGGGTCCCACTGGTTTCCTCCACACTTCTCCAGACAGTAGATGGGGGTACCTGGGAATGGTTTCCTCCACACTACTCTGGACGACTTATGGATGTGCCTGGGTCCTACTGGTTTCCTACTGACAGCTCCGGACAGTAAATGGGGGATACCTGGGTCCCACAGGTTTCCTCCAGAATTCTCTGGACTGTAGATGGGGGTACCCGGACCTCACTAGTTTCCTCCAGAATTCTCTGGACAGTAGATGGGTGTACCTGGGTTCCACTAGTTTCCTCCAGACATCCCTTAGCAGTAGATGGGGTACCTGCTAACATTCTCAACGTTACCTGACCACTGCGTCTATGTTCCACAACATTACCTGACCACTGCGTCTACGCTCCACAACGTTACCTGACCACTGCATCTACTCTCCACAACGTTATCTGACCACTGCATCTACGCTCCACAACGTTACCTGACCACTGCGTCTATGGTCGTTGCTTGATCAGCCAATCAAAAACCCTCCCAGCTTTAGTCACTAACATCAATCTGCACATGAAGGGGACGATTTGGCTGCTAAAGAAGGGGAGGGACCAGAGCCATGCACCCCATATCTGTGAGAATGTAACCTACACACATGGGCCCTGGACAGTGCAGGGGGCAGAGTGGAGTGAACCTGTATGCAGGAGGAGCCGGTTGCAGCCATTCTGTCCCTTAAGGAGGTGGGGGGGGGGATTGCAAAAGTCCTTCTTTGCCAGGCTGGAGATCCTTGTATGAGGCTTCTTCCCTGGAAGGTTCCAATGGAGAGGTTTACCCAGGTAGGAGGAGTCTACAGAGAACACAGTCCTGTGAGTACTGATGACTCCAGGCAGAGAGAAGACTACATGGAGATGGCTGTGAGGTGTTGCATGTGCTTTCACATGTGACTTCTGCGGACCGTCCACTTTATGTGATTGACTGTGAATGTCAAGTGACTCCGGAATGTATGTCCAAGTAATCTGACTGTCTTGCCGTTCCCTGAATAACACCAGTAAGGTGCAGTGAAACGAACTGCATTCCTTTTTGGGATATAAAGGTCTATGGATAGGGATGTCATGTGGAGGCCACTGGCATTGAGCAGGGTACAAGATGGTGGAGGGATCAGCCTCAGCAGGTGGGATTGTGTTCTAGCAGGACAGGAATAGAGGTTGGGATTTATGCCTGGGTGCCAGAACAATCCAACCACAAGGACCCTCTTATAAGCTTGTGAATGTTAAAGCATATGTAGCCCCCTCCTAGGTAGGTGCTAGAGAGTGAGGATAGTTCTGGCTCTGTCTGCCTATCAGAGGAGCAGCAGGGAAATTCTATATTTCTCTCTGATTATCAGGGAGCCGGATCTGTGAGTCAGGTCTGCTCAATGTGCTCAGTGTGTGATTCATCTGGTCTGAGGGAGTGTTCCCACTGATCCAATGGGGAGGCACATTGGATAGTGGAGGAAACCTGGCCAATGAGTACACAGGCTTTTATACAGCCCCAGGGATTGGCACAGACAGCTGTCTCGGTGCATTGTGGGGTGGAGTATAAAAAGCCAGGGGCACATGTGCTCAAGGTCTTTGGCTGGTAAGCAAAGTCCCGGAAGGAGGGTGGTGGCTGCCTCCTCTTCTGCAGCAATTGGTGATGGTCACAGGAAGTCGGCCTGGTGAGCCAGAAGTGTGGAGCTGAACCCAGAGGTCCAGGAGAGATGACTGAAGGAGTTGAGACGCTGGAGACCCTGGAAAGCAGTATTGTGAGTACAGGGGATCCTGTCTAGGGGTCTGACCAGGAAGGGGGCCACTCCGGAGTAGAGTAGTCAGAGGACGGGTGTCAGCTGGTGGATAGAAAGGGGTACTAGGCGAGTGCCCTGAAGATAAGTGCTCAAGAACATTATTCATGTAGTGGCAGGATGAAGCTTTCTTAGACAGAAGTCCTCAGCATTGTGAATAGTTCCCGTTTTGGATTATCCCACTCATCCCTTCCCCCATCCCAATATTAAATAAAACAACAAAAACAACAACCCCTGGACTGTTCATTGACTGAGCCAGAGGAATAGAGTGTTAAGATTCTGCATGCAATTGCTATCGGTAACCCAGGGGCACCGAAAAGGTGAGAAATCCAGCAGCCCCCAGGGGGCAGTACTACATATAAAATAAAGTCATTGGGAACCTTATGGAATTCCCCAGGAATACAAACAATCATGGGATTTAATAAAGAAACAAAGGAAAAGAAATGAGGAAAAAAAAAAAGAGAGAAGAAAAAGAGAAAAAAGAAAAGAAAAGGTATGATTGTTGGGGGATTATTTTCTGGTTGTACAGAATTAGTGGAGGGGGTTAACCACTTGCCGACTGCCTAACAACGATTTACGTTGGCAGTCAGCCCCTCACAGGCAAAGCGACATAGATTTATGTCGCTAGCCTGTGAGGCTCTTGGGAGCTAGCTTGCGCCGCTGGAGGCGCGCTCGCGCTCCCGCTCGGTCAAGGACCCCCCCGCGCGTGTGAGCGGTGGACCCGATGTCCGCCGGTCACTCGCGATCGTCCGTTACACCGAGAGAAAGGCAGGCGGCTAATGTAAACAAAGCCGCCTGTCATTCTCCCTGTGTAAGAACAGTGATCATACGGTTCTACTATGTAGGACCGTAGATCTGTGCTGTTACATCACAAGCCACATCCAATCACAGTTAGAAGCACGCCCCTAGGGACACACTTAACCCCTCCCTCTCAAAAAAGTTAACCCCTTCACTGCCAGTGTCATTTTTACAGTAACAGTGCATATGTATAGCACTGATTACTGTAGTAATGTCACTGGTAACCCCAAAAGTGTCAAAAATGTCAGTCAAGGGTCCGATCTGTCCACCGCAATGTCGCAGTACCGCAAAAAAAAAAAAAAATGACAAAAATCTTTCCCGTAGTTAGTAAACGCAATAACTTTTGCGCAAACCAATCAAAATACGCATTTTGCGATTTTTTTTAACAAATTGGCCTAAAATGTTAAAAAAATTAGATTTTTACATTTTTTTATGGGAATTTCATATAAAAAATTTGAAAAATATTGTTATTTTTGCAAAATTGACGCTCTTTTTTTGTTTATAGCGCATGATAAAAAAAAATCGCACAGGTGATCAAATACCACCAAAAGAAAGCTCTGTTTGTGGGGAAAAAAAGGACGTCAAATTAGTTTAGATACAGCGTCGCACGACCGCGCATTTGTCTGTTAAAGTCAAGCAGTGCCGAATCGCAAAATAGGCCCTGGTCAGGAAGGGGGTAAAATCCTCCGGGGAGAAGTAATTTCTAGACCAGGTTCAGAGGTATGAGGATGTGGTGAGAGCGTGGAATGAGAAGATATCAGATCTCAGGGGACATTCTATCACTACTGGGGAGGTAAAGATAAATTATGTGACATTTTAAGTCAGGAGAATGAGGAAATGTCAGTAAAAATACGAGTTCTTGAGAAAAAGTCGGGGGATGGTAACATGCCGCTAACATTGCTTTTGATAATTTGGAGGACAAACCTAATTACACATAAAAATTATTCTTCCAAAATTTATTTTGATACCAATGAATTGAAGCCAATAAATCCCTGAGATGATTTAACCCCTTGACCTCCAGAATGTTTTACCCCCTTCATGAACTGCCCATTAATTGCTATTCAGCACTGCGCTATTTTAACCACTTCTGGACAGGAAGGATTTCCCCCCTTATGACCAGGCCATTTTTTTGCAATTCGGCGTTACTTTAACGGACAATTACGCGGTCATGTGACGCTGTACCCAAATAAAATTGATGTCCTTTTTTTCCCGCAAATAGAGCTTTCTTTTGGTGGGATTTGATCACCTGTGCGATTTTTATTTTTTGCGCTATAAACAATAAAAGAGCGACAGTTATGAAAAAAATAAAAACAATTTTTCACATTCTGCTAAATAACATTCCCAATAAAAAGAAGAAAAGAAAAATAAAATGTTTTCATCATTTTAGGCCAATTTGTTTTCTGCTGTATATTTTTGGTAAAAAAAAAAAAAATCCCAAAAAGGGCATTTTGATTGGTTTGCGCAAAAGTTATCACATCTACAAACTAGGGGAAAGATTTATGTCATTTTTATTTTATGAATTTTTTTACTAGTAATGGCGGCGATCTGTGTTTTTTAGCTGAACTGCGACATTGCTGCGGACAGATCGGACCCCTAACTGACATTTTTGACACTTTTGGGGGTACCAGTGACATTACTACAGTAATCAGTGCTAAAAATATGCACTGTTACTGTAAAAATTACACTGGCAGGGAAGGGATTAACACAGTGGGTGATCAAGGGGTTAAATGTTTACCTAGGGGCGTATTTCTAACTGTATGGGGGCCGGGCTTGTGAAATGACCACAGAGACCTGTGATTCTATATAGAAGGATCACAGGCGCTCTGTGATCATTCCAGAGAGAAGAACGGTCGGCTGTGTTTACAACTCTCTCAGCGGGGATGCCTGGAGGCAGTCGGAGCCACCAGCCCCGGAAAATCTGAGTCCCCGCTGCCGAGTGGGGGCGGGAGCATGCCGCCTACGGCGCGCTTGCCCCTAGCTGCAGGCTCGCGACCGATGTAGACCTACGTCGGTTCACGCAGGAGGGGCTGCCTGCAGCAGTAAAACTGCAGCAGGCAGTCATTAAGAAGTTAAAAGTCACATTGGATAAATTAGAGGAAGATCAAAAATATAAAAAGAAAAAAATATATGAGGGATTTGAAGGATTACAGGGAGACCAAAGTTTTCAAATGGCAGATTAATACCACTGACCAACCTTCCATCATCTTCTGGGAACAACCCTCAATCCAGTTCCAAGCCATCTGTCAATAGGAGCAGAATTACCCAAGTTGATAATGACTGGACACTAGTTCAAAATTCTGCTCATAATAATTCTAAACCATTCAGGCATGAATCATCTACTAACTGGACTCCTAGTAGGGATGATCGAACGGTTCGGGTCGACCATCGGTTCGGCCCGAACATTGGGTGTTCGAGGTTCGGCCGAATTTAGAACTTTTTGCTCAAAAAGTTCGGAATTTGGCAACCAGAACCGACCAAAATGCAATGGTTCAGGAAATGGGCTTTAAAAGCCCGTGATTGGACCAGAACCATTACCAAAAGCCAATTGAGGGGGCAGGAGAATGCTAGGAATGTGATTGGAGTGAATAGGGGGTCCCTAGGCCAAACATTAGTGAATACGCCCCCCAGTATATAAGATAGCCCCCGCCAAATTCCTAGCATTGCTATACTGGACATGGAAGAGAGTGGAAGCAGTTCTGTTAATTTTATTTTAAAAGTGTCATTTAGCATTTATTAGTGTGAGGAAAGGGATATCTAGTGTAGTTAGAGTGCTCCTTTACACTTTAGTTAGCTTCAAAAATCTAGTTTCTGTAGGGAAAGTGTGAAGTGTCAGGGTGACCGTAATGTAGTGTAGTGTGAACTGACAGTGACTGCTATGGCAGGGTGACCGCAATAGAGAAAAGCTAGTTTCTCTTAGGTGACTTTCGCTTCTGTAATATGGCTTCGCATTTTTGGCTGCAGGCGTTGCTAGTGATTTTTTGAGCACATGTTTGGAGTCAGACATGACATCTGAACATGTGTATAGGGTGTATATATACACACCCATGTCTGTATATATACACCTGCACATATATAGGTGTGAAAGGAGCAGAAAAAACTACTTGCGCTAATGAAATAATTAACACCAATATATTTCTGCTCCTATCACACCTATATATGTCTAGGTGTGTATATACATATAAGTATGTGTGTATATACACCACTATACACAAGTTCAGATGTTTTGCCTGCCTCCAAAGAACCAAAAAAAATGCCCAAAAAAAAACGTTAGCGTCAAAAAAAAAAAAAAAAAAAACGCCCAGGTGTGTTGTTGCAGGCATTTTTTTGGGGGTTTTTGGAGGCAGGCAAAACATCTGAACTTGTGTACAGTACCACTATACACAAGTTCAGATGTTTTTCCTGACTCCAAAGAACCCAAAAAAATGCCCAAAAAAAAACGTTAGCGTCAAAAAAAAAAAAAAAAAAACGCCCAGGTGTGTTGTTGCAGGCATTTTTTTGGGGGTTTTTGGAGGCAGGCAAAACATCTGAACTTGTGTACAGTACCACTATACACAAGTTCAGATGTTTTTCCTGACTCCAAAGAACCCAAAAAAATGCCCAAAAAAAACGCCTGCTATTAAACCGGCAAGGTGTGAAAAGCGAGAAGCCATATTCCAGATCTATAATTGCACCAATACAAACAATCTTTTTTTATCATGGTTCTGGACATGCTACAGAGCTGAAACTTCACAGGTACACTTTTTAGACCCCCAGATACTAAATCCAAAGTCAAAATAAAAAAATCTCTTTTTTTTTTCAATAATTGGCTTTTTTTTATCAAAAATAACAATTTTTAAGAACTTTTTTTTGTGTGATTAATAGTCCCTGGGGCATGACCCAGAACTCTAGGCACTTTTTAGGGGCATTTATTGGGTTTTAGGGCTTTAAAATTGTGTTTTTTGATTACCGAAGTTCGGGTCCATTGATTTCAATGGGGTTCTGAAATCCAGGCCGAACTTTCGGGTAGTTCGGATGTTCTGGCCGAACCAAACTTTTCAAAAGTTCGATCATCCCTAACTCCTAGCAACAGGTATGATTACCCACAAATCCCTTTACAGAACAGATATGAACCAGTGGAGGTTTTTGAGGATGAGGATATTGGGGGGAGAGACATACATTAGCATCCACAAAACCAGAGAGGTAATTTAAGAGGGGTTATCCATATTCATCCTATAATTTGAGAGGCAATTTCATGGAGGGACGCAAAGGCCTTTCATCCTGTAATAGACCACCTAGAGGAGTATATGGACAATCACCCGGTAATTCCACACAGAGGTCCCATTATGAGACACCTGGACACAGTTTTCCCAGAAAGGTAAATTGAAGAGATAGAGATCAGTTTAGCGAGGAACAGGCCAATTCCTCCTACAGGTCGTATCATTCCCATTCACCTTATACCTATGCACAATCAGAATCAAGTAGTTTTTTAGGACCCAGCTGAAGAAGAAGCATGGACATAGGAGAGGTAGAATGTCATTGGGCTTACCTTTGTTGCAGTCTGTAACGCAGAGATGTACGCTCACCCTTGCAGATATCCACAGTCCAAGGTGACCAGGTAAGAAAGCCACCTGGGCTGTGAATCTGTGCACGGGGGCTTGGCAGGGAAGGTGCTCCAATAAGCAGGACCGGCAGGAATACAATGGGAAAGGAAGTCCAGGAATAACTGTAGTCACTGGATGACACGAGTCCGGATAAGGATCAGGAAATGGGAGGAAGATAAGGTCGCAGGAACAACACGTAGTGAAGGTAAGGATGGAAGCCGGAGTCAGTCTGAAACACACGCTCAGGAAATAGGAACAAAGTCTGTCAAACAGGAACAAAGGTCAGCAATGAACTGACACTGCTCTAAGCGAGAGGCAGTGTTTTATAGCTTTCTTAATTGAGCAATTAGCTTCAGGTTGACAATGAGAGACAGGAGCATACTCAGGTGAAGTCCAGCCCCCTAGTGCTGCAGGCAATACCAGATTAACAGGACTGGATCCATATGAGCTAAAGTGTGGCTCAGAGGTAGGATAACAGGACAGAATGTCAAAGTATACAGGTTCAAATACCATGTCAGTTACTTAACGGCGACCACGCCTGGCTGTCTGTATGCCATGGTGAGAACCGTGACAGTACCCCCCCCCCCCCTTTAAAGAAACCCTCCAGACAGGAACAGGTTCTTTGCATAGGTCTTTTACAGGATAGGCATTCGCAGCTTTTAATACTTCCTCAAACAACTTCAGGTCCTCCTTACGTACCACAGTGCCATTAGAAGCATATATGTGCAGTCAGGTGAAAGAACTTCGTTGTAAGGGCAGGAGTTTCTTTGGAAAGAGGTACAGACGTTACTGGAGCTGGAGGAGGGACTTCCACAGGGGTATTGGTTTCAACGATTGCCATAGTCTGGGTGCCCTTTTCAGACACAGAACCGGGACAGGGCTGGCAGCAACCTTGGCAGTTTCTAGGCTGATTTTCTGGGAAGACAGGACGGATCTGCATGGTATCCACTGGGAGATCCTTAGTCCTGGATGGATGAGTTGGGCAAAATGTGATAAAATGTCCTCTCTCTCCACAATAGAAACAAAGGCCGCTGTTTCTCCTACGGTCTCTTTCTTTGGAAGACAGCCTGGTGCGCACGGCGCCGATCTCCATGGGCTACTCTTTAACCTCTGGAGGATCAAGGCATATTGGAGTAGTGTCAGGGTGACAAGGCCGGCTTGTGCAGGCAGGCTTGTACCGTGACCAGGCAGAGTCATATTCGTATGGGTTTGCTTTTTCTCTAGGTATCAGAGGTCTGCGGGAACCGGGAGCAGGCTTGGAAGTAGCTTTCTGGGAGGTAAGACACTGAGAATCCATAGTAGTTATAAATGACTCCCAATTGTCCAAGATAGGACTTTTCTCCTGCAGCATCTGGTATGCCCATGTCTTCATCCTTCCGGAAAGCAGAATAATAGCGGAATTAACCTTGATAAAGTCACTGTAATAGGTCCTGGGCTTAAGGACAAACAAGAGCTCACAATCCATCCGAAAGGTTGTAAATGAGGAACGGAACCATCAAATCTGTCAGGTAACAGGACATAGGGTTCTGTATGTGTAGGTTCCAGGGCCGGGCATACTGTGCCTTTAAGTATCAGCACTTCTTGCTGCAATTCAGCCACAGTCTGTGCCAGGCTGGACACCTGCTGGGTGAGCTGCTTGCACATCTCTGCGGACTCCATATGGTCAGTTTATTATGTCACGGGGCTTACCTTTGTTGGAGTCTGTAACGCAGAGATGTACGCTCACCCTTGCAGATATCCACAGTCCAAGGTGACCAGGTAAGAAAGCCACCTGGGCTGTGAATCTGTGCACAGGGGCTTGGCAGGGAAGGTGCTCCAATAAGCAGGACCGGCAGGAATACAATGGGAAAGGAAGTCCAGGAATAACTGTAGTCACTGGAAGACACAAGTCCGGATAAGGATCAGGAGATGGGAGGAAGATAAGGTCGCAGGAACAACACGGAGTGAAGGTAAGGATGGAAGCCGGAGTCAGTCTGGACCACACGCTCAGGAAACAGGAACACAGGAACAAAGTATGTGAAACAGGAACAAAGGTCAGCAATGAACTGACACTGCTCTAAGTGAGAGGCAGTGTTTTATAGCTTGCTTAATTGAGCAATTAGCTTTAGGTGGACAATGAGAGACAGGAGCATACTCAGGTGAAGTCCAGCCCTCTAGTGCTACAGGCAATACCAGATTAACAGGGCTGGATCCCTATGAGCTGAAATATGGCTCAGAGGTAGGATAACAGGACAGAATGTCAAAGTACACAGGTTCAAATCCCATGTCAGGTATTAATGGCAACCACACCTGGCTGTCTGTAAGCCATGGCGAGAACCGTGACATAGAAGAGGAGGACAGAGGACACATAGAAAACAAAAAAAGATGCAAAAACAACTTCAGCAGGTATCTTCATCCTGAGCTCATAAGAAGAAAATATTTTAAATAAAGGTTTGAAGTATGCACCAAAAGACAGATTGAATACATTTCAAATCTTGGCAGACATTCAAAAATGTACCCAATAAACTAGTATCAAGAAACATTTAATCTAGAATCGAATTATGAAAAGTAATTTACTTTCTGTATATCAACATACTACACTTAGAAATGTCACTTTAATGAATCCACCTAATAGTGGGGACCATTGTATTAACATTGTTAAGGATCTAGTCATACAAGATTTAGATAAATTACATATCAAACAGATCAGGAACAATGTTGAAGATAGGGTGGGGATGAAGAAATTACTGAATAAACACGATCTCGTCATCAGACCGGCTGATAAGGGTGGAGGTATCGTTCTTTTTGACAAAACAGACTACATTAGTCACATGCAGTCTTTCTTGAACGATATTTCCACCTACTCTCCCATCCACAAAGATCCCATAGTCAAAATATAATAACATTCTTACTAATTTGGTAAAACGTGTATATAAACAGGGGATTCTGAATAAAAGAAAGAGAATACCTAATACCTAGAGCTCCAAAGATACCTATTATCTATTTTCTTCCAAAGATACATAAGAACCCTATTGACCCACCAGGTAAACCAATCATTAGCGGGATAAATTCCCTGACGGCGCGAGCAAGAGAATATATGGACTTTTTTTTTTCAATATTTGGTAATACAAACTCCTTCATACCTCAAAGATACAAAACAGGTTTTAAATATGCTAAATTACATTATGATAGATGAACTGCTTTGTGGTTACAGCAGATGTAGCTTCACTCTACACTAATATAGCCCATAATGATGGATATAGAGCAGTAGAATGTCATCTAGCTAAGAGTACTATTCCCAAACTACAACAAGATTTTATTCTGAATCTTCTACACTTCTCTATGCTACACAATTACGGTTGGTTTAACGGTATTTATTATTTGCCAACAAAAGGAGTAGCCATGGGTGCCAAATTGGCTCCAAGTTTGGCTAATTTATTCATGGGAAGTGGAATTCATCTACAATAAAAAATTGATCAACCTAATATTTTATAAACTATACATAGATGACATTCTGTTGCTATGGAGGGGTGATGAAGCTTCTCTATTAGAATGTATGTCTGATCTCAATGATCATACACTTAATATCCAATTATCATTTACCTACAGTAAAACGGGAATCAATTTCCTTAATCTCAATTTATTTTGTAAGGATGGTAAGATAGGTACCAAATCCTTTTTCAAAACCACCGATCGTAATAGCTACATCCCTTTGGACAGTTGCCATCATCCCACTTGGCTTAAAAGCCTTCCAAAGGGACAGTTTCTCCGCATGAGACAGAATTGTCATACTATGGAAGATTACTATACACAAGCATCTATCCTCAAAACCAGATTTTTAGAAAAGGGATACATTGAAACCTCTCTAGATAAGACCATAGAAGAGGTTGCTCTCCTCAATAGAGATTCCTTGCTAATATCAGACCATGCTAGACATCACAAGAAAACAGTCATCTGCCCATTAATCACAAATTTTTCCATCCAACACTATCAAATTATAAAGATCATTCAAAAGAGATGGAACATTTTACAAGCTGACCGATATATCAGATAGTAAATTAGTGATACGTGCGGAGACTGAGGGAGAGAGCTGAGGGGTGGATAAATAGATTTGGGTATCATCAGCGTAGAGATGGTATTGGAAGCCGTGGGAGGCTATCAGCTGACCCAGAGAGGAGGTGTAGATTTAAAATAGGAGGGGTCCAAGAACAGAGCCTTGGGGGACTCCAACAGAGAAGGGAAGAGGAGAGGAGGAGGTAAGTAATGCTAAAAGTGCGGTTGGATAGGTAGGAAGATAACCAGTGAAGAGAACAGTCACAGAGACCAAAGGCGTGGAGTTTTTTGAAGAGGAAGGGATGGTCAACCGTATCAAAGGCAGCAGAAAGGTCTAGGAGTAGGAGTACAGAATAGTGTCCATTGGTTTTGGCAGTTAGTAGATCGTTTGTCAGTTTTAGGAGAGCAGTTTCAGTGGAGTGTTGAGGCCGAAATCCAGACTGAAGGGGATCAAGGAGGCTATTCTCTGCAAGGTGGTCGCACAGTCGGTTGTAGACCAGACGTTCAAGGAGTTTGGATAAAAAGGGGAGCAGGGAATTAGGGCGTAGGTTTTTAAGATCGGTTGGGTCCAGTGAGGGCTTTTTAAGTATGGGGCTGACTAGTGCGTGTTTTAGAGAGTTGGGGAAGATGCATGTAGAGAGTGTAGAATAGGGCCAGAGGGGGAACATAGCATTTGCGAGGGAGCAGGATCCAGAGGGCAGGTGGTTAAGTGGACGTTAGCAAGTAGTTTAGCAACCTCATCTATAGTGGTGGGGTTGAATGAGGGAAGTAGTGATTGCACCTGTGGGCATGAAGCATAGCATGGAAGGTATCTGAACAGCAATGATTTCCTCACGAATTGTATAAATCTTCTGTTTAAAGTGGTTGGCAATCTCCTGGGCAATGAGTGAGTCAGTGGGAGGGGGTAGTTGAGGACAGAGTAGAGAATTAAAAGTAGCGAAGAGTTGCCGGGGGCGGGATGACAAGCTGTTAATGAGATTGATAAAATAAGTCTGCTTGGCGGTGTGGAGACTGGAATTGTATTTTTGAAGGGCAGATTTATATTAGTAGAAATCTTTCTGAGACCTAGTCTTATGCCACAGGCGCTCAAGAGCATGGCTATGCTTTTTCAGACTTCTAGTGTTATCTGTTTGCCATGGTTGAAGGGGTCAAGGCCTGATTTGATGTGTGGTGAGGGGGGCCAGTGTGTCCAGGGAGGCTAAAAGTGAAGCATTGTAGACAGAAGGTTGGTGCAGGACAGGGGTACAATTTTGTCATAGAGGTGGTCAGTAGCAGAGTGGAGAAGAGAAGGGTTGAGATGGCGTAGGTTTCTGTGGGTAATTGTAAGGTAGCTGGAGGGAGAGGAGGTGGAGGAGAGGGAGAGAGTGAAACTAATAAGGTAGTGATCAGAGGGAGGGAAAGGGTTGTTTGAAAGGTTGTGTGGAGTGCATAGGAGGGAGAAAACAAGTTCAAGGGTTTTTCCTTCAGAGTGAGTAGAAGCATGTATCCATTGCTTCAGGTCAAAGGAGGAGGTTAGACTGAGAAGTTTGGAAGTGGTAGGAGTGTTAGTATTAATAGGGATGTTGAAGTCACCGAGAATGATTGTGGGGATTTCGGAAGAGAGAAAGTAGGGTAGCCAGGCAGAGAAGTCATCAAGAAAGGTTGATACTGGTCCAGGGGGGCGGTAGATCACAGCTATCCTTAGAGAAACAGCGGAGAAAAGACGAATGCAGTGTACCTCAAATGAAGAGAGTGACAGCGAGGGAGGTGGGTGACGTACCTGAAAGGTGCTATGTGGGGCTAGAAGGATCCCAACACCCCCTCCCTTGTGTCCACTGGGTCTGGGGGAGTGAGTCCAGAGAAGACCGCCTTGGGATAGGGCAGCAGAAGACGTGGTGTCGGATTCGTGAAGCCAGGTTTTGGTGATGGCGAGTAGATTAAATGAGTTAGAGATAAAAAGGTCATGGAGAGAGGTGAGTTTATTACAGACAGAGCGGGCATTCCAAAGGGTGCAAGAGAAAGGGAGTCTGGTCATGGGAAGAAGAGAGATGGGAACTAAATTGTGCTGGTTGTGGCTGTGGCCAGAGGGTGCAGGGTAATGGGCGTGTTAAGTATGGGTAAATGATAGAGGCCCAGGGTTTGGGGATATGTCTCCAGAGGATAGGAGAAGCAGAAAGGTGAGGGTGGTAAAATGAGAGTGTGATTTATATGAAGGGACATGCCCCAGTGTCCTTGAGGTTATGTGTGCGTGCAGATTTAAAAATAGCAGGAGATGGTATGTGCAGTAATAAGGAGAGGACAGAAGTGAGGGTGATATATAGAAGCTGTGGGGTGGAGAAGAGGGGTGAAGGTGAGAGAGTTTAAGAATAGAGGACACGGCTGTCAGAAGAAGTGGTAGAGAGTGCATGTTAGAAGGAGAAAGTGATGAAGGGGTAAATAGGGTGACCTGTAGTCTGTGTGGTGTTTACATCAGCCTTCTTTTGTTTATTAAAAGCAGACTCGCCCCCCTTGCACATGTGCCTTCCCCAAGAAATGCTTTCTTATAAACTGTTAGAGATGGGAAGGGTTCTTTACAATTAACTAATCAGGAATTAATAAAGGAAGGCTGGGTAAACAGAGCAGGATTTTTACTTCAGAAACTGATTTATAATGGGACAGCTAATAGAGAAAACTCTAAGGGCTAGAGGCTGTAAAATAGGTAATAAATTAAAGGTAAGGGAAAGCATTGCAAAGAAAACAGTCTACAGATGCTTAAACAAAATATACACCACATATTTAACAGAACATGGAAAAAGCAGGTTTCAGATTTTCAGCAATAGGTGGAGTGAGCAGCTTACACATACCAAAAGCACAAATACACAGAATAAGCAGGTTCAGATGCAGTTAAGGGTGGATGTCTTTTAGTAGTCTTTGAGCAGCTTACACATACCTGTGGAGAGAGAAGAGGTTTTCAGATGGCATTCAGATGATAAGTGCAAAGTCAGAGTCAGAAGTGCTCCCACTTATATAAAATAGCCCCACTTTGAAAAAAGAGCCCCAAAAGCAGACATGCCCCCCTTGCACAAGTGGTCAAAGGAGGAGGTGCCCCCACATAAACAGGAAAAAACATAACCACCAATCACGTTTAACTTCCGTAAAACGAAGAGGGGTATATGCTAATGCCAGGAGCCTAGCTAATAAAATGGATGAGTTGGAAATATTAGTACATGAGGAGGACATATACCTTGTGGGCAGTGGCGGCCGGCCGATAGGGGGCACAGGGGCGCCGCCCCCCCCCCCCCCCCCCCCCAAAAAAAAATCAAAAAAAAAAAAATCTATTTTTTGCCCACTAGGGGCGCCAGACTCATTGGTGGCTATGGGGGGGTGGGGTTTTCCACCTGGCAGAGGCGCCGATTGGCGGCCTTCTGGGGTGTAACCAGGGCGCAGAGTACTGCGCTAAAATACCCCCCTTTTGTGATGTCCTGGATCATGATTGGTCCAGACTCCAGCCTGGACCAATCATGATTCAGGACATCATTGCTGGGGGCGGTGCGGTCACCTTCCCGCCGTCAGACGGTCAGAGCGGGCTGGCCTGGCACGCATCGGAGGAAGAAGAGAAGAGAAGAGGATGTCTCGTTCAGCAGCAGACGCCAGTGACACTGCAGTCGGTCCGGACGTGAGAGAGCCAGCCCAAGACGAGCAGGTAAGTGATAATTAGAAGCAGCCGCTGCCTCAGTGCCTCCTCTCTCTCCTGTGTGCGCAGGGCCGGCCCTACAATAGGAGCGGAGCGCTCCTAGTTTGAGCAGCGGGGAGCCCAGCCTCCAGATGGATGGCTGGATTAAACATTCAGAGTGCCCGTCCTGCCGCCTGCCCTGGACAGAGTGACCAAATGGGAATGGGAGGCAGTGGGGAGGAGGAGGGGGATCTGGGATCAGAGGTGAGCAGAGGACACAGGGCTCATTCTTTCAAACAGTACGATGTGGGTCACTGGGTCAGCTTTCTAACCACCTCACTGATTTGCACTGGCAGGCTTGGGAGAAGCAGCTGAGAGCCATCCATGAATCCAGACTTCAGGAGCTGGGTACTTGAGACTGTCTGTCACCCTGCTAGTGGTCTTCCTCATCCTGGCTGACATCTCAGAGCTGGAGCAGGAGATGCAGTAAATATATTTTCCCTTATCATGTTGGAATGGCTAGAGGGGCACAGAGAGGTCCCTCATTATGGAGTTTACTTTGTCTTCACTCTTCATACTTCAGCTTGCTTCTTGTTTAACTCTATCCTGCCTTTTCTGATTCCAGTACAACCACACAGCAGTGATCAGATTGCACAGTGTTTATGGTCTTTTGGGTTGAAAGGCAATACTGTTTGCATCCAATGAATCAATACTTTTGATGGCGATCAGCATGCTTCTTGTTGCCTGCAGTTTGATATGTGCTATTTCTAGAAGCTTTGATTAGCAGAGATCACATCAACAAAGTGGAAGTAGAGGTGAGCTAGGCTAGGACTGGTAATGATAGGTTTGCTTATTGTCCGATCCTATTGTTGGAAAGCAATGTGCCTAATGCAGAAGCAAGAGAGCAGAGAGCTCCCAAGGCAAAGCAGTTGTGTATACTGGAAAAAAAAAAAGCAACAATGCTGATGATGATGCAAAGCTACCCTGCCAATAATTCACACCCTTTCCTATCAGAAGAGGGCTAGAGACTTGTCTTTGCTACAGGCATGCATGTAGGTCTGGAGTCCTCATCCATTCTACCGTCAAGGAAGAAACTGTCTTTAGGAACCCTTATTTGTTTTTTCTTTTAGTGCCTCTTAGATAGAAGTCAGTGGCTGTGAAGAGCAGGGCTAATATTTGAACTTTCACTAGACTGATGATGCTTAGCTTACTGCTTTGTAACCTGGCGGTAGAGGGATCTGAGGGGGCTTGGGGATCCTGCTTAGAATACTGATCTGTCATCTGGACATCTGAAGGTTTTGAATGGGGCTTGGGGATGATGCTCTGTCACCTTAATGTGGAGGGATCTGAAGGAGCTTAGGGATGATGCCTAGCATGCTACTGCTGAGGTCTCGCGTGGGGGGGACATGCTTACGCTGGTCACTCTGCATTGAAAGGGGGCATGCTGGCATCTCTGCATTGTAAGGGGGCACAATGGTATCTCTGCATTGAAAGGGGGCACGAGGGCATCTTTGCATTGAAAGGGGGCATGCTGACATCTCTTTTGCCGCAAAGCAATGCCTATTAAATTTTTCTGTTTGCGCCCCCCCCAAAAAATTTTGTGCACCAGCCGCCACTGCTTGTGGGAATAGCGGAGACTTGGTTCGACCCCTCACATGACTGGCTGGCAAATATCCAAGGGTATTCTGTGTACCGGAAGGATAGGGTAGGAAAAAGAGGGGGAGGGGTATGTCTCTACGTCAAGAACAATGTAAGGGTGATTGAGAGGAGTGACATTACGGAAGGGATGAGTATGGAGTTAGAATCCGTATGGATAGAACTCCATAGGGAAGGAGAAAAGGGAAAAGTAATTGTGGGGGTTTTCTATAGGCCACCTAAACAAGGGGAGGAGGTAGAGCTGGAATTTTTAGCACTTTTGGGTAAAGTGGCAAAGCTAGGATCAGTCATCATATTGGGGGACTTCAATTATCCCGACATTGACTGGGGAGAGGGGACTACACACTCACATAAGGCCCGTCTTTTCACGGAAACCTTACAGGATAATTACTTGTCACAGTTGGTGGATTCTCCTACTAGAGAAAACGCAATCCTGGATGTATTGATTACTAATGACCCAGACATAATCTCGGAGGTAGGAGTCTAGGACAACCTGGGCTCTAGTGGTCACAGGATGATCACATTTAGCGTAAATAACAATATAGCAAGGCAAGTGGGGAACATAAGAACCCTTAACTTCAGAAGGGCAAACTTTCCAAAATTGAAAGGGTAAACTGGGACCAAACCCTGGGATCCCTGACCACAGAGGAAAAATGGGAATGCTTTAGGAACATATTAAGCAAATGCATCTTTCAGTGCATTCCTATGGGAAATAAATTTAGAAGAGACAAAGCCAAACCTGGCTGGCTAAACCGCAGCGTTAAAAAACTTATTAGGGGAAAAAAATTGGCCTTCAGGAAATATAAATCAGAGGGCTCAGTATCGGCTTTTGACCAATACAAGGAGGCAAATAAGAAAAGTAAACACGAAATCAAGATGGCTAAAATAAACTTTGAGAGACAAATAGCGGAGGATAGTAAAAAAAAAAAAAACCAAAGAAATTCTTTAAATATATCAACAGCAAAAAAACTAGGGCAGAGCATATTGCACACATAATTAACGATGATGGGAGGATGGTTACAGAGGACACTGAAAAAGCAACCGTGCTGAATGCTTTTTTCTCGTCAGTATTTACACAGGAAACGGAGGGGTACACTGACCATGAATGTATGGTTAGTAGTAATACACAGGACTTGCCACTATGGCTAACAGAGGGTGAAATCAGGGAAAGGCTGGATAAACTTAACACAAACAAATCACCAGGCCCGGATGGCGTACATCCGAGAGTACTCAAGGAACTCAGTAAGGTTATATCCAGACCACTGTTCCTGATCTTTGCTGACAGTATTAGGACAGGAGTTTTACCAGGGGAGTGGAGGAAAGCAAACGTGATTCCGATATTCAAAATATCATTTATAAAACTCTGGTCCGACCTCATATGGAGTATTCTGTTCAGTTCTGGTCGCCAATCCTCAGGAGGGATGTGTTGGAGCTGGAGAGAGTCCAGAGAAGGGCAACTAAACTAATTAGGGGATTGGAGGACCTTAATTATGAAGAACGTCCGCAATCGCTTGATTTATTCTCCCTGGAGAAGAGACGCCTGAGGGGGGACATGATAGCAATTTTTAAATATCTCAATGGGGATCTCAGCTTTGAAAAAAAACTGTTCAGTAGAAGGAATTGCATGAGGACTCGAGGGCATACAATGCGATTAGAGGAGAAGCGTTTTAACCTCAGGCAACGTGGGGGGTTATTTACTGTTAGGGCTACAAGATTGTGGAATTCTCTACCACAAGAGGTGGTTTCTGCGGGTAGTATGGTGGCTTTCAAAAGATTATTAGACGTACATCTCAAGGATCAGAACATTCAGGGGTATGTGAGATGATTACAGCCACACACACCTACACAGGTTGAACTGGATGGACTATTGTCTTTATTCAACCTCACCTACTATGTAACTATGTAACATAAATAATAAAAAAAAATTAAATACCTTTATTAATTTTGAATTTGTCATGTGTGTGATTCAGTCTCATCCAGGGATAATACATGTGACGATTAGAGTTGAGCGGACACCTGGATGTCCGTGTTAGGCGGGTTCGGCCGAACTTGAAAAAAAAGTCCGGGTCCGTGTCCCGGACTTTTTCCGAACTTTACCCGGACACCGAACCCCATTGAAGTCAATGGGGACCCGAACTTTCAGGCTCTAAAATGGCTCTAAAAAAACAATGGAAAGGGCTAGAGTGCTGCAAATGGCAGCAAAATGTTGTTAAGAGCATGGCAAGTGCTCTGCAAACAAATGTGGATAGGGAAATAACTTAAAACAAAAAACAAAAAAATAAAACAATTTTCTTCATCTGTGAAGGACGAGGCCCATATGGAGTAGGAGGGAGGTTGAGGTGGCGGTGGATGTGGCGTTGTAGGTGGAAGCGGCGCTGGAGGGGGACGAGGTAGCCAACACTGCTTTTTTTTAGTCATTTTAAATTAGGGTACACCCCAAAAAAGTGAGAAAGATCAAAAATATAACAATGGCTGGGTAAGGTCGGTATCCATCTCTATTCTGCACAAGGTACGGAAAAGTCCTGTGGGATCCATGCCTGGTTCATTTTAATGAACGTGAGCTTGTCCACATTGTCTCTGGACAGGTGGCTGCGCTTGTCTGTGATAACGCCCCCAGCCGTGCTAAATACACTTTCAGATAATACACTGGCTGCAGGGCAGGCCAGCACCTCCAAGGCGTAAAGGGCAAGCTCAGGCCATGTGCCCAATTTGGAGACCCAGAAGTTGAAGGGGGCAGACCCGTCATTCACTACATGTAGGCGTGTGCACACATACTGCTCCACCATGTTGGTGAAATGCTGCCTCCTGCTAAGACGTTCCATATGAGCTGCTGGTGCTGCTGTTTGTTGTGGCGTGCTGACAAAGCTTTTCCACATTTCGGCCATGCTAACCCTGCCTTCTGAGGTGCTGGCGGTGCCCTGGTTGTGTTGGCGACCTCCTCCTCCTCTGCCTTGGCCTTGTGCTTCCACTGTGGCCCAGCTGTCAGGTGGGAATGCCAGCAGCATCGCGTCTACCAGCGTGCGCTTGTACTCGCGCATCTTGCGATCACGCTCCAGTGAGTGAATTAAGGACGGTACGTTGTCCTTGTAACGGGGATCCAGCAGCGTGGCCACCCAGTAATCAGCACAAGTTAGAATGTGGGCAACTCGGCAGTCGTTGTGGAGACACTGCGGCATGTAATCGCTCATGTGTGCCAGGCTGCCCAGAGGCAACGAAAGGCTGTCCTCTGTGTGAGGTGTATCGTCTGTGTCCTCTGTATCTCCCCCCAGCCACGCACCAGTGATGGCCATGAGCTGGCCTGGGTGCCACCCTGCTGTGAACATGGTTCCATCTCCTCCTCCATCTCCTCCTCCTCATCCTCCTCATCCTCCAGAACTGTGCCCCTGCTGGACAATTGTGTAACTGGCGTTTGTGGGTGCAGGAACCCACCCTCGGAGCCACTTGTGAATGACTGCCCTGAAAGCCTTGGAAATGAACCCTCTTCCTCCTCCTGTGCCACATCCTCTTCCATCATCGCCCAAATCGTTTTTTCAAGGAGGCATAGAAGTGGGATAGTTAAGCTGACAACGGCGTAATCGGCACTGGCCATGTTGGTGGAGTACTCAAAACAGCGCAACAAGGCACACAGGTCTCGCATGGAGGCCCAGTTATTGGTGGTGAAGTGGTGCTGTTCCGCAGAGCCACTCACACGTGCGTGTTGCAGCTGAAACTCCACTATGGCCTGCTGCTGCTCGCACAGTCTTTCCAGCATGTGCAAGGTGGAGTTCCACCTTGTGGGCACGTCACATATGAGGCGGTGAGCGGGAAGGCCGAAGTTACGCTGCAGCGCTGACAGGCGAGCAGCAGCAGGGTGAGAACGCCGAAAGTGCGCACAGACGGCCCGCACTTTCTGCGGCAGCTGACATATCGGGGTAATTTTTAAGGAACATCTGCACCACCAAATTCAGCACATGCGCCAGGCAAGGGATGTGCGTCAAACCGGCTAGGCCTAGAGCTGCTATGAGATTTCGCCCGTTATCGCACACCACCAGGCCGGGCTTGAGACTCGCTGGCAGCAACCACTCATCGGTCTGCTGTTCCATGCTCCTCCACAACTCCTGCGCGGTGTGTGGTTTTTCCCCCAAACAGGCAAGTTTTAAAACTGCCTGCTGTCGTTTACCCCTGGCTGTGCTGAAGTTGGTGGTAAAGGTGTTACGCTGACCGGATGAGGAGGCGGTAGAGGATGAGGAAGCGGAGTAGGAGGAGTTAGGAACAGGAGGCAAACTGAAGCGCCCTGCAATCCTCGGTGGTGAAAGGACATGCGCCAAATTGCTATCCGCCTCAGGCCCATCCGCCACTGCATTTAGTGCCGTTAGGGAGATATAACGCCCCTGACCGTGCTTACTGGTCCACGTATCGGTAGTTAGGTGGACCTTGCCACAGATGGCATTGCGCAGTGCACACCTGATTTTTTCCCCCACTTGGTTGTGGAGGGAAGGGATGGCTTGCCTGGAAAAGTAGTGGTGGCTGGGCACGATGTACTGTAAGACAGCCACCAACATAAGGCTTTTAAAACTGTGCGTCTCCACCAGACGGAATGACAGCATTTCAAAGGCCAAGAATTTTGAAATGCTGGCATTCAGGGCCAGGGATCGCGGGTGGGTAGGGGGGTACTTCCTCTTCCTCTGAAGTGTTTGGGAGATGAAAAGCTGAACTCTTCCACGGGACATTGTGGAGATGGTTGGTGACCCAGGTGGTGGTGTTGCTGACAGATCATCTGTTTGCGGGGTGGCAGGTGCCGGTATCACTACAGAGGTGGATGAAGAGGCCGAGACTGCAGCAGAAGAGAAAGCAGGAGGAGCCAGAGACCTTTCTTGGTTTTGAAGGTGTCTACTCCACTGCAGTTTGTGCTTTGCACTTAGATGCCTGATCATGCAGGTTGTGCTCAGGTTAAGAAGGTTTATGCCTCGCTTCAGGCTCTGATTGCACACTCGTGTCCTGTCATCAGCACATTGTCTGAAGAACTTCCACGCTAGAGAACTCCTTTGAGCTGGCTTTGGTGCGCTCGGTCCCTTGCTGCGTTGGGCAGTAGCAGGCATAGTGTCTAGGGCACGGCCGCTCCGCTTCTGCACCCTGCTCCCCCTTCTGGTGTGCTGGTGGCTCTGTGCGACCACCGCCTCTTCCTCCAAACTACTCAGGTCACCTGCATGACCTTCATTCCATGTGGGGTCGAGGACCTCATCGTCCTCCACATCATCTTCCACCCAGTCTTCACCCCTGCCCTCCTTGTCGGTCTCCACAATTCTGAATGCCGCAGCAGTTGGCACCTGCGTTTCGTCATCATCGGAGACATGCTGCGATGGTCCTTCTATGTACTCATCTTGAGAAATAAGTGGTTGGGCATCGCTACACTCAATCTCTTCCACTTCTGGGGCAGGGCTAGGTGGATGGCCCTGGGAAACCCTGCTGACAGAGTCATCAAAAAGAAGAAGAGACTGCTGCATGACTTGGGGCTCAGACTGCTTGCCTGATTTGCAAGGGGGTGAGGTGAAAGACGGTTGGACATCGGCTGCAGGTGCCAACTCTGACCTTTCTGCAGTAGACTGGGTGGGAGACAATGTGAAGGAACTGGAGGCACTGTCAGCAACCCAATCTACTACCGCCTGTTCTTGCCTCAACACTTGTAGAGGCGCATGATGCCCTACCAAATACTGCTGCAGGTTCTGTCGCCTACTCACACTTGAGGAAGGTGTTTCACTTGTGTGTGTAGTTGGCACAGATCTACCATGTCCTCTCCTTGCAACAGGAGCTCTACCAGCAGCACCACGACCCAGGCCACGGCCCCTATTTGACGGTCTCCTCATATTTCTGTAATTTATGTTCTTGCCATAGAAAGGTGTTTATTGAATAGCGAAACAAAACAACAACAGTATCTCATGGGTGTATCTCACAGTCAAATATGCAAAGTATGCCGCAATTTAATTTTTTTTACTCCAAAAGGGTGTTTATTAAAAGCGGAATAGAAAAACAGTATACAAATACAACGGGTGTATCTCACAGTCAAATATGCAAAGTATGCCGCAATTTCATTTTTTTCACCCCAAAAAGGGTGTATATTGAATAGCGGAATAGAAAAAAGGATATAAAACGGTGTATCTCACACGTACACAGACTAGGCCCCAATTACAATTTTTTGTACCCTAAAGGTAGGATGAGGATGAGGATGAGGGAGAGGAGTAGGAGGAGTTCGGAACAGGAGGCAAACTGAAGCGCTCTGCAATCCTCGGCGGTGGAAGATGCGCCCCAAAAATTTGAAAGGTGTATCTCACACGTACTGATACAGACTATGCCATAATTTAATTTTTTTCACCCCAAAAGGGTGTATATTGAATAGCGGAATAGAAAAAAGTATATAAAAAGGTGTATCTCAGACGTACAAACACAGACTATGCCGCAATTTAATTTGTTTTACCCCAAAAGGGTGTATATTGAATAGCGGAATAGAAAAAATGTTTTAAAACAGTTGTTACGCTGAGCGCTCCGGGCTTTCCGCTGGCCTCGGATCGCTCACAGCGTATGCCCCCAGGCAGCACTCCAGCGGCTCGGTGTGTGCGCCCCCGCTCTCTAGGGCGCGCGCGCCGGGACTCTTAGATTCAAAGGGCCAGTGCACCAGTGATTGGTGCCTGGCCCAAAGTGGTTATTAAGGGTTAAGGTCTGTGAGAGGCAGTTCATAAAAGTGATAAATGGATAAACGATTGTGTAATTATAAAGTTCATAAGGCACACGTGAGTGCTCGTGCTCCAATCCAATAATAATCAAAATAATCAAAGTGTCCCAGTGTTCAACTTTAGGTGTAATCCAGTGATGATTAATAACATATATTGTGAACACCAATACGTGAATCCCTCCACCAAGTGGATTAGCCTCTCACCTTCCTGCCAGACCCAAATGGGCCAGCAATCGCATATATCAAGGATATAGGACTCCAGGAAAGGGCCTCTCTGTTTCTCACCTCCGGGAATTCCGGGACATATGTGGGGATAGAAATGTGGCAAGATCTAGTGCTCTCTGTTTGGTAATTATAATCAGCTTTATTAACAGAAAAATATTCACTCACATTTGCAGGGCACTCAGCCGTGCCTGCTTTGCTGACAAGTTTGTAGACAGTGCACCGGAGAGAAGGTCTGCGTCGGCCACGCACGCTCTGCCCCCCCTATGATTATTTGGTTATTGTGATTTGTGAACACGATTGGTGTATGCTGCCGGATAATTTATTTTACACATTTGATGTTTTATTTTTATGCACTTTTTTACGCACAGTGAATTTGTGTTGAATTTCACATCTTATACTTGGTTTGCGCTGATAGTTTTTGGTATATTATTGTGAGAGGCAGTGCTGACTTAATTAGGCTTCACCTGTGCAGTGTGCACTGCCCATAAATAACTTCTCCTCCCACAGCTTCCTGCCGGATCTTTGTGCCTTGTGCCTCTGAGAAAGCATTCCCTACTGTGTTAGTTTGCCTTGCCTGTTGCCGAACCCGTTGCTGCCGACTACTCGCCATTGAACCTTTGCCGCCTGCCCTGACCTCTGCTACGTCCGACTACGCTCTTGCCTACTCCCTGTGTACCACGCCATATCAGCTGCCAGAGAGGTCGAGTTGTTACTAGGGGACACGACCTGGTAGTTACCACCGCAGCAAATCCATCCAGCTTTGCGGCGGGCTCTGGTGAAGACCAGTAACTGCTTAGAACCGGTCCTCTAGTACAACCCGTGCCATCGCCTCTCTGGTCCAGAGGATCCACTACCAGTCCTGCCGGTTCGTGTCAACGGTGTATCTCACACGTACAAACACAGACTAGGCCCCGATTACAATGTTTTGTACCCTAAAGGCAGGATGAGGATGAGGAAAAGGAGTAGGAGGAGTTCAGAACAGGAGGCAAACTGAAGCGCCCTGCAATCCTCGGCGGTGGAAGGAGATGCGCCAAACAAATTTAAAAGGTGTATCTCACACGTACCGATACAGACTATGCCGCAATCTAATTTTTTTTACCCCAAAAGGGTGTAGATTGAATAGCAGAATAG
The DNA here is from genome assembly GCF_965119305.1 of Pelophylax lessonae. Lineage (NCBI taxonomy): Eukaryota > Metazoa > Chordata > Amphibia > Anura > Ranidae > Pelophylax > Pelophylax lessonae. Next base: position 891,576,063 of record NC_138768.1, on the reverse strand, counting down.
AAAATATGATATAAAAAGTTGTATCTCACACGTACAAACCCAGACTAGGCCCCGATTACAATTTTTTGTACCCTAAAGGCAGGATGAGGAGTAGCAGGAGTTCGGAACAGGAGGCAAACTGAAGCACCCTGCAATCCTCGGCGGTGGAAGATGCGCCCCAAAAATTTGGAAGGTGTATCTCACACGTACCGATACAGACTATGCCGCAATTTAATTTTTTTTACCCCAAAAGGGTGTAGATTGAATAGCGGAGTAGAAAATATGATATAAAAAGGTGTATCTCACACGTACAAACACAGACTAGGCCCCGATTACAATTTGTTGTACCCTAAAGGCTGGATGAGGAGTAGGAGGAGTTCGGAACAGGAGGCAAACTGAAGCACCCTGCAATCCTCGGCGGTGGAAGATGCGCCCCAAAAATTTGGAAGGTGTATCTCACACGTACCGATACAGACTATGCCGCAATTTAATTTTTTTTACCCCAAAAGGGTGTAGATTGAATAGCGGAATAGAAAATATGATATAAAAAGGTGTATGTATCTCACACGTACAGACCCAGACTAGGCCCCGATTACAATTTTTTGTACCCTAAAGGCAGGATGAGGATGAGGAAGAGGAGTAGGAGGAGTTCGGGAACAGGAGGCAAACTGAAGCACCCTGCAATCCTCGGCGGTGTAAGATGCGCCTAAAAAAAATTGAAAGGTGTATCTCACACGTACCGATACAGACTATGCCGCAATTTAATTTTTTTTACCCCAAAAGGGTGTAGATTGAATAGCAGAATAGAAAAAAGTATATAAAATTGGTGATTTTTCAATAGCACATGTGAACACAGCAGTGTCTTATGTTTTATGTCACGGTCAGCAGCAGGCTATGAAGGGAAAAAAAAAAAATCCCCTTTAACTTTGTCATTTTTAAATAGCAGATTAGAACAGCAATCTGTAGTAAAATATAGCTGAACGCTGCACACAACAGACTGATAAAAATATATTTTTTTCTCCCTCCTCCTCCTCAGTGGGCTCAAGTGAGTGCAAAAAGATCGTTCACTGCACCACACCCCACACAGCAAAATCGATGTAGATCGCTAACGGACGATTGTTCTGTCCTGTGTCTCCTATCTGTCCCTGCCTAATCTCTTCAGCCTGTCCCTAAAATGCTCAAATATCTTTCCCTGCCTACACTCCGACCTGTCCCTGCATTCTTTTCGGGCACAATGTTGTTTTTCCCTGTCTGTCCCTAATCAGCATCAGCCAGCACGTATGATGTGTGCTCTCTCCCTACACTACAGCAGACTGACGCACCGTGCTGTGTCTCTCGAGCTTATAAAGACATGGTCACATGCTTCAGATGGCCAATCACAGCTACTAATACATTTGTAGGCATGGCTGGGATGGCTTAAGGCACACCAGTTAAATGCTTGTTGATTGGCTGTTGAAAGCCCGCCATTAAAAGCGCGCCATTACATACAAAACAGGAAATAAAATTACCGAACACGGATTTTAAACCCAAACATACAGTAAAGTTTTCGGGTCCGTGTCCGGGTAGCAAAAATCCAATTATCCGGTACGAACCCGAATAATACAGTCCGTGTTCGCTCAACACTAGTGACGATAGATTAATGACATTTAGACGGGTTGCGTGGTCTCATTTTTGTGTTGTCCCTTGCAACTTCAAAGGGGCCTGAATCCCTTGATGTTTACCTAAATAAATTGTGGGAATTGTTTGAGTCGAAGTATGAGAAGAGAAAATAGACCCATCACCTAAAGGTGCCCCATTCTATGGGCTGGTAACATCACCCCGTATTGAAGCAGACTTCACCAAGATTACCCAAAGGAAAAGAAGAGGAGGCTTCAGGTTCCGTGACACAAATTATTGAGGAGTTATTTGGAAGCCCTTCACCATGATGAAGTTGTTTGGGTCGTCTGACCTGTTTAGTCTGTTTGGAGGTGGAAGGAATGGAGTTAGATGAAATAGGTGAATTATCAGAAGCATAGGAATGTGATTTATCATGTCCCTCTTGTTGTTTTCTCTTATTTAGCTGTGACCCTTGATCCCATTTATATGCTTTACCCTCCAAGAATGCTTGTCTGTCACATAGGAATTTGTGTTCCTTCTTTTTTAGGTATCCCTCTGTTGAATTGTTCCAAATGTATTTTTCATTATTGATTTAGCTCTGAGTACAATGGGTGAGATTTAAGTTGAGCTAATTCCTGGTAAATCCTATCAATGTTTTTATCTTGTTGAGAATGTTGTTTCTGATATTCCTCTGTGAGGAGGAGGTCATCATATTGTTTGAATAGAATTAAAGGTTATTTTCCCAAGCCTTCTTAAAGGTTGGGTTAATCTCTTCAAAAGAAGGAAAGATTTGAATCCGGAGACCCAAAGGATTCAAATCATCTCTCTTATATTCAGACTTGTATAAAGTACTCGAAATTTCTACTTGAGTAAAAGTACAAGTGCTCGATCAAAAAGTGACTTAAGTAGAAGTGGAAGTGCTCGCAGAAAAAGTTACTTAAGTAGAAGTACTAAAGTATTCAACATTTTTTTTACTTAAGTATTGCAAGTAGTTTTTTCAAAAAAATTGCTACTTAAGTACTAAAAGTAAAAAGTACCAGTAGTTTTGAAAAAAAAATTCTACTCAAATACTGAAAGTAGAAGTAGAAGTACTGTGTTATGTAGTTATTAAAGAAAGAAGTCAAAAGTTTGAACATCATATTGTTTTTTATTATTTCAAATGATTTATTCAAATGATTAACCGAAAGGACAATCACAATTCCTTAGGCTGTAACTTTTTGTAAACAAAAAACAGATAAAGTATGTCCCTCCCTTCCCCTTTTAAAGCATCCACCTTTTAAAGCCAGGGGTGGTCTCCTTCCTGAGCTTCCTCACTCTCACAGCCAGGCAGATCACTTGAAGTTGAAGGGCCCTAAGGGGTGGAGTCTGAGTGACACACAACACGTTTAGAGGCGGAGACCTCGAGCGGGAAGACGGCAGCACGGCTCCTCCAGTGCGGTCTTAACTTGATGATCATGACAGTGATTCCGCGGGCCGCGGCGTGAGAGAGGCTGTGGGATTGATTTAATTGAGTTGTGCTGCCTACTGCTACACGCTACCTACTACTAAATTGTGAGTCAGTATATTTTATTTCATTTTTATATATAAAAGCGGTATTGTTGAGCACTACTAGCCACTAGATCTCCTGGCTGTCACTTTGTCACATGTTGGGGAATCACAGCGACTTGGCTCCAGAAGTGGCGGGTGTCCCCGTCATCCTGCCAGGGCCGCCAAGAAGTTCATCACCTAATCTTAAGTTATTAATATCTTATGAGCAGAGGACCTATGAGATTGAGAATTGAAATAATGAAATATATATGGCTTTTTGAACCAGTGCAGTCAGTGCCATAGTGCCACCCAGACGCTATCCACCAGTGCCACCACCATTAAGTGTGTTGGTCGGTCACTCCAGCACTGAAGGAGGTGGAAGCATCTGACAAGTGAAGTGACAATTTAGATTTGCACACTGGAATTCATTTATGGACTTTTCGTTATAGATAGGTTTACACACTTCAACTTGTTGCACGCACCTGACCTAACTTATTTCATAACTTATTTTATTGTGATTTATTGTCATATTTTATATGAATTGAATTTACTGTTACATTGTGGGAATAATTATTTTCACTGCATTTAGGCTTTAGCACATTCATGTCACTTTATTTTTGATACTGTGTGGAGTGTGGGCAGGGCACTGGGGGCAACGATGATATTATATCGATTGCACAGGCACTTTATTCGCACAGCCAAGTTGTGTTTTTTAGTAGTTTCTTGATGCACTTTAAGCTCTGTAGCACAATTTATTTGTTTGTTTCATATTTTATTTTTATTGGAAAGATTTGGTATAGCAGCTTTTATTATACACAGCCTTTATTTTCGTATGCGCTGATTTACAAATTACATTATACACATTTTTTTGAGCTTTATGCAACCTGCCATCTACTGTTCTGGCAGTGGTAATTTTTTAAAAGTAACGAGTAACTATGCAGCACAAAAAAAAAATACTTGAGTAGAAGTATCGAAATCATCGAAAAAATGTAGTGAAGTAAAAGTAGAAGTAGGAGAAAAAAATTCTACTCTAGGAAAGTACAGATACCGCATTTCGGTACTTAAGTACAGTACTTAAGTAGTTCTACTTCGTTACTATACATCTCTGCTTATATTCCTCGAATGTTTTAATGTGCCAAAAAATAGAGGATTTTTTCTTCAGAAAATTGGTTAGGTTGGAGAAAGTGAAAGAAAGTTCAGACTGGACGGATTCTCTTTGCCCAAACTCTTGTTGGAGGTTGAGTATATCCAACCTAAAAAGGATTAGGGACAATAGGTATTTGCTACCCAAGAATGGTGGATACAAAGATACAGGTGGATATATGGGCTAAAAATTGTCATGCCACCCCCTCCCCCCAAAAAAAATTAAAACAAATAGACAAAAGAATCCCACCGGGGTTTGAGCAAGGCATACACTTCTAGAAAAGTAACGAAAAGTAATAAAAGATAAAATATTACAATTTATTTCAAAAAGAATGATAAAAAAGAGTGAAAAATAGCAACTTCACTCAAAAACAGTAAAGATAACACAGTACCAGTATAGAATATTGTGCTACAAAAAATACAGTTATCTAGGTGTGAGAGCATACTAATAGTGGTTTACATAGACTTCCCAACATGTTTCCAAATCTTTAATGATTTCTTCTTCAGGGGAAAGGACAAAGCATGAGAATATTTCTTCTATAAATGCAATACAATAATATTAGTACCCTACAACATATAGATATATCTATATACTGTGTATATATATAGTATGTTACAAAAACCTCTATCCATGTGAGAGGTTTACAAACAGCCAACCATTCTTACAGCATTGGAGTGTGTCATTAAGTGTGTCGATCCGCTAAGATCCAAAAAAACAGGTCCCTGGGGGGGGGGGGGGGTTGGTGTATTTTTATCATACCAATATACTAGCTCTAGTTTTAAATAAAAAAACAAAACTTGCATGGAAAAGCATTATATCAGAGTGATGTTTCTTCCAGGGAGGTGTTATAATTGCCGTGTAGATTTGTTAAAGTGCACCCCTGGATTGCTCACGAGGATCGCCTCATAAAAGAAGGGAGCCACTCTACATATGGGGAAGAAGAAGAGGGAGAAGGAGGAGAAGTGTAAAGTATTGTGACACACACACACGGGGACACACATGTACACATGAACACACACACACACATATACAAACATACAATACTTAGGCAGAGGGGTGGCTGTGGCTGTGATATACTTGGACAGAGGGGTGGCAGTGGACGTGGTATTCTTGGACAGAGGGGTGGCTATAGACGTAGTATACTTGGACAGAGGGGTGGCTGTGGACGTGGTATACTTGGACAGAGGGGTGGCTGTGGATGTGGTATACTTGGACAGAGGGGTGGCTGTGGACGTGGTATACTTGGACAGAGGGGTGGCTGTGGACGTGATATACTTGGACAGAGGGGTAGCTGTGGACGTGGTATACTTGGACAGAGGGGTGGCTGTGGATGTGATATACTTGGACAGAGGGGTGGCTGTGGATGTGGTATACTTGGACAGAGGGGTGGCTGTGGATGTGATATACTTGGACAGAGGGGTGGCTGTGGATGTGGTATACTTGGACAGAGGGGTGGCTGTGGACGTGATATACTTGGACAGAGGGGTAGCTGTGGACGTGGTATACTTGGACAGAGGGGTGGCTGTGGACGTGATATACTTGGACAGAGGGGTAGCTGTGGACGTGGTATACTTGGACAGAGGGGTAGCTGTGGACGTGGTATACTTGGACAGAGGGGTGGCTGTGGACGTGGTATACTTGGATTTTGCAAAAGCGTTTGACAAAGTTGCCTACACACAGCTAATGTGTAAGATAGTCTAGTTTAGTTTAGTTTAGTGTGGGAAAAAGTGGGGAAAAAGTGTTTTTTTGTTAATCTGGGTCAGGTGAGTGACTCAGGGAGGGCTGGATGACTCACAGACAGCATCTCTGAGATCCCCCCCCCCCCCACTTCTGGAACTTGCTTCCAGAAGAATGAGTCTGTATGTAGGAAGCGGCATGCCTGGAGTATTCTGAGGGTCTCTAGGTGTGCGCACAGGGTGTGCCTAAAGGAGTGCTCGGTTATCTCCCCGGAGCCAAAATTCACCCCATGTAGGGCCGCTGGAAATTTATCCAAGAAAAAGTTGACCCTCCTCTAGAAGGGGGGATAAGAGACTCATGTGATGGGGTACTGGTAATACCAATCCAATTTAATGGAATAAAGGCGTATTGAAGCAAGGAGCAAACAGCCCATACTTACATTGAAAGGTGTCCTTGAAAACCAATCTCCTAATGTAAGGAAAAAGATTCCCGCTGTTGAGTGAGTCTGGATACAGAACTAGCTAGAGCTCTCCAAGTGTCTCTCCCCAGCAAAGTGTGGGGAGAAAATGGCGTCAACTGCGGTCCCCAGCATCCCCAACATGTAGCGCTTGTGCGTCAGAATGACGTCATGCGCTACGGCAGTGGGAGACGGCGTGGCCGCGTCATCTCCGTGTCTTTGTACAAGAACATCTGGAGACTAACCTGCACCATATTTGAGGACAAAACACCACCGACACAGAAAGCCTCCGATGGCTGAGAGTAATAACCGCAGACTTACATCAGAGTATAAATAAGCCCTCAGTAGGGGGCCTTTCCATGCCGGACATGGTTATGATAATAATGGCTACTTCTATGAGAAAAGGAGCACTGACCTCAATTGCAATGCCTGTTAAATCTCAAAGAACTATTTAAAGAAATGGAAAAGCAAAGGCCAAATAACCATAACAGGAGGCTACAAAGCCCCACATTATTATTATACAGGATTTATATAGCGCTGACAGTTTGTGCAGCGTTTTACAATATGAGTGAGGACAATATAGTTACAATACAATTCAATACAGGAGGAATTAGAGGGCTCTGCTCATTAGAGCTTACAATCTAGAAGGGGGGTCAAGTGAAACTGTGGGGGATGAGCTGATGGAGAAAATGGAAGTACGGTTGCTAGGTGTGGGTAGGATAGGCTTCTCTGAAGAGGAGGGTTTTCAGAGATCGTCTAAAAGGTAATAGAGTTGGAGATAATCGGACAGATAAGGGTAAGGAGTTCCATAGGATTGGAGAGTCTTTGTAAAAGTTCTGGAGGCAAGCATGCGAGGAGGTGATGAGGGAGCTAGAGAGCAGAAGGTATTGAGAGAGAGTGATTAGATTGGTATTTTGAGACTAGGCTAGTGATGTACAGTAGCTGGGGGCTAAGTTGTGGATGGCTTTGTAAGAGGTTGTTAGTATTTTGAATTTAATTTGTTGGGTGAGTGGAAGCCAGTGGAGGGCTTGACAGAGAGGAGCAGCGGACACTGAGCGATTGGTAAGTTGGATGAGTCTGGCAGCAGCATTCATGATGGATTGAAGGGGGGATAGCCTGTGTATAGGTAAGCCAACGAGAAGGGAATTGCAGTAGTCGAGGCGCGAGATGACCAGGGAGTGAACTAGGAGCTTTGTTGTGTCTTTGGTTAGAAAGGGGCATATTTTGGATATGTTGCGGAGGTTGAGGCGGTAGGATTTGGACAGCGATTGGATGTGGGGCTTGAAGGAGAGTTCAGAGTCCAGAACAACACCTAGGACCTTGGCATGTGGGGATGGGCTGATAGTAATGCCATCGATTTTTGACAGAGAGATCAGGGGAAGGGGCACGTGGTGGAGGAAAAATGATGAGCTCGGTTTTGGATGGATTGAGTTTGAGGAAGTGGTGTGACATCCAGACTGATATATCTGATAGTAGATTAGGGATACGTTAGGAGACTGAGGGAGTGAGCTGAGGGGTGGATAAATAGATTTGAGTATCGTCAGCGCAGAGATGGTATTGGAAGCCGTGGGAGGCTATCAGCTGACCCAGGGAGGAGGTGTAGATTGAAAATAGGAGGGGTCCAAAAACAGAGCCTTGGGGGACCCCAACAGAGAAGGGAAGAGGAGAGGAGGAAGTAGAATTGTAAGTAACGCTAAAGGTGCGTTTGGATAATTAGGAAGATAACCAGTGAAGAGTACAGTCACGGAGACCAAAGGCGTGGAGTTTTTTGAGGAGGAGGGGATGGTCAACCATATCAAAGGCAGCAGAAAGGTCTAGGAGTAGGAGTACAGAATAGTGTCCATTGGTTTTGGCAGTTAGTAGATCGTTTGTCAGTTTTAGGAGAGCAGTTTCAGTGGAGTGTTGAGGCCGAAATCCAGTTTGAAGTGGATAAAGGAGGCTATTCTCGGCAAGGTGGTCGGTTGTATACCAGACGTTCAAGGAGTTTGGATAAAAAGGGGAGCAGGGAATTAGGGCGTAGGTTGTTAAGATCGGTTGGGTCCAGTGAGGGCTTTTTAAGTATGGGGCTGACTAGTGCGTGTTTTAGAGAGTTGGGGAAGATGCGTGTAGAGAGTGTAGAATAGGGCCAGAGGGTGAACGTAGTATTTGCGAGAGAGCAGGATCCAGAGGGCAGGTGGTTAAGTGGACGTTAGCAAGTAGTTTAGCAACCTCATTTATAGTGGTGGGGTTGAATGAGGGAAGTAGTGATTGCACCTGTGGGCATGAAGCGTAAAGCATGGAAGGTATCTGAACAGCAATGATTTCCTCACGAATTGTATAAATCTTCTGTTTAAAGTGGTTGGCAATCTCCTGGGCAATGAGTGAGTCAGTGGGAGGAGGTAGTGGAGGACAGAGTAGAGAATTAAAAGTAGCGAAGAGTTGCCGGGGGCGGGATGACAGGCTGTTAATGAGAGTGACAAAATAGGTCTGCTTGGCAGTGTGGAGACTGGAATTGTATTTTTGGAGGGCAGATTTATATTAGTAGAAATCTTTCTGAGACCTAGTCTTACGCCATAGGCGCTCAAGAGCACGGCTATGCTTTTTCAGACTTCTAGTGTTAACTGTTTGCCATGGTTGAAGGGGTCAGGGCCTGATTCGATGTGTAGTGAGGGGGGGGGGCAGTGTGTCCAGGGAGGATAAAAGTTAAGCGTTGTAGACAGAAGTGGATAGGTTGATGCAGGACAATTGGTGCGATTTTGTCGGTAGCAGAGTAGAGAAGAGAAGGGTTGAGATGGCGTAGGTTTCTGTGGGTAATTGTAAGGTAGCTGGAGGGAGAGGAGGTGGAGGAGAGGGAGAGAGTGAAACTAATAAGGTAGTGATCAGAGAGAGGGAAAGGGTTGTTTGAAAGGTTGTGCAGAGTGCATAGGAGGGAAAAAACAAGTTCAAGGGTTTTTCCTTCAGAGTAAGTAGAAGCATGTATCCATTGCTTCAGGTCAAAGGAGGAGGTTAGACTGAGAAGTTTGGAAGCGGCAGGAGTGTTAGTATTAATAAGGATGTTGAAGTCGCCGAGAATGATTGTGGGGTTTTCGGAAGAGAGAAAGTAGGGAAGCCAGGCAGAGAAGTCATCAAGAAAGGTTGATACTGGTCCAGGGGGGCGGTAGATCACAGCTATCCTTAGAGAAACAAGGGAGAAAAGACGAATGCAGTGTACCTCAAATAAGGAGAGTGACAGAGAGGGAGGTGGGTGAAGTACCTGAAAGGTGCTATGTGGGGCTAGAAGGATCCCAACACCCCCTCCCTTGCGTCCACTGGGTCTGGGGGAGTGAGTCTAGAGAAGACCACCTTGGGATAGGGCAGCAGAAGACGTGGTGTCGGATTCGTGAAGCCAGGTTTTGGTGATAGCGAGTAGCTTAAATGAGTTAGCGATAAAAAGGTCATGGAGAGAGGTGAGTTTATTACAGACAGAGCGGGCATTCCAAAGGGTGCCAGAAAAATGGAGTCTGGTCATGGGAAGAAGAGAGAAGGGAACTAAATTGTGCTGGTTGTGGCTGTGGCCAGAGGGTGCAGGGTAATCGGCGTGTTAAGTATGGGTAAATGATGGAGACCCAGGGTTTGGGGATATGTCTCCAGAGGTTAGGAGAAGCAGAAAGGTGAGGGTGGTAAAATGAGAGTGTGATTTATACGAAGGGACATGCCGTGTCCTTGAGGTTATGTGTGCGTGCGGATCTAAAAATAGCAGGAGATGGTATGTGCAGTAATAAGAAGAGGACAGAAGTGAGGGTGATATATAGAAGCTGTGGGGTGGAGAAGAGGGGTGAAGGAGAGAGAGGATAGAGGACACGGCTGTCAGAAGAAGTGGTAGAGAGTGCATGTTAGAAGGAGAAAGTGATGAAGGGGTAAATAAGGTGACCTTAGTCTGTGTGAGGTTTACATCAGCCTTCTTTTGTTTATTATCTTTGTGCATTCGCTGAAGTGCAGAGTCAGAAGTGCTCCCACTTATATAAAATAGCCCCATTTTGAGAAAAAAGCCCCAAAAGCAGACGTGCCCCCCTTGCACAAGTAGTCAAAGGAGGAGGTCCCCCCACATAAATAAAAAATTTAAAAAATTAAATATCTTTATTAATTTTGAATTTGTCATGTGTGTGATTTGGACAAAAAGTAAGACCCTTGGAGAGAACTTCAGTCTCATTCAGGGATAATACATGTGACGAAAGATTGATGACATTTAGATGGGTTGCGTGGTCTCATTTTTGTGTCGTCCCTTGCAACTTCAAAGGGGCCTGAATCCCTTGATGGTTACCTAAATAAATTGTGGGAATTTTTTGAGCCGAAGTATGAGAAGAGAAAATAGACCCATCACCTAAAGGTGCCCCATTCTATGGGCTGGTAACATCACCCCGTATTGAAGCAGACACTTCACCAAGATTACCCAAAGGAAAAGAAGAGGAAGCTTCAGGTTCCCTTACACAAATTTTTGAGGAGTTATTTGGAAGCCCTTCACCATGATAAAGTTGTTTGGGTCGTCTGACCTGTTTAGTCTGTTTGGAGGTGGAAGGAATGGAGTTAGATGAAATAGGTGAATTATCAGAAGCATAGGAATGTGATTTATCATGTCCCTCTTGTTGTTTTCTCTTATTTAGCTGTGACCCTTGATCCCATTTATATGCTTTATAAAAAAAATAAAAAAAAAAATTAGAACAAATAGACAAAAGAATCCCACCGGGGTTTGAGCAAGGCATACACTTCTAGAAAAGTAATGAAAAGTAATAAAACATAAAATATTACAATTTATTTCAAAAAGAATTATAAAAAAGAGGGAAAAATAGCAACTTCACTCAAAAACAGTAAAGATAACACAGTACCAGTATAGAATATTGTGCTACAAAAAATACAGTTATCTAGGTGTGAGAGCATACTAATAGTGGTTTACATAGACTTCCCAACATGTTTCCAAATCTTGAATGACTTCTTCTTCGGGGGAAAGGACAAAGCACGAGAATATTTCTTCTATAAATGCAATACAATAATATTAGTACCCTACAACATATACTGTGTGTATGTGTGTATATATATATATATATATATATATATATACTGCATATATATAGTATGTTACAAAACCCTCTATCCATGTGAGAGGATTACAAACAGCCAACCATATTAAAACATTGGAGTGTGTCATTAAGTGTGTTGATCCGCTAAGATCCAAAAAAACAGGCCCCTATAGAGGGGTCTAAATGAATGTGTGGGACGGGGGAGGGGGGGGGGGGGGGTTGGGGTATTTTTATCAAAAAGACAGCCAATATAATAGCCCTAGTTTTCAAAAATAACAAAACTTGCATGAAAAAGCATTATATCCGAGTGATGTTTCTGAGGGAGTGGCTAGCGCAGCGGTAGATGGTTGCTCACTGAGAGAGCTCTGTTCCGCCACCCAGGACACAGCCGCAGCACGGGACCCCCGCACACCACAGTGACCCGCTGACCATCGGGCATGACGCCCGCAACTACCCTGCGCATTACCCACCGCAAAAAGGGGCCAAACAGCAAAATAAACTGGCGGGCTTCCTGATCTCGCAAGGCCCTGGTCTCCACCAAAATGGCGGCGGCCCGCGTCTCCCACAGCCACACAGACCTGGAGACTCTGCATCACTGGCGCTGCATCCACTGCCATCCGTCCCCATGGCAAACTGAATAGTGGGTAATCCTGACAGTGGCAACTCCTCAGGGTCCCCATCGCCACCCTCACCATCCTCTCGCAGTCCAGCGAAGAACAAGCAGCAGAGGGAATCTCAACAACGCCACCAATATACTCCAGGTATGTACTTCCACTATACTATACCGACAACAGCCTCTCCACCGCCCCAGCCTCCTGACCCCTTTGCCTCTTTCACAACCACGGGCAATCCTGTCTCTGACACTGTCCTGAAGGACATGCTGCACACTTTGAGAGCGTCTATGCAGGCTGATGTTCGTGACTGTATGCGCCAATTTAAGTCTGAGATTGCCTCGCTAGGCACTAGAGTGGACTCAGTGTAACATACTGTGGATGCACAGGTATCCTCAATAAACAGCATTATAGGGTCCCTAAATACGCACACGGATGAAATAACATGGCAAAAAAACAAAGGTGGTGGATTTGGAGGACCGTTCCAGAAGGAACAATGTCAAACTTAGAGGTATACCAGAATCTATCTCACCTTCCCAACTTCCTGCCTATGTTCAGACCTTATTCACCACTCTGGTCCCCACGCTGACCCAATCTGATCTGTTATTCGACAGAATCCACAGATTGCCTAAGCCGACCTTCCTGGCAGGAGAGCTCCCCAGGGATGTGCTCATGAGGGTGCACTTCTACCACGCCAAATAGCAGGTTATGCAGAAATTCAGGAGAGCTGACCATTTACCTGAATAATACCGCCACCTTCAAATGCTACCTGACCTTTCCTGGCATACTCTACAATCAAGAAGAAACCTGGCTACTATAACGAAAGCCCTGAGGAACCACAACGTACCACACAAGTGGAAATATCCGGCCACCTTATCCGTTACCCATGGCGGGACTACGGTTCTCATTAAATCTCTAGTGGAAGGGATGCAAGCACTACAGAGATGGAACATTCTACCTCCGAATGGATCTACATTTTCTGCGTCCCCCCCCCCCCCTGAGACCGATGGAGACTGAATGGCAGGTGGTGTCTCGCAAGTGCCCCCCAAAACTAGCCGACACGAGTGTGGGCCCCAACTTCTGATTCACCAGAAACTTTCAGTGTCCTTGGCCATGGAGGATTATTTCTCTTTTGGCCCTCCTTCTCCTTTAACGGATGTACTCGTTCATGGACTGCTGTGATGGTCCTTTTTTTACCCCCAGTTATGTTATACCTCTTCTTTCTACTCCTTCAAAGCTCGTAACTTACCTTTTAATGGCACATATCAGCAAAGTGGCTCTTAAATTTCTGGAAGATCTATCCTACAAGGAAGTACCCCAGTTCCATGGCAGACTTCACCCATATCTACCACCATGACCATCAAATTTCTCTCTATTAATGCCAACGGTCTCAACCACCTGGCTAAGAGACGCTCCCTATGGAAGGAAGTAACTTCTAGTAAAGCTGACATAGTTGCTGTTCAGGAGACACATTTCCAGGATGGACATCACCCACTTTGCTCACACAAGGACATTCCGCATGTCCTCTTGGCATCTAGCTCTGAGAAAAAAAGGGGAGTCATGCTAGCGTTCAACAGTTCTCTCACGGTTAAACTACACTCAACCACACTGGACCCTCAAGGCTGCTTTATCATAACGACCTGTGATGTGAATGAACTGCCGATGACCATTGTGGCTCTCTATGCCCCAAACACTCACCAACTGAGGTTCCTGAGGAAACTCCTCAAGCAAGTATAGTCTGAAATATGGACATTTGTTCTTGTGTGGTGACTTCAACATGGTTGTCGATCCCGGGTTGGACTCTTCGGCCTCCCCCCGGGGCCGACAGCCTGCGTTGAGTAACTTATTGCATGCTGAGAAGTTATATGATGTCTGGAGGTGCCAACACGCCACCGAGAGGGATTATTCTTTTTTCTCCTCCAGACATCATTCCTATTCTAGGCTGGATATGTTTGTGACCGACCTCTTTCTGTTGCGTAAAGCGACCTCCACGGTGATCAAGGACATCACATGGTCCGACCACGCGGTGATGGAATTGATCATCGAGGAGGGTACACCGATTAGGAAACTACCAGTCTGGTGGTGTGACGCTAGGATGTTGCAAGATGCGCAATGTCACTCGCGCATTCAAAAGGAGTTGAAGGAGTTCTTTGACTTAAACGCCCCTTCTGTCTCTGCCTCTTGGGTGCTGTGGGGTGCCCACAAAGCCTTCATGAGGGGGGTGTGCATCCAGAAGCAGTCGAGGCTCAGGAGACAGAGGGGCGCAAGACTAGCTGCACTCTTATTTCAGATCCACTCCCTAGATGCCAGTAACAAACAACAACCATCCACCTCTGTGTCACTCTCCCTTATCAAGCTCAGACAGGATTTGTGGCTTCTCCTACTGGAGCAGTCTGACAGACAATTGAATTGCCTGAAGCAACGCTATTATTCTCAGGTGAACAAGGCAGGGAAACATCTTGCCAATCAAGTTAAACACAGACAGGCAAAAACTAGAATTCCTTTTCTAATTGACAGCTCTACAAAAACTAAAATCTCTCATCCTCAAGATATAGCCAATGAATTTGCCAAGTTTTATTGCGCCCTTTACAATCTGAAAAATGATCCCTCAGAACACCAACCGTCGGAGGAGGACATACACCACTTCCTGGACTCTATCTGTCTACCTACTCTCACGGCCACTCAACTAGAAGCCCTCAATGCCCCGATCTCCTTGGCTGAAGTAACCGCCAGTATCAAATCCCTCCCGACCAGAAAATCCCCCGACCCGGATGGTCTCTCCAACAAATTCTATAAATTATTCTCTACCAACATCTGCCTGACACTGGTTGAAGTGTTCAACAAGGCTATGCGTAAATCTTCCTTACCATCTGAAATTTTGAGTGTGCACATTGTCACACTCCCCAAACCGGGTAAGGACCCAGTTACCCCGGCAAATTTTCACCCTATATCCTTGCTGAACACGGATGCCAAGCTTTTTGCCAGAATCCTTTCCAAACGCGTTCAACAGATACTCCCTACCTTAATTAAAAAGGACCAAATGGGTTTTACACCCGGTAGACAGACTTGCGACGCCACAAGACGAATACTTGACATAATGCATGTAGCCACACACGATAAAACTCCCTCCGTCCTCCTTACATTAGACGCGGAAAAGGCCTTTGACAGGGTTCACTGGGGATATATGCAAGCCACCCTGGAAAAATTTGGTTTCTCCGGCCCTATCCTGTCTGCCATACAAGCACTTTATTCATCCCCCACAGCCCAAGTCTATACATCTGGTCATCTCTCACAGCAATTTTCTATCACCAATGGCACAAGGCAAGGATGCCCACTTTCCCCGACCATATTCAATTTGATGATAGAGCCATTAGCGGAATCCATTAGAGCCAATCCCTGTATCACGGGCTTCAAGTTCCCCAACTCTCATCACAAAATAAACTTGTTCACCGATGATATCATATTGATGTTGACGGAACCCTCAACTTCTCTTCCAGCAGCCTATAGTGTCCTCCAAATGTTTAGTAAAATCTCTTATTATAAACTGAACACCTCTAAGTCCACGATTCTGAACCTTGGAGTCTGCTCCAAATTCCAGTCTAGATTGCAATCCCTTATACCCATCCCCTGGTCCTCCAATAAAATACATTATTTAGGTATTGACCTACTTGTGAATACCTCGCAACTACTCACAACCAATTTACACAGGCTTCTTAGCAAAACGAATGCGGAACTTACCAAAATGCGCTCACTACGTCTCTCGTGGAGTGGCAGACTAGCAGCGTATAAGATGTTTATACTTCCACAGCTGCTTTATCTTTTTAGAGCACTCCCGGTTCCATTTACTGCAATAAACCTTGCCAAACTGACTAAAAGCATGTGGCAATTTCTGTGGAACGGAGAAAGAGCTTGGTGTGCTATCTCTGTCTTGACAAAAAAACAGCACTTTGGTGGAGCAGCTCTACCAGACATCCTGTCATACTACTGGGCGACTATACTTCACCAAACACGCCAGTGGAGCTATCCACAGGATGCCCCTTTGTGGGTAGACCTGGAATACAACATAACCCCTATCTCTGATCTCCGCTCCTTTCTCCTTGGTGACAAGTGGGTTCCATGGGACCTACTGGACCTCTCGCCTTCCATGCAGGCGTCCCTGCAAGCGTGGAAGAGATCCACGGTACCCTTGAACATCTTGATATACTCCCATCAAATCCTCTTCCGATTTCTATAATATGTAGTCACATCCCCGATATCTCGCTCTCCCTCCTCAAAAAATGGCACATTCATACTTTAAACCAATTTTATGATAAACACTGAGCGTCGTTACAGACATTATGCTCCGAAATGGTCTTCCGCCGAAGGCCTTTTTTCCATATCATGCGAATAGTGAATTTTCTCAAACAACACCCACTACAAAAAATACAGGTGGATGGTAAAATCTGGAATACGTTCACAACCCAAACACAGACCCCTATTAAACTGTCTCATTATTACCACATTTTATTAGATGATAACTACAACTATGTTCAAATGGGAAAGAGATCTTAAGGAAACATTCAACATCTCTCACTGGCAACAAGCATTGTCCACATACACAGGTTTTCGCACTGCGTCAACCATTGGGAGATGTCGATGAAAATAACGCACAGATGGTACTATACACCCTTTCAGTTAGCCGGGTTCTCGCCGGCATATTCCGCATTGTGCTGGAGGGAATGCTCCCAGACAGGTACAATACTACACGTAGAGATGTCGCGAACATAAAATTTTATGTTCGCGAACGGCGAACGCGAACTTCCGCAAATGTTTGCGAACGGGCAAACCGCCATAGACTTCAATAGGCAGGCAAATTTTAAAACCCACAGGGACTATTTCTGGCCACAATAGTGATGGAAAAGTTGTTTCAAGGGGACAAACACCTGGACTGTGGCATGCCGGAGGGGGATCCATGGCAAAACTCCCGTGGAAAATTACGTAGTTGACGCAGAGTCGGGTTTTAATCCGTAAAGGGCATAAATCACCTAACATTCCTAAATTGTTTGGAATAACGTGCTTTAAAACATCCAGTGTGTGTATACGATCAGGTATGATGTTTTATCGGTCAGGTAGTGTAAGGGTTACGCCCGCTTCACAGTGACAGACCAAACTCTGACAGACCAAACTCCCCGTTTAACGCACCGTAAACAACCGCAAACAGTCCATTTGCAGTGGGCACAGTACAGTCTGTGGGCCTGACACTCACTGGCAGGCAACTGCAATTATATTACAGAGAAAAAACGAAATTACTTTTTTATCTGCAAGGTGCTGTGCCACCCTATATGAGTGGTGGGCAGTGGGCACAGTACAGTCTGTGGGCCTGACACTCACTGGCAGGCAACTGCAATTATATTACAGAGGAAAAATTAAATATATAAATATCACTACTTGTACTAAATTAATAGACGATGTTGTAATCCACTGCGCTTTAGGAAATACAGGTAACACAAACCTGACATAATAACACAAATAACACAAATTTCTGCTACTTGAATGAGTAAATATAATAAAAAATAAAAAAATAAAATGAATCCAGAAAAAACAGGAACCGGCTTTTTCATTCGAATTTCAGTAGCGCAGGGATGGTGATAACCTCTTACCAAATAAATAGGATGATAACATATACCAAAACATATGA
Source organism: Pelophylax lessonae (assembly GCF_965119305.1). Classification (NCBI taxonomy): domain Eukaryota; kingdom Metazoa; phylum Chordata; class Amphibia; order Anura; family Ranidae; genus Pelophylax; species Pelophylax lessonae. The sequence continues at coordinate 891,558,362 of NC_138768.1, read as the reverse complement.
ATCAGATGTGATAAATATAAGCATAAAATCATAAATAGTGCACTATAAATTTACCAGGAAATCTTCCAGAGGAGTCTTTGCAGCACAAATCAGAGATCTGGAGGAAACCTGATGTTACTATATGCTGTTGTTGCCCAGTCCATGAGAGTGGTTAGGCATAGGCGTCTGGTGAGTCTGAATTTCAGATACTTCTCCCGGCACTGTGTGGTGGTGGCAAGCAAGGGTGGTCCCCATAAGTCTCACCTGTGATCCTTCATGTTTGCACTTTCATTGCTCTATGCACTTTATACCTATGGACTTTATGGACTCCTGTTGATGTGATTTCATGCTTTTATGTATTTATGATTTTATGCTTATATTTATCACATCTGATTCATATATTTTGTTATATGTTATCATCCTATTTATTTGGTAAGAGGTTATCACCATCCCTGCGCTACTGAAATTCAAATGAAAAAGCCAGTTCCTGTTTTTTTCTGGATGAATTTTATTTTTTATTATAGGAAAAATTAAATTAATTTTTTATCTGCAAGGTGCTGTGCCACCCTATATGAGTGGTGGGCAGTGGGCACAGTACAGTCTGTGGACCTGACACTCACTGGCAGGCAACTGCAATTATATGACAGAGGATAAAATTAAATTAATGTTTTATCTGCAAGGTTCTGTGCCCCCCTATATGTGTGGTGGGCAGTGGGCACAGTACAGTCTGTGGGCCTGACACTCACTGGCAGGCAACTGCAATTATATTACAGAGGAAAAATTAAATGAATGTTTTATCTGCAAGGTTCTGTGCCACCCTATATGAGTGGTGGGCATTGGGCACAGTACAGTCTGTGGACCTGACACTCACTGACAGGCAACTGCAATTATATTACAGAGGAAAAATGAAATTAATTTTTTATCTGCAAGGTTCTGTGCCACCCTATATGAGTGGTGGGCACTGGCAGTGGGCACAGTTCAGTCAGTGGGCCTGACACACACTGGCAGGCAACTGCAATTATATTAAAGGGTAAAAATTAAATGACTTTTTTATCTGCAAGGTGCTGTGCCACCCAATATGAGTGGTGTGCACACAGTACAGTTTGTATATATATAGAAAAAAATAAATAAAAGCAGACTGATATACCAGCCCTAAAAAGGGCTTTTTGGGGTGCTGTCAGGATGCTGTCCTTACAGCAGGAGTGGACACAGAACACTGGCCTAGCTAATGATTTCCCTATTAATTCAGCAGCAGCAGCACTCTCCCTGCTCTAACTAAAGCCCCGTACACATGCAACGATTATCGGCCGGCCGATCGTCTGACTTTTGTCCAGAGTGTTTTTTTGTTGGTTGGAATGTACCTAGACTGCACACAAATTTTCTCGCCCAACAAAAATCTACTTCAGAAGTGATGTCATGTGTTGGTTTGCTTTCTTTGTGTTCTTTCTTCTCTGAGCATGCCCAGACTTGCTCATCAGATTTTTCCGAAATCTGTACTGACTGCATGAAAATCGGCTGTGTTTTGACGGCCAACAAAAATGTTATAGCCTGCACACCAGATTTTTTTCGGCCGAAAAGTCGGAGTTGGTTGTCGGAAGCATCATACTAACAAGCCGAAAATCGGCAGATCGGTCGTTGGACGAAAATTCCCTGCCAATTTTTGACGCGTGTGTGCGAGGCTTTACTCTTCAGCTACAGAATGAATCTAAGATGGATGCTGTCCTTGCTTTTTTATAGGAGGTGGGAGGGTCTTGGAGGGAGGTATGCTGATTGGCTGGAATGTGTCTGCTGACTGTGAGGTACAGTGTAAAAGTTTGCTCAATGATGTATAGGGGGCGGACCGAACATCGCATATGTTCGCCCACCGAGGAGAACGCGAACAAGCGATGTTTGCCGGGAACTGTTCACGAATAGTTCGGGACATCTCTAACTACACGTACTGTGGGACTGCCCGTCCCTTAAGGGCCTGTGGAACCAAGTGTTCAGTTACATTGCCACTCACACAGGTTGCTTAGTAACTCCCAACCCAGCACTGGCACTCCTGCGCCTAGGAATAGACACATTACCGTTACAATATAGGCCCTGGATCACTCATGTGCTGCTAGCCACCAGAACACTTATATTACGCAAGTGGAAAACAGTACCCCCCCACCCACTCTGACTGAGGTCATATCTTTATTGAAGACAAACTATCAATTTGAGAAATCACTGGCTGTAAATTCCCTCTCCTTGCAGAAATTTAACAAATACTGGGACTTTTGGTCTATTAAATGCTAACTGTTAACTGATATATCTACTGCCATTGCTATTGCCACTGCTATTGCTGTCATTGCCTTTCTGCTGTGTCAAGTTTCATTCTACCTTGTTAATGCTATGTACCACATTACTAATGCGAGCTACTTACCTTGTTTCTTGTTATGCTTTCAAAACTCAATAAAAGATATTTTCAAAAAAAAAAAGTGATGTTTCTTCCAGGGAGGTGTTATAATTGCCGTGTAGATTTGTTAAAGTGCAACCCTGGATTGCTCACGAGGATCGCCTCATAAAATAAGGGAGCCGCTCTACATATAGGGAAGAGGAAGAGGGAGGAGAAGTGTAAAGTATTGTGACACACACACACGGGGACACACATGATGATGTACACACATACAATACTTGGACAGAGGGGTGGCTGTGGACATGGTATACTTGGACAGATGGGTGGCTGTGGACGTGGTATACTTGGACAGAGGGGTGGCTGTGGACGTGGTATACTTGGACAGAGGGGTGGCTGTGGACGTGGTATACTTGGACAGAGGGGTGGCTGTGGACATGGTATACTTGGACAGAGGGGTGGCTGTGGATGTGGTAAACTTGGACAGAGGGGTGGCTGTGGACGTGGTATACTTGGACAGAGGGGTGGCTGTGGACGTGGTATACTTGGACAGAGGGGTGGCTGTGGATGTGGTATACTTGGACAGAGGGTTGGCTGTGGACGTGGTATACTTGGACAGAGGGGTGTCTGTGGATGTGGTATACTTGGACAGAGGGGTGTCAGTGGACGTGGTTTACTTGGACAGAGGGATGGCTGTGGACGTGGTATACTTGGACAGAGGGGTGACTGTGGATGTTGTATACTTGGACAGAATGGTGGCTGTGGACGTAGTATACTTGGACAGAGGGGTGGCTGTGGACGTAGTATACTTGGACAGAGGGGTGGCTGTGGACATGGTATACTTGGACAGAGGGGTGGCTGTGGACGTGGTATACTTGGACAGAGGGGTGGCTGTGGATGTAGTATACTTGGACAGAGGGGTGGCTGTGGACGTGATATACTTGGACAGAGGGATAGCTGCGGATGTGGTATACTTGGACAGAGGGGTGGCTGTGGATGTGCTATACTTGGACAGAGGGGTGGCTGTGGACATGGTATACTTGGACAGATGGGTGGCTGTGGACGTGGTATACTTGGACAGAGGGGTGGCTGTGGACGTGGTATACTTGGACAGAGGGGTGGCTGTGGACATGGTATACTTGGACAGAGGGGTGGCTGTGGATGTGGTAAACTTGGACAGAGGGGTGGGTGTGGACGTGGTATACTTGGACAGAGGGGTGGCTGTGGACGTGGTATACTTGGACAGATGGGTGGCTGTGGACGTGGTATACTTGGACAGAGGGGTGTCAGTGGACGTGGTTTACTTGGACAGAGGGATGGCTGTGGACGTGGTATACTTGGACAGAGGGGTGACTGTGGATGTTGTATACTTGGACAGAATGGTGGCTGTGGACGTAGTATACTTGGACAGAGGGGTGGCTGTGGACATGGTATACTTGGACAGATGGGTGGCTGTGGACGTGGTATACTTGGACAGAGGGGTGGCTGTGGATGTGGTATACTTGGACAGAGGGGTGGCTGTGGACATGGTATACTTGGACAGAGGGGTGGCTGTGGACGTAGTATACTTGGACAGAGGGGTGGCAGTGGACGTGGTATACTTGGACAGAAGGGTGGCTATAGACGTAGTATACTTGGACAGAGGGGTGGCTACGGACGTGATATACTTGGACAGAGGGATGGCTGCGGATGTGGTATACTTGGACAGAGGGGTGGCTGTGGATGTGGTATACTTGGACAGAGGGGTGACTGTGGACGTGGTATACTTGGACAGAGGGGTAGCTGTGGACGTGGTATACTTGGACAGAGGGGTGGCTGTGGATATGGTATACTTGGACAGAGGGGTGGCAGTGGACGTGGTATACTTGGACAGAGGGGTGGCTGTGGAAGTGGTATACTTGGACAGAGGGATGGCTGTGGACGTAGTATACTTGGACAGATGGGTGGCTGTGGACGTGGTATACTTGGACAAAGGGGTGGCTGTGGACGTGGTATACTTGGACAGAGGGGTGGTAGTGGACATGGTATACTTGGACAGAGGGGTGGCTGTGGATGTGGTAAACTTGGACAGAGGGGTGGCTGTGGACGTGGTATACTTGGACAGAGGGGTGGCTGTGGACGTGGTATACTTGGACAGAGGGGTGGCTGTGGATGTGGTATACTTGGACAGAGGGTTGGCTGTGGACGTGGTATACTTGGACAGAGGGGTGGCTGTGGATGTGGTATACTTGGACAGAGGGGTGTCAGTGGACGTGGTTTACTTGGACAGAGGGATGGCTGTGGAAGTGGTATACTTGGACAGAGGGGTGACTGTGGATGTTGTATACTTGGACAGAATGGTGGCTGTGGACGTAGTATACTTGGACAGAGGGGTGGCTGTGGACGTAGTATACTTGGACAGAGGGGTGGCTGTGGACATGGTATACTTGGACAGAGGGGTGGCTGTGGACGTGGTATACTTGGACAGAGGGTTGGCTGTGGACGTGGTATACTTGGACAGAGGGGTGGCTGTGGATGTAGTATACTTGGACAGAGGGGTGGCTGTGGACGTGATATACTTGGACAGAGGGATAGCTGCGGATGTGGTATACTTGGACAGAGGGGTGGCTGTGGATGTGGTATACTTGGACAGAGGGGTGGCTGTGGACATGGTATACTTGGACAGAGGGGTGGCTGTGGACGTAGTATACTTGGACAGAGGGGTGGCAGTGGATGTGGTATACTTGGACAGAGGGGTGGCTATAGACGTAGTATACTTGGACAGAGGGGTGGCTGCGGACGTGATATACTTGGACAGAGGGATGGCTGCGGATGTGGTATACTTGGACAGAGGGGTGGCTGTGGATGTGGTATACTTGGACAGAGGGGTGACTGTGGACGTGGTATACTTGGACAGAGGGGTAGCTGTGGACGTGGTATACTTGGACAGAGGGGTGGCTGAGGATGTGGTATACTTGGACAGAGGGGTGGCAGTGGACGTGGTATACTTGGACAGAGGGGTGGCTGTGGAAGTGGTATACTTGGACAGAGGTGTAGCTGTGGACGTGGTATACTTGGACAGAGGGGTGGATGTGGACGTGGTATACTTGGACAGAGGTGTAGCTATGGACGTGGTATACTTGGACAGAGGGTTGGATGTGGACGTGGTATACTTGGACAGAGGTGTAGCTGTGGACATGGTATACTTGGACAGAGGGGTGGCTGTGGATGTGGTATACTTGGACAGAGGGGTGATTGTGGACCTGGTATACTTGGACAGAGGGGTGGCTGTGGACGTGGTATACTCAGTGCTGTATCTTGGCCTAGGCCAACAAGGCCCAGGCCTAGGGCGGCACTTTGCAGGGGGGGCAGCAAAAAGCTGCACCCTCCCCGGAAAAAAAAACAGCATCCTCCCGTCACGAAAAGTGTCCCCGCCAGCTTGCGATACACTTTTAGTATAGTGCCAGTCTTATGTGGTGAGTTGGGCGGAGGGCAGGGTCCAGGAGGCAAATCAGTCTGGTACCCCCATAAAGCGGTCACACTGCTACTTACCAGTATGATAATACCGGCCGGTCAGGACATTCAGACAGACCGCAGGCCGCCGACCACACTTAACACAACTGGCCCGATGTCCGCCAATGCTAATAAGTGTGGCACTGCAGCCAAATGCTCCGCCTACTCCCCTCTGCCCCCAGGCACTGATGGGCACTCATATGCAGCACTGATGAGTGCTAATAGGCTGTACTGATGGGCACTAATATGCTGCTCTAATGGCCACTGATGAGGCAACAATGGTGGGTACTGATAAACTACACTGATGGGCACTAATAAGGCTGCACTGATAAGGCAGCACTGATATGCTGTACTGATGGGCACTGATGAGGCTGAACTTATGGAAACTGATGAGGCTGCACTGATAGACTGTGGCTGTGGTCTGTGGTTTAAAGATGACAGGGCTGGTCATAAACAGGAAGGGGTGTGGCCTTTACAGGAAGGGGTGGGTCACATTTAAATTAGGGGGTGCACAAGTTTAGTCAGGCCTAGGGCAGCACAAAACCTAAATACGCCACTGGGTATACTTGGACAGAGAGGTGGCTGTGGACGTGGTATACTTGGACAGAGGGGTAGCTGTGGACGTGGTATACTTGGACAGAGGGGGGCTGTGGACGTGGTATACTTGGACAGAGGGGTGGCTGTGGACATGGTATACTTGGACAGAGGGGTGGCTGTGGACGTGGTATACTTGGACAGAGGGGTGGCTGTGGACATGGTATACTTGGACAGAGGGGTGGCTGTGGACGTGGTATACTTGGAATTTGCAAAAGCGTTTGACACAGTTGCCCACACACGGCTAATGTGTAAGGTAGTCTAGTTTAGTTTAGTCTAGTTTAGTGTGGGAAAAAGTGTGAAAAGAAGTGTTTTTTTGTTAATCTGGGTCAGGTGAGTGACTCAGGGAGGGCTGGATGACTCACAGACAGCATCTCTGAGACCCCCCCCCCCTCCTACTTCTGGAATTTGCTTCCAGAAGAATGAGTCTGTATGTAGGAAGCGGCATGCCTGGAGTATTCTGAGGGTCATAGGTGTGCGCACAGGGTGTGCCATGTGGTGCCTCCACTCCTTCGCCAGATAAATATCAGCCAAAACTAGAACACTGGTCTCTTGCAAAAAGAAAACATCAGCATCAAACCTGCTGAGCAAAAATAGGGCCATATTACGAGCACTTTGCCACCTTTAAAGGAGTGGGAACCGCCATCAGAATGATTGAGGTACACGTTTTTTAGCCTGCTTACCCCCCTCCCTACTTGGAGACCCTGCACACTTCAGTGTCTTCTGTGATTCCTCTTCCATGGAAATCAGACTCATCACCTGAAGAACCCTCACCGCCCCAGGCACATCCTTCTTCCTCTTCTTCTTCCCAGACTTTCTTTTTGCCTCCAACCACTCAATATCATCATGTGACAATCCTGACTGTAAACCCCCCCCCCCCTTTCATTCCACCATCACCCACAACATCATCCACCCCACTCACTCCACTCACCACAGCAATCCAACCACCCTTCACCCTAGTACCCCTACCATCATTCACTCCATCCCCCAGTGCCTTGTGCCCTCTGGTCCTCAGACGCTGGGGAGCAGGGGTCGGTGCAACCATACACACTGGTCCAGCTCCCTCCACAGCCCCCATTACCTCTGGGGAGATTGACATGGAAGGATCAGGCACAACATCCACGAACACCGACTCAGGGGGAACGACACAAGGGGATGTCACAACATTGAATGAACCATCAGACACTGATTCCACAGAGACAAAAGAGACAGAGAGATTGGGGACCCCTGGCACAGCCCCCCTCTCCTCTGCCTCCTCCATGTCCAGATGAAACACTCTTCCACCAAAGCTGACTGGTTATGCAAGCCTTCAGGGCACCGGCTCTATATATGCCCAAACTTATTACACAGATTGCATTTGATCATACTTCAATCCTTAGCCAGATGCCCCAGGCCCCGACACAGAGAGCACTTCATCTCTGGTAATGAGGAGGTGAAATGACCCCGAGAGCTGCACTTATTACAGAGCTTGGGCTGTCCATGGTAAAACATGACAAACGTATCCTTCCCAAGGAAGGCTGAGGAGGGCAGATGCTGGATCACATTTCCACACACATGCAACCTCATCTGTCAGTATGCCCCTCTCATCTACAATCTTCTTCAATGGGGTGAGAAGCTCCCCAAATCTCCTCAGCCAGACAGACAGGTCAGCAGAAGGGATTGATTCATTCCTTACCATGATGGGGACATTCTTAACAAGAGGTTGGCATGAGATAAGTCTTGATACAAGCCCCTCCCACTCCGGCAGATCCCTATACACATGTTCATACTTCTCCTTGAAAATATCGAGCGACTGGGGGCGAACAAAGGACAGTTCATACTCATATGAGCCCACCGGACTAATCAAAACAAAGATGTCATCTGCCTTGAAACCCATCACCAAAATCTTGTCCACAACCAACCTCCTTATAGGGAGAACACCCCCACCCTCCCACCTGAGCTGCACCACATTCTGCCGCCTAAAAGACAGGGGTGCAGATGGCAAACCTGCAGCAGACCTCCCTCCTGAGCTGCCCACCTGATGGGACCCCCTCATCCCAGCCAGAGCCCCAGAATAGGTTTTATTGGCAAGTTCAGAAGCTCCAGACCTCAAAGCTTCACCCTGCCTATTGGTTGCAGGAGCCTCAGAACCCCACTCTGCAAAATACCATCAGAGGCAACAGCAGCTGCCACTCCATCCACAAACACACATACATTCCCCTTTCCATCATTACAAGCAATTTCATCTTTCACATCCTTGGCACTACTGATCCTAGCAGACCCACTCACACCAGATGCTGCCTTCTTCACATCATCCTCGCCCAACATACTCCTCTTAGGCAAAGGTCCTCCACTCCTTATTACTATTCCCTTGGTTTCAATAACACCTTTCACAGTGCAGCTGCCATTTCCCCTCCCACCATTTTCTGCTGTACTTGCAGCTATCAGTGGGGATTGTTCAGAAACAATGGCAGATCCCACCTTCCCCCAGGAGAGTCCAGAGTCACAGACATATTAGTAGCAGAGTCTAATACTGCAGGCACAGCAGCCATCTTCCCTGCAGAGCTCTGTGCAGACACTGGAGGCTTTCCCTCCTATACTCTGCTCTCCATGCTGCTGTCCATACTGACAGTTTTAACAAAACATGGCTTTTCAGTAAGTTTCTTCTTCACAGGACCAGGTACAGAGTCCTCACCATCAACCTTATCTGCAGAATCCATTGATAAATGAAAAGTTCTTGCACTTAGGGAGACTCCATCTCATTAATAAAGTTTAGCAGACCTCCGCCATTTTCCTCTATCTCATGTGCTGTTCCCCAGCTTGTTGGGGGAGGGAGGCAGACGCCACCATTTCCTCTGGTGAAGCAGATTCTGAGGTGAATGGGATATCAGGGGCAGCATCCAGGACCCCCTACTCTCAACCTGTACTGTCACCGCCGATGCCTTTTCAAGACTGGTGTCATCCCTCATTTTCTGGAATCTTTCCGAAACATCTCCTTAAATGTTCCACTCTTTTCCTTTTAAAGCTTTTACCAGATTCTGCTGCCACGTTATGGCATCTTCCAAAACTTTCAACTCTGGTTTCAAACTCCATCTCTTGCTGCTCTATTCTTTATCATGCACAGCTTTCTTCTTTCTATAGTCAGCTTTCAGGCTCACCAGCTTTTCCTTTTCCTTTGCAATTCGCACCAAACGGTCAGCAACCTGCTCTCTGGAAGCGGGGATAGATTCCCCTTTTTTAGGGCTATAGCCAAGGTCTTCAGGTGAAGAATGTAGCATTTTGGGATTGCAAGTTGGATGATCCTCTTCGCTGGGTTTATCCCCAGAATCTCCCATCTTCACTGGCGCCAGGTAACACACCTGCCCCCTGGTGTCTGCAGAGAGAGAGCTACAGCACAAACTACCTCTCTGGTGCAGAGACTGATGTGACGGTGGGGGAGGGGACATTAGAGTGTAAGCTCCTCTGGTACAGAGACTGATGTGACTGTCTCAGTGTTCTCTGTAAAGCACTGTGGTATATGTCAGAGCTATATAAATGTATAATAATAATAGTGAGTGACTGTGGGGGGGACATTAGAGCGTAAGCTCCTCTGGTGCAGAGACTGATGTGACTGTGGGGGAGGGGACATTAGAGTGTAAGCTCCTCTGGTGCAGAGACTGATGTGACTGTGGGGGAGGGGACATTAGAGTGTAAGCTCCTCTGGTACAGAGACTGATGTGACTGTGGGGAAGGGGACATTAGAGTGTAAGCTCCTCTGGTACAGAGACTGATGTGACTGGCTCAGTGTTCTCTGTACAGCACTGCGGTATATGTCAGAGCTATATAAATGTATAATAATAATAGTGTGTGACTGTTGGGGGACATTAGAGTGTAAGTTTTCTCTGTACTGCGCTATGGTATATGTTATCGCTTTATAAAATCAGAACATTACAGTCCTGGAGATATACATTTGTGTTTATGTGAAATCTTGCAGAGTCAGCTCTGTGAGCACAGAAGGTAAAATTGTATCTGGGAGAACACAAATTCTTTTCTGTTCCCTGCAGGGGATGGGGTGGGGCTGGCCTCCAGCAAGGGAGGGGTTATTGAGGAAGATGACTCAATTTCTGCTGTGATTGGTGGAAGGTCGCTCCCCATCAGGTATATAAGGGTCTCCTTACCTTCAGGAGATATAGAAATTCTCTCATATCCATCAGGTAAGTGTTACGGAGGGGAGGGGTGGGGTGGGTCTCAGTCCTGTATGGGGGTCCTGGATCTTTATATCACTGAGATAATGATGAATTATTGGGTTACTGATATTCTGTCTCCCTTTATAATGTTGGTGCAATATAATTCCTGAATAATAATAATAATAATAATAATAATAATAATAATAATAATACTGTACTGTGTATAGAGGTCAGGGGGATTTACTAAAGGTGTGGAGCATGTTCACTCCTCCAATAACCCCCATTACTATCTATATAATCCCCCCCCCCCCCATTACTATCTATATAATCCCCATTACTATCTATATAATCCCCATTACTATCTATAAATGCCCATTACTATCTATATAATCCCCCATTACTATCTATATAACCCCCATTACTATCTAAATAACCCCCCATTACTATCTATATATCCCCCATTACTATCTATATATCCCCCCATTACTATCTATATATCCCCCATTACTATCTATATAATCCCCCCATTACTATATATATATCCCCCATTACTATCTATATATCCCCCCATTACTATCTATATATCCCCCATTACTATCTATATAATCCCCATTACTATCTATATAACCCCCCATTACTATCTATATATCCCCATTACTATCTATATATCCCCCATTACTATCTATATAACCCCCATTACTATCTATATATCCCCCCATTACTATCTATATATCACCCATTACTATCTATATATCCCCCATTACTATCTATATATCCCCCCATTACTATCTATATATCCCCCATTACTATCTATATAACCCCCATTACTATCTATATAATCCCCATTACTATCTATATAATCTCCCATTACTATCTATATAACCCGCATAACTATCCATATACCCCCATTACTATCTATATAATCCCCCATTACTATCTATATAATCTCCCATTACTATCTATATAATCCCCCATTACTATCTATATAACCCCATTACTATCTATATATCCCCCATTACTATCTCCCTACCACAGTACCTATCACCTCCTTCAGTTGCTGAGCCCACATGCTAACCTAAACACCAGGGCAATTAGACATGTGCACTCATACACATCCCACTCCCATCTTGCCTTTCTCACCCTCCGTCTTCTTCTAGCCTCAGGGGACATTTCCCCAAATCCTGGCCCTCCATTTTCTTACTGCAAACCACATATCCGACACCCCTCCTCCTCTGACAACAGCCGCAATCTACTCAGTTTAATTTCTGTCCCCCTGCTTCCTAAAAACAGCCCCTCAATCTCATGTGCCCTTTGGAATGGTCGATCCATCTGTAACAAGCTCACATCTGTGCATGACCTTTTTATCTCTCATAGCTTTAACATACTCACCATAACTGAAACCTGGCTTCAAAATTTTGACTCTGCTTCTCCTGCTGCCCTCTCCTATGGTGGCCTCCACTGGACTCACTCCCCCAGACCCAACAGAAAGAAAGGAGGTGGAGATGGATTCCTTTTATCCCCGCAAAGCACCTACAAAGTCCTTTCATACCCTCCCTCTCTGTCACTCTCTTCTTTTGAGATGCACTGTATTCGTCTGTTTTCTCAGATTTCTCTAAGGATTGCAGCAATGTATCGGCCCCCTGGACCAGCATCACGCTTTTTTGATGACTTTGCTGCCTGGCTACCCTACTTTCTCTCCTCTGAAACACCCACTATCATTCTTGGTGACTTCAACATCCCTGTCAATGTTAACAGCCCAGCTACAGCTCAACTCCTCAACCTAACTTCCTCTTTTGACCTAACCCAATGGACACACACTTCCACCCACTCCAATGGTAATACCCTTGACCTTATATTCTCCCATCTCTGCTCTGCCGACAACCTCACCAACACCCCCTTTCCTCTCTCTGATCACAACCTCATCAGTTTCACTGTATCCTTGCCTCAAATCACCCATCCCCCAAAGCAGCAAACAATTACCTGTAGGAACCTTCGTTACTTTAACCCCTCTCTCCTCTATTCTGCTACTGACCACCTACATGACATAATCTCTCCCCAGTCCTGTCCTGACCTGGCCACCTCTGTTTACAACAGCTCACTCTCATCATCACTTGACACACTTGCTCTTCTAACTACACGCAGAATTAGGCCCCGACCATTGCAACCCTGGCAAACTGACAAGACGGTGGCGCAAAACCAAATGCCTGCAGGACTTCACCCTATATAAATCTTCCCTCCAAACATACAATTCATGCCTCCATGCTGCCAAACAAGCCTACTTTGTCTCCCTTATCACTACCCTGTCATCCAGTCCCCATCGGCTCTTCTCAACTTTTAACTCTCTGCTTCGTCTCCCACCCCCTCTACTCACTAACTCAATCACTGCCCAAGAGATTGCCAATCACTTAAAAGACAAGGTTGATGCAATACGTGAGGACACCGCCACTGTGCATACATCTTCCCCTCTCAACATACCTTGCCTAGCAGTTCAGTCAACACTCTCCTCCTTTGAACTGGCTACTACTGAAGAGGTTAAAAACATTTTCTCAGATGCCCGCCTAACCACCTGTTCCCTGGATCCTGTTCCCTCACAACTACTACAGACACCCTCTTATTCTATCCTATACTCCCTCACAACTACTACAGACACCCTCTTATTCTATCCTATACTCCCTCACAACTACTATAGACACCCTCTTATTCTATCCTATGCTCCCTCACAACTACTACAGACACCCTCTTATTCTATCCTATGCTCCCTTACTCACATCTTCAATCTCTCCCTCTCTAGTGGCACCTTCCCCTCCCCTCTAAAACATGCGCAGATCAATCCCATACTTAAAAAGCCCTCACTGGACCCCACCAACCTGAACAAATTAAGACCCATCTCACTGCTCCCATTCATGTCAAAACTTCTAGAACGCTTAGTCTACAACCGTCTCAGCTCCTACCTCAGAGAAAATAACCTTCTTGATCCCTTACAGTCTGGCTTTCGCTCACAGCACTTCACAGAAACTGCCTTACCAAAACTCACCAATGATCTACTAACTGCCAAAACCAATGGCCACTACTCCATACTCTTACTACTTGACCTCTCTGCGGCCTTTGACACTTTTGACCACCCGCTCCTTCTTAATAAACTCTGTTCCCTTGGCCTCCAAGATTCTGCTCTATCTTGGTTCTCCTCCTACCTATCGCAGCGCTCCTTCAGTGTTACTCACAACTCTACCTCCTCCTCCCCATTGCCCCTTTCTGTGGGGGTTCCTCAAGGCTCTGTTCTTGGACCCCTCCTCTTCTCTATCTACACCGCCTCCCTCGGTCACTTGATAACCGTCCACGGTTTCCAATACCATCTCTACGCCGATGACACTCAAATCTATCTGTCTACTCCTCACCTCACTCCTTCAGTCTCCTCTCGCATTGCTAACTTACTCACTGACATATCAACATGGATGTCGCACCATTTCCTCAAACTAAATCTCTCTAAAACTGAGCTGGTAATTCCCCCCCCCCCCGCCCGTGCCCCCCTCCATGACTTTTCCATCAAAACTAGTTATGCAACCATCAATCCCTCCCCTCATGCCAGGGTACTAGGTGTAATCCTAGACTCTGACCTGTCCTTTCAGCCCCAAATCCAATCACTGTCAAAAGCTTGTAGACTTCACCTCCGCAACATCTAAAAAATTTGCCCCTTTTTAACAACTGAAACCACCAATCTACTCATTCACTCCCTTATTATTTCTCGCCTCGACTACTGCAACTCCCTTCTCATAGTGAGAAGTAAAAATTAGGATGGCGCTCTAGTGTGCATCATTATGGTAAAAAACCCCAATGGAGGCTCAAATGAACAATCTAATGAAAGTTTATTGAGTAAGTCCACAAATGGTTAAAACAATTTGATAAGTAATCCTACCGATCCTTGAAGCCTCTGTGTCTCCTGGCTGATCTACAGGAATCCCTGATGTGTGTCATGGGAGCCTGGTGGCCGATGGAAGGGGATAGGGCTCTCAGATGAAAAAAGGAATTGGTCTAAGCGGTGAGGGCTCGCACGGTCCGGTGTGCGGCCGCGTTCCTGTGCGAGCCACTGTGTTGTGCTCCCACTGTGCCCGCCGTGAGCACCGGGAGGCACACGCAGATGACGTCACCGCAGGGGACCGGAAGTCCGTTGAAAGCGGGCCGAAGAGAAAACCCGGAAGCCGAGGGGAGCGGAGGAAAGGATGTGCTCGCTTCTGTGGAGCCTCCCGATTGCCACAACTACATGTTTCGCTACAAATGTAGCTTTATCAAGTTGTTTTTTTGAGTCCCTTCTCATAGGCCTACCACTCCATAGGCTATCCCCTCTTCAGTCCATCATGAATGCTGCTGCCAGGCTTATCCACCTTACCAACCGCTCAGTGTCTGCCTCCCCTCTCTGCCAATCCCTACCGATTGCCCAGCAAATTAAATTCAAAATACTAAGCATTCACAACTCTGCCCCGAGCTACATCACCAATCTTGTCTCCAAATATCACCCAAACCTTCCTCTCCGCTCCTCTCAAGACCTCCTACTCTCAAGCTCCCTTGTCTCCTCCTCCCATGCTTGTCTCCAGGATTTCTCCAGGGCCTCGCCCATCCTCTGGAACGCTCTACCTCAACCTGTACGGCTATCTCCTACTCTAACTGCTTTCAGGCGATCCCTGAAAACTCATCTCTTCAGGAGAGCCTATCACACCACCAACTAATCTTCCATCAGTTCATTACCTACTGTTACAACCTCTTATACCACCTACCCCACCCCATTAGATTGTAAGCTCTTCTGAGCAGGGCCCTCTTAATCCTCTTGTATTTTATTGTATTGTAACTGTATTGTCTCCCTCTAACATTGTAAAGTGCTGCGTAAACTGCTGGCACTATAGAAATCCTGAATAATAATAATAATATATATATATATATCCCCCCATTACTATCTATATAACCCCCCATTACTATCTATATAACCCCGATTACTATCTATATATCCCCCCATTACTATCTATATAACCCCCCCATTACTATCTATATAACCCCCATTACTATCTATATAACCCCCCCCCCCATTACTATCTATATAACCCCCATTACTATCTATATAACCCCCCCCCATTACTATCTATATAACCCCCCCCATTACTATATATTTAACCCCCCATTACTATCTATATAACCCCCATTTCTATCTATATAACCCCCCCATTACTATCTATATAACCCCCATTACTATCTATATAACCCCCATTACTATCTATATAATCCCCCCATTACTATCTATATAACCCCCCCCCCCATTACTATATATTTAACCCCCCATTACTATCTATATAACCCCCCATTACTATCTATATAACCCCCATTACTATCTATATTACCCCCCCCCCCATTACCATCTATATAACCCCCCCCCCATTACTATCTATATACCCCCATTACTATCTATATTACCCCCCCCATTACCATCTATATAACCCCCCCCCCCATTACCATCTTTATAATCCCCCCATTACTATCTCTATATCCCCCATTACTATCTATATAGCCCCATTACTATCTATATATCCCCATTACTATCTATATAACCCCCATTACTATCTATTTATCCCCATTACTATCTATATAATCCCCATTACTATCTATATAATCCCCCATTACTATCTATATAACCCCCCATTACTATCTATATATCCCCTTTACTATCTATATAATCCCCATTACTATCTATATAATCCCCATAACAATCTATATATCCCCCATTACTATCTATATAATCCCCATTACTATCCATGTAATCCCCCATTACTATCTATTTATCCCCATTACTATCTATATAACCCCCATTACTATCTATTTATCCCCATTACTATCTATATAATCCCCATTACTATCTATATAATCAATATTACTATCTATATATCCCCCATTACTATCTATATATCCCCCATTATTATCTATATAACCCCATTACTATCTATATATCCCCCATTACTATCTATATAACCCCCCATTACTATCTATATAACCCCCATTACTATCTATATAACCCCCATTACTATCTATATATCCCCCTTACTATCTATATAACCCCCCATTAATATCTATATATCCCCCATTACTATCTATATAATCCCCCATTACTATCTATACCCCCATTACTATCTATATAGTCCCCATTACTATCTATATATCCCCCATTACTATCTATTTAATCCCCATTACTATCTATATAATCCCCCATTACTATCTATATAACCCCCATTACTATCTATATAACCCCCATTACTATCTATATATCCCCTTTACTATCTATATAATCCCCATTACTATCTATATAATCCCAATTACTATCTATATATCCCCCATTACTATCTATATAACCCCCATTACTATCTATATAACCCCCCATTACTATCTATATATCCCCCATTACTATCTATATAACCCCCATTACTATCTATGTATCCCCCATTACTATCTATATAACCCCCCATTACTATCTATATATCCCCCATTACTATCTATATAATCCCCCATTACTATCTATATATCCCCCATTACTATCTATATAACCCCCATTACTATCTATATAACCCCCATTACTATCTATATAATCCCCCATTACTATCTATATAACCCCCATTACTATCTATATAACCCCCATTACTATCTATATAACCCCCCCATTACTATCTAAATAATCCCCCATTACTATCTATATATCCCCCTATCCCCCATTACTATCTATATATCCCCCATTACTATCTATATAACCCCCATTACTATCTATATAACCCCCCCATTACTATCTAAATAATCCCCCATTACTATCTATATATCCCCCTATCCCCCATTACTATCTATATATCCCCCATTACTATCTATATAACCCCCATTACTATCTATATATCCCCCATTACTACCTATATAATCCCCCATTACTATCTATATAACCCCCATTACTATCTATATTTCCCCCATTACTATCTATATAATCCCCCATTACTATCTATATATCCCCCATTACTATCTATATAACCCCCATTACTATCTATATATCCCCCATTACTACCTATATAATCCCCCATTACTATCTATATAACCCCCATTACTATCTATATTACCCCCCATTACTATCTATATATCCCCCATTACTATCTATATATCCCCCCATTACTATCTATATATCCCCCATTACTATCTATATAATCCCCATTACTATCTATATAATCCCCCATTACTATCTATATAATCCCCCCATTACTATCTATATATCCCCCATTACTACCTATATAATCCCCCATTACTATCTATATATCCCCCATTACTATCTATATATCCCCCATTACTATCTATATATCCCCCATTACTATCTATATAATCCCCCATTACTATCTATATAACCCCCATTACTATCTATATATCCCCCATTACTATCTATATATCCCCCATTACTATCTATATAATCCCCCATTACTATCTATATAACCCCCATTACTATCTATATATCCCCCATTACTATCTATATATCCCCCATTACTATCTATATATCCCCCCATTACTATCTATATATCCCCCATTACTATCTATATAACCCCCATTACTATCTATATATCCCCCATTACTATCTATATAACCCCCCATTACTATCTATATAACCCCCATTACTATCTATATATCCCCCATTACTATCTATATATCCCCCCATTACTATCTATATATCCCCCATTACTATCTATATAACCCCCATTACTATCTATATATCCCCCATTACTATCTATATAACCCCCCATTACTATCTATATAACCCCCATTACTATCTATATATCCCCCATTACTATCTATATAACCCCCCATTACTATCTATATAACCCCCATTACTATCTATATATCCCCCATTACTGTCTATATAACCCCCATTACTATCTATATATCCCCCATTACTATCTATATATCCCCCATTACTATCTATATAATCCCCATTACTATCTATATATATCCCATTACTATCTATATATCCCCCATTACTATCTATATAACCCCCCATTACTATCTATATAACCCCCCATTACTATCTATATAACCCCCATTACTATCTATATAACTCCCATTACTATCTATATAACCCCCATTACTATCTATATATCCCCCTTTACTATCTATATAACCCCCCATTACTATCTATATATCCCCCATTACTATCTATATATCCTCCATTACTATCTAAAAAAAAAAAACATTACTATCTATATAACCCCCATTACTATCTATATATCCCATTACTATCTATATAACCCCCATTACTATCTATATAACCCCCATTACTATCTATATATCCCCCCATTACTATCTATATATCCCCTTTACTATCTATATATCCTCCATTACTATCTATATATCCCCCATTACTATCTATATAATCCCCATTACTATCTATAAAATCCCCATTACTATCTATATATCCCCATTACTATCTATATAACCCCCATTACTATCTATATAATCCCCATTACTATCTATAAAATCCCCATTACTATCTATATATCCCCATTACTATCTATATAATCCCCATTACTATCTATATAATCCCCATTACTATCTATATATCCCCTTTACTATCTATATATCCCCCATTACTATCTATATTACCCCCAGTACTATCTATATAACCCCCATTACTATCTATATTACCCCCAGTACTATCTATATAACCCCCCATTACTATCTATTAGGGATGAGCTGAACACCCCCCGTTTGGTTTGCACCAGAACACCGCGAACGGGGGAAAACTGAGTTCGAATGTGCAAACTCCATTAAAGTCTATGGGACTCGAACCTGAAAAATCAAAAGTCCTCATTTTGAAGGCTTAAATGCAAGTTATTGCCCAAAAAATGTGTATGGGGGTACGGGTACTCCCCTGGGGTACCAATGCAAGAGAAAAAAAAAAATTAAAACTATCGTTTTTAAAGGAGAAGGGATTTTAATAAGGTTTAAAGTGAAACAATAAAAAATGAAAAATTGCTTTAAATATCATGCCTGGGGGGGGGGGGGGGGTCCCCTTAATGTGCCTGTAAAGTGGGGTATCTGTACGATGTATGGAGCCTGCTGCAGCAATACCGACATTTCTAAAGGAAAAAATGTAAACACTCGCGGCTGTAATGTATTGTCGGCTCCCGGCAATATAGATAAAAAATAATCAAACAAGCGGCGTAGGTCCCCCCCCCCCCCCCCAGTCCCTTCGGGTCTGGTATGGATTTGGATTTGGTACGCCAAAATTATAAAAAAAACACCCAGGCGCAGGAACGAGCCCTGCTGTATACAATTAGATACAAAATTGAAATTGCAATGTACTTGTCATACAGGTGCAAAAAAATTGTTTGTTGGGTGTTGGTGGTGCCTGAACACCGTCACCCCTCACAGTTACTGCTCTATATAGGAGGATCTATGGGACATACCACCAGAAGAAAATGTAGGGGACGAATTCTTGTAATCTTCCCAAATATATTTAGTTGGTAGAAAACTCAATTTATAAAGTTGCTCCAGGCTTATCCAGGTTACTTCATCTTAAAATTGGTGACATTGATTATTTTCAGTGTAGGAAGCCAGAGGAGGAACGATTCCCCTTCACTGACACTTCAGGTTCCTGGTGAATCTTCTCCAGCCAGGAAAATTTATCAATAAAGAAAAGTGAAATGATTTTGTCTCCTGGTGTAGACCGGTGTTGGGATTTCTGTTATCATCTCATACTCGGTGTCGCAGTTGTCCCCCATATTTGTATAAAGGATTGTTATTTATGGTGAGATATCATCCCGTTCTCCACACATTCTCCTCTCTCTCAGGTATTCCAGGACTCTGAAGATGAAGATGAAGCTTCTGCTTTGTTTCTGTCTCCTGTCTGCGGTCACAGCACAGGACAGTTCACCCGGCCTCACCAACTTCATAAAATCTTTGGGTAGGTCACACTCTGCTCTCCATGATAAGAACACATTGTTTAACCACTTTACCACCGGAGGATTTTGCTGTCGTACGTCTGGGCTACTTTTTGCAATTCGGCACTGTGCGACTTTAACTGACAATTGCGCGGTCGTGCGACGCTGTACCTAAACGAATCTGACGTCCTTTTTTTCCCACAAACAGAGCTTTCTTTTGGTGGTATTTGATCACCAGTGCGATTTTTACTTTTTGCGCTATAAACAAAAAAAGAGCAACAATTTTGAAAAAATAACAATATTTTTCACATTTTTTTATATGAAATTCCCCCCAAAAAATGTAAAAATCTAAATTTTTTGTCATTTTAGGCCAATTTGTTTTCTGCTACATATTTTTGGTAAAAGAAATCACAATAAGCGTATTTTGATTGGTTTGCGCAAAAGTTATTGCGTTTACTAACTAAGGGAAAGATTTCTGTCGTTTTTGGTGTTTTTTTTTTTTAACGAGTAATGGCGGCGATCTGCGATTTTTTTTGCGGGACTGCGACATTGTGGCAGACAGATCGGACCCTTGACTGACATTTTTGACACTTTTGGGGGTACCAGTGACATTACTGCAGTAATCAGTGCTATACATATGCACTGTTACTGTAAAAATGACACTGGCAAGGAAGGGGTTAATTTTATTGGAGAGGGAGGGGTTAATGTATGCCTGGTGCTTACTGACGTGTGGGGGGGGGGAGGTGACTGAGTGACACAGGGACAGATCGGATGTTCAGCTATGCTGAACCCTGCAATCTGACCCTGCCTGTCACTTAGGAGATCCGCCGCTCTGTTTACACAAGCGGGCGGATCTCCAGACTCGATTCCCCGACGATCGGGGAAGAGCAGCGGCGATCGCCACCGCTCCTCCCCTGGCCCGACTCCCACTGTGACTGAAGTGGGGGGAGTGTCTGCCGACGTAGGTCTACGTCATCAGACCTACAACAGCCACTTTGCCGCAGTAGAGCTCTAGTGAGCAGACGGCAAGGGGTTAATCTGCTATGCGTCTTCTTGCTGAGAACTTCTGAATCAATTTACATCAACTAAAAGTTCTCACAGCGCTTTGTTAGGGCAGACCCAGCTTTATCAAATACTGGGGGGGAGGGGAGCCCACAAGGTACTTAGAACCGAACAAAAGAGCAAATACATTCTTCAATAAATTAGAGGTATAAGGTTTCTTGTACTGTAGATCCAGTAATGGTGAACCTCCATTGGTTGGAAAGCTGATTGTAGTGCTGGTAAATTGAATTGGTGTAAGGGGAGATTGATGGGTAGGCGGGTGACCCTTCCTCTATGTTTCCCTCCTAGTTGGGCTACACTAGGCACTTTTGTTAGGGTCACTGATTAATATTATACACATACACTATATTACTAAAAGTATTGGGACGCCGGCCTTTACACGCACATGAAATTTATTGTCATCCCAGTCTTAGTCTGTAGGGTTCAATATTGAGTTGGCCCACCCTTTGCAGCTATAACAGCTTCAACTCTTCTGGGAGAAATGTCCACAAGGTTTAGGAGTGTCTATGGGAATGTTTGACCGTTCTTCCAGAAGCGCATTTGTGAGGTCAGACACTGATGTTGAACGAGAAGGTCTGGCTCGCAGTCTGTGCTCTAATTCATCCCAAAGGTGTTCTATCGGGTTGAGACTAGTCATGTTCCTTCACCCCAAACTCGCTCATCCATGTCTTTTTTGGACCTTGATTTGTGCACTGGTGCGCAGTCATGTTGGAACAGGAACGGTCCATCCCCAAACTGTTCCCACAAATGTCTTGGTATGCTGAAACCTTATAAATTCCCTTCACTGGAACTTAGGGTCAAGTACAACCCCTGAAAAACAACCCCACACCATGAGTCCCCGCTCCACCAAATTATTTGGACCATTTGCACAAAGCAAGGTCCATAAAGACATGGTTAAGCAAGTTTGGCCTGGAGGAACTTGACTGGCCTGCACAGAGTCCTGACCTCATCCCCATAGAACACCTTTGGGATAATTTAGAGTGGAGACTGCTAGCCAGGCGTTCTCATCCCAAATCAGTGCCTGACCTCACAAATGCTCTTCTGGAAAGATGGCCAACATTCCCATAGACACTCCTAAACCTTGTGGACAGCCTTCCCAGAAGAGTTGAAGCTGTTATAGCTGCAAAGGGTTGGCCAACTCAATATTGAACCCTACGGACTCAGACTGGGATGCTATTAAAGTTCATGTGTGTGTAAAGGCAGGCGTCCCAATACTTTTGGTAATATAGTGTGTGTGTATAATCTTCATCAGCGCAACCCCTTATTAAAAAATACAATTATCAAACTAACTGAAATATTACAATCACAATGTATACATCACATAACAACAAATGTGCCATAAATAAAAATAATAAAAAGTCTTTCAAAATATCATATAAAGTGCTCCAAACTCCGAAATACAAGGAGCAGAAGGGCTTCATGTAAAAGGTGCCGTGAAGTGTGCCGCACACTTGTATCCCCACTCACCAGAAAGAATAAACCCGCAGCTTTTCAGTCTGGGGGTCAACCAAGCTTGTGTCTGGTGAGATGGAATCCAGCCCACTAAACAATTAAATCGGGTCCTGCCAATTGTTGGTCTTGGGGTGACTTTAGTGACCTGTGGACTCAATGAAATAAATGTTACCCATAGTGAAGTACAGTAAAAAAAAAAAAAAAATCACTTAGAAGATTCTCAGAAAACACAGGCATAAAGCAATATCCGAGGCTCTGCCGGGTTGGCCACTGGTAGCGTGCGTTCCATGGAGGACAGGAAGTGACTTTGTTGGTTGGACAAAAACCAGAAATGAGTCAATGCATTTCGCCCGTCCCCCAGGGCGTCATCAAAGGTTGACCCCCAGACTGAAAAGCTGCGGGTTTATTCTTTCTGGTGAGTGGGGATACAAGTGTGCGGCACACTTCACGGCACGTTTTACATGAATGAGGGAAAAGGGGTTGGGACTTTATATGAGACTCCTGACCGACAGAGTCTCCATCCCTGATGCAATGAAGCAAAAAAGCAAAATTGGGACTTTATATGAGGTGTGACCAGCCACAAAATAAACATGAATGCATAATAAGGGGAGACCAGAAGGATAATAATAAAATCGTCTGTTTATTGACAGTCTATAGACCAAATAATGGTAAAACTAAAATGCTCAGTAGAACCGTGTAACCCATGGTAATGGGATATACATGAATGAAATATAAGTGGACATACATGGTCTAAGACAAGGGTCCATAGTAATGCGATATTCTCCTGGTGCATACAAATAAATAATTAGAACTTAAATGCAGTCCTGGAGACATAATAATAACTTGTAATAGATAAAATTGCCTGTGTTGGTCACACCTCGTATAAAGTCCACAGTTTGCTTTTTTGCTTCACGTTTTATATGAAGCCCTTCTGCTCCTTGTATTTTAGAGTTTGGAGCACTTTATATGATATTTTGAAAGACTTTTTATTATTTTTATTTATGGCACATTTGTTGTGATGGGATGTATCATTTTTTGTGTAAGCGCTGTAATATTGTCATTGTAATTTTCTGAGTTTTGCACTTGGTGTACAGCAGCTGCACACTGATGTTTTGATATATTTATTCACCTAGTGCGAGTTATTATATGATTTTCTAACTGAAATATTAAACTAAGTAATAAAGATAAAATGTTGGTATTGTGTTCCTCCAGCTGTGCTCGCTGGCCGCTCACCTAACCTTATGACGTCGGTTTTACCAGCGCGTCCTAACAAGCTGTTCCCCTTAGGGATGTAATCAGATCCCTATTATCCTTCCGTTCTCTTTACCCCCCGGCTCTCCCCTTCACAGGTGTAATCACAGGATAGCGGTAATATGAAACAGAAGATACAACATCTAACGCTCTCTGTCTAACAATAGTTTATTCTTCTAAAATGTATTATTATTATTATTATAAAGGATTTATACAGTTTGTGCAGGGCTTAACAAAATGAAGGCAGAACTTACAGTTACAATACAATTTAATACAAGAGTAGGGTTGAGCGAACCTGAGCTGTATCGTTCGGATTCGTACCGGACTTTAGGGTTTTCGGGTACCGGACCCGATCCCGGACATCGTACTGTATATTCGTTATCCAGTTCGGTGTCCGGCAATTTAATGGCGCGTAAAAAAAGATGCAGGGCAGCCAATCCACAAGCGTTTAACTGGTGTGCCCTTAGAAGCCATCACAGCCATGCCTACTAATGGCATGGCTGTGATTGGCCGGTGCAGCATGTGACCCAGCGTCTATATAAGCTAGAGTCACATAGCGCTGCACATCATTCTCCTCTATCTAGTATAGGGAAAGGCTGCCTGCGGCTGCTGCTTTAAGGGAAAGCATAGGAGAAGGACAGAATCTCTGATCATTCTAATTAATCTACATAGATGTTGTTGTGTACTAGGGCGCTGCTGCATTGAGGGAGAGAGGGAGAGTATATAGAAGGAGGACAGAATCATTAATATTATTCTTTAATCAGAACTTCAACTCATCTACATAGATTTTGTTGTGTGGGTGCATTGCACAATCTTACCCTGCCCTCATCCCAGTGACAGAGAAAAAATACTTTTATCAATCTCTTTGTTAGGTGGTGGTGGGGGGGGGGGGGGGTATGGGGGGATTTTATGCAAGCTTAGCTTGGGTTTTTAAAAACACCCTTTTTGGGCTAAAATCCACAATTTTATAGCCCTTGCTTGCTGCATCGGTACGTGTAGAATTCAAGCTGCTGTCCTACTGTGTTAGTCAAAAAACACAATTTTTGGGCAAAATGCACAGTTTTACAGCCTTTGCTTGCTGCATTTGTGATAAAAACAAGCTTGAAATACTGCAATAGTTTTCAGGGTTTAAAAAAACGCCCATTTTTGGCATCACCCTCCTTCTTGGGCCTCTGTCGCATTATTGAGTGCGCATGTTAAGTTATATATAGCTATAATTTTCTGGGTTTTCAAAAACACTCTTTTTGGGCTAAAATCCACAATTTTATAGTCATTGCTTGCTGCATCTGTATGTGTAGAATTCAAGCTGCTTTCCTACTGTGTTAGTTAAAAAACACCCTTTTTGGGCAAAATACACAACATACTGTTGTCCTATTCTGCTATTCATAAAACACCCATTTAGGGCAAGATCCAAAATTTGATAAATATGAGGAGAAGGTCAAATAGGGGCCGTGGCCTGGGTCGTGGTGCTGCTGGTGGAGCTCCTGTTGCAAGGAGAGGACGTGGTCGATCTGTGCCAGCTACACGCACAAGTGAAACACCTTCCTCAGTTGCGAGTAGACGACAGAACCTGCAGCAGTATTTGGTCGGCCCTAATGCAGCTCTACGAATGTAGAGGCCAAAACAAGTACAGGCGATAGTAGATTGGGTTGCTGACAGTGCCTCCAGTTCCTTCACATTGTCTCCCACCCAGTCTACTGCTGAAAGATCAGAGTTGGCACCTGCAGCCGATGTCATCAATTTTTCACCTCACTCCCTTGCAAATCAGCCAAGCAGTCTGAGCCCCAAGTCATGCAGCAGTCTCTTCTGCTTTTTGATGACTCTGTTAGCATGGTTTCCCAGGGCCATCCACCTAGCCCTGCCCCACAAGTGGAAGAGATTGAGTGCACCGATGCCCAACCACTTATGTTTGAAGATGAGTACATGGAAGGACCATCGCAGCACGTCTCGGATGATGACGAAACACAGGTGCCAACTTCTGCGGAATTCCGAATTGTGCAGACCGACAAGGAGGGCAGGGGTGAAGACTGGGTGGAAGATGATGTGGAGGATGATGAGGTCCTCGACCCCACATGGAATCAACATCATGCAGGTGACCTGTGTGGTTCAGAGGAAGAGGCAGTGGTCGCACAGAGCCACTAGCACAGCAGAAGAGGGAGCAGGGTGCAAAAGCAGACCGGCCGTTTCCTAGACAGTACGCCTGCTACTGCCCAATGCAGCAAGGGACTGAGCACACCAAAGCCAGCTCCAAGGAGTTGTCTAGCGTGGCAGTTCTTCAGACAATGTGCTGATGACATGACACAAGTGGTTTGCACGCTGTGCAATCAGAGCCTGAAGCGAGGCATAAACGTTCTCAACCTAAGCACAACCTGCATGACCAGGCATCTAAGTGCAAAGCATGAGCTGCAGTGGAGTAGACACCTCAAAAACCAAGAAAGGTCTCTGGCTCCTCCTGCTTCCTCTTCTGTTGCAGTCTCAGCCTCTCTATCCGCCTCTGTAGTGACAGTGGCACCTGCCACCCCGCAAACAGAGGGTCAGCCAGCAACACCACCACCTGGGTAATCAACAACCATCTCCACAATTTCCCGTGGAAGTCTTCAGCTCTCTATCTCCCAAACACTGGAGCGGAAGAGGAAGTATCCCCCCTACCCACCCGCGATCCCTGGCCCCGAATGCCAGCATTTCAAAATTCCTGGCATTTGAAATGCTGGCATTCCGTCTGGTGGAGACGCTGAGTTTTAAAAGCCTTATGGTGGGGGCTGTCCCACAGTACGTCGTGCCCAGCCGCCACTACTTTTCCAGGCAAGCCATCCCTTTCCTGCACAACCAAGTGGGTTGTGCACTGCGCAACGCCATCTGTGGCAAGGTCCACCTAACTACGGATACGTGGACCAGTAAGCCCGGTCAGGGATGTTATATCTCCCTAACAGCACACTAGGTAAATGCAGTGGCGGCTGGGCCTGAGGCGGACAGCAGTTTGTTGCATGTCCTTCCACCACCGAGGATTGCAGGGCGCTTCAGTTTGCTTTCTGTTGCTAACTCCTCCTACTCCGCTTACTCATCCTCTACCGCCTCCTCTGGTCAGCGTAACACCTTCACCACCAACTTGAGCACAGCCAGGGGTAAACGACAGCAGGCAGTTTTAAAACTTGCCTGTTTGGGGGGAAAAAACACGCACCACGCAGGAGTTGTGGAGGGGCATTGAACAGCAGACCGATGAGTGGTTGGTGCCAGTGAGCCTCAAGCCCGACCTAGTGGTGTGCGATAATGGGCGAAATCTCGTAGCAGCTCTGGGCCTAGCCGGTTTGACGCACATCCCTTGCCTGGCGCATGTGCTGAATTTGGTGGTGCAGAGGTTCCTTAAAAATGACCCCGACATCCGTTAGTTGGATGTGGTCAACAAAGTCAGACAAATGGTTGGGGTTGGAGGAACGGCAAGAGGACGATGATGGCAGGGGGCGAGATCTGTCCTCTCTAGAGTCCATGACAGCGTTTAAGTCCCCTGCTAGAATTAGAGGGGCGTGGAGATGTGGAGCTATCTGAGAAGCTAAAGCCTGAAAGAATTGTTTGGACGGGGAGTTAGGGGCATACGTTGTAGCGAGAACCCATTCCCTATGGCCTGAGGATAAAGTAACCACTATAAACCTACCTTCCGAGTCTGAATGGGAGGAAATGAGCGTGCAAGGGAAGTGCTTGTTTACAAGGATTAGGACGTCTGCTTTGCCCTTAGGAGCAGGCGAGCCCAAAACATGGCCCACCCATAGTTTACGCCTACGTAAAAGATTTTTTACGCATTTACGCATTTTTATACGCATACGTTTTTTTTTCAAAATTTTATAGGTCTTTTTTTTTTCTTTTTTAGCAAAGAATAAAAACCCCAGTGATGATTAAATACTTGCAAAAGAAAGTTCTATTTGTGTGAAAAAATTATAAAAATGTCATATTTGTACAGTGTAGCATGACCGCGCAATTGTCATTCGAAGTGTAAGAGCGCTGAAAGCTGAAAATTGACCTGGGCAGGAAGGGGGTGAAAGTGCCCGGTATTGAAGCGGTTTATCACCATTGGGTTTTTTTTCTTTTTGCGCTATAAATGAAAAAAGACAACAAATTTTGACCCCCAATATTTTCTACTTTCTGTTAAAAAAACACGGCCAATAAAAACTGTAAAAAAAACAAATTTCTTCAAAAATGTAGGACAATGTGTATTCTGCTAGATATTTTTGGCACAAACAAATCCCAATAAGCGTGTATTAATTTGGTTTGCGCAAAAGTTATCAAATCTACAAACTAGGGGATATACAGTACTGTATATTGGAATTTGTATTTATTTATTTTTTTATACTAATGTGGCGATCAGCGACTTATAGTGTGACTGCGATAGTATGGCAGACAATCTGACACGGGCAGGCCTAATTCACTATAAGTTTGGAGTAGAGCTGCTCACTTCTCCAGAAATAACTCCAGCCTAAACTCATTAGCATCCTAATTAGGTAAGTGGCTGGAGTTAAACCTTCAACTAGGTGCTTCAGTGAATTCGGAGTTGGAGTTAACCAAGATTGAATTCGGGTTTGGAGTTAACCAAATTCCCTTTGTGTTTTTCATAAAAGGAAATTTGTCTATTCTGAATCACTATTACACAGCAATGTCATCTATAATGGTTTATTTTAATTTTAAGGTATAGTTATGTATCTTATGTGTTTTAACCTTTAGATTTACTAATAGCAGACTACACAGCTGTCTAATTAGCAATCTTCATTCTTTATTCATCTGAAACTTTCAGGCATGTCTGATTGTATTCAGCACTTTGGTGTAGTGGTCTATGCTCATAGACAAAGATTGCTAGGTCATGAGTTCAAGGCCCAACTATGATAACATTTATTTTTTTTGGCCACATAGTAATACATTGGCTATATCACTTAAATTGCATGTCAATGGGCACGTATATTCAAGAAACGAACATGCGTATGTGCAGGGTGCAATTATGCATTTGCCAAGATTCAGTATTTATTTACAGTTGTCTAAAATTAAAGGTAGTGATGGCAGACTTGGGATTTGAACTCATGCTCTCAGTGTTTATAGCCAAGAACACTAACCAATAAACCATTGAGCTGAGCTTGATTACCCCTGGAATATTTATTCCCATGTTTCAATAGTTAACCACTTCCTTACAGGGCAGTTACACCCCTTTCTGCCCAGGCCAATTTTCAGCTTTTTATACTGTTGCGTTTTGAATTTTGCGCGGTCATGCAACCCTGTTCCTAACACAAATATATGACATTATTTTCACACAAATATTGCTTTCTTTTGGTGGTATTTGATCACTGCAAGGTTTTTTTTTATTGGCAAAAAGAAGACCTAAATGTTTGACCCCTAAAAAAATGTGTTTTTGTTTATGTAATAAAATTTGGTAAATCAATATGTTTTTGGTTGCACTGACGAGCATTGATGAGGCTGTGCTGGCAGGCACTGATGAGACACTAATATGCAGCACTGATGGACACTGATAGGCGGCACTGATATGCAGCATTGATGGGCATTGATAGGTGGCACTGATGGGCAATGATTGGCATTGGTGGGCAGCACTGATAGATGGTAATGATGGTCAGCACTGATGAGGAGGGCACTAACAGGTTCCCTGAGCACTGATTGGCATCAATGGTGGCATGGGTCAGCAATCCCTGGTGGCTCTAGTGGCATCCCCAAGGGTCTGCACTGGTAATCAATGCTCTGATTACAAGCACAGACCCCCCCCCCCCACACACACACACACACACACTTACTTTGCATATGAATGCCATTTTTTCACAGCTGAAAGTAGCCCTCACCATGATTAGCCAGTTGATTGTGACCATTTGCTGGAATGTGTGCAAGCCAATTTGGTGTCATTTCTGGCCCAGGGCGAACGCCAATGTGCCATTTGCAATTTATTGTAAAGAGATTTTGCTTTATTTTAAAAATGGCGCACACAGACAACTAAAATGTATTGGAAATGTTTTACCTAGGCCAATGATGGTAACCCTTAAACCCCCCCCCCCCAGATGTTTTTGCCCTACATTTCCCATAATACTCATGTACTCTGCAGTGTAGGTGAGCATCATGGGAAATGAAACAAAACACCTGTGTTGCCAAGGTTCATCATCACTGACCTAGGCCAACTAAAAAGGTGAGTGAGCGCTGTAGCAATCTTTTATTTAGTAATAATTTTTAGTGATTTTTTATTAAATGTTTTAGTTACATTCATCCACAGAGGCTGAATGGAAATTTTGTATTATTCCTTAATTTATATATATTTTTTTGCTAAATATATACATTTACACTTTAATTATTTCTTACAATTTAGCCCCCCCCCCCACACACACACACCTCCCTTTTTTTTTGGGGGGGGGGGGTTGTTGAATTCTGAGTTCTGGGGTTCCACTGCATATGTTCAATCAATTTGCAAATTCTCAGATTTGCAAGCTCAAACACTTTGCTATTTTTCAGTGTAATGTGGCTCTATATAAGAAGCAACACTAATATGGCTCCCCACTCAACCAACAAATATATTAATTTCACACATATACAATGTTTTATTTTTGGGGAGAAGCCATATTAGTGTTGCTTGTCATATATAACAACAGACAGTTGTAGGTAGTTCAGGCATCTGAACACCCAAATACACTGCTGCATGGCAGATGTGCTAACCGCTAGGATATTTTGATCAGTTTATTTAATCAAGCTCAATCTCAATACATATTTGCAACATTTTGCAAAACACAATTTACACAAACATAATCACTTTGTTACATTTATTTCATAATATATGCCACTGATAGTTTCTTAGCCTATCAATTTATATTTAAAATACTCATTTTTTCACAGAAATAAATGTTTAAACATCTATATATAATTTCCAGCATGCAGGATTATTTTTAAATATTTGTTGATTTTATACAGTTTCACTAAACTAGGTTAATTATTTGTGAAATGTGGTCTCTGAGGTTTTTTTTTGTATTTGTTTTTTGTTATCTTTATACCAAACATACATGCACTGGCACCTTAAAAATTAATATAGTTTGATTTGATTAGTCCATCAAAACATTTTAATAAATAAAAATTATTCGAGCTTGAATTGGGTCTAAATAGAATATATATATATATACACACACACATGCTTTGAAAAAATTCCATTAGCCTCAGGTAGTTAAGTGGTTAGCACAGCTGCCTTGCAACAGTGTATTTGGGTGTTCAAATCCCTGAACTACCTACAACTGTCTGTTGTTATATATGACAAGCAACACTAATAGGGCTTCTCCCCGAAAATGAAAAATTGTATATGTGTGAAATTAATATATATTTGGGTTGGTCAGATATAGGAAATAACAATAATATATTGTTTTTTGCATATGTATATATATATATATTTATATTAATTTCACACATATACAATGTTCACACATATACATATATATATATATATATATATATATATATATATACACATAGGCAAATCAATAAATAAAACATATATATATATATATACATATAATTATTTTTTGGGTATATATATATATATATATATATGTGTGTATATATATTTTATATATATATATATATATATATATATATATATATATAGACATACAAAAAAAAACAAAAAGATATGTGCATTTCTCTCATTAGCGCCGGAATAGCGCCGTTTTACCGTGAATTTGCGGCGGTATTTTTTCCGCAAATTCATTATAACTCTCACTAACGTTTTCAAAAATGTTATTTTCAGCCTAATTTTTGGTTTGGAGCATGCGCACATGGGCTATCTGCCAGAAATTGACTCTGGAGCTATTTTTGCATTTAACACTTTTATTTATATCTTTTTTTCTACATAACTTTTTCACACAGTTTAAAAGCAGTTTAACTCAAAATCATATAACACATCTTTCCCACACATTTTTTTTTTTTTCCTGCCATATTTTGTGATTTTGAAAAAATTAGTCCACCTTTTAGCTGGACTGTTTTTAAGTCCAGTCCTGACGTTATTTGATCTTAATGAATTTGACACTGCTCATAACGTTTCTGATGGTGTTATAGTGAATTGCATTTGCACCTAAAAATAGTCAAAATGGAGGTAAAATAGAACAAAATCAGCGTTGGAGGTACAATGAATTAGGCCCAAAGTGTCATTTCTTCAGTGTTGTCACATGAAAAGACAGAATAAAATATTTACAAAAATGTCAGGGGTGTACTTACTTTTGTGAGATACTGTATGTACGTAATTCTGCACAGCTGACCCACACTCTGGCAGTAAAGATACAGTGCGTGGCAGGGAAGTGGTTAAGCAAATGTGTCAGTCAGTCAGTGAAGGAATAAGAACAGATTTCAGATGTGGGGGGGGGGGGTGTCTTTGCTAGCATGTTGGGGCCCATAAATGATGGTGACTAGTCACAGATCTGCAGTATCCAGTAAGTGAGATTGTAATGATGGTCCCTTTAAGGCAGCAAAGATATGATGTCTGCATGCAGTGTCTCTAGATAGTGAAGTGATAGAATGGAAGTGTGAGGGCATTCGCCCGTTCACCAATCCCAGCCTGTAGAAAGTCTCTGCAGGAACAGGACAGTCCTTCCAGACTTTACAAGCGCACTTAGATGGCAACTGGGCGCACAGTCGGCCGGCCTTGTTGACAGATCAGCGTAGCACTTCTGGAGCGGCTCTCCAGCTGAAGCAAGGCCTCAAACACCCGACTCTCACAGACAGCGCTCAGCAATGCGAATCATCCTTCTGAAGTTGGACTGGGACCGGCTAGGCCGCACTGGAACGGCATCCCTGAAGTGCAGAACAGCAGCTCTGACGCTCTGTGTGAAATCTCCAGGCCAAGAGAGCCAGCCTGCCAATTTCAGTCAAACATATAGTCTCTTCCATAAGTCCATTGTGCAGTTCAGCCATTTGAGAGGTGTAGTTCAAGGAGTGGTATGGTAACCTTTTGTCTAATTACATCAGGACTACATGTCCCAAGATCATCTGCTTTATCCAAGACAGGCATTCTCCACTCCTCTGACAGGAAGTTATGTAGTCTTTGGCACTAGAGGGAAATGTTAGGTCAACTGTCTCTGAGTAATGTCTTATTCCATCATGGCATAGCTGCCACCTAGCTGTAGTAGTATTTGGTATTTATCTGCTCATTTACATTTGTAGGTTCCTCATATCTCTGTCTTCTCTTCCAGCTTCTGAAATCCAGGCGAACAGTAAACTTGTCTGCACCGGCCTCAGCGTGCGAGGACTAAACGCTGTCTGTCCTGAAGGTAAATGACCACAAGACCTCGAATAGAGCTCAGTGTCAGTGTGAGAGAGACGTATCCTTCACTCCAGACCACCCATGAGGTCCTGGAGATCTCAGACCAAATAGGTGAAGAAGGATCGTTGTCACCCGTGTAGCACTGCCCCCCGTAGGAGCTGCTGAAACGGGTTCCCCTGGGTTTCTATTAACAATTGGTGGTGATTACTTAGTACTTTATGGATTTAAGTTCAGACAAGAATCAGTCATTGAAGGTTGGTTGGTGTTTTATTTTAATTGGGATGGGAGAAGGGATGAGTGGGATACTCCAACTATTAACTATGCACGATCTTGAGGACAACTAGCTGTAGCGTGTGCGGCAAGGCCACTGCTACACCTTGCCACAGAAGTGAAGATAGATTATATGTTCCTGAATTTGCAGATATGTTCCTGAAATAATTCCTCTTCAGGGTCCTAACCTGGCACCTCCTTTCTCACTCTCCATGCATGCTGGCCCTTGTCCACTGACTCTCCCCTGGAGTGGTCCCCTTCCTGGCAGACCCCTGGCAGGCTTCCTGGTACTCATGGACAGTGTGTTTCCCTGGGTTGCTCTGCCTTCAGCTTCCTACATCAGCCTCCTGGACGTCCTGGCTCAGCATCACACTCACTAGGCCGGCTGCCTGTAACCACTTTCCTTGCTGACAGGAGGAGAGACAGGCGTCACCCTCCTCCTAGGACCTGGCTTCCAGCCCAAAGACACCCTGCCACATGTGCCCCTGGCTTTTATGACCTATCCCAGGATGCACCACTGTTGTGCCAACCCACTGGGATAGTTACAAAAGCCTGTGTGTCACTGGCGGGGTTTCCTCCACTGTCCAACAGGCTCCCCTATTGGAAACAGTGGGGACACTCCTTCAGCCTAAATGAATCACACATGGACACATGTGACAGGCCTAACTACTGATCAGGCTCCCCTGATAGGCAGAAGGAGCAGACTATGGTTTACCTGCTACTCCCCTGTTAAGCAGGCAGAGCAAACCTATCCTCCCTAACTAGCATCTATCTAGGAGGGTGCTACACCCCCCCCCAGCAGAACAGAGTGGGGGCAGGCTAAGAATTGACAGGGCAGAGTGCTGGACATTCACCCAAAGCCTCTATGTGAGGGTATTTTTGGGGTACACCTCGGGGGCTCCAATCTTCTGCAAATTGCTGTGTATATATGTATGATTGTAGAATGTTATAATCAGATATTTCATCATTGCCTCTTCTCCTTTTATACAGATTACATCCCCACGGGGTGTTTCTGCTCAAATCACTGTGACTCATGGAGCGTCCAGGCTGGAAATAGCTGTCGCTGTCAGTGCGCCAATGTAGAGTGGACAACGGCCCGCTGCTGCAAGATTGGCCCTAAGTAGAGTCTGACCACCAGAGGGCGATGGGAGCAACACCACTGAAAAATCTCTTCTATCGCAATAGCTGCATCTCACACCTATTATATGGTTATAGAACGGCTTACGGGGTAAAATTATAAAAGGTTGAAGTTTATAGTTTGTGATTTCTTTGCTGCAAATAAAGTTTTCCTGCAAAGGTCTTTCATTTACTCCACCCTAAACCTGGATTCTTTCCTATTATTCCTAATGGGAGGCCGGAGTCGGGGTGACATCGCAGGTTCTCTCCAGTTTTAGCTGGGCCTCATCAATCAGATTTTATAGATCCTCCTCCTGAGTTTGTGACCCTGTGTAAAACATTTATAAAGTGGAGAAAACCCAGTGAGAAGCGCAGCGGTAGAAGCGGGAGATCTATAGACAGGTCCCACTGGATCTCCATAATGAATACATAGATGATGGGAAGCAAAACCCGGAATCTAAATCCATGAGCTGTGTGCAGATTTCAGCCATCTGAGATGGGAGAACACTCAAATATGGAGTGATGGGATTGGTTACTTGAATAACAGGTCAGAATGAACCAATCAAGGAGCCCCATGATCAGAGGCCCTGCCCCCCTGAACTGCTGGTAAGATGGCATCTTCTATGGATCCATCAGTGAGGGTAATGGAACAGTTTTAGTCGTTTTTTTGTCTGAAGCAAAGAGCCATAAATCAGACAACACTGAGTATTATGATTGGTTGGGGCAGTAGTAAAATAGTGCATATAGAATAAGTGAGCAGAGCATGATCCCTTCAGGTCAACACTGAGACCTGTACTGGTCACTGCGGGGGACACCGAGACCTGTACTGGTCACTGCGGGGGACACCGAGACCTGTACTGGTCACTGCAGGGGACACTGAGGCCTGTACTGGTCACTGCGGGGGAAACCAAGACCTGTACTGGTCACTGCGGGGGACACCGAGACCTGTACTGGTCACTGCGGGGGAAACCAAGACCTGTACTGGTCACTGCGGGGGAAACCAAGACCTGTACTGGTCACTGCGGGGGAAACCAAGACCTGTACTGGTCACTGCGGGGGACACTGAGACCTGTATTGGTCACTGCGGGGGACACTGAGACCTGTACTGGTCACTGCGGGGGACACGGAGACCTGTATTGGTCACTGCGGGGGACACTAAGACCTGTATTGGTCACTGCGGGGGATACAGATCTGTACGAGTCACTGCGGGGGACACTGAGATCTGTACTGGCCACTGCGGGGGACACTGAGATCTGTACTGGCCACTGATGGGGGCCCAGAGATCTGTACTGGTCACTGCTGGGGGCCCAGAGATCTATACTGGTCCGTGCTGGGAACAATGAGATCTATACTGATCACTGCTGGGAAAACTAAGTGCTGTACTGGTCTTTGCTGCAGACAGAGATTTTTACTGGTAACTTCTGAGGGCATTGAGATCTATATTGGTCACTTCTAGGGACACTAAGATCTGTACTGGTCACTGCTGGAGGCACTAAGATCTGTACTGGTCACTGCTGGAGGCACTAAGATCTGTACTGCTCTAGAAAAACAGGATATAGGTCATATTGTATACAGTATGGTGGTGCTTAAACAGCCCAATACCCAGGGAGCACCAACCCAGCAATT
Source organism: Pelophylax lessonae (assembly GCF_965119305.1). Taxonomy (NCBI): domain Eukaryota; kingdom Metazoa; phylum Chordata; class Amphibia; order Anura; family Ranidae; genus Pelophylax; species Pelophylax lessonae. Next base: position 891,521,798 of record NC_138768.1, on the reverse strand, counting down.
ACAAAAGGACAAAGCAATGACCAGTACAGCACTTAGTGTTCCCAGCAGTGACCAGTATAGATCTCATGGTCCACAACAAGGACCAGTATAGATCTTTGGGCCCCCAGCAGTGACCAGTACAGATCTCAGTGTCCCCTGCAGTGAACTTGATTATAGCGAGGAACTGTTGAGACAATGAACACCTTAGCCGGACTGTATATAATACAACAAAGGAAGTTATATGACTGGTCACCAAGGAAATCACATGCCCAGTGGGGACCATTATAGATCTCAGTGCCCCCAGCAGTGACCAGAATATATCTCAGTGCCCCCAGCAATGACCAGTACAGATACCAGTGTCCTCAGCACTTACCAGTACAGATCTCAGTATCTCAAACAGTGACCAGTACAGATCTCTGTTTTCCCAAAAGTGACCAGTAAAAACCTGTGTCCCCAGCAATGACCACTACAGACCTCAGTGCCCCCATCAGTGGCCAGTAAAGATCTCAGTACCTCCAGCAGTAAACAGTACAGATCTCTGGGCCCTATGCAGTGACCAGTACAGATCTTAGATCCTTCAGCAGTGACCAGTAAAAACCTGTGTCCCCAGCAATGACCAGTACAGACCTCAGTGCCCCCATCAGTGACCAGTAAAGATCTCAGTGCCCCCAGCAGTGACCACTACAGGTCTCAGTGCCCCCAGCAGTGACCACTACAGATCTTAGATCCTTCAGCAGTGACCAGAAAAGATCTTAGTGCCTCAAGCAGTGACCTGTACAGATCTTGGTGCCCTCAGAGGTGACCAGTAAAAATCTGTGTCCCCAGCAATGACCAGTACAGCACTTACTGTTCCCAGCAGTGATCAGTATAGATCTCATTGTCCCCAGCAGGGACCAGTATAGATCTCTGGGCCCCCAGCAGTTACTGGTACAGATCTTAGTGCCTCCAGCAGTGTCCAGTAAAGATGACAAAAAAAGAAAGGGAGGGGGAAATAGGGGGTATAGATGGGCGTTGAACGGTGGACTCTGGGTATATCAATTTACTTCACAACCATGCAAATTTATAGAAAATTACCAAAATTGTTTATTCATATATAGAAAAATATATAAAAGATTTATCAAAAGGGGCATATACAAAGCCTCCAAAGATATAAAAACAAGTATGTATTGAAGATAATCAGACGTGATGAGAAGTATACCACATGGAGTTTGCCTACATGTTTCGAGGTACAGATCGCTTCTTCAGTTCTTCTTTCTCTGTGTCTGATTCAACACATCTAATATACATAAACAAACCAGAATCAATATATACAACATACTACATATTCACATAGTAGAGACATGCATGGCCCTATCCCATGACATGAAGGGAAAAAAATAATGAAATGGAAAAAAAAAAAAAAAGAATTCATTACTATTAATAATAATAGCAATAAATACCTCAAAGTGATTCATCAGGTGTGGTCAGGCTAAGGGGAGACTTTTAATGACAAACTTTCCTGCTGGCCTCAAACATAGGAATGGAGCAGCAAAGGGATCTATACCAGATGATACATATACTCTATACCAAGGATTCCCAAACTGTGGCCCTGCAGTTGTTCAGGAACTACAATTCCCATCATGCCTAGTCATGTCTGTGAATGTCAGAGTTTTACAATGCCTCATGGGATGTGTAGTTTGTGGCAGGCGCAGCAGTATGAAGTGCCTTATGTGCTGTGGCATTAGAAGAATTGGATCTCTCTGACTTCAGTCTAACCAGACTGTCTGTTACTCTATAAATTCCTCTAATACCGTTCTATGGAAAGCAATAGGTTTAACCTCCCTGGCTGTATGATTATGTCAGGAATTACATACCAAAAGCGGTACAATTCTTTTCATGGAAATTTGGCGTTATGTATTATAGGCCTACAATTCTTAGTAATTACTGACTTAAACCTGACCAAAATAAGACTCTAGTAGACATCCCAGATGTGATAAATTTGAAACACAAACGCATGAATTATAATCGAATCAATAATATTATATTATTATTTAATATATAATATATATAATAAAATTATATTGATTAGATTATAATTCATGCATTATATATTATATATATATATATACACACACACAATATAAATAAATTTTTTGTGTTTTGTGCAACGTTTTTTTTTTTTCCTCCCTAGTTCCGCTCCCATGCAGCATTGCTGCTGCAGGGAACAGAACTAGGAAGTGATCAGACCGACGGAGGACGGAGGAGCGGCGGGACTCTCGGCTGGCGATCTCAGCAATGAGAGATCATCGCTGGATCGCCAGGATAAGGTAAGAGAACACCGCTGCGCTCTCTGCAATCCACCCCGAGCGTGACTCGGGGTTACCGCTCCTGATATGAAAAACCAACCCCGAGTCACGCTCGGGATCACCGCTAAGGAGGTTAAAGAGCACACCAAACGCTTCAGATATCTTCTTTATTAACTTCAACTTTTCTTCATAACACTGACACTTCCGCAGCAGACAGTCCATGTAAACATGTGCTGAATAAAGTATAACAAATGGTGGATATATTTCTCTCTCTATTGCTGTTTGCTGTAATGTTTGAAGTTTGCTAGGACGTATGGATTGTTTGATTTAAGTTCGATGTTTGAATTCGATATAACCTTTGAAGTTTGATAGTTGAGTTTGATAATTTGTTTGATAGTTTGCTATGACGAGTTTGGTGGAACTACAAGTGAACACATAACTAGTTCAGTATACACCTCTAATCACATTACTAACAATAGGAACGTATAGAACTGTTAATTACTTATTTTTGGCCACTTTGCTTCCATAAAACTGCTCTGTGGATCTGTGTGTCTATTCTGCTCTCTCTGTAGTGGAATGAGAAGGTTGGCTGAGAGCATGAGGCTTCAGAGAAAAAATGGATGTAAGGCTGGCTGTGATTGGCCAAGACTCTTGCTGAGTGTGAGATTGGCTGTGATTGGCCACAAACTCCTTATGGGTAATAAAGTTTAACTCTGTGCTTTCTGGTTTCAATTCTGCTGTGTCTGAGCTTACCTTACAGGCATACAATGAATCTTACAGGCAGATTTTTCCTTTTGCTTCTGGGAACACAATATACAACTGTTATATGACATCCATACATAAATCACAGTAAATAACTGCTTTTGTCTCTCACATATAAACATATGCACTGTATTGAGGTTATTAGCACGTCTAGCTGTATATACATGTAAGTCATATTACCAACCTAGGACAGGTTTTAGCTGGCCAGCTACACTCCCACCAAAATTACCTATAATTCTATGTTCTCTATAGTAGGATTTGAACATGAATTAGGGGAATTTTCTATCAGGTTCTCAACTTCCAAGTGTCTTTTATCACTTTCAAGTAGAACAACTAACTGCTATATAGGACGTTCCAACGTGAGTGGAGTAGTGAGACGTTTTCCCTTTTTGTCAAGTTTTGAGTCTCCTATTTGTAACAACGCTCTTCTTACTAGTCTGTCTTTATCCTTTTGGACTTCTAGAACTTTAGCCAATTTCCATTGACTTCTAGGTAAATCTTCTTCTTTCACTAATACTATGTCACCAACTTGGACATTTCTTCTGGGTGTTTGCCATTTACTTCTTAGCGTAAGATTGGCTAAGTACTCTTTCCTCCATCTATTCCAAAACTGTTCTGATAGATATTGAACTCTTCGCCATCTCTTTTTAGCGTATAAATCCTCTTTGGTGAACTTGCCAGGTGGTGGTTGTATGTAATCAGACTTAAGGTGAAGTAGATGGTTGGGAGTTAAAGGTTCCAAACTTGTTGGATCATTGATGTTTTCAACTGTAAGTGGACGACTTAACAATAGACATTACTTCATAGAATAGGGTCCTAAGTGAAGCATCATCCATTCTTCCGGAGTTCTTTTTCAACATTGAACTTAATACATTTCTTACAGTTCTGATTTGTCTTTCCCAAACTCCTCCTGTGTGGCTTGCATGTGGAGCATTCATATGAAAGTCACATTGATTCTGTGACAAATACTCAGTTACTTTTTCTTTGTCAATCTCTTTTAGAGCTTTCTTCAATTCATTTTTTGCTCCAACAAAATTAGATCCTTGGTCAGATCTAAGCTCTCTGACAGTACCTCTAATGGCTATGAAACATCTCAAGGCATTGATGAATGCGTCAGTTGACATATCTTCTAACATTTCCAGATGAATTGCTGTGGAGCTTAGACATGTAAATATTAGTCCATATCTCGTGTACTCCTTGCGGTTTTGCTTGGTAATGAATGGGCCGAAACAATCCATTCCACTATAAAGAAATGGTGGTGACTGGTTTACACCATCTGTCGGTAGATCTGCCATTCTTTGTTCTTCGGTAGGTCTACGTGCCTTTCTACAAGTTATGCATTTACTTATATACTTTGCAATAACTTTGCTTCCTTTCACTATCCAGTAACCACCTTCTCTCAAACAGTTCTGGGTAAAGCTTCTTCCTTGATGCAAAGATTTGTTGTGGTAGTGATCAATGATCAATCTTGTGAAGGCAGAATTTTTGGGTAGAATTGCTGGATGCTTCACTCTGCTGGGTAACGATGCATTTTCCAGTCTCCCTCCCACCTTCAGTATACCATCCTGTAGAACAAGATTAAGCTTGTACAATGGGTGGTTGTTGGGAAGCCTTTTAGGTTCTTGAGTGAGTCTCTTCAACTCTTCACTATAGAATCTCTGTTGAATGAGTCTTATGACTGTTTCTTCAGCTTTCATTCTTTCCTCTACATTCAATGATTCCTTCCTTCTGATTCCCTTTGCCAAAACGTTGAATTCGAGCTACTACGTTTATGACTGTATTCCATTTTGAACATCTGGATAGTCTTTCAAGTATGTCATCTTAACACTTGGCAGCAGTGCTCAATGTTTGTACAACTTTTACTTCTGGATCACCCATAGACAATTCTGTGTAACCTTCACTGGGTATGATTTCCTTTTCCCAAAGGAACTCTGGACCGGTGAACCAATTTGAATTTCTCAATTCTGTTACATTCAGGCCTCTTGAAGCATGATCTGCTGGGTTATGCTTTGTATCAATGTGATGCCAATGTTCCGGATTTGTTATTTCCCGAATTTTCTTAACTCTGTTGGCGACAAAGACATGGAATCTTCAAGCTTCGTTATTTATGTATCCTAGGACAACTCGTGAGTCTGTCCAAAAGTATTCATCTATTTTTAACTCTAATTCTTCTCTCAGAAACTTGCTTACTGATGCTGAAACAACAGCTGCTGTCAGTTCAAGTCTTGGTATTGTCTGAATACTGGTAGGTGCGACTCTGGTCTTTCCCATAACCAGGGCACAGTGTAGTTTTCCTTCTCCTATCACTCTGATGTAGGAGCACTGACCATAACCATAACTACTGGCGTCTGAAAAGTGACGAAGTTCTATTTTCTTGTACTCTCAAATTCTGCAAGTCACTTATCCAAGCCTCCCACCTTGGCCTCAAATCTTCAGGTATGGGTTCATCCCATCCTAACTTCACTCTGCATAATTCTTGTAGTATTTCTTTTGCTTTGAGGATCACTGGGGCCAAGAATCCCAATGGATCATATATAGAAGCCACTGCGGAAAGAATGGTACGTCTAGTTGCAACTTTCTCTTCAAAGAATACTTCAAAGAAGAACTCATCATTCTCTACATTCCATCCCAATCCAAGTACATTCTGAACTGGAAGATGATCATAATTGAGATCTACATCCTTCATTGTTGATTCACGTTCAGAGTCACTGATGGATTCCAGTACCTCTCTGTTGTTTGAGATGAATTTATGAAGGCGCAGATTTCCTCTTGCGCATAACTCTTGGCTTTCCTTCACTAGTTTGATTGCAGATTCTGTGGACTCTAGACTTATAAGACCATCATTTACATAGAAGTTTTTCTTTAGAAAATTTGCTGCTGATGGGCAATCCTCTTCATTTTTGTTGGCCAGGTACTTCATACCATAATTGACGCAACCTGGAGACGATGCTGCTCCAAACAAGTGTACTTTCATTCTGTATTCTGCTGGCTCTGTATCTGTATCTCCGTCCTCCCACCATAGAAACCTCAGGAAGTCTCTATCTTCATTCTTCACATGAAACTGGTGGAACATCTTTTCAATGTCACACATGACCGCTACGGGATACTTTATGAATCTACAGAGTACTCCAGGCAGAGTGTTTGTAAGATCTGGTCCTTTTAGTAGATAGCCGTTCAATGCAACACCATCATACTTTGCTGAGCAATCAAATACTACTCTAATTTTATCCGGTTTCTTTGGGTGGTAAACACCTTGATGTGGGATGTACCACACTTCTCCTTCTTTAGGTTGGTTATTCACCTTCTCTGCATGTCCTTCTTCAAGGATGCCTTCCATGAATTTAAAATAATCTTGCTTGAATTTGGTATCTCTTCCCATCTTTTTCTTCAGGCATTTCAATCTTGCTAAGGCAAGATTTCTGTTATTTGGCAGACAAGGTCGTTCTCTGAAGGGTAAGGGCATTTCAAGATAACCTTGTTGATTCTGCTGAATACTTTCTTCTAGAGTGTGTACGAACTTTATGTCTTCTTGAGATACACTCTTTTCTTCAGAACTTATGTCTGCAAAGTCAGACTTAAGGATCTTGATTACTTTTGCTGAACTTACAGTTGGTAACTCTTGGACGGATATTCGATGACACAATCCTGTCACCTGTCTTGAGTTTGCAATCTGCTGTTTTCCTCCAACAACACCCCATCCTAGATCAGTTCAAACAGCGTAGGGTTCACCCTTTCCTCCTGTGATTACCTCTCGTGTTACCAAAGCTTCGGGACAATCGTAACCTATCAACAGTCCAACACCAAACTCCTTCAGCGGGGACATTTCATGTGATATGACAGATAGGTGTTCCCATTTATTGGCTGTTTCACAGGTAGGTATGCGATCTCGATCTAGAGGTATATCGTCTTTCGTATAGGCTGGAGGTAGATTTAATGTGAGGTTTGAATGAAGTCCTCTAACTCTCAATCCTTTGACTCTTTGACTGTTCACTAATGTATCTCTCCCCGTCATTGTGGTGAGTTTGAGCTTCACTGGTTCTGTAGCCACTTGTAATTTCTTGCAGATTTCTTTATCAATGAAGGTAACATCGCTTTGGGCATCCAATAGTGCATAGGCATATACCTTCTTATTCCTCCTTTTAGGATTTGAAATGCACACTGGTACAACCATTGATGTGCCGTTGCTTTCTCCTTCCTTTACTCTGCAAGAGAATACTGATACTTTCTTTTCTTCCTCAGCATCTTTAGGTATTGACAATTCATCCTTCTTTGGACGTTCTTCATATAGTGGGGTAGGATGGCGTCCTTTGCAAACACTGCATGTGGCCCTTTTCTTACACTCCTTAGTAATATGGTCACATGAAACAGGTTACAAGTCAGATGGATATGCAAATAGGATTGTGAATAGGTGAAACTGTAAATAAACAGACAAAGCATACAATCAGTATAACTAACGGAGGGCAAAAAGTGGGACTTTAAATGGAGCACCGAATATAGTGCCCCCATCCCTGGTTACATGAAAAAAGGAAAGCATGAGACTTTGAATGAGGTGGAGACCAGAACGCTGGGAGACATGGGTAATAAAAACTATTTATTACTGTACAACCTCAAACACAGTACAACATGTAAAATAGCAATTCATGTAATTCATGCCTCTTTCTGCGTTTTTAGGAGGGCTTCCTCAGTCTCTTTCTTTAACTTCACTTTCTCCTTTTTAATCTGCATTTCTTGCTCAGCAAAGGCTGCTCGGGCCTTGGCGACTTCAGCTTTCGCACGTGCTATGGCAAGTGCATTGCTTGAGGAGGAAGATCTAGAGGAGCCGGAAACTTGGGACCTTGTCTTGAGTGAAGATGTCTGGCTATGTGACATGTTGCTTGCAGGAATGCTTGACTGTGTAGAGACTGCTGTATTGCATATGACTGCGCTGGCAGGGTAGCAGGCCTCTGTATATTCGCTGTCCTAAATCCCACTTGCTGGATAGCCGCTGTTTCACTGTTCTGTTCTCACTACACGTATGCCCCAGGCGTGTGCAGCTCAACATACAGCTAAACCTTCAATCCTATAATAACCAGTCCTTTAGTAACTTAAGGCTTTATTCCATTGAAAGAATGGTGGTCACATGAAACAGGTTACAAGTCAGATGGATATGCAAATAGGATTGAGAATAGATGAAACTGTAAATAAACAGATAAAGCATACAATCAGTGTACAAACATAAACAATATATGCACTGAGTATATAACTAACAGTTCTGAGCATACCAGCGATGCTTCCAAGAAGGGTTCAGGAATCTTCCCACAGCAACCTCAGATGTTGTCTGCTTGTCCATGAGGTAGGTCTAAAATGGAGATTTTCTCAGAGAGGGGTGGAACTGATACTCAATAATAGAGAGCAAGAAATACCATAAAGTACTGTCCAACAACTGTATTGTCACAGTGGCATCTTGTGGACAATATTGGTATTACAAGTTCCAATAGCATTAATTATTTTCTTATGCTGGAGGCATGACAGAGAAAAAATGAAGCGCTTGTAATCGCTCCTCATAATTTAGGTCCTCCAATCCCTTAAAGCGGTAGTATCCCGCTTTTTGACACTTTTTCCTACAGGTAAGCCTATAATAAGGCTTACCTGTAGCTACAATTAATATCTCCTAAACCGACACGGTTTAGGAGATATTTGCAGTGCATGCAGCCGCTCACGTGAGCGGCGCATGCGCTCTGAAGGTCCGTGGGGACCTTCAGTTTTGCTTGCCGGAAAATCACTCCCGTGCGCATGGGCGGGAGTGACGTAATCGCGGCTCTGGCCAATCACAGCGCCAGAGCCGCCAAACCCGGAAGAGACGCCGAGGGATCATGGCAGCACCCGCAGCGATGTCCGGGGGTCCGTGTCGGGGCTTCGTTCTAAGGTAAGTAATACATAATGAGCTAGTACGCGATGCATACTAGCTCATTATGCCTTTGTCTTGCAGGTTTTTTTTTTTTGTTTGTTTGGGTGTACACCCGCTTTAACTAGCTTAGTTGCCCTTCTTTGTACTCTTTCCAGTTCCAGCACATCCTTTCTGAGGATCGGTGACTAGAACTGGACAGAATACTCCAGATGTATTCACTGAGAAACACATTGAAATGTTTTTTGAATGTATCTACACTCCCCGCTTCTCAGCCACTAGGATTACTTTTACATTGAAGGGAATCGCTCACCCTAAAAATTATATTTCGATCATCGCGAAGCGATTACCAAGATATCCCCCTTCCAATCCAGCGATGTAACGTTATGTTGATGGGCGGCCAAGTGGTTCATTATTGGTGGCAAAGAGCACAACCTCTTCTGGTTGGAGGAGAGGACATCTCACAACCAATATCTCTGTATGATCGGTCCGGTGTAATCTGCTTGGATTGTTCTCATCATTCCATATACAGTGCCTTGCAAAAGTATTCGGCCCCCTTGAACTTTGCGACCTTTTGCCACATTTCAGGCTTCAAACATAAAGATATAAAACTGTAATTTTTTGTGAAGAATCAACAACAAGTGGGACACAATCATGAAGTGGAACAAAATTTATTGGATATTTCAAACTTTTTTAACAAATAAAAAACTGAAAAATTGGGCGTGCAAAATTATTCAGCCCCCTTAAGTTAATACTTTGTAGCGCCACCTCTTGCTGCGATTACAGCTGTAAGTTGCTTGGGGTATGTCTCTATCAGTTTTGTACATCGAGAGACTGAAATTTTTGCCCATTCCTCCTTGCAAAACAGCTGGAGCTCAGTGAGGTTGGATGGAGAGCGTTTGTGAACAGCAGTTTTCAGTTCTTACCACAGATTCTCGATTGGATTCAGGTCTGGACTTTGACTTGGCCATTCTAACACCTGGATATGTTTATTTGTGAACCATTCCATTGTAGATTTTGCTTTATGTTTTGGATCATTGTCTTGTTGGAAGACAAATCTCCATCCCAGTCTCAGGTCTTTTGCAGACTCCATCAGGTTTTCTTCCAGAATGGTCCTGTATTTGGCTCCATCCATCTTCCCATCAATTTTAACCATCTTCCCTATCCCTGCTGAAGAAAAGCAGGCCCAAACCATGACGCTGCCACCACCATGTTTCACAGTGGGGATGGTGTGTTCAGGGTGATGAGCTGTGTTGCTTTTACCCCAAACATAACGTTTTGCATTGTTGCCAAAAAGTTTGATTTTGGTTTCATCTGACCAGAGCCCCTTCTTCCACATGTTTGGTGTCTCCCAGGTGGCTTGTGGCAAACTTTAAACGACACTTTTTATGGATATCTTTAAGAAATGTCTTTCTTCTTGCCACTCTTCCATAAAGGGCAGATTTGTGCAGTATACGACTGATTGTTGTCCTATGGACAGAGTCTCCCACCTCAGCTGTAGATCTCTGCAGTTCATCCAGAGTGATCATGGGCCTCTTGGCTGCATCTCTGATCAGTCTTCTCCTTGTATGAGCTGAAAGTTTAGAGGGACGGCCAGGTCTTCCTAGATTTGCAGTGGTCTGATACTCCTTCCATTTCAATATTATCGCTTGCACAGTGCTCCTTGGGATGTTTAAAGCTTGGGAAATCTTTTTGTATCCAAATCCGGCTTTAAACTTCTCCACAACAGTATCTCGGACCTGCCTGGTGTGTTCCTTGTTCTTTATGATGCTCTCTGCGCTTTAAACGGACCTCTGAGACTATCACAGTGCAGGTGCATTTATACTGAGACTTGATTACACACAGGTGGATTCTATTTATCATCATTAGTCATTTAGGTCAACATTGAATCATTCAGAGATCCTCACTGAACTTCTGGAGAGAGTTTGCTGCACTGAAAGTAAAGGGGCTGAATAATTTTGCATACCCAATTTTTCAGTTTTTTTTTTTGTTAAAAAAGTTTGAAATATCCAATAAATTTTGTTCCACTTCATGATTGTGTCCCACTTGTTGTTGATTCTTCACAAAAAATTACAGTTTTATATCTTTATGTTTGAAGCCTGAAATGTGGCAAAAGGTTGCAAAGTTCAAGGGGGGGGCGAATACTTTCGCAAAGGCACTGTAGGAGGTAAAATGACCAATTTTTGTGGCCCGTTCTGGGAGGGGTGGACACAAATAAATCCAAAAGGATGTTTCTGGTGAAAATAACGATCACTCCGACCTGGAAACAGAAATGTGCAAACTGACACAGCGATAAGTGAAGGGGCGGAGCTTGTTCTGGCACGTATTTTTATGGCGGAAAGGAAATGTATCCCTTGAGGCTCCTAACATTCAGATCTTTCCCACACTGGGAACTATGTGCATATATAGTAACTATGTAACTATGACCGATCTACACTCCGAGATCTCAGAGGAATGAGAAAACAATTTATAGAATTATTCCGAGGAAAAGATGAAACTTCTTAGGAATCTCCAGAATATAAACCTTCTAGACGATCGAGCCGTCATCATTACAAGTAAATGCCTTAAACCTCTTAGCAACATTTGGGGGAAAAACAATCGGCCTTACAGGAATATAATGAGGAATAGAAAGAAAAATTGTGATTAACCACAAAAAATAAAAATAAAAATAAAAATAAGTGTATAAATTGCTTAAATCTTTTCAACTATGAATTCACAGTTTCTAGAATTTTCTCTAACCAATCAATAAACATCAATAATAATTATTATGTCATTAAAATATATATAACAATAATTATAGCAATAATAATAATCAATAAACATTAACCACTTCTGGACCGGAAGGTATTACCCCCCTTAATGACCAGGCCATTTTTTTGCGATTCGGCACTGCATTAGTTTAATGGACAATTGCGCGGTCGTGCGACGCTGCACCCAAATAAAATTGATGTCCTTTTTTCCCCACAAACAGAGATTTCTTTAGGTGGCATTTGATCACCTCTGCGGTTTATAGATTTTTTTTGCGCTTCAAACAGGCCTGAGACTGGAGGTATCACTGATAAGGGTGGAGGTAACACTAATAAGGGTGGAGATATCACTAATAAGGGTGGAGATAACACTAATAATGGTGGAGGTATTACTAATATGGGTGGAGGTAACACTAATAAAGGTGGAGGTAACACTAATAAGGGTGGAGGCAACACTAATAAGGGTGGAGGCAACACTAATAAGGGTGGAGGTATCACTAATAAGGGTGGAGGTATCACTAATAAAGGTGGAGGTGTCACTAATAAGGGTGGAGGTGTCACTAATAAGGGTGGAGGTAACACTAATAAGGGTGGAGGTAACACTAATAAGGGTGGAGGTATCACTAATAAGGGTGGAGGTAACACAAATAATGGTGGAGGTAACACTAATAAGGGTGGAGGTATCACTAATAAGGGTGGAGGTAACACTAATAAGGGTGGAGGTAACACAAATAATGGTGGAGGTAACACTAATAAGGGTGGAGGTATCACTAATAAGGGTGGAGGTAACACTAATAAAGGTGGAGGTGTCACTAATAATGGTGGAGGTAACACTAATAAGGGTGGAGGTAACACTAATAAGGGTGGAGGTAACACTAATAAGGGTGGAGGTATCACTAATAAGGGTGGAGGTATTACTAATATGGGTGGAGGCAACACTAATAAGGGTGGAGGTATCACTAATAAGGTTGGCGGTATTACTAATAAGGGTGGAGGTATCACTAATAAGGGTGGAGGTATTACTAATAAGGGTGGAGGTATCACTAATAATGGTGGAGGTATCACTAATAAGGGTGGAGGTAAAACTAATAAGGGTGGAGGTAACACTAATAAGGGTGGAGATAACACAAATAATGGTGGAGGTAACACTAATAAGGGTGGAGGTATCACTAATAAGGGTGGAGGTATCACTAATAAGGGTGGAGGTAACACTAATAAGGGTGGAGGTGTCACTAAAAGGGGTGGAGGTGTCACTAATAAGGGTGGAGGTAACACTAATAAAGGTGGAGGTGTCACTAATAAGGGTGGAGGTGTCACTAATAAAGGTGGAGGTGTCACTAATATGGGTGGAGGTAACACTAATAAGGGTGGAGGTATCACTAAGGGTGGAGGTAACACTAATAAGGGTGGAGGTAACACTAATAAGGGTGGAGGTATCACTAAGGGTGGAGGTAACACTAATAAGGTTGGCGGTATTACTAATAAGGGTGGAGGTAACACTAATAAGGGTGGAGGTATCACTAATAAGGGTGGAGGTATTACTAATATGGGTGGAGGCAACACTAATAAGGGTGGAGGTATCACTAATAAGGTTGGCGGTATTACTAATAAGGGTGGAGGTATCACTAATAATGGTGGAGGTGTCACTAATAAGGGTGGAGGTAACACTAATAAAGGTGGAGGTGTCACTAATAATGGTGGAGGTATCACTAATAAGGGTGGAGGTAACACTAATAAGGGTGGAGGTATCACTAATAAGGGTGGCGGTATTACTAATAAGGGTGGAGGTATCACTAATAAGGGTGGAGGTATTACTAATAAGGGTGGAGGTATCACTAATAATGGTGGAGGTAACACTAATAATGGTGGAGGTGTCACTAATAAGGGTGGAGGTAACACTAATAAAAGGTGGAGGTGTCACTAATAAGGGTGGAGGTAACACTAATAAGGGTGGAGGTAACACTAATAAGGGTGGAGGTAACACTAATAAGGGTGGAGGTATCACTAATAAGGGTGGAGGTAACACTAATAAGGGTGGAGGTATCACTAATAAGGGTGGAGGTATCACTAATAAGGGTGGCGGTAACACTAATAAGGGTGGAGGTAACACTAATAAGGGTGGAGGTATCACTAATAAGGGTGGCGGTATTACTAATAAGGGTGGAGGTATCACTAATAAGGGTGGAGGTATTACTAATAAGGGTGGAGGTATCACTAATAATGGTGGAGGTAACACTAATAATGGTGGAGGTGTCACTAATAAGGGTGGAGGTAACACTAATAAAAGGTGGAGGTGTCACTAATAAGGGTGGAGGTAACACTAATAAGGGTGGAGGTAACACTAATAAGGGTGGAGGTATCACTAATAAGGGTGGAGGTAACACTAATAAGGGTGGAGGTATCACTAATAAGGGTGGAGGTATCACTAATAAGGGTGGCGGTAACACTAATAAGGGTGGAGGTAACACTAATAAGGGTGGAGGTAACACTAATAAGGGTGGAGGTATCACTAATAAGGGTGGAGGTATCACTAATAAGGGTGGAGGTAACACTAATAAGGGTGGAGGTATCACTAATAAGGGTGGAGGTATCACTAATAAGGGTGGAGGTAACACTAATAAGGGTGGAGGTATCACTAATAAGGGTGGAGGTAACACTAATAAGGGTGGAGGTATCACTAATAAGAGTGGAGGTAACACTAATAAGGGTGGAGGTATCACTAATAAGGGTGGAGGTAACACTAATAAGGGTGGAGGTATCACTAATAAGGGTGGAGGTAACACTAATAAGGGTGGAGGTATCACTAATAAGGGTGGAGGTAACACTAATAAGGGTGGAGGTATCACTAATAAGGGTGGAGGTATCACTAATAAGGGTGGAGGTATCACTAATAAGGGTGGAGGTATCACTAATAAGGGTGGAGGTAACACTAATAAGGGTGGAGGTATCACTAATAAGGGTAGAGGTATCGATGCAGTTAATTTCTCTCAATTTGACTACATCGCGGGGGGCGGGGTCTGGACATGGCCGCGTGAGGATGTGCTGAACAGCGAGCTCCAGACTTCCCCTCGCTCAGCCCGACTATTATGAGCGCACCGATCCCGGCATGACCCCCGGCAGAAAGCGCGGTACACGCTCCACAGCCCGCACGTCAGGCAGGCAGAAAGAGGGGGAAGCAATAGCTCAATACTTTCGATCCCCACCGCATATGAGCACTGCAGACCTGGATAACAGCACAGCGGGGGAGATCGGGAGGATGCGAAGTGCAGAGATCACGCCGGCAAACATTTCATCCATCCCAGAGAGGGTAAGTCCTCTCAGCTCGGCACCGTCAGATCCCCAGCAGCAGGCAATGCTCCCACAGACAGCAGATCCAGAGATCCGGGCACTGTTGAGGGCTCTCCCGACTCGGGTGGAGATGGAGTCACTAGTGCTACGGATGGAGGAAACACACCGCCGGGACTTGCAGGCTGTGAGAGCCGATGTCCAGGCAGCATCTGAAAAGATACAGGCAGGGGAGCTTGCAGCCTTCGCATTAGAAAAGCGGGTAACAGCCCTGGAGAAAGCTCAAGGAGATTCCGCAGACACGGCCATATCCCTACAGTTACACATGGAGGACTTAGAGGATAGGAGCCATCGTAATAATCTACGGCTCCGGGGCTTACCAGAGGCTATAGGTAGGGAGGATCTGCGAGAGAAAGTGGCGGCCATATTTCAAAAAATTCTGGGATTGGGTAATCCAGAGCCAGTGGAATTAGATAGAGTCCATAGATCCTTGGGCTCCAGACCCACTAACGTAGATAGACCTCGGGATGTGATATGTAGGGTACACCATTTCACCCAAAAGGAGGCCATACTTCGTAAGGCATGGGAGCTTGGATCAGTGGACATAGAGGGGGCCGCCATCAAAGTACTGCCTGACCTATCTAAAGCAAGGTTGCAGCGTAGAGCCCTCCTTCGCCCAGCATTAGACGCTGCTCGCCGGGTGGGATGCACATACCGTTGGGGATACCCATTGACAGGTTTCTTCAGGAATGATTCCGCTACATTTACCCTGCGGACCCCTGCAGGGCTACCAGCTTTTTTTTCATTTCTAGGAATAAATCCTATCCAGGTTCCAGATTGGCTGATTAGCTTACCCCGTCCAGGAGGAAGACGGACAGAAGAAATTCAGCATGGAGGGCCCAACAACCGAAAGCAGAGGCCACAGAGGGAACCCCAAGCGGAATCGATAGATGGGTCGCGTGAGTTATAAACAGTCATATCTAACAAACCTCAGAACTTGCAATACTAAATTTTGTCTATTAAGACGTTGGAATTTTTGTTTTTTTTTTCCTTCTTCCCTTTTTGGATGTTGAACATTAGTAACCCTCCAAGATTTATAGAAGACGTGAAAGGGGGGGCGGAGGGGGACTATTTGATTTCCCCCCCCCCCCTTTTTTTGGGGGGAGAGCCATGACTGATTAACTGCAAACTATCGGAAAGATAAAGATTCTTAGATAATAATGGGAGGGGGGGAGCTGGAGGGAGGGGATATCCTACTGTGTAATGCAATCAGTATCAAAAGATATATCTGTAAAATAAAGTTATGCATATTAGCAGGGGGATGGGGGGATGGGGGGGGAGAGGAGGATTAAGGTACTGGCTATGAAGGGATCATCTGGACTCCTATATGGCCCTAAGTTCTAGGAGGTAATAGAAATATAGAAATATACAAAAGAGTGAAGGGTAATTAAGTAGGATAATTGAATGATTAACTTATCTATTCTCTCTTTTTGGTTTTCGGGGTCAAGAGACAAATAAGCAAAGTGTGTTGATCTCGGTAGGAAAGGTTTTTCTTTTTTTTAGGTAAGAGACCAGAGTCCCCTGTTTTTCTTCCCTTGGGATATATTTTTTATGAGATCTAACAATCAAGCCCAGAAATGTATATGGAAATTAACATGTAGGAGGGACCGAATGATGAATTTTTTATTTTGTTTTTCCCTCCCCCCTTTTTTTTTTCTTTTTTTTGTTTTTGGGGTTCCCCCAAAGTGTGCAATGCCAGGCCCTACTCCTACACCCCCACATCCTTTCCCCCCCACCCCTCCCCCCTTTTTTTCCCCCAAATTTGGTCCCCCCTTTCCTTACTTTAATCCTCCCCCCCCCTTTTTTTTTTTTTTTGGGGAGTACAATTATTGAAGTAAAATGTTGGTATTGCGTGATGAAATAGGAATGTATATGAAACAAGGGGAATGTTCTTCGGCTTAAACCAGAGATGGGGAAGAGTCGGGCTGGGGGAGGGGACTGGAGACCCCTCACGGGCTGTATCTAACCCTCACTCCCTTGAGGCACGCATCCGAGTTTCTGGTCTAAGACCGCCGGACGCCTATACGCCTCTTTTTTGGGATATTTTTGGTCCTTTGTCTTTGTTTTTTTTTCTCTCTCTCTTTTTTTTTTTTCTCTTATCTTATCCCATCTGTACCCCTGATCCTCAAAATTTATAACATGGATACTATTAAAATATGCTCATTAAATGCTAAGGGACTAAATATCCCTGAGAAAAGAAGGATGCTCTTCTCTGATTTGAAAAGCGCACATATTGACATAGCCTATGTGCAAGAAACCCACTTTAAAGAAATAAAAACACCACTGCTTAAAAATAGATTCTACCCCTTGATATATCATTCCACTAATCAGAATAGTAAAACCAGAGGGGTGTCCATAATGATTTCTGGACTAGTATCATGGTCATGTTCACAGGTTAATGCTGATCCAGAAGGCAGATTTCTCTTCTTGAAAGGAAACATAGGGACAGTCAGGGTAACTCTCGCCTCAATATATGTCCCAAATATGCAGCAGGACACCCTTATGGCAAAATGCCTTGACCAGCTCCAAGAGTTCCAGGAAGGTCAGCTTCAGGCCCGGACTGGGACAAAAAATAGGCCCGGGCATTTTGGACTGAGCAGCCCAGGAGGGGGGGGGGGGTGGGGGCGTGATGGGAGCGTGACGGGGGCATGCCTGGGGCGTGGCGTTCGTCAGGATGGTTGATGACAGAATTTAATGTTCCAGGATGTGTGGATTCGATTACGGTACCTTTTTTAAATTAATCTGATAGATTGGGTCCAATTTAGATCAGAGCTGCCATATGATGCTGTTTTTTTTTTTTTTGTCTTACTTTAAATCCTGTTTTGATGGTTGAGTCCTAAAAATATTATGAAGCAGCACAAGATGACGGTTACTCTAATCAAGGGGTAGACAACCTTTTTGGGCACAATAGGCCGATAAATGTTTTCAAAGAAATTAGGAGTGCCAGATACATAAAAAACAATTGTCAGCTTCATATAAAGTAACTGCTGTAAACCACTTGAATAATAGTAAGAAATCAAGTGAGCTTTGCACCTTCACCCCTCAGATCACCCCAATTCCTGCACCTTCACACCTCAGACCACCCCAATTCCTGCACTATCACACCTCAGATCACCCCAATTCCTGCACCATCACACCTCAGATCACCCCAATTCCTGCACCATCACACCTCAGACCACCCCAATTCCTGCACCTTCACCCCTCAGATCACCCCAATTCCTGCACTATCACACCTCAGACCACCCCAATTCCTGCACCTTCACACCTCAGATCACCCCAATTCCTGCACCATCACACCTCAGATCACCCCAATTCCTGCACTATCACACCTCAGATCACCCCAATTCCTGCACCTTCACACCTCAGATCACCGCAATTCCTGCACCATCACACCTCAGATCACCCCAATTCCTGCACCATCACACCTCAGACCACCCCAATTCCTGCACCATCACACCTCAGATCACCCCAATTCCTGCACCATCACACCTCAGACCACCCCAATTCCTGCACCTTCACCCCTCAGATCACCCCAATTCCTGCACTATCACACCTCAGACCACCCCAATTCCTGCACCTTCACACCTCAGATCACCCCAATTCCTGCACCATCACACCTCAGATCACCCCAATTCCTGCACTATCACACCTCAGATCACCCCAATTCCTGCACCTTCACACCTCAGATCACCGCAATTCCTGCACCATCACACCTCAGATCACCCCAATTCCTGCACCATCACACCTCAGACCACCCCAATTCCTGCACCTTCACCCCTCAGATCACCCCAATTCCTGCACTATCACACCTCAGATCACCCCAATTCCTGCACTATCACACCTCAGATCACCCCAATTCCTGCACTATCACACCTCAGACCACCCCAATTCCTGCACTATCACACCTCAGATCACCCCAATTCCTGCACCTTCACACCTCAGATCACCCCAATTCCTGCACTATCACACCCTATTAACCATTGCTGCCTCCTATACACCTGTAGGCTGCACTGCACATGCCAAGTACATGTATGGCAGAGAGAGAGAGAAGAAAAACAACACAGCAGACAGCCACATTACCTTCCTCCGCAGCGTACAGCACATGAAGGAAGGAGGTGGGTGGAGTGATTCAGTAAAAGGTGCAGAGGACGAGATCCTCCTCTGCTGTGCATGCTGGGTCTTCTCCCCGGGATGTCACTGGTTGCTAGATGCCATTCGGCCGGCCATCCTAGCAACCAGTGTAGCTCACAATGAAGCGCCCAGCGCCGGCAGAGGATCAGATCGGAGCGGTCAGCAAAGATACCCGGAGATGACAGGGAAGTGAAGGGCTCAGTTTTTACACATAGTAGCGGCCATACATTTTCGGCATCTTTAACTCCTTATCGGCCGAAATGGGATAGGCTCATTTTCGGCCGAAAATATCAGTTGCCAAAATTTCGGTGCATCTCTACTTACATGGCACATGTTCTAGCTGTGACCGTGTGTAGCTGTTTTGAAAACAGCTACACACACACTGTCACTGGCTGCTGCTAGAAAACATGTGCCATGCGGCATGCCAGTTTGCTTGTTACATGTGATGTGACAGCCAGGTGCAGATTTTCAAGTTCAAAATGTGCACCTGGCTGTCACATCACATGTAACAAGCAAACTGGCATAGCACATGTTTTCTAGCAGTGCTGGGTGTAGCTGTTATCTGTTTTTTTACTCCTGCAGCCTGCCTGCTGCTAAGCCAGCAGTTCCAGACCAGAACACCGCTCTGCCGGAGGCCACCCAGAACCACAAATCCCAGCGGTGACAGTGGTATGTGGTCTGTGGTGTTGTGTCTGTAAATTGTGCTGCTGCCCTTCTTTCCTCACCTGTTGTTGCTGTTGAGGCCTTGGCTCCTGTCCTGGTCGTGGGTGGTGGTGTTGTTAATGTTGTCTGAGTCTCAGTCTCACACTCGACTCCAGCGCAGCTCCAGGGCAGGCACTAGTGACACTTGACACCCCACACTCTGACACTCAGTCACTCTCTCAGGCAGACTGTCAGTTTCTGTCTGCGGTGCAGTGCGGCGCCGGCGACTATTCACTTCCCGCTTCTTCCAGACCAGTGACAACACACAAGGCAGCATGGGGTCCCCGCCGGCCTCTAGCTCCACCCCCGGCCTTAGTCACCTGACGTTTCACACACAGTCACGCGGTCCATCGACTCCACCCCCTCCTGAGCTACGCTGGATGCCGCTGCGGAGCCGGCTGCCAGCTGAAGTTAGCCAGGAGTGGGGAGTCGGGGACAGCGGCGGGCGGCCAGATTGTGGTATTGCGGGGCCCGGGCAGTTGGGGACAGTGGCGGGGCGGGCAGGCGGCCAGATTGCAGTAATGCGGCGGCCCTCAGACTCGCGGAATCGGCCGCGGAGAGGCCAGCAGCGGCAACGGCCGGAGACTTACATTATAATGCACCCGGACTCAGAGCAGAGGCCTCGGCGGCCCACCGGGCATATGCCCGCTGTGCCCAATGGTCAGTCCGGCCCTGGTCAGCTTATTTTGGGAGGAGACCTAAATATACCTCTAATACCATCAGAGGATACATCATCAGGCTTCTCCTCATTACCGCCTAGAATTAGGAAGAGGATTGCGACACAACTACACAGAGCACAACTGATTGATGCATGGCGCTTATTACATTCTGGGAAAAAGGATTTTACCTTTTATTCCTCACCACATGCATCTTATTCTCGGATAGACTATTTTCTTATCCCACATTCACAACTACATTCAGTAAAGTCGGTAACAATAGGTCTTATAACATGGTCAGACCATGCACCATTAACACTCACATATGCGTTACAAGAAACTCCACTCACGAGATCACAGACATGGACTATGAACTTGAGCCTTTTACAGGACGATACAGTTATAACTGAAGTGGAAAAAGCGCTTACACTATATTTCCAAACGAATGATGACGGGGATACAAGCCCGGGGGTGATTTGGGAAGCCCATAAGGCGGTGATTAGGGGAGTGTTCATTAAGCATGGGGCACGGCTCAAGAGGGCCCGTACACAACAGATGACCCAAATTATACAAACCTTACATGTCCTAGAATCAAGGCATAAACATGCCCCTAATGCGGAACTCCATAAAGAACTTTCTGCTGTCCGCAAACAGATAGTGGACCTCCTTCAATATAAAGATAAGGTGGCGCGATAGAGAGGCCGTAGGGCGATGTATGAGTCCGGAGATAAGTGCGGGAAAATGCTGGCCCGTACTTTACGTGATAATAGAATGAAAACATTTATTCCCAAGCTTATATCTCCGACGGGTCTGAAAGTTGAGAGGCCAGAGGACATAGTAAGGGAATTCAGGAATTACTACCAGGCACTCTATAATCTGAAATCGCAGACGACGGAACCGAGTGTAATAGTTAATTACCTCATTAAATCAGGAATGCCAAGTGTATCGGAGGAGACGAGAGAGGAGCTATCCGCCAATATCTCTATAGGGGAGTTACAGACAGCAATTAAGAACACCAAAATGGGGAAAGCACCAGGGCCAGACGGACTTCCAATACAATACTATAAGACATTTTTTCCGGTCCTTGGCCAACAGATGATTGACCTATTTAATAAGTTGAGCTCTAACTCCCCTCTACATAGAGACACGTTACGTGCGCATATATCAGTGCTCCCAAAAGAAGGGAAGGACCCTACAGCATGTCCTAGTTACAGACCAATATCATTACTTAATGTGGATCTGAAACTATTTTCCAAGATCATTGCTACTAGGTTACAAGCTCATCTCCCCTCTCTGATACACTTGGACCAGGTGGGTTTTGTACCTACCCGGGAAGCACGGGACAATACCGTGAAAGCCCTTAACCTATTACATCTGGTTAAAGATTCCAAACAAGCATGTACTTTTGTAGGGACAGATGCAGAAAAGGCATTTGACCGGGTCAATTGGAACTTTATGTTCGAAGTGTTACACCATGTGGGGGTAGGGGTAAGGATGAGAGATTGGATAATACAACTGTACTCAACCCCTACAGCCCGGGTCAAGGTAAATGGGATACTGTCGGAAGAGTTTAAGATCTTGAATGGAACAAGACAGGGCTGCCCACTATCACCCCTTTTGTTCACTCTCTCGTTAGAGCCCTTTCTAAGTACCATACGGAACAACTCAGATATTAGCGGTATAAATACTGCAGGTAACCAGCAAAAGGTATCTGCATACGCGGATGATATGCTTTTTACACTTACAAAACCCCTAATTTCCCTACCGAATTTAATGCAGAAATTTCGCCAGTATGGTGCGTTATCTAATCTAAAAATAAATCTGGGCAAGTCTGAAGCTATGGGAATAGGGATACCTCCACCCCTTATGGCACAATTAAATACAAATTTCAATTTAAAATGGACAAAGGAGGCTATAAAATATCTGGGGACTCTATTGCCTTCCGAACCTTGTAAGGTATATAAACTTAACTTTCCACCGCTTCTGAGTAAAATAAGTGATCAATTGCGCAGATGGCATACAGGACTTAGTTCTTGGTTCAGACGATGTAATATATTGAAAATGACCATACTTCCGAAATTCCTGTATTTAATCCAGGCTTTGCCCATTTCGATTCCATCTAGTTTTTTCAGACAGATACAGAAAATATTCACGAGATTCATATGGTTCCAACGGAGACCGCGACTACAGAAAATATTACTATCATTACCCAAAATTTATGGAGGATTAGCGGTCCCAGACCTGGTCGGATATTATCAGGCGGCGCATATGGTCAGGCTCATAGATTGGTGCCGTCATACAGAGACCAAAATATGGCCAAATATAGAACAGGCGCAATGGGAAATACCATTGAATAGGTCACCTTGGTGTCGGGGTTCCTTGCCACGGGGCATGAGACAACACCCGATAATCGGGACAACGATTCGGATATGTGCAAAATTGTTTGCTAATCCAGCTCTTTCCACAAGACATTCACCAATATCACCTATATTGGGAAACCCAATGTTTGCCCCGGGGTATCAGGACAGTCACTTTCGTAGACTGAGGAATGCGGGGATATTTCAGGCTTCTCATTTTATGGTGGCGGGAACATGGGCGACGGTAAATACTCTGACCGACGTAGGAGGGAGATATGGATTAGATTCCTGGAGAGCACTCCAATTAAATCATTTTTTACAATCTTTACCTCCACCAGAAGAATTTGAGAGACCGCTTACCACCTTTGAGAGTGTGTGCGTACAAACAGGGGTGATGTCCCATGCACTCTCAAAGATGTACGCCTTGATAGTTACTCCACCCTCAGACTATAGACCGAAATATATCACAAGTTGGGAGAAAGAACTGAATTATAAATTTACAGCACAACAATTACAACATATAATAAAATTTATGTTCAAGTCTTCTATCTGCACACGTATTCAGGAGACAAATTACAAATTACTGTCGAGATGGTATTATACACCGGCGCGCTTACATACATTTTCGCCACAACTATCGGAAAGATGTTGGCGATGCCAGGAAGAAAAGGGGACCCTTTTACACATTTTCTGGAAATGCTCCAGGCTTGAGAGATTCTGGAGGCAAATACGGGAGATATCACAGAAATTTACTGAACATACAATACCTGACGAACCCGTTTTCTTTCTTTTTCATGCCCCAGATATATCAGGCAGACAATATAAACTATCCATTATACGTCATTTCCTGGACTCAGCAAAAGCCTGTATACCTTTACGATGGAGAGATCCTAATCCCCCGAACATTAATATGTGGAGGAGTAAAGTGGAGGAAATAAACAAGTTTGAAGAATTGATCCTAACAGCACAAGGCAGACAGGAACAACATATTAAAAAATGGGCTTTGTGGAATCAGTTTATAATATCAGATGAAGGGAAGGCCTTATTTACAGATCCTTAGTGATTAATACAGCAGGGGAGGAAGGAAGAGAGGGGGGAGGGAGGGAGAAAGAAGGGAAAAAGCCCCATTGAAAGTATATAGAACGGAGAGTGAGAGGGGTTTTTTTTTTTTTTTTTTTTTTTTTTTAGAAACACTGGGAATAATAAATAAGACTCTGTTGGAACAGACAATACACTAAAAGAGAACTAAGATTGAATTGAGGAAAGATAAATTAAAACCACACACTAGAGGGGAAAATGGGAAAAATTGAAGACACAGGAATTTTTTTAAGGTCGAGACACACAAAAGATATAGGGGAATGTAAAGATTGGTATGAAAGAAATATAGACACAAGGAATGAAGTAAATATATTGTTGCGAACACAAAGATCACAATTATAACACTAAGCACGGAGACACACGGGTTTTTTTTTTTTTTTTTTTTCTTCGTTTTCCTCTCCCCCCTCTCTTGCTCCCCCTGATCTCGTGGGGCACTTTGGACACTAGGTAGATTGACACTTGGGGGGATGAAGATATTAAGGGGAAGAAAAGAAAGAAGGGGAAAAGATAAAAACTGTAATTTGAATATAAATAAATTGGAAAATTGAGAAGGGTGCTCGGCTCTTTGATACGAGCTCCCTTCATACATTAGATTTAACTGGACAGATCCATAGGTATCAGGGGTGGGGTCTGGGGTTTTGTTTCCTTTTTTTTTTTTTTTTTTTTTTTTTTCTCTTTTCTCTTTTTTATGTTTTTGAAGGGAAAATAAAAATCCTTTCTGGTTTTTCTTTCTTTTAGAGGCATTGGAGAATTCAGATAGATAGCACATGACGGTTCATATTAAGTCTGAGATTTATCAGAATAATATTTAAAGTCAATAATTTATGTATGTATGAATATAATTGTAACAGATATGTGTGAGTATCTTGAACCAGATGGCTCAGATTTTGTGAATATTGTAATGGAAAATCTCCTTTGTTCTCTTCTATATAAATAAATAAACAAATTTAAAAAAAAAAAAAGGGTAGAGGTATCACTAATAAGGGTGGAGGTATCACTAATAAGGGTGGGGGTAACACTAATAAGGGTGGAGGTATCACTAATAAGGGTGGAGGTAACACTAATAAGGGTGGAGGTATCACTAATAAGGGTAGAGGTATCACTAATAAGGGTGGGGGTAACACTAATAAGGGTGGAGGTATCACTAATAAGGGTGGAGGTAACACTAATAAGGGTGGCGGTATCACTAATAAGGGTGGAAGTAACACTAATAAGGGTGGAGGTATCACTAATAAGAGTGGAGGTAACACTAATAAGGGTGGAGGTATCACTAATAAGGGTGGAGGTATCACTAATAAGGGTGGAGGTAACACTAATCAGGACGGAGGTAACACTAATCAGGACGGAGGTAACACTAATAAGGACGGAGGTAACACTAATAAGGGTGGAGGTAACACTAATAAGGGTGGAGGTAACACTAATAAGGGTGGAGGTATCACTAATTAGGGTGGAGGTATCACTAATAAGGGTGGAGGTAACACTAATAAGGGTGGAGGTAACACTAATAAGGACGGAGGTAACACTAATAAGGGTGGAGGTATCACTAATCAGGACGGAGGTATCACTAATAAGGACAGAGGTAACACTAATAAGGAAGGAGGTATCACTAATAAGGGTGGAGGTATCACTAATAAGGGTGGAGGTATCACTAATAAGGACGGAGGTATCACTAATAAGGATGGAGGTAACACTAATAAGGACGGAGGTAACACTAATAAGGACGGAGGTAACACTAATAAGGACGGAGGTAACACTAATAAGGGTGGAGGTATCACTAATAAGGGTGGAGGTAACACTAATAAGGGTGGAGGTAACACTAATAAGGGTGGAGGTATCACTAATAAGGGTGGAGGTAACACTAATAAGGGTGGAGGTAACACTAATCAGGACGGAGGTATCACTAATAAGGACAGAGGTAACACTAATAAGGACGGAGGTATCACTAATAAGGGTGGAGGTATCACTAATAAGGGCGGAGGTAACACTAATAAGGATGGAGGTATCACTAATAAGGGTGGAGGTAACACTAATAAGGACGGAGGTAACACTAATAAGGGTGGAGGTAACACTAATAAGGACGGAGGTATCACTAATAAGGGTGGAGGTAACACTAATTAGGGTGGAGGTATCACTAATAAGGGTGGAGGTAACACTAATAAGGGTGGAGGTAACACTAATAAGGACGGAGGTAACACTAATAAGGGTGGAGGTATCACTAATAAGGGTGGAGGTATCACTAATAAGGACAGAGGTATCACTAATAAGGACAGAGGTAACACTAATAAGGGGGGAGGTAACACTAATAAGGGTGGAGGTAACACTAATAAGGGTGGAGGTATCACTAATAAGGACGGAGGTAACACTAATAAGGGTGGAGGTATCACTAATAAGGACGGAGGTAACACTAATAAGGGTGGAGGTATCACTAATAAGGACGGAGGTATCACTAATAAGGGTGGAGGTAACACTAATAAGGACGGAGGTAACACTAATAAGGGTGGAGGTATCACTAATAAGGATGGAGGTAACACTAATAAGGACTGAGGTAACACTAATAAGGGTGGAGGTATCACTAATAAGGACGGAGGTAACACTAATAAGGACGGAGGTATCACTAATAAGGGTGGAGGTATCACTAATAAGGACGGAGGTAACACTAATAAGGACGGAGGTAACACTAATAAGGACGGAGGTAACACTAATAAGGACGGAGGTAACACTAATAAGGACGGAGGTATCACTAGTAAGGATGGAGGTAACACTAATAAGAGTGGAGGTATCACTAATAAGGACGGAGGTATCACTAATAAGGACGGAGGTAACACTAGTAAGGATGGAGGTAACACTAATAAGGGTGGAGGTATCACTAATAAGGACGGAGGTATCACTAATAATGGTGGAGGTAACACTAATAAGGGTGGAGGTATCACTAATAAGGACGGAGGTATCACTAATAAGGATGGAGGTAACACTAATAAGGACGGAGGTAACACTAATAAGGACGGAGGTAACACTAATAAGGACGGAGGTAACACTAATAAGGGTGGAGGTATCACTAATAAGGGTGGAGGTAACACTAATAAGGGTGGAGGTAACACTAATAAGGGTGGAGGTATCACTAATAAGGGTGGAGGTAACACTAATAAGGGTGGAGGTAACACTAATCAGGACGGAGGTATCACTAATAAGGACAGAGGTAACACTAATAAGGACGGAGGTATCACTAATAAGGGTGGAGGTATCACTAATAAGGGCGGAGGTAACACTAATAAGGATGGAGGTATCACTAATAAGGGTGGAGGTAACACTAATAAGGACGGAGGTAACACTAATAAGGGTGGAGGTAACACTAATAAGGACGGAGGTATCACTAATAAGGGTGGAGGTAACACTAATTAGGGTGGAGGTATCACTAATAAGGGTGGAGGTAACACTAATAAGGGTGGAGGTAACACTAATAAGGACGGAGGTAACACTAATAAGGGTGGAGGTATCACTAATAAGGGTGGAGGTATCACTAATAAGGACAGAGGTATCACTAATAAGGACAGAGGTAACACTAATAAGGGGGGAGGTAACACTAATAAGGGTGGAGGTAACACTAATAAGGGTGGAGGTATCACTAATAAGGACGGAGGTAACACTAATAAGGGTGGAGGTATCACTAATAAGGACGGAGGTAACACTAATAAGGGTGGAGGTATCACTAATAAGGACGGAGGTATCACTAATAAGGGTGGAGGTAACACTAATAAGGACGGAGGTAACACTAATAAGGGTGGAGGTATCACTAATAAGGATGGAGGTAACACTAATAAGGACTGAGGTAACACTAATAAGGGTGGAGGTATCACTAATAAGGACGGAGGTAACACTAATAAGGACAGAGGTATCACTAATAAGGACGGAGGTAACACTAATAAGGACGGAGGTAACACTAATAAGGACGGAGGTAACACTAATAAGGACGGAGGTAACACTAATAAGGACGGAGGTATCACTAGTAAGGATGGAGGTAACACTAATAAGAGTGGAGGTATCACTAATAAGGACGGAGGTATCACTAATAAGGACGGAGGTAACACTAGTAAGGATGGAGGTAACACTAATAAGGGTGGAGGTATCACTAATAAGGACGGAGGTATCACTAATAAGGACGGAGGTAACACTAATAAGGATGGAGGTAACACTAAGGCATTTTATACACAGAGTGAATTTCCTGCAGCCATAGGTTAATCACCATTTCCTTCACTCTTCAGTGGGGACGGGAAGAGGAAATCGATACTTCAAGTCAGTAAAATAAATCTGAAACAGTAACAATTTCTGCCACAAAACCTCCAGCAGCACTGAATGGCGTTCGGAAAGCACGCTGGATGGAGGACAGCTCAATGGCATACTGAGCAAGTTCTGGCCAGTGGTCTATTCCCCTGACCCAGTAACCCAGTGGACGGTCAACTGGAAAGCTCTCCATGTCTGTTCTCGCCCCTAGATAATCTCCCACCATATGATGCAGATGCTGCTGATGGAATGTGGAAGTTGACAGCCCTGGGCGCGGAGGACTAAAAAGATTTTGAAATGGATCACTGAGGCGGCCCTTTTCTCCACTGCTCCTCTCTTGACCAACAGAAGCCTTAAACTATGTTTTCACCAGACTGTAACCTACTGGAGTCTGGAAAGGCTTTACATAAACTCCTTTTTAAGGTGTTCTCAAGATATTTAATCCTCTGATCCCTCTGTGAGGATAGGATGAGTTCTGAGACTTTCCCTTTGTAACGGCGGTCAGGGAGGGTTGCCAACCAATAGTGATCCTTCTCCTTGAGGCCACAAATTCTCAGATTCTTTCGCAGGCTTTGAATGAGGGAGCCCATGCACCACAAGTTTGCGGAGGCATGAGAAGCAGAGTCCTCGGGGTCATGGCAGCAGCGAAGATCTCCCAACTCATGCCCAATCTTCTGGGGACTCAGCCATCTCTGGACTCTCTCTCCTAACTGGCTGAGATGCAGCAGCAGTGCTATTGGCTCCCGCTGCTGTCAATCAAACTCAGTTAGCCAATCAGGTGAGAGAGGGGAGGGGCAAAACAGCAGCTCCTTGTCTAAATGGATACATGGAGCTGCAGCTTGGCTCAGGTGCCCCCACAGCAAGCTGCTTGCTGTGGGGGCACTCAATAGGAGGGAGGGGCCGGGAGCTCCAGCCAGGGACCCTGAGAAGAGGAGGATTGGGGATGCTTTGCACAAAACCAATTGCATAGAGCAGGCAAGTATAACATGTTTGTTATTTTAATAGAAAAAAGGAGACTTTACAATAACGGTAAATGTTTGGTGTCCTAGGACAACATTTTATGACCTACCAAGGACACATAAAGACCGAAAAGAACCCCCAATGTACCCATTTGTTTCTGGGACTGACTGGGTGATTAGCAGAGAAATCCAGTAAATTCGTGGATGATCATCTGCATCCACATGTTCTGTCCTTCCCCTTCTGTATCCAAGATACCAGAGACCTGCTTAGAGTTATAGAAGGGATCCAGGTGCCACATAACTCAAGGTTGGCCATGATAGATGTTAAAGTCATATACAATACCCCCTCAGAAGGTGCTGGAGTACTTTAGGGTCATCACAGAGGACAAGGGGGCACTCTTTACGTCTAGAGGAAAACAGATTTCGTCTCCAAATACGGAAAGGTTTTGTAACAATCCTACAGGCTCACCTGAGTCAGAGGACTGCTGGCCGGAGGTAGGAGTGGAGCCCAGTGGCAAGGACCGCAGGCAGGTAGTAGGTGCAGGAAGTCTGGCAGAGGTGTGGTCAGACTATCCGGGTTGGCTACTGTGGTAGCAGTGCTGGATACCGGATGGACACCAGGTAGTACTCTGATGAAGACACGGGTTTACCTGAGGTGCGGAAACTAAGTGCTAGCTGGTTTTCACTAGAGCCCCTGATGGTGGGGATAGACTGCGCTGCAAGCTAACACCAGGTCGTGGTCCCCAGGATCACCCAGCCAGGCAGAGTGCAGGTTCGGTCCGGAGGCGAAGGAGCAGACATGGGATAACCAGATAGAAGTCAGACGAGCCAAAGGTCGGGGCGGGCAGCAGTAAGCGTGGTCAGACAATCCAGATCAGCAACGGAGGTAGCAGTTCAGTAGGTAGGGACAAAGCAGAAGAGTAGTCGGTAGTCAATTCCTGGTCAGCAGTGGATTTGTGGTAGTAGATAGAGCAGCAGGTGAGGAGAAGCTTGATCAAGGCTCAGGAGCTCAATAATCAGCAAGCTTGAGTGCAAGGGGCTGGACTTATATAGGGAAGTACCAGGTGTGGGGAATCAAGGGTGATGAGCAAGGCTTGGCAAGACTAAGGTTGAAATACTAGGCTCCAGAGAGGACGGTAGCCTAGTAAGCAGGGCTACCGCCTGGGATGTGGCTGGTCACGTGAAAATGTGGAATAGACTCCCTCCAGAGGTGATTCTGGCCAGCTCAGTAGACTGCTTTAAAAAAAAAGGCCTGGATTCTTTCATAGGTGTATATAATATAACTGGATACTAATATTTATAGGTAAAGTTGATCCAGGGAATATCTGATTGCCTCTCGGGGGATCAGGAAGGAATTTCTTTCCCCTGCTGTAGCAAATTGGATCATGCTTTGCAGGTTTTTTTCACCTTCCCCTGGATCAACTGCGGGTATAGGATTGTGTATATGGGGTTGTATGTTTTTTTTTTTTAATTGGTTGAGCCATATGGACTTGTGTCTTTTTTCACCTTGACTAATTATGTAACTATGTAAGAAAGGTAATTTTTGAAAGAAAGAGATAGTTCCCTTGGACTTATTTTTATTGGATTATCATAACACATTATAAGAATGCCTTCATTTTTGAACATTCTCATAAGCTCCAGGTGCAAAGTGTGGCAATGTGGACATTGTGTGCCCCATTGTATACCAACCTTTACCAGGAGGAAGGGAATTGTTCTGTGGGAATTAATCTTCAATGATATTACTGTGACACATTCTATCCTGGCAGAGGTACATTGATGATATTTTTATGATTTAGACAGAGACCTGATGTGAGCTAGCCGATTTTATAACACATATGGAGTGAAAAAGCTTCAATCTCAGTTTTACACTGGAATGTAATAGAAGAGAAGGAACATTTCTGGATATTCGTGAGACGGCCCAGGCTTTTATTGGAAAATCAACAGCAGCAAACAGCATGCTTTCTGCATCTAATGCTCACCCATATTCTCTGATGAAGAACATTCTCTATGGACTACACCTCTGACTGTACAAGAAAGAAAGGTTTTGTGGTCCAAGCAAAAATATAGCATTACCAACTTCTGGGAAGGGACTATAGCAAAAAATAAATAAATAAAAAAAACTCCTAAAAAGGTATTTAAAAAGCTATTAGCAAGTCAATGGATACCTTAATATACAATACAACTAAAAAGTCCCTAAATGCCAATAGGAGGGTCATTTTATGATATTCTAAACAGAATTCCTAGTTCTGTATCATTATGCAGGTAACAGTATAATGGCACCTACTTTCGGGTGACTCTGTCATTGTGAAATATGTGAGGCTGAGACCAGAGATCACTTTCAGGTGAACTAAGTAAATTAAGGATCATTTGATAGAGTCACACCTGGGGTATGTCTGCCCCCTTTTTTGTGTGGTGGTTTCTTCTCCCCCAGGACATGTGTGGGTGCCCCTATGTCATTGTGCTCTGTTCCAGGTTATGATGTGTGGTGCTCTGCAGTGGGAGACTCCATTGTGCCCTTTTATTCTGGGAGAGTGCCATGGACCCTGCTGTACTGGGCATGCACAGCAGCCTCCACATGCACATGCCCAGTAACATGCCTGCACCATGTTGGTTTCTTTTAAATTGTGATAGGGTTGGCATGGTGGGAGAGGCAGGGTGCAATGAATCAGATGGAGTATTCCACAAATCAGTCTGGGTGGATGAGGAACATCCTTAAGCAGGAGATCTCTTCTGCAGTACTTGTTGGAGGCAATCTCCAAGGCCCCAATCATCACACTACAATGCAAAGGGCTTGAAGACTAGCATTGATCTGGTCCAATTGTTCTATTTACTACCTGCTATGGCCAGTTTAGTGCCACATAGACTATTATTTTTTAGGAGGAACCCTGGTGACCCCCATTGGTTGGGGTTTTATGGGCTCCCTGCCTGACAAGCATCATCCTTTTACAGCAATACTATTACAGACTCTGTGGGCTTAGCTGGGCTCCAAGGTGATCTGTGATCTTTAGTCGAATGATTGCTACAGCGCTGCCGGCTAGTTCTGGGAGGGTGTCATATGACGGCCTCCCGTCATCGATCCCACCGCGTGCCCACTGAGGAGCCTGTCCTCTGGACACTGCTGAACACAGATTGAGGTAAAGAGCCAATCAGCAGCTCTTTACCACGTGATCAGCTGTGTCCAATCACAGCTTATCACGGATGTAAACAGAAGCTGGTTATTGTCATTCCTATCCTCACATTGACAGCAGATTTATAAACAATGTTACTTTGTATCTCTCTATCTCCTGTCTGATCAATGTTTATAAACAATGTTACTTTGTATCTCTCTATCTCCTGTCTGATCAATGTTTATAAACAATGTTACTTTGTATCTCTCTATCTCCTGTCTGATCAATGTTTATAAACAATGTTACTTTGTATCTCTCTATCTCCCGTCTGATCAATGTTTATAAACAATGTTACTTTGTGTCTCTCTATCTCCTGTCTGATCAATGTTTATAAACAATGTTACTTAGTATCTATCTATCTCCCGTCTGATCAATGTTTATAAACAATGTTACTTTGTATCTCTCTATCTCCCATCTGATCAATGTTTATAAACAATGTTACTTTGTATCTCTCTATCTCCTGTCTGATCAATGTTCATAAACAATGTTACTTTGTATCTCTTTATCTCCGTCTGATCAATGTTTATAAACAATGTTACTTTGTATCTCTCTATCTCCAGTCTGATCAATGTTTATAAACAATGTTACTTAGTATCTATCTATCTCTCGTCTGATCAATGTTTATAAACAATGTTACTTTGTGTCTCTCTATCTCCTGTCTGATCAATGTTTATAAACAATGTTACTTAGTATCTATCTATCTCTCGTCTGATCAATGTTTATAAACAATGTTACTTTGTGTCTCTCTATCTCCTGTCTGATCAATGTTTATAAACAATGTTACTTAGTATCTATCTATCTCTCGTCTGATCAATGTTTATAAACAATGTTACTTTGTATCTCTCTATCTCCCATCTGGTCAATGTTTATAAACAATGTTACTTTGTATCTCTCTATCTCCTGTCTGATCAATGTTTATAAACAATGTTACTTTGTATCTCTCTATCTCCAGTCTGATCAATGTTTATAAACAATGTTACTTTGTATCTCTCTATCTCCCATCTGGTCAATGTTTATAAACAATGTTACTTTGTATCTCTCTATCTCCTGTCTGATCAATGTTTATAAACAATGTTACTTTGTATCTCTCTATCTCCTGTCTGATCAATGTTTATAAACAATGTTACTTTGTATCTCTCTAGCTCCTCTCTGATCAATGTTAATAATTGCTGTGGTGGATGTTCTGGTTTTT
This sequence comes from Pelophylax lessonae, assembly GCF_965119305.1. Lineage (NCBI taxonomy): Eukaryota > Metazoa > Chordata > Amphibia > Anura > Ranidae > Pelophylax > Pelophylax lessonae. Next base: position 891,488,256 of record NC_138768.1, on the reverse strand, counting down.
ATTTCTTACAGCTACTGGATTTAAACAGAGACTCCTTGCTTTGATGCTGATGGCTTGGAATTGACAGTAAATGTGAAGGGGGTAGCAGTAGAGGGGCAGAAGGAAACGGTGTACACATATTTACTTTACTTTGGTGAAGTTATTTTGGGTGTGTAGCACGTCCAAGATTTATATTTAGTTTAACTAAGAAATCTGTCCTGGGAACACATCTTTAATGGTCATTTCCTCCATCTCAGATGAAGGACCCACCTTGTCATCTACAGAGAGAAATCTCTTCATCACTTCTGTACACTGCTTCACTGTACAGAGATGGAGCTCCATCTGCTTCTAATCCTTCTGTGTGCGTCCACCTCGCTCTCCAAAGAGGACAATTATACGAAGGGTGAGTACCCCCATTTCAGTATTGTAGAGTGATATCATGTATTGTGTGTGTCCCCCCCTCGCTCTCCATAGAGGACAATGAGATGGAGGGTGAGTACCCCCATTTCAGTATTTTAGAGTGATATAATGTATTGTGTGTCCTCCTCGCTCTCCATAGAGGACAATGAGATGGAGGGTGAGTACCCCCATTTCAGTATTGTAGAGGGATATCATGTATTGTGTGTGTCCTCCTCACTCTCCATAGAGGACAATGAGATGGAGGGTGAGTACCCCCATTTCAGTATTGTAGAGTGATATCATGTATTGTGTGTCCTCCTCGCTCTCCATAGAGGACAATGAGACAGAGGGTGAGTACCCCCATTTCAGTATTGTAGAGTGATATCATGTATTGTGTGTGTCCTCCTCGCTCTCCATAGAGGACAATGAGATGGAGGGTGAGTACCCCCATTTCAGTATTGTAGAGTGATATTATGTATTGTGTGTGTCCTCCTCGCTCTCCATAGAGGACAATGAGACGGAGGGTGAGTACCCCCATTTCAGTATTGTGGAGTGATATCATGTATTGTGTGTGTCCTCTTCACTCTCCATAGAGGACAATGAGACGGAGGGCGAGTACCCCCATTTCAGTATTGTAGAGTGATATCATGTATTGTGTGTGTCCCCCTCACTCTCCATAGAGGACAATGAGATGGGGGGTGAGTACCCCCATTTCAGTATTGTGGAGTGATATCATGTATTGTGTGTGTCCTCCTCACTCTCCATAGAGGACAATGAGATGGAGGGTGAGTACCCCCATTTCAGTATTGTAGAGTGATATCATGTATTGTGTGTCCTCCTCGCTCTCCATAGAGGACAATGAGACAGAGGGTGAGTACCCCCATTTCAGTATTGTAGAGTGATATCATGTATTGTGTGTGTCCTCCTCGCTCTCCATAGAGGACAATGAGATGGAGGGTGAGTACCCCCATTTCAGTATTGTAGGGTGATATCATGTATTGTGTGTGTCCTCCTCGCTCTCCATAGAGGACAATGAGATGGAGGGTGAGTACCCCCATTTCAGTATTGTAGAGTGATATCATGTATTGTGTGTGTCCTCCTCACTCTCCATAGAGGACAATGAGACGGAGGGCGAGTACCCCCATTTCAGTATTGTAGAGTGATATCATGTATTTTGTGTGTCCTCCTCGCTCTCTATAGAGGACAATGAGATGGAGGGTGAGTACCCCCATTTCAGTATTGTGGAGTGATATCATGTATTGTGTGTGTCCTCCTCGCTCTCCATAGAGGACAATGAGACGGAGGGTGAGTACCCCCATTTCAGTATTGTAGAGTGATATCATGTATTGTGTGTCCCCCTCACTCTCCATAGAGGACAATGAGACGGAGGGTGAGTACCCCCATTTCAGTATTGTAGAGTGATATCATGTATTGTGTGTGTCCTCCTCACTCTCCATAGAGGACAATGAGACGGAGGGTGAGTACCCCCATTTCAGTATTGTAGAGTGATATCATGTATTGTGTGTGTCCTCCTCGCTCTCCATAGAGGACAATGAGATGGAGGGTGAGTTCCCCCATTTCAGTATTGTAGGGTGATATCATGTATTGTGTGTCCTCCTCGCTCTCTATAGAGGACAATGAGATGGAGGATGAGTACCCCCATTTCAGTATTGTAGAGTGATATCATGTATTGTGTGTCCTCCTCGCTCTCTATAGAGGACAATGAGACGGAGGGTGAGTACCCCCATTGCAGTATTGTGGAGTGATATAGTTTTTAAAATTGTCATTATTGGATAGTCCCAAAGCTGCTTTGTATTCTGTGCAGGATGAAGAATTTCTTTAGCTGTCTCGGTGAAGATTTTTTGTCTTCACAGCTTGTGGTCATCCCGGTCACTAATGAAAGTAACTCTGTCACCTTACACAGTCTTCCATTAAAAATCTCTTGATTTATTTATTTCAGGTAATTCTATAGCGCCTTCAATTTTGTCAGGACTTTAAGTGTATATTGTATATTCACATCAGTCCCTGCCCTCGAGGAGCTAACAATCTAAGATCCCTAACTTACAGTCAATTATACACATACTAGGACCAGTTTAGACCAGAGCCAGTTTACCTCCCAGCATGTCTTTGGAGCGTGGAAAGAAACCAGAGAACCTGGAGGTGACCCACACAAGCATAGGGACAGCATGCATACTCCATGTGGGTGGGCCATGATTGGGATTTAAACCAGCGATCCTAGGGCTACCAGGGGGGAAGTGCTGACCACTTAACCACTGTGCTGCCAAAATGTCTCCACAGCTAAAAACTGACAAGACAACTGAGATTTGTAGTTCTGATAAAAGCAGAGATATAAGAAGTTGGGTTTATGGTTACTGTCTCCTAGGCTCTGTGGCAGAGTGTCTCCTGGGCTCTGTGGCAGAGTGTCTCCTGGGCTCTGTGGCAGAGTGTCTCCTAGGCTCTCTGGCAGAGTGTCTCCTAGGCTCTGTGGCAGAGTGTCTCCTAGGCTTTCTGGTAGAGTGTCTCCTAGGCTCTCTGGCAGAGTGTCTCCTAGGCTCTGTGGCAGAGTGTCTCCTAGGCTCTGTGGCAGAGTGTCTCCTAGGCTCTGTGGCAGAGTGTCTCCTAGGCTCTGTGGCAGAGTGTCTCCTAGGCTCTGTGGCAGAGTGTCTCCTGGGCTCTGTGGCAGAGTGTCTCCTGGGCTCTGTGGAAGAGTGTCTCCTAGGCTCTGTGGCAGAGTGTCTCCTAGGCTCTGTGGCAGAGTGTCTCCTAGGCTCGGTGGCAGAGTGTCTCCTAGGCTCTGTGGCAGAGTGTCTCCTAGGCTCTCTGGCAGAGTGTCTCCTAGGCTCTGTGGCAGAGTGTCTCATAGGCTCTGTGGCAGAGTGTCTCCTAGGCTCTGTGGCAGAGTATCTCCTAGGCTCGGTGGCAGAGTGTCTCCTAGGCTCTGTGGCAGAGTGTCTCCTAGGCTCTCTGGCAGAATGTCTCCTAGGCTCTCTGGCAGAGTGTCTCCTAGGCTCTGTGGCAGAGTGTCTCCTAGGCTCTGTGGCAGAGTGTCTCCTAGGCTCTCTGGCAGAGTGTCTCCTAGGCTCTGTGGCAGAATGTCTCCTAGGCTCTGTGGCAGAGTGTCTCCTAGGCTCTGTGGCAGAGTGTCTCCTAGGCTCTGTGGCAGAGTGTCTCCTAGGCTCTGTGGCAGAGTGTCTCCTAGGCTCTGTGGCAGAGTGTCTCCTAGGCTCTGTGGACCTCCTGGCTCAGCTCCACACTCCTGACTCAACAAGGCCGATTGCCTGTGAAAGGAGAGACAAATGTCACCCTCCTCCTGGGACCTGGCTTCCTGCCCAAAGACACCCTGTCACATGTTCCCTTTGCTTTTATAACATATCCCAGGATGCACCACTGTTTGTGCCAACCCACTGGGATAGTAACAAAAGCCTGTGTGTCACTGGCTGGGTTTCCTCCACTGTCCAACAGGATCCCCTATTAGATACAGAGGGGATACACCCTCAGTCCAGATGAATTACACCCTGGATACATGCAACAGGCCTAACTATAAATCAGGCTCCCCTGATAAGAAGATGGAGACACTAGGATTTACCTACCTAGCACCTACCTAGGAGGGTGCTTACATAGTGGATCGCTCACACCTATACACACTCTCTAAACATGTATCAATGTGCAAAATGATATTAAAAAGTGGTGCCGCGTTCCTAAATGCCAATGTGCTTGTATCCCTTTCAATCTGTTTGCATAGCAATTTTCAGAATCAGCATATCGTATGAAACCATATATACCATAAACAAAACAAACAATGTATCAGTCCATAAAGTGTGCTTCGCTATGAATTCACTTGTATATGCTAAATCTTCCATAAAAAACAGGCTTGGGTTCACATATCCAAACGACTGCTTCCTTAAGCCCCGTACACACGCGTCGAAAATCGGCAGGGAATTTTCGTCTGATCTGCCGATTTTCGGCTTGTTAGTATGATGCTTCCGACAACCGACTCCGACTTTTCGGCCAAAAAAAATCTGGTGTGCAGGCTATAAAATTTTTCTCCGCCGTCAACACAACAGCTGATTTTCGTGCAGTCAGTACAGATTTCGACAGGGAAAAATCTTATGAGCAAGACTGGGCATGCTCAGAGAAGAAAGAACACAAAGAAAGCAAAGCAACACATGACATCACTTCTGAAGCAGATTTTTGTTGGGCGAGAAAATTCGTGTGCAGTCTAAGCACATTCCAACCAACAAAACACAACTCTGGACAAAAGACGGACGACCGGTCGGCCGATAATCGTTGCGTGTGTACGAGGCTTTAATTAGTGTTCCCCACTATGTGCTCCAATCATCCACATACATTAGTGATAATCCCCTCCCCCCGATGTGCCCTCACCTGGGGGAGAAGACTAGCCAATGGTCTGTAGCACTGCCCCCTTGAGGGCTGCTGGATTTCTTACCTCTCAGGTCCCTCTGGGTTACCGATAGCAACTGCATGTAGAATCTTAACACTTTACTTTCCGGCTCAGTCAGTGAACAGTCTAGGGGTTGTTGTTTGTTGTTTTTATTTTATATGGGGATTGGGGAAGGGATGAGTGAGATACTCCAAAACTCAAACTATTCACAATGTTGAGGACTTCTGTCTGAGAATGCGGCAAGGCCGCTGCTTCATCCTTCCACTAGAGGAATCTGAGGTAAAGTCCTTTAAGCACTTATCTTCAAGGCACTCGAATAGTACCCCCTTTCTATCCACCAGCTGACACCTGTCTTCTGACTACTCTACTCCGGAGTGGCCCCCCTTCCTGGTCAGGCCCATAGACACAATCCTCTGTACTCACAATACTGCTTTCCAGGTTCTCCAGTGTCTCAACTCCTTCAGTCACCTCCTCCTGGACCTCTGGGTTCAGCTCCACACTTTTGGCTCACCAGGCCGACTGCCCTGTGACCATCACCAACCACTGCAGAAGAGGAGGCAGCTGACACCCTCCTTCCGGGACTCTGCTCACCAGCCAAAGACCCCGAGCACACATGTTCCTGGCTTTTATACCACACCCCACAATGCACCGAGACAGCCAGTCTGTGCCAATCACTGGGGCTGTATCAAAGCCTGTGTGCCTATTGGTCAGGTTTCCTCCACCGACCAATGTGCCTCCCTATTGGACCAGTGGGGACACTCCCCCAGACCACATGAATCACACACTGAGCACACTGAGCAGACCTGACTCACAGATCCTGATCCCTGATAAGCAGAAAGCAATATAGAATTTATCTGCTGCTCCTCTGATAGGCAGACAGAGCCAAAACTATACTCACTCTCTAGCACCTACCTAGGAGGGTGCTACAGGTCAGTGCCATCTTAAGAGCCTTATAGGACCCTGGGCAATGCAGTGCACTGGGGCCCCCTGCCTACACAATCACGCACGAGAAGGTAGTTGTCTCTTGTAGTATATATTGGTCCCTGTAATATGTATATAGTAAGGTATATCCTCCAGGTAGTAGTTGTACTCTCTTGTAGTATATATCGGTCCCTGTAATATGTATATAGACTATTTTCACATTACAGGGAACACTATATACTACAAGAGAGTACAACTACTACCTGGAGTATATACCTTACTATATACATATTACAGGGAACACTATACTACAAGAGAGTACAACTACTACCTGGAGGATATATACCTTACTATATACATATTACAGGGACCAATATATATAGAAAGATATATCCTCCAGGACAGAGTTGTCTGTCTCTTGTGTCATCGTCGATCATCATCATTGCCAGCCATGAGAGAGTTAAAAAAATAATATATATGATTCAGCCTGGCAGGCTGTGGGCCGTGGCAGCCTTACCTTTACAACGGTTCAGCTGCACAGATGGGAGGAGGTGGGTGGAGGCGGAGCCAGTCGGGACTCAAATCGAGAGGGAGGGAGGAGAGGAGTGAGGAGGACGAGCCGACAAGGAGGAGGATCCTCCTCCGAGTCCTCCGCTGCGGCGCCGTGCATCCTGGGTCTGCACTGCTAACGTCACTGGTTGCTAGATGCCAATCGGGCTGGCCTTAGCAACCAGTGTGCACTGCAGTGCAGACTCAAGCCACGGTCGCTGCAATAAGCAATAAGGGGGGGCCCAGGCCGGCGGACAACATAACAGGGGGGGCCCTAGACCACCAGGGACATGCCACCATCCATGTGGGCCCCTTGGCAAGTGGGGCTCCCGGGCAACCGCCGGGCATGCCCAGTGGAAAAGACGGCCCTGCTACAGGTCTATATGTGCGTTTGTCCCTCTCTGGGGATCTGTTTTACACTGTTTCACTACTTTGGTGGCAATCTTGAGTTCAGAATCCTCCTCCGCCGATCGTTCCCCGCTGAGAGAGAAGGACGGTCGGATGTTGTAAAACACAGCTGACCTTTCTTCTCTCTGCAATGATCACAGAGTGCCTTCTATATAGGATCACATGTCTCTATGATAATTTCACAAGCCACGCCCCCCCACAGTTAGAAAGCACCCCCCTATGCTCACAATTAACCCTTTGATCGCCCCTGGGTTAACCCCCTTCCCTGCAAGTGTCATTATTACAGTGGCCGTGCATATTATTTAGCACTGATTACTGTAGTGATGTCACTGGTCCCCCCAAAAGTGTAAAAAATGTCAGTTAGGGGTCCGATCTGTCCGCCGCAATGTCGCAGTCCTGCTAAAAATCGCTGATCGCCGACATTACTAGTAAAAATAATAAAATAAATAAGAATGACATAGATCTTTCCCCTAGTTTATAGACGGCTAGACGCGATAAATTTTGCGCAAACCAATCAAAATACACTTATTGGCATTTTTCTTTACCAAAAATATGTGGCAGGACACAAATTGTCCTAAAAGGTTAAAAATTAGATTTATTTAGTTTTTTTTTATTGGGAATGTTATATAGCAGAATGTGAAAAATATTGTTTTTTATTTTTTCAGTCAGTATTGTCGCCCTTTTTTTATTTATAGCGCAAAAAAATAATAATCACAGAGGTGATCAAATACCACCAAAAGAAAGCTCTGTTTGTGGGGAAAAAATACATCAATTGTATTTGGGTACAGCGGCGCACGACCGCGCAATTGTCCGTTAAAAAGTAACGTAGTGCCGAATCACAAAAAAATGGGCTGGTCATTTAGGGGGGTAAATCTTTCCGGTCCAGAAGTGGTAATTCGTTTTGCTGTAGGTTTCTAAATCAGAATGTATTGAAGACAATGCATCATGTGCCAGTAAAGAAACTAGCATTTCCAAAAGCAATGGTCAGCAATGGTCAGAAATGGTCAGCAATAGTCAGAAATGGTCAGAAATGGTCAGAAATGGTCAGCAATAGTCAGAAATGGTCAGAAATGGTCAGAAATGGTCAGCAATAGTCAGCAATGGTCAGCAATGGTCAGAAATGGTCAGCAATAGTCAGCAATGGTCAGCAATAGTCAGCAATAGTCATCAATGGTCAGAAATGGTCAGCAATAGTCAGCAATGGTCAGCAATGGTCAGAAATGGTCAGCAATAGTCAGCAATGGTCAGCAATAGTCAGCAATGGTCAGCAATGGTCAGAAATGGTCAGCAATGGTCAGAAATGGTCAGCAATGGTCAGCAATGGTCAGCAATGGTCAGCAATAGTCAGCAATAGTAAGCAATGGTCAGCAATGGTCAGAAATGGTCAGCAATAGTCAGCAATGGTCAGCATTGGTCAGCAATAGTCAGCAATGGTCAGAAATGGTCAGCAATAGTCAGCAATAGTCAGCAATGGTCAGAAATGGTCAGCAATAGTCAGCAATGGTCAGAAATGGTCAGCAATAGTCAGCAATGGTCAGAAATGGTCAGCAATGGTCATCAATAGTCAGCAATAGTCAGCAATGGTCAGAAATGGTCAGCAATAGTCAGCAATGGTCAGCAATGGTCAGCATGGTCAGAAATGGTCAGCAATGGTCAGAAATGGTCAGCAATGGTCATCAATAGTCAGCAATAGTCAGCAATGGTCAGAAATGGTCAGCAATAGTCAGCAATGGTCAGCAATGGTCAGTAATGGTCAGAAATGGTCAGAAATGGTCAGCAATGGTCAGAAATGGTCAGCAAAGGTCAGCAATGGTCAGTAATGGTCAGCAATGGTCAGTAATGGTCAGCAATAGTCAGCAATGGTCAGTAATGGTCAGCAATGGTCAGCAATGGTCAGTAATGGTCAGCAATAGTCAGCAATGGTCAGCAATGGCTGATTACATGTTTCTGTAATCACTGTTCCCCAATTTTTTGGCGAAAAAAAAATACATTCATGAATAAAGAAAAAACAAAAAAGTAAAGTTAGCCCAAATTTTTTGTATAATGTGAAAGATGATGTTACGTCAAGTATATAGATACCTAACATGTCACGCTTTAAAATTATGTCTGCCCATGGAATGGCGGCAAACTAAGGTGCTTAAAATTCTCCATAGGAGACACTTTAAATGCCTTTACAGGTTACCTGTTTAGAGTGTCACAGGAGGTCTGGTGATAGAATTATTGCTCTTGCACTGACGTTGGTGACACCGTTTACATACCATATCCATTGGCATTTGCGTGTAAGCACGTTGGGATGGGGGGCGCTTTAAACATTTTTTAAATTATTACTTATTTATTTTATACAAAAAATTATTATTTACAGTTTTAAATTTTTTTTTTTTACAAACTTTATTGCTATCACAAGGGATGAACAGCATCCCTTGTGACAGCATGGGCCATGACAGGTCTTCTTTATGGAGAGATTAGGGGGTCTATTAGACCCCAAATCTCTCCTCTGGCCCCCCCATGCAGCTAATCAGACCGAGAGCTGCTTCTCTGGCCACTGGTGGCCAGGTAAACAAAGGGGCGGAACCGGAAGTGACAAATACTCGTTGCTGCTGGTTTCCAGGGTTACAGAGAGAGGGGAATGACGTAAGTTTCTCTCTCTCTGTGTACCAGGCAGTCATCGCCACCAGGCGCACCGTAATGGGACCGGAGAGCCCATTAGAGGCGGCAGGGGGAGGGGGGTGGGACCCCATTCCACCACCCACAGAAGTGATTGAGTGGCTAATTAGCCACTCAGATCACTTCTGTCTTGTAGAAAATCGCCGGCTGCAAACAATGATACAGGGATCATGCCTGTAGGTGCAGGCACCATCCCAGTATAACCACTGAAACCCGAGGATGTACTGGTACGTCCTTGGGTGGGAAGTGGTTTAAGAGACCCTGTCATGAAACAAAATACTTGCATGATAAGGTTCTGATGGCAGTAGCAAAATGTAAAAGAGCATTGCATATTGTGAGCATTGCATAGTGTGAGCCTTGCATAGTGTGAGCATTGCATATTGTGAGCATTGCATATTGTGAGCATTGCCTATTGTGAGCCTTGCATAGTGTGAGCCTTGCATAGTGTGAGCCTTGCATATTGTGAGCCTTGCATAGTGTGAGCATTGCATAGTGTAAGCCTTGCATAGTGTGAGCATTGCATAGTGTGAGCCTTGCATAGTGTGAGCATTGCATATTGTGAGCATTGCATAGTGTGAGCCTTGCATATTGTGAGTGTAGCACCACCCCCGCAGGAGCTGCTGATTATATTATTGGGTCTACACCCTGCCTAACAACCCAATCAAATTGGCTCGATCCCTCCTCAGGCACAACTGACCCAGAATAGGACTGGACTATCAAATAGATACACAGGTTGGAATACAATACTTCACTATGCAACAATACCTTATTACCTTCTTGAATAGTAGTCCTTCTGGGTGACACAATGGAACAACGCACAAGATTGTAATTAACCAAACTTAGTTTACTATATATCAAATTGAATAGGGGAGATACAATACAATACAATACAAGTCCATAAAAGGTTATTTAAAACAGCTTTAAAAAGGTAAAAGAATACCCCCACACTCCTCCTGCATTAAGGCTAAACACAGTACCAAGTAGGTGGGCCTATCTGAGTCCCTCCCCCAGAGTTCTCTTCTTTCTTGTTGATCTTTGCTAGCAAGGTTATTGAATAGAGCTCATTTGTAATCCAGATTAGGAATAAAGATCAAGAGAGAGAAAACAACGAGCTGTTAGTTGTCACCGCAGGGTGTCTGCGTAACTAAGCAATAACTTCTGCGAGAGAGATAAGCCTCTGGCGACTCCTTTACAGACCGTATTGTTTGTCTATGAGTCTCCTGAGAGAGTATGGTGATAAACCCCGGGGTTTTATCACCTCCTGCTGCGCTACCGCTATCTGTAGATAAAACTGTCTCTTCAGCAGATAAAGTCAGTTATTGGGCATGTGCCCTCTCACCAACAGAAGTTTCTCCTTCGCGCGCTTCCACTGCGGTCTCAGTCCTTTGGCTATATGCCAGCCGCGCGGGGTCCTTCTGGCGGATGACTTCCGGTCTCGGCAAACAGCAGTATGACCTCCAGGAATGTGCCTCGTGCTTGAGATGGGACGGTTCCACGTCGTCCCTCCAGGCTAAAAGGCTCTGGCCCAATATCCAGTGTCAGTCCTTCACTCTCGCTCGCTGGTTCCTCAGAGTCCAGCGCAGAAAGGCCCCCCCCCTTCGCGCGCTTCTCTCTTCCTTTAAATAACCTCCCCCATAGTGCCGTGCGGTGCAGCCGTGCACCCTGGATCTTGCAAAGCAGCCTGGGAGATGTAGTTTCTTCATCTTGTGAAAAGGAAGTCACAGCCCGGGAAATTCCATGCAGCTACCACTAGAGGGAGCCTAGTTCCTGGATCTTGCAAAGCAGCCTGGGAGATGTAGTTTCTTCATCTTGTGAAAAGGAAGTCACAGCCCGGGAAATTCCATGCAACTACCACTAGAGGGAGCCTAGTTCCTTCCCACATATCAAACAGTGTCTTTAGGCATGTTTAACCCCGCTACACACTCCCCCCACTTGAGAAACTTTGGTCCCCAAAGAGGTCAACAGTATGTACCCTAGTGCATAGGTTGGCATTATACAACAAAAACATTAACATTTTGCTGAAATAAGTCAATCTAAATATATCCAATTTTGTATTCTAATAGCAGTGCAACAATAAAACGATAAAGTGCAATTAATAAGCAAATAAGTGATTTCTACAGTGTTAATATAGTGCTGATTTCTAGTGCTTTTATATAGTGCTCCTTTAAAAAGCACATGTGCCTTTGCAATTTCTTAAACACTTACATCTTAAAGTTTGTGTTGAAAAAAAAAACATCAAAAGGTGAGAAAGAGAAAAAAACATATAGTGAGGTCAGAGCAACAAAATGTGCACAAACATTAACTCACAAAGTAAACCAAATTGTGAACATCAAAAACTGTGCTTATTATAATGGCCAAACCCAATATCCTTATGTACAAACTTAAATGCAAACGTTTTCTACTTCAATACTTTGTTCTCATGATCTCTCACAGACCCCCCAAAACTTGGGTGGCTTGTACAGTTGTGCCTGGGGGTGAGCTAGGGTTGTCCCCCACCAAATCTACAGTGGAGGAACTAGGCTGGTCAGGAGATCTTTTGGAGGTAAAAACAGCTTCTTCCGAACATTCACCCAATTGATCATAGGTCAGTCTCTTAGGTGGGTGAATGACTCTCCTTTCCCTCTGTTCCCGTGGAGGCATGCTCTCAGAGGTGCTAGGATCAGGCACTTCTGAGGATTCTTCAATGTCCCCCTCCTCATGTTCCAACACAGAGGAACCTGATGGTTCAAGAGAGGTCAGTTCTTCTTCAGAGAAGGGTGCAACCTCCTCCTCAGGATCTTCATCCTCAGCTGCTTCTTCTGGAAGCATATGAAAGGGTATGAATTCAGGGGCTTCTGCCCGAAGGGCTCCTCTATCAGCCAAGTCAGATGAAGACAGGGAGGCAGGTGTGGGTTCTGGCAACTGAGATGACCACAACCAGTCGGGTACCTCCTCTTCATCTTCCAAATCTTCAGATGGAGAACTTCCCTCTCCCTCATCTGGGAGCGTCGTCTGAGATCTGGTAACTGGTCTGGACCGGCGAGAAGTCGAAGGGGCCTCTGACAAGTCTTCCACAGGGGGCATACGAACCGCTTCAGAGAGAGGCAGCAAATGGTTCCGATGCCAAGCCTTCAATGGACCCACACTTCCTTCAGGCCGAATTTGGTACACAGGAAGGTTTGGCAGTTGCTTGCAGATAACATAAGGTTGGGACTTCCAGCGGTCTGCCAACTTGTGTTTTCCCGGGACACCCAAGTTTCTCAACAAAACCCTGTCCCCTGGTTGCAGGTCATGGATCCGAACTTTTAGGTCGAAATTTTTTTTATTCCGCAGTCCACGTTGATCAGATGTGGCCTGAGCCTTGTCATAGGCCGCTTTCAGACTCTTCCGCAGTCGGTCCACATATCCTCTATGCGATGCTGAAGAGGTATGATCAGGCGAAATGCCAAAGGCCAAATCCACTGGCAACCGAGCCTCCCTTCCAAACATCAGCCGATAAGGGGAATATCCAGTAGCATCACTGACAGTGCTGTTGTAGGCATGCACAATGGCAGCTACGTGCTTGCCCCAATGCTGTTTCTTCTCTGAGCTCAAAGTCCCCAACATATCCAAAAGAGTCCTGTTAAATCGTTCAGGCTGGGCATCCCCCTGTGGATGGTAGGGAGTGGTTCTAGTCTTTTGAATGCCTAACATATCTAACAGTCTCTTGATCAGTCTGCTTTCAAAGTCCCTTCCCTGATCAGAATGGAGGCGTTGTGGTAACCCATAATGTACAAAGAACTTCTCTACAAGAACTTTGGCTACCGTTGAGGCCTTCTGATCCCTTGTTGGGAATGCTTGAGCATATCTGGTAAAATGGTCTGTTACCACAAGGACATTCCCCTGGCCACTCAGATCAGGCTCTAAGCAAAGGAAATCAATGCACACCAGCTCCATGGGTCCCTGACTTTGTAGATGGCCCATTGGGGCTGCTTGACGTGGCAGAGTCTTCCTCTGTATACACCGGACACAAGAATGACAGTATCCTTCAACTTCGGCCCTCATACAAGGCCAGTAGAACCTGTCCCTGACAAGCTGAAAGGTTCTTTCGGGCCCCAGATGGCCATGATTATCATGAAGAGCGGCCAGAACTCCCTCTCTGTATTTAGCTGGTAAGAACAGTTGCCACTTCTCCTCCAGATCTTCAGATGGACCTCTCCGGTAGGCCACTCCTTCTCTGATCTGTAACCGGGTCCACTCTCTATGCAACAGACGGGCCCCCTGAGGGGAGTCAGTTAGAAGCAACTCAGGGCTCTGGATCTCCAGAGCTTCCAAGAGAAGTTTTCCCAAAGGGTCTTCCAACTGCTCCTTCCGCAAGTCCCTTTTGGACAGCCGGGGCAAACCCTCCCCTTCAACTTGGGTCACCTGGCAGTAGCATTTGGGTACTCCGATAGCCGAAACCCCAATCTCTTCTGCTCTTGACCCTCCTCGGGATCGAAATTCAGTTCCCTGATATAGGGCACGCACCCCTTCTGGAGCCAAATGAGTCCATTCTTCCGCAGGTTCCTGTGGAACATGCAACCTTCTGGATAGGGCATCTGCATCCCTATTTCCGATTCCTGGCCGATACTTCAGGCTAAAATTGAAGCTAGAGAGGGCAGCCAACCATCGATGTCCTGTTGCATCCAGCTTGGCCGTAGTCAACAGATAGGTGAGGGGATTATTATCTGTCTTGACAATGAATTCAGCTCCGTACAGGTAGTCTTTCAATTTGTCAACCACTGCCCACTTCAAGGCCAAGAATTCAAGTTTGTGAGTAGGATAATTCCTTTCAGCAGGCAGTAGGCTTCTGCTCACATAGGCAACAGGTCGCAGATGACCCTCATGCTCCTGATAAAGTACCCCCCCCAGCCCATCTCGGCTGGCATCAACATGCAGTTCATATGGTTTTGTGGGGTCCGCATAGGCCAACACAGGGGCAGTGGTTAGGGTTTCCTTCAGCTGGACAAAGGCCCCTTCGCATTCCGGGGTCCACTGATCCTGGATGGATTCCTTAGCCTTCCGGGGGCCTATGGTGGACTTCGCCGGCTTTACCAACTCAGGGACATCATCTTCTTCATTCTTCAGGAGCTCATTTAGGGGTCGGGCAATCTGGGCGAACCCCTCCACAAACCTCCTGTAATAGGAGCAAAAGCCCAAGAATGACCGGAGTTCGGTCACATTTGTGGGTCTCGGCCAGGAAGCAACAGCATCCAGCTTGTCCGGGTCAGTGGCCACCCCTTCTTCAGACACGATATGGCCCAGGTAATGGACCGAGGACTGATAGAATTGGCACTTCTCAGGAGAAAGTTTCAGACCTTCTTCATGTAGCCTCTTCAAGACCTTTTCCAACCTCTCCTCATGTTCTTCTAAAGTTCTGCCAAACACGATAACATCATCCAAGTATACCAGTACCTCTATCAAATTCATATCTCCAACGGTCCTCTCCATCAGCCTTTGGAAGGTAGCAGGGGCCCCGGACAACCCCTGAGGCATGCGATTGAACTCAAAGAACCCCACAGGGGTGATGAAGGCTGTTTTCTCCCGATCTTCAGGGTGCATGGGGATCTGATAATACCCACTCTTTAAGTCCATCACACTGAACCACTTCGCCCCTGACAGACTCTGTAGGGCATCTTCGATTCGAGGAGTGGTATACTGGTCTGGGATGGTTCTTCTGTTCAGCGTTCGGTAGTCGATACAAAGCCTCAAAGATCCATTTTTCTTTCGGACTACCACTATCGGGGAAGCATACGGGCTCCTGGATTCTCGGATAATCCCGATCTTTTTGAGCTCTGCCAGCTGTTGACGTAGATCTTCCAAGTCACCTAAGGGGACTCGCCGGACTCTCTCCCTGAAAGGCTTGTCCTCACTCAGGCGGATCTTATGAGTGGCGCTCCTGGCACATCCCACGTCAAACTCGTCCTTAGAGAATATTTCCCTACATCGAGCAAGTTGTGCCTTGGCCCTCTTCACCCATTCCGGCGGGAGGGCAGCGTTTCCAGAGCAAAGCTCCTCTATAACCGCCTCACCCTGTTCCTTTTCTTTGAAATCAATGGGGGCAACTGGGGTAGCCGGGTTGACTTGGCCCAGGAGCACTCTGGCCGGTACCTTCACTGGTGTAATAGAGGTGTTTCTGACACTCACTAAAACCCTTCCACGGTTTTCCTGTAACACCTTCAAAGGGATCACCTCAGGGATCACTTCTATCCCTCTCTGTCTCTCCTTTTGACCTGATTCAAAGATAATGAAGGGACCCGGCTGTTGCCATGTGAGTTTAACAGAAGCCTTAAAACAGGCCACCTCTCCTGGCTGTAAGACCTTTTCTGCTCTATCCAGCTTCCAGAGTCGTCCAACTCCTTCTGCGGGGGTCTCTTGCTCCAACACTAATCGTTGGTAGGCCTGCCGTAGCATGGGATGGATCCTTGGCGCCTGAGCATCTTGTCCCTGGACCAGTTGTATCAGAAGGCGCCTTACCAGGTCAGTGTTTGTTCCTACGATGAGAGAGCTTTTGTTGGCCCCTGGTGGACGAGGACAGACCACCGCTAAGGTGTCGAAGGTTTCCGCTTCACCAGCCACTGATGGATCAAAGGTCAACTTGATTGGCAGATACCCGTCATAGGGAAAACTTTGGGTCCCAATACCCCATATCTCCAGATCTTCCAACTTCTGCAAAGGTAGATGGGTAAGATATTTATCATAGAAGTCTCTATACAAAAGAGTCACCTGGGCCCCTGTGTCAAGGAGGGCTCTTGTGTAAATTCCTTCCACCTGAACCGAGACCACTGGGGAGGGCCCGACCAAGTTAGTTGGGAATTCTCTTGATGTAGCCTGGTTGTCTGATTCAGTTCTCTGTACCCTGGCCCTCTTCTCCTTTTTCTTCCTTGATCTGGGCCCCCGCTGAACCCGGTGTGCATTGACTTTCCTTCCCTCAGTAACCCGGAGTCTAGAACTGGGGGTATTATATTTGGGTCTGACCCCCTGACTCAGTTTCCCTGATCCTGCACCACTTCTGGAGTCCCTTAAGACTGGCGGACACCCGGTTGACTCCTTCACCGGTGTCCTCTGAAGTTTCCCGCTGGCTCGCGAGGTTTCGCGGCAGCATTTCCTGAGCTGGGACATACCCTTCTAACATGCCCAACTCCCCCGCAGTTGAAACAAGTTAACAATCTTGCAGGCCGTGGCTCTGGATCTGTGCTGAGACTAACAGGTTCATCTGGCCTCTCCGATATACTCCCCTTGGGTAGAGTGGATACCTGACCAGTCAGGATGGACACCATTTCTATCAACTGAGACACTTGGGTCTTTAGAAGTTCAACTTGAGAGTCACCCTCTTCCACACTTATCACTCCAACCCGGGCAGTTGAGTCAAACTG
Organism: Pelophylax lessonae; assembly: GCF_965119305.1. Lineage (NCBI taxonomy): Eukaryota > Metazoa > Chordata > Amphibia > Anura > Ranidae > Pelophylax > Pelophylax lessonae. The sequence goes on along the minus strand of NC_138768.1, from coordinate 891,471,561 downwards.
CCGACTTTTCTTCTTGTTGTCCAACATAACCTCTTCCTCTCTGACCATTCGAATCAGATCGGGGTATTCTAGAATGCCGCCATCTCGACGAGTTCGTAACAGTATGGCAATGGGATCTAAAGGTTGAGCCCCTTTCAGAACCTGTCGTGCACGAGTCTCATCTATTTTCCGGTGGTCTATTCCTTTCTTTAACAGAATCTGGTGGATAATCCTATCCAGACGTTTAATGAATTCGGACAACTTCTCCCCCTCTTCTTGATAACAGTGGTCCAACTGGTAGAGAAGTTCAGCCGCGTTCTCCGTCCGACCAAACACATCTTGCAGAATGTCCAAATAATCCTGTGCAGTGCAGTTCTTCTTGCTAAGCTTTAGATTACGTACAGCCTCTAATGCAGGTCCCCTTAAACTCTCTGTGATTCTCTGCTTCTTGTGCTGTTCTGGTACCTCCCATTCCTCCAAAGCCTGAGTGGCGGTATCTAACCACTCTTCGAACCCATCTTCTGCTGAAGGCACAGGCTGTTTCCCAGAGAATGTCCGGAGCTTCCTATATCCAGTCATCAAATAGCTCGAGGAGTCCCTACTACATTTTGCCACAATCTCCCCAAGAACAGCACACAGTTCTGAGCTAAAAGTCGACAAAGGTGATGACTCAGGATGCCCTTCTTGGACACCTTTTTCTTGGCTGGATACCCCAGGGGTGGTGGATGAGGGACCCGCAATAGGAACTCCTGGATGTATCAGGAAAAGTTCTGTTTGGTCAGTAGTTTTTACACTGTTTCCGTTGAAATAATCAGGGACCCCCTTCCTCCACTCACACAGTGCATACGTGTGTGGGACAGTGGTGTCAGTTTTCATGTCAATCACCCAAAATTTCCTGTCTGTGGATAGTGCCCTCAAAACAGGGAGGAGCTTTTCTTCAGTCCAGGCTTCTCCCTTGATTTCAACCACCAGGCCATTTTCCACTATGACATTCTCTTCCTTGCACCACTCAGCAGCAGCGACAGGATCCATTTCTGCGTGGGAGGGGATTCTATGGCTGAGAGGGTTGTATTGCAGGACTGTAGAAATTCCGGACGAGCCCCCACGTGTAGCACCACCCCCGCAGGAGCTGCTGATTATATTATTGGGTCTACACCCTGCCTAACAACCCAATCAAATTGGCTCGATCCCTCCTCAGGCACAACTGACCCAGAATAGGACTGGACTATCAAATAGATACACAGGTTGGAATACAATACTTCACTATGCAACAATACCTTATTACCTTCTTGAATAGTAGTCCTTCTGGGTGACACAATGGAACAACGCACAAGATTGTAATTAACCAAACTTAGTTTACTATATATCAAATTGAATAGGGGAGATACAATACAATACAATACAAGTCCATAAAAGGTTATTTAAAACAGCTTTAAAAAGGTAAAAGAATACCCCCACACTCCTCCTGCATTAAGGCTAAACACAGTACCAAGTAGGTGGGCCTATCTGAGTCCCTCCCCCAGAGTTCTCTTCTTTCTTGTTGATCTTCGCTAGCAAGGTTATTGAATAGAGCTCATTTGTAATCCAGATTAGGAATAAAGATCAAGAGAGAGAAAACAACGAGCTGTTAGTTGTCACCGCAGGGTGTCTGCGTAACTGAGCAATAACTTCTGCGAGAGAGATAAGCCTCTGGCGACTCCTTTACAGACCGTATTGTTTGTCTATGAGTCTCCTGAGAGAGTATGGTGATAAACCCCGGGGTTTTATCACCTCCTGCTGCGCTACCGCTATCTGTAGATAAAACTGTCTCTTCAGCAGATAAAGTCAGTTATTGGGCATGTGCCCTCTCACCAACAGAAGTTTCTCCTTCGCGCGCTTCCACTGCGGTCTCAGTCCTTTGGCTATATGCCAGCCGCGCGGGGTCCTTCTGGCGGATGACTTCCGGTCTCGGCAAACAGCAGTATGACCTCCAGGAATGTGCCTCGTGCTTGAGATGGGACGGTTCCACGTCGTCCCTCCAGGCTAAAAGGCTCTGGCCCAATATCCAGTGTCAGTCCTTCACTCTCGCTCGCTGGTTCCTCAGAGTCCAGCGCAGAAAGGCCCCCCCCCTTCGCGCGCTTCTCTCTTCCTTTAAATAACCTCCCCCATAGTGCCGTGCGGTGCAGCCGTGCACCCTGGATCTTGCAAAGCAGCCTGGGAGATGTAGTTTCTTCATCTTGTGAAAAGGAAGTCACAGCCCGGGAAATTCCATGCAGCTACCACTAGAGGGAGCCTAGTTCCTGGATCTTGCAAAGCAGCCTGGGAGATGTAGTTTCTTCATCTTGTGAAAAGGAAGTCACAGCCCGGGAAATTCCATGCAACTACCACTAGAGGGAGCCTAGTTCCTTCCCACATATCAAACAGTGTCTTTAGGCATGTTTAACCCCGCTACATGAGCATTGCATAGTGTGAGCCTTGCATAGTGTGAGCCTTGCATAGTGTGAGCCTTGCATAGTGTGAGCATTGCATAGTGTGAGCCTTGCATAGTGTGAGCATTGCATAGTGTGAGCCTTGCATAGTGTGAGCCTTGCATAGTGTGAGCCTTGCATAGTGTGAGCCTTGCATATTGTGAGCCTACATATCTTCATCTTCTGCCAGTTATACTGACTTTGCTGCATGCTCTGTACACAGATCAGCGATGTTATTTCATCTCACTGCAAAGCAGGAAGAAAAAATAGCCTGATCTGTTAGTAAAAGCAGCACATATTATATATAAGGCAGGGTTTGGGGCAGGGCTATGGGTGGGGCTAAAGGGGGCCCCATCAGGTAGGCTGTACAGGGCCCCAGGATTTCTATCAGCAGCCCTGTCCCCATGACAATGACATTGCCCTGCCTCACCACCATTCCTAACTATAAGAGATTGTAGGAGAATGATCTGCCCCTGGAAGGGTTCTGGGTCACCCTGAGTGGAATGGTGTCAGGAGGAAGGGGTGACCTCCCATCACAGAGATTGTAGAGGAATGATCTGCCCCTGGAAGGGTTCTGGGTCATTCCACTGGGATCAGTATGGTAGATTTCAGATAAGTGTTATTAGGTAAGAGGCCATTGCTGATTGCACACATTCCAGGTTTTATCCTTCTCAATATAAGTAAACCGTCCAGATCATAAAAAGATGGAAATCTGTTTTATTCTACATACTTGTAGCGCCCTCCTAGGTAGGTGCTAGAGAGTGAGTATAGTTTTGGCTCTGTCTGCAGGCAAATCTATATTTCTGAAAAAATATAAATAAAAAACTGAGTAGCTAGGGTGGTATTCTCAAGCCAGACTGGGTGGGTCGGCGAGAATACAGTCGGGTACGTACCACACGGTCAATTGGGACCGGGAACCCAGCGCAACCTGAGATATGGGGACAAAAAAGGTTAGGAGAAGGAGGGACAAGAATTTCCCTCCGTGAATGGTTGCAATGAGGGGCTCACAGGGATATAGGTGCAGACAAAAAAGCTTTATTGGTGAAGATATACACACATAAAAAAATATATATAATATATATAAACAAGTAATGCTAATCAGTAAAAGAGGTGTGGAAGCTCATCAGGTGAACTAATTGACTCCGTGGACCCCTAGGGGGTCAGGATGATACAGACAGCAATAAAACACATTGAGGTCCCCACCCACCCAGTCCCAGTATGCACTGTTGTTGACGGGCTTAGAGTGATTAGTCGAGAATACACGACCTAGAAATCACTCTGAAAGCCCGAGCGACAGTGCTGTGGCCAGGAGGGAACTATAGTGAGCCCGTGGAGGGAAAGTACATAGGGATGCCAATAGAGTGTGGAGTGGCAACTGAGAAAAATATACTGAATCTATTGGTATGGCGTAATGTCATCAAGTTTCGTCAGTGCATCACAGAAATAGAACAAGATAAAGCATCATTGTCTGATGTAGTGACAGACAGCACGGGCCTGCTCCCTAAGAAGTAAGTCTCATTTCCTGGCTATGAGCCTCCAAGGAAACCTAGCCCCGCGGGGCTGTGCACGGAATAGTAGTGCTTGGAGGGATTGTGGCTTAACCAGCCGTTTTGCTTAATCAGCAAATTTCAATAAGATGGGATGTGTTGAGGGGATCTGGGCTTAACCAGCCAATTTGCTAAAACAGCAGTATGGGTGAATGTTTGTCCCCTAAAAGAGATCTCCCGTGTTGGTGGCTGATCGCCAGAGATGCTTGTACACTGGCTGGCTGATCCAAAACTTAGCAGTACTGGGACGGCTCAAAAGTCTGAAGTCTGCATGAGAGAAGTCCCGGTCAGACCATTGGCTGGAGCTGCTAAAGGTATCGGGGATGAGGTGTAGCGACCATGCTTAACTGGTGATCCAGAGTTGGATGTGTATTATAAGAAGTGTTGGTCTTACCAGATATCACCCGTACTCATCCGAAATTGTAAGGATGGAGGTAGCGTGCTCCGCACTTAGGTCACAGTCAGGGCTGGCAAAAGCAGATGCAGGATACTTCGGCTGTCCAATGGGTTTGTTACTGCCGGTGGCGTTGTAGCCTCTACCATCAAGGAAGCTGCAGGAGCAGACTCAGTTCCGTGTCCGGGTGCAGTCCTGGTGTTGTTTCCGGGTCGCGGTGGATGTGTTCAGCCAGTCGGGTGCGATCTCCTACGGGGACGAAGGGTGGGCGGGGCGTCAACGTGTGATGTCGACGCGTTTCGCGTGCTTACGCACGCTTCCTCAGGACGTCATCACGTTCTCCGGGGTTCGTTTATATAGGCTGTAGCCATGGTGACAGCAATCAACAATTAGATGTTCCCGGGAATGTTTAAACTGAGGCCATCTGGTGGTATAAATGTGGTACTTCCACCACGTTACCACAGCGGTACAATCTGGTATTTGTTCCCGATGTCGGTCAGATTTGACCATATAAAAGACCTGGCGGTGAAGGGTAATAAAAGTCAAGTGCAAGGGAGGGGGCGGGGGGGACAAGTCCATCTCATAAAACACAGTGCCGGGGTATAAGTAGCTTATACTTTTGCTTAGCAATGACCAAGTTAATAAATAACCATATAGTGTATGAAATAAGTAGAGGCATAAATAGACACTAAGGTAGATACATATTCCCACTTGGAATTGGCATAGGCTGGGGTACAACTCTAATGCAGAGCATGGTCATCATGGCAGAAAGTAGTATACTGAATACAGCCTGATGGCCTAAACCGTGCTAATAGTTGAGTAAAGGGTGTACTGTCCTACAGTGAGAATACTCAAGATGGCGGAAAAAATATACAGATGATGAGAATAATAATAATACGATTTTGAACACGGCCCCTGACTAACGGGGGACAGGGGGTAAAAAATTCCTGAAGAGGAGGAGATTTAACCATAGCTATTACAGGTCCTGAAACCTAAAAATGAGGATAAAGAGGGTAGGGGCTATGTTTAGGGGTCCAGGAAGACCTTAAGGCTTAGTTCCTTGTTGAGCCCATATGGTGTAAGTGTGGAAAGCCGGAAAATCCAGGCTTTTTCGGCCCGAAGGAGTGCTTTATCAAAGTCACCCCTGCGGGGTGAAATGTTGAGGGCCCAGAACCCCTTGACTTTTAGGCCCCTGGGGTTACCTCCGTGATATTCATTGAAATGCTCGGCAAGTGGGGTGTCCTCCTTCAGCCTTATGCTTTTTAAATGTTCCCCTATTCTGATTCTCAGAGTCCTTTTTGTCTTGCCTATGTAGTGTTTGCCACATGGGCAAGTAATCTGGTATAGGAGTTTGGACGTACTGCAGTTAATAAAGGAGGTTATCCTGAATTCTTTCTTGCCAGTTGAGTCAAAGAAGACTGAGCTTTTTTCGACATATTTGCATATGTGGCAGTGTCCACATGGGTACATGCCCTTAAATTTGGGTAGGTCTGACAGCCAGTTACCACGAGATTGAGTTTTAGTGAATTCTGAGTGTACCAGGTGATCACTTAGGTTCTTGGCTCTCCTGGCCACCAGAAGTGGTCTTGGGCCCACGATTTTCTTCAATCTTTCAGTGTTTTGTAACACGTGCCAGTGTCGTTCTAAGATACTACGTACTTCACCCCATTGGGTACCAAATTTGGTGATAAGTCTCGGTGGTGTCATTGTTTGGTCATTACTCTTGGGATTAGGTGTAAGGAGTTGGTCACGTGTTCTTTGTCCGGCTTGTCTTTTGGCTCTGCGAAGAATGCGGTGGGAATATCCTCGTTCTCTAAATCGTTGGTAAAGTTTTTTGGCCTCCTTAATGTATCCACTGTATTTTGTACAATTGCGTTTAAGTCTTATGAACTGACCAACTGGAATACCCCTCTTCAGAGCAGTGGGGTGTAGGCTATCGGCTCTAAGGAGGGTATTGGCAGCCGTTTGTTTCCTAAATGTGGAGGTGACTAATCTCCCATTCTCCAGATTTATTTTTAGGTCAAGAAATGAGATACATTCCTTATTCCAGGAGTAGGTGAGGTGGATATTCCGGGGATTATTATTGAGTTCGGTCAAAAACTCTTGGAGCTGATTTATTGTGCCGTTCCAGACCAGCAGCACATCGTCTATGTACCTAAGCCATGTGAGTGCATGGCTCTGGTACATAGACGAGGCGTATACTGTCTCTTCCTCCCACAGTCCCAGATGCAGGCAGGCATAGGAGGGGGCCCAAGGTGCCCCCATAGCTGTGCCTCTGATTTGCTGATAGTATTTGCCCGCAAACTGAAAGAAATTGTGGGACAGGGCAAAGTCCAAGACGTCTACAAGAAATTCATTTTGTGCTGCACACATGGGGAACTTTTTCTCAAGGAAGTGATAGGTGGCTAGTATGCCCCAAGCGTTGGGTATGGAGGTGTATAGAGATTCCACGTCTATTCCTACCAAAATCACTTCCCCTTCAAAGTGTAAGTCCCGGATTTTATTCAAGACGTCACCCGTGTCCCTGACATAGGAGGGTAAGTCACAGACTAGCTCTTTGATGAGGGAGTCAAGAAATTTCCCCACTTTCTCCAGGGGACCCCCTACTGCTGAGACTATGGGTCTCCCAGGGGGGTCCCGTAGGTTCTTATGTATTTTCGGGATTATATAGAAAGTGGGGATATTGTAGTCAGTCCCCTTCAGGAATTTTAGCTCCTTATTAGTGATAAGGCAAGCTTCTCTGGCAAATTTAAGTTTTTCATTCAGTTTAGCCTGGACTTTAGGGAAGGGGGTCTCTTTAAGTTTATTATAGGTGGATTGGTCTGAGAGGAGTCTATTTGCTTCCATTTCATAAGAAGCCTCAGAAAGCAGAACTACATTGCCGCCCTTGTCACTCTTTTTGATCACTAGCCCCTTGGCCTCTTTAAGTTCTTTTAGGGCTGTTCTCTCGTCACAAGTTAAATTGTCAGGTGGCGACCACTCCCAACAGATCTTTTTAAGATCTTCTTCAACAAGGGTGGCAAAGACATTTAGCCACTTGTTGTTTCTAAACTTGGGCATTGTAGTAGACCGTATACGGATGTTCGCCTTTCTAAGGTCGGGGGAAATGTCCAGGGGTTCGTCATCACTGGATTCATTTTCATCAAGTAATGATGTAAGAATTTCTATGGCCTCCTGGTCATTCGATTGTAACCCCTGTTGGTCACCGTCAGTGTTCATATCAGTAGCGTGAAGTAGTCTGTAGTAAATTTTTCTTAGGAAGAGACAGAGATCTTTGTATACCTCAAAGTGATCCATATTGTTCACTGGTGAGAAGGAGAGTCCCTTCTCCAATAGATCAATGTGTCTCTGATCCACAGGGAAGTCAGACAGGTTGATCACTTTTTGGTCCTTTGGGTCCGAGGGGGGAGCTAAAGCGAGGGCAGGGGTTGGATTTAAACTCAAATTTGAATTTAAAGAAATTACACCGGGAGCCAGCATGTTATTTTGTTGACTTATCTCCGCTTCCCGGATCGTGTTCTCCGTTCTCCCATCTCCACTCTTTCTCCTCCGCTTGCCTCTCCTCTTCCTCTTCCTCTTCCCCCTGCCTTTTTGGATGTCTTCTTTAGGATACCTTTTATGGTCGCGGGGTGATTGTCGAGATCTCCCTGATTGTCTTGTCCTAAAAAAGTCACTGACCTCTCATCGTCATCACTTCCCGAGAAGGTCGAATCGTTCCAAGATCTGTTCCTTTGTGTGCTACCTCTTCTACGTGACCTACCTCTCCTAGAGGTGAGATCAAAAATTTCCCCAGTTTCCCAATCTCCTAAGTCCCTCTGAAATTTGGTTTGCTTGGTGCTGCGTAGATTTTTTTGTACCTTCTCGATTTCTTTCTTAAGATATTCGTTCTGCTGTTCGAATTCCTCGAGATCTTTCAGTGGTTCAAGTTTTTCCGTTGTTAATTTAATCTCTTGTTCTAAATCTGCCAGCTGGATTTTCTCTTCCTCAATAATGAGCTTCATTACATCAAGCCCATGCTGTATGCAGACAGTTTTCAATGTGTTTTATTGCTGTCTGTATCATCCTGACCCCCTAGGGGTCCACGGAGTCAATTAGTTCACCTGATGAGCTTCCACACCTCTTTTACTGATTAGCATTACTTGTTTATATATATATATATATATATTTTTATGTGTGTATATCTTCACCAATAAAGCTTTTTTGTCTGCACCTATAAATCTATATTTCTCTCTGCTTATCAGAGAGCAGGATCTGGGAGTTAGATCTGCTCAGTGTGCTCAGTGTGTGATTCATCTGGTCTGAGGGAGTGTCCCCACTGATCCAATGGGGAGGCACATTGGACAGTGGAGGAAACCTGGCCAATGAGTACACAGGCTTTGATACAGCCCCAGGGATTGGCACAGACTGCTGTCTCGGTGCATTGTGGGGTGTGGTATATAAAGCCAGGGGCACATGTGCTCGAGGTCTTTGGCTGGTGAGCAGAGTCCCAGAAGGAGGGTGGCGGTTGCCTCCTCTTCTGCAGCAGTTGGTGTGTGGTCACAGGCAGTCGGCCTGGTGAGCCAGAAGTGTGGAGCTGAACCCAGAGGTCCAGGAGAGCTGACTGAAGGAGTTGAGGCACTGCGAGAGCCTGGAAAGCAGTATCGTGAGTACAGGGGATCGTGTCTACGGGCCTGACCAGGAAGGGGGCCACTCCGGAGTAGAGCAGTCCGTGGACAGTTGTGTTAGTTGGTGGATAGAAAAGGGGGTACCAGGCGTGTGCCCTGAAGATAAGTACTAAAAGGAACATTACCTCAGATTCATCTAGTGGAAGGATGAAGCTGCAGCCTTGCCGCATTCTCAGATAGAAGTCCTCAGCATTGTGAATAGTCCAAGTGTTGGAGTATACCACTCATCCCTTCTCCCATCCCAATATTAAATAAAACAACAACCCCTGGACTGTTCATTGACTGAGCCAAGAAAGTAAAGTGTTAAGATTTTGCATGCAGTTGCTACGGGTAACTCAGGGGAATCCAGAAGTGTAAAAAACCAGCAGCTCTTAAGGGGGCAGTGCTACATACTAATAAAAGATAAATAATATTCACTAAATGTGACGGAGGAATGTTGTGTTTGTGTGTAAAGATGAATCCCGAGAATGAACTCAATTCTAAATAAATTTCTCTTTGTAGGTCTTCCCGTATCTAAACCAATTAAGACCAATAGATGGAAACCATCTAAATCTAGACGGCTTGGTGGTGGTGAGTATCATGTTGTAGACACTCTGTTCTATTTCTAAACATTCCAGATTTAGGTGGAAATATCTCAATGTAAATTGGGTGGGGCTTCCTCCATAATGGTTATGGCCTCTGTAATTCTATTGGGTTTCTTCATCATACCATCCAATAGGATTCTCAGATCCCCAATAGGGATGATCGGGTCGACCATCGGTTCGACCTGAACATTGGCTGTTCGAGGTTCTGCCGAATTCCGAACTTTTTGCTGAAAAAGTTCGGAATTCGGCAACCAGAACCGATCAAAATGCAATGGGACAGGAAATGGCCTTTAAAAGCCTGTGATTGGACCAGAACCATCAGTAAAAGCCAATTGAGGGGGCAGGAGAATGCTAGGAATGTGATTGGAGTGACTAGGGGGTCCAGAAGCCAATTCCTAGCATTGTAATACAGGGACATGGAAGAGAATGGAAGCAGTTCTGTGACTTCTGCTTCAAAAGTGTCATTTAGCAATTTTTAGTGTGAGGAAAGGGATATCTAGTGTAGTTAGGGTGCTATTTTCCACTATAGTTAGATTTAATTATTCAGTTTCTGTAGGGAAAGTGTTAAGTGTAAGGGGACCGTAGTGTAGGGTTAACTGACTCTGACTGCTATGGCAGGGTGACCAAACCCTTCCATGTCAGGGTGACCGCTATAGAGAAAAGATCGTTTCTCTTAGAACACTTATGGAACAGCGATATGGCTTCTCGCCGGTCAGCCTGCTTTTTGCTGCAGGCGTTTATAGGGCTTTTTTGAGGACATGTTTGGAGTCAGGCATGACATCTGAACTTCTGTATAGGGGTATATATACACACACATGTATGTATATATACACCTACACATACATAGGTGTGAAAGTAGCAGAACACTATGCTTGCACTAATGAAATAATTAACAGGCATATGTCTCCGCTCCTATCACACCTATATATGTGTATGTGTGTATATATACATATAAGTGTGTGTGTATATATACCCCTATACAGAAGTTCAGATGTTTTGCCTGCCTCCAAAGACACCAAAAAAATGCCCAAAAAACGCCTGCGCCAAAAAAAAATGCCCAGGTGTGTTATTGCAGGCGTTTTTTTTTTTGGGCATTTTTTGTGGGTCTTTGGAGGCAGGCAAAACATCTGAAATTCTGTATAGGGGTATATATACACACACACTTATATGTATTATACACATACACATATATAGGTGTTATAGCAGAGAAGCCATATGGGTGTTAATTATTTCATTAGCGCAAGTATAGTGTTCTGCTACTTTCACACCTATATATGTGTATGTGTATATATACATACATGTGTGTGTGTATATATACCCCTAGACAGAAGTTCAGATGTTTTGCCTGCCTCCAATAACCCCCAAAAAATGCCCAAAAAAACGCTTGCTACAAAACCAGCAAGGTGTGAAAATAGCGGAGCCATATCCCTGTTCTGTATTAATTCTAATACAAACGTCCTTTTTTTCTGGTTCTGGACATGCTACAGAGCTGAAACTTCACAGGTACACCTTTTAGACCCCCAGACACTAAATCCCAAAAAATCTCATTTTTTTTCAATAATTCTTTCAATAATTGGCTCTCTATCAAAAATGACAATTTTTAAGAACTTTTTTTTTTTTGTGTGATTAATAGTCCCTGGGGCATGACCCAGAACCCTAGGCACTTTTTAGGGGCATTTATTGGGTTTTAGGGCTTCAAAATGGTGTTTTTTGATTACCGAAGTTCGGGTCCCATTGATTTCAATGGGGTTATGAAATCCGGACTGAACTTTTGGGAAGTTCGGGTGTTCTGGTCGAACCGAACTTTTGAAACATTCGATCATCCCTAATCCCCAGTACCTGATCATTGTGTACATGCCGTGTCCCCATAGAGGAGATCATTGTCCAGGGAGTAATGTGGGAGCCTCCACCTCTCCCCCTTCCTTTTAGGGATGAGCTGGGATTTATCCAGGAGTTATCTATAGAAAGGAGAGAAGGAGGTCAGGGTAATACGCTGCCCTTTCCCATATACATCTCCACTAAACCCACCCCCCAGAGTGTACTGATCACATGACCCAACCCCTCCAGTGAGTGAGCGCTCTACTTCCAGTTCCTGCTCTTCTCTGAATGGGATTGGTTGCTGTGAATGGCTGTAGACTTCTATTGCCCTGATTGGTGGATGTGAACAGGGGCCCAGAGCTGCCCCTGCTGGCTATTTTTTAAATTTACTTTATTTCAGTATTTCAGATTTTCTGAGAAGGACGTTGATAAGAATAGAATTTTTATCTGCATAGTTCATTAAGATACCACCATTGACGTGTAGAAGTGTCATAGTGAGGAATCTAGCCCCCTCGTCACCTCCTCCCATGCTCGCCTCCAGGACTTTTCCAGAGCCTCTCCAATCCTATGGAACTCCTTACCCTTATCTGTCCGATTATCTCCTACTCTATTAGCTTTTAGGTGATCTCTGAAAACCCTCCTCTTCAGAGAAGCCTATCCGACCCACACCTAACAAATATACCTCCATTTTCTCCATCAGCCCATCCCCACAGTTATTGCCTTTTGTTTCACTTGACCCTCCCTTCTAGATTGTAAGCTCTAAGGAGCAGGGCCCTCTAAATCCTCCTGTATTGAATTGTACTGTAACTGTATTGTCTACCCTCATGTTGTAAAGCGCTGCGCAAACTGTTGGCGCTTTAAAATGCTGTATAATAATAATAATAATAATCTAAAAGGCTCTAACTATATAGAATTAGAGATGTATAGAACTGTTCGCCGGTGAACAGTTCCCGGCGAACTTCGCATGTTCGCGTTCGCCGCTGCGGGCGAACATATGCGATGTTCGGTCCGCCCCCCATAATACATCATTGAGGCAAACTTTGACCCTGAACCTCACAGTCAGCAGGCACATTTCCAGCCAATCAGCATACCTCCCTCCCACACCCTCCCACCTCCTATAAATAAGCAAGGGCAGCATCCATCTTAGATCATTCTGAAGCAGTGTGTGTAGTGAGAGTAGGGAGAGAGCTGCTGCTGCTGCTGCTGCTGTTAAGCTAGGGACAGTTAGTCAGTGTTCCTGGTCTTGCAGTGTTCTTGGTCCACTACTGCTGTAATATCAGCACCCCAAAAAGCCCTTCTAAGGGCTGGTATTTGTGTAATTTTTTTTTTTATATATATATATATTTCTAGCGTCCCCAAAAGCCCTTTTAAGGGCTGGTAATTGAGGTTTTTTTTTTTTATTTATATATATACATATATATATATTTAGCGTCCCCAAAAGCCCTTTTAAGGGCTGGTAACTGGTAATAGAGTTTTTCCTATATATATATATATATATATATATATATATATATTGTGACAGGAAGTCAGGTAAATCTGGGAATGTAGTCACTGAGAGGAGACACATTCCCACCTGCTTTGAAAAGTTCACTGATACTATAGGGTGTTGGCTGCAAAAAGAGCCAGCAGGAAGTTGAAAACCATTCAGCTGTTCAGAATGAGGAGATCAAGGCCTCTATAATTTGTCCAGAGAAAATCTATTGAGTGCTGCCTCCTGTCGCTGTGTGAGCTGGGAGAGGAGGACAGACATACGTGTACCTCCCGACGCCGTGTGGGCATGGGAGAAGGACTGCTGCCGCCTGTCGCCGTGTGGGCTGGGAGAGGGGGACAGTCGGATGTGTGCCTCCCGACAAGCTGGTGAGCATGGGAGAAGACCCCCTACAGCGATGTGAAGCTAAGGAGGGTAACCACGAGTGAAGACGTCTCAAAGGTGAGAAGACAAAGTGTTCCATGTGAAGAGTGTGAAGAGAAGTGTTCCATGTGAAGAGTGTGAAGAGTAAAGGGACCTGTTAAATGAACTGTGTTCAATGTGAAGAATCTGAAGAGTAAAGGATCCTGTTATAAATGAACATGTGTTGATGTGAAAGAAACAAAGGGACATGTTCAATGGACAATGTTTGTGCTGTGTGAAAAGCAAACAAATGGACATTTGAGTGTCTGCTGTAGGATCAGCAGTGTCGGCCCAACAGTAGGTTGGAAAGACTTCTTAGGTAGGTTCCAGCGTGAGAAGGTAGCCGCCCACAGAGGCAAGGATTTATTTTGTCTTTTATTTTATTTTGGCTGTTTTGACGCTTGCAATTGTGTGAAGTAAATTGCATGAATAAATCAGTCTTGTTTTCAACCTCTGCTCGGCTATCTCTCTGTGAAAACGCACCCCCAAAGGGGTCATCCACACCCGCCACCGAGCTAATCCCTTACATATGGTGGAGGTATGCAGTGGGCATAAGCAGAGATCCCTGCAAGGAAGTGCAAATGTTTGATGAACTTTATCTGGTGCATGAGATTGCACAATCTATGTGTGCAGGAGAGAAGATCCTGACAGAAAAAAAAAAAAAAAAAGTGTTTTAAAGAGACAGCGGTCTCAAAATTATTTGATGAACTTTGTTGTGTCTGGTGCAAGTGACTGCACAAACTGTGTGTGCAGGAAAAAAGATCTTGCAAGAGAGAGAAAAACTACATGTGTTAAAGAGACAGTGGTCTGAAAATTTTTGCTGGACTGTGAAAAATTTGTGGAGTTATTGAAGATGGGGCGATCCAAACGCCTGAAAAATGCAAAGATAGATGAAATGAGAGACCGGATTCTATGGATGGAGGGGATGTTACCGTCTGAACCAGCCCCATCCATGCCTAAAGAGAGTCTACTAAAGAGGAAGGTTGTTGTCCCTAGCAACACTGATGAAACTGCTATGGAGACGCAGTGTGCTCAGATGAAAAGTAAACCCAAAATGGGGGAGATGCTGAAACAACGGAGCTTTGCAGCTCAACAAAAGGCTCATCAAGAGAGCATGGCAGGCTGGAAACAGAGACGCCAGCAGCCAATGGAGGCCATCGGTTTGGAGGAAACAGAGTATGTGTGCAGGGCTGAGTTGGATGCCTTGCAACGGAAAATGGAAGAAAAGGAACAAGCCTTGGAATTGCTTAAAATGGAGCATAGAAACTTGCAGGAAATGAATGAACTACTCAAGTCTCATGTGTTACAGTGGGAAGAATCCACTGCTCTTCTTTTGGTCGAGTTGCAAAAATGTCAAGACACTATAAAGGAGAAAGATACCATCCTCATGGAAAAGGAAATTGAAATTCAGACTTTGCAGAAGCAAAGTATGTGTGAAATGTTGGAGTTGCGTAATCAGCTGGAAAAAAGTCTTCAGTGTTTGGAAGTTACAAAAATAGACCTGCAGGAGTCGCAGGAACAGAATGTTGCTCTGAAAGCGACATTGTCTCTCAGCGACAACGAGAAAAGTGAAAGAGAGGCTAAATTACTGAGTACTGTGTATGAGCTCACCACTTTGAGCAATGTGGTAGATGAATTACGTGCAGACTGTGAAAGTTGGAAAGGTGAAGCCCAACGTTTCCAGCAGCAGTTAAAGGAGAAAGAAGCCTGTGTGGCAGAATTACAGTCTCATTCCCAGAAACTAGCCAATGAGGTGAAGGCTCTTATGCAGGGAAAAGGAGATTGTGAACATAAGAGGGAAAAAGTAGAGGCACAGCTTCTGGAATCGCAAGTCAAGGTGTCAGAAGGTGACCGATTGTGTGCTAAGCTGTCAGAGAAGGCAAACCGACTGCAGGTTGAGTTGGACAATGTTACAAATCAGCTTTCTCAAGCAGACAGAAAATCTAGAGAAATTGCGGAAGATTTTTCTATCTTGGAATCGCAGCTGCAAGACACGCAGGAACTCTTACAGGAAGAGAGGTGTCAAAGGCTGAGTTTTAGCACAAAGCTCAAACAAATGGAAGATGAGAAAAATGGCTTCCTGGAACAATTAAAAGAGGAGGCGGAAGCAAAGAAAAACCTATCAGAGCAAGTCGCAACATTGCAAGCTCAGATAGCGGATATGAAAAAACGCATGGAAGAAAGCGTTGGTTCATTACAGTGTGTTGAAGATGTGAAAAAGAAGTTTGATCAGATGCTTGGTGAAGAGAAGACTGTGTCTGCAAAATATGCAGAAGAACGCGCACGTGCAGAAACGGAGGTGCGTGATAACGAGAGCAAAGCCCTGTTCTTGGCTCGCTCTTTGGAGGAAGCTCTAGAGTGTAAGGCTGAACTAGAAAGTGTTAACAAACAGCTGCGTACAGAAATGGAAGAATTGGTCAGCTCCAAGGATGATGTTGTGAAAAGCGTTCAGGAGCTAGAAAAAGCAAACGCCACCTAGTGGAGAAAACTAAGGCTGTTGGTGAAAACGTGAAGCAAATGAATAAGTGCCTTTCAGGGAGTGTTTCCAAAATGGAACTGGTGAAAGACGGGTGGCAGAAGTTTGATCGTGATCTTGAGATACATTCCATGTGGAATTCAGATAGAGAAAAGGAACTAGGTGACCTTGAGCGGTCAAATAGTTCAGCAGAAAGTGCATTGAAGAAACCTGTAAAAGAATGTGTTGCAGTTCCATGCTTCTTCACTGATGCAGAGAGGAGGTCTATAATGGATACCACCCAGATCGCTGGGTTCAACTGTGTTGTTGCCTTTAACCCCTATGTTGGTGGAAGGAAAGTTGATGATGTTCTGGTTGGCTACTTCTGTGAAGAGTTTGGCAAGAAATATAAACTGAATATCAAATCAAATAGTAGGCCTTTACTGCGACTCGCTCAGGAGGGCGAAAAGTTTAAGAAGTTGATGAGTGCAAATGCTTCAGATCTGCCTATGAATATGAAATGTTTGAATGATATTGATATCTCTGGGAAAAGGAACAGGGGTCACTTTGAAGAAATGTGTGACAGCCTGTTGTCTCAATTGGAAAATCCTCTGCACAGCATCTTAGAGCAAGCAAAGCTCAAGAAGGAAGATCATTCCCTTTTACAACAAAAAGTCAATGATTGTGTACAGCTGTATGGAGAGGCAACTCAAGTCACAGAGGGATGTCAAGAGTCCCTACTTGGAACAAAGCTTAGTGAAGCAAAGGTTCTCAAAGTTTTGTGGAAAACATTTATGGATTGCAGAGAGAGGCGTCTTAAGAATGTTGAAGACCTTAAGACTAGCCCAATTGAGTTGCCTATGGATCACGGTCCTCCATGGTGGATTGGACAGACGGTTATGAGGGACAAGCTGTCTGACATTTATGAGAAAGCTGTCAATGAAGATGACAGAAACGAGAAGGAGCAAAATTATGCCAAAAATGCAGTTGAAGAATGTGTATATGAGATGAGAGACAAACTGTGTGGCATTTATGAGAAATCTGTCAGTGAAGATGACAGAAACAGTTTCATCCGGAAGCTTGAGGATAATAGGAGGCTTATCAGTGAGTCAGCAGTGCCTGACACATGCGTGCCTGGAAATATGTGTCCCAACCCTAGGGTTGAAACAAGAGGGGGGGGTATGTGACAGGAAGTCAGGTAAATCTGGGAATGTAGTCACTGAGAGGAGACACATTCCCACCTGCTTTGAAAAGTTCACTGATACTATAGGGTGTTGGCTGCAAAAAGAGCCAGCAGGAAGTTGAAAACCATTCAGCTGTTCAGAATGAGGAGATCAAGGCCTCTATAATTTGTCCAGAGAAAATCTATTGAGTGCTGCCTCCTGTCGCCGTGTAGGCTGGGAGAGGAGGACAGACATACGTGTACCTCCCGACGCCGTGTGGGCATGGGAGAAGGACTGCTGCCGCCTGTCGCCGTGTGGGCTGGGAGAGGGGGACAGTCGGATGTGTGCCTCCCGACAAGCTGGTGAGCATGGGAGAAGACCCCCTACAGCGATGTGAAGCTAAGGAGGGTAACCACGAGTGAAGACGTCTCAAAGGTGAGAAGACAAAGTGTTCCATGTGAAGAGTGTGAAGAGTAAAGGGACCTGTTAAATGAACTGTGTTCAATGTGAAGAATCTGAAGAGTAAAGGATCCTGTTATAAATGAACATGTGTTGATGTGAAAGAAACAAAGGGACATGTTCAATGGACAATGTTTGTGCTGTGTGAAAAGCAAACAAATGGACATTTGAGTGTCTGCTGTAGGATCAGCAGTGTCGGCCCAACAGTAGGTTGGAAAGACTTCTTAGGTAGGTTCCAGCGTGAGAAGGTAGCCGCCCACAGAGGCAAGGATTTATTTTGTCTTTTATTTTATTTTGGCTGTTTTGACGCTTGCAATTGTGTGAAGTAAATTGCATGAATAAATCAGTCTTGTTTTCAACCTCTGCTCGGCTATCTCTCTGTGAAAACGCACCCCCAAAGGGGTCATCCACACCCGCCACCGAGCTAATCCCTTACAATATATATATATATATATATATATATATATCTATCTATTGTACACTGCAGTTGCCTGCCCGCTGTGTGTGAGAGGCCTACCACAGACTGTACTGTGTGCACACCACACTCATTTCGGGTGGCACAGTACCTGGCATTTTAAAAAATATTTTTTTTTCCTCTGTCATAATGGCAGTGAGTGCTGTGTCAGGTCCACAGAGTGCACTGTACCCACTGCAGTGCACTGCCCACCACTGATATATATACGTTGGCACAGCATCTTGTTGCAATAAATTGAAAAAAAAAATATTTTTTATTATTGCAGTTGCCTGGGCTGCCAGGGACTGTCAGGTCCACAGAGTGTACTGTGCCCACTGCAGTGCCACTGTGTGCCCACCCACCACTGATATATAAGGTGGCACAGCACCTTGCACTCATAGTACAACAGTAACAACACATTAAAAAAAATGACAGGCAGAGGCAGGCCACCCCGCAAGGGCCGTCGTGGTCGTGGTGCTGTGATTTCCTTAGGCCCTAGAATAATGCCCAGTGTTCAGAGGCCACCACAGACCCTGAACTCAAAAAATTCTGAGGCCATAGTTGACTGGCTTACACAGGACACCCATCGTCTACAGCTTCCGCTCGGAACCTTAATGCACCATCCTCCTCCAGCTCAGCTTCGGGCACCTCTCAATTTACCACTCGCCAGCCCGCCGGCACCACCACCAACACTAGCACCACAGCCGCTTCACTTGATCCATCAGAGGAGTTATTTTCACATCAGTTGGAAGAAATAAGTGATGCGCAACTATTAGTGCCAGAGGATGTAGATAACGGGGATATGTCTCAGTCAGGCAGCATTATACACATGGACGTACATTGTGATGATGATGATGATGATGTTGTACCTGCTGCTGCTGCCTTTGCTGAGTTGTCAAGTGAAGCGGCTGATGATGACGATGTGTCTGTGGATGTCACCTGGGTGCCTGCTCGAAGAGCAGAAGAAGAGGGGGAAAGTTCAGATGGGGAGACAGAGAGGAGGAGGAGACGAGTTGGAAGCAGGGGGAGGAGGTCATCGCAAGGAGCTAGTGGCGCAGTCAGACAGCATGTAGATTCGGCACCCGGGGTCAACCAGACAGCACGCCAATCAACGCAAGCTGTTCCCACCACCAGAATGCCGTCCTTGCAAAGCTCAGCAGTGTGGCATTTTTTTTGTGTGTCTGCCTCTGATATCAGCGATGCCATTTGTAACCTGTGCCAAAAGAAACTGAGTCGTGGGAAGTCCAACACCCACCTAGGTACAACTGCTTTGCGAAGGCACATGATCTCACATCACAAACGCCTATGGGATCAACACATGAGTAAAAGCAGCACACAAACTGAAAGCCACCATCCTCCTCCTGGTCCAGCATCTTCAGCCACGTCAACCACTGCTGTCCTCCATGCCCCCTATCAACAACCCGCCCCTCCGCCTCTCACCTTCAGCAGTTCCTGCTCGTCACCTGCCCACAGTCAGGTGTCTGTCAAGGAAATGTTTGAGCGTAAGAAGCCAATCTCGCAGAGTCACCCCCTTGCCCGGCGTCTGACAGCTGGCTTGTCGGAACTCTTAGCCCGCCAGCTTTTACCATACAAGCTGGTGGAGTCTGAGGCCTTCAAAAAATTTGTCGCTATTGGGACACCGCAGTGGAAGGTACCCGGCCGAAATTATTTTTCACAAAAGGCAATCCCCAACCTGTACTCTATTGTGGAAAAGGAAATCATGTCACGTCTGGCACACAGTGTTGGGGCAAGGGTCCATCTGACCACTGATAGCTGGTCTGCAAAGCACGGTCAGGGCAGGTATATAACATACACTGCGCATTGGGTAAACCTGCTGGCGGCTGCCAAGCATGGAATGCGTGGCTCTGCTGCAGAGGAGTTGGTGACACCGCCACGACTTGCAGGCAGGCCTGCTGCCACCTCCTCTACTCCTCCTACTCCATCCTCTTTGCTAACCTCCTCGGCTGAGTCCCCTTCTGCTGTTGCATCTTGCTCCACACCAACTGCACCCCCCCAGCTCCCCAGGGGCTATTCCACATGCCGGATACGACAGTGTCACGCTGTCTTGGGGTTGACTTGCCTGAAAGCAGAGAGTCACACCGGACCAGCACTACTGTCCGCCCTGAACGCACAGGTGGATCAGTGGCTGACCCCGCACCAACTGGAGATCGGCAAAGTGGTGTGTGACAACGGCAGCAATTTGTTGGCGGCATTGAATTTGGGCAAGTTGACACATGTGCCGTGCATGGCACATGTGTTGAATCTGATTGTGCAACGTTTTGTGCAGAAGTACCCAGGCTTACAGGACGTCCTCAAGCAGGCCAGGAAGGTGTGTGGCCATTTCAGGCGTTCCTACACGGCCATGGCGCACTTTGCAGATATTCAGCGGCGAAACAACATGCCAGTGAGGCGCTTGATTTGCGACAGCCCGACACGTTGGAATTCAACACTGCTAATGTTCGACCGCCTGCTCCAACAAGAAAAAGCGGTCAACGAGTATTTGTATGACCGGGGTGCTAGGACAGCCTCTGCGGAGCTGGGTATTTTTTTGCCACGTTACTGGACGCTCATGCGCAATGCCTGTAGGCTCATGCGTCCTTTTGAGGAGGTGACAAACCTAGTGAGTCGCACCGAAGGCACCATCAGCGACATCATCCCATATGTTTTTTTCCTGGAGCGTGCCCTGCGAAGAGTGCTGGATCAGGCCGTAGATGAGCGTGAAGAGGAAGAGTTGTGGTCACCATCACCACCACCAGAAACAGCCTTACCATCGATTGCTGGACCTGCGGCAACACTGGAAGAGGAGTGTGAGGAAGAGGAGTCAGAGGAGGAATGTGGCTTTGAGGAGGAGGAACACCAACCACAGCAGGCAACCCAGGGTGCTCGTTGTCACCTATCTGGTACCCGTGGTGTTGTACGTGGCTGGGGGGAAGAACACACCTTCAATGACATCAGTGAGGACGAGGAATTGGACATGAGTAGCTCGGCATCCAACCTTGTGCAAATGGGGTCTTTCATGCTGTCATGCCTGTTGAGGGACCCTCGTATAAAAAGGCTGAAGGAGAACAACCTGTACTGGGTGGCCACACTACTAGACCCCCGGTATAAGCAGAAAGTCTCTGATATGTTACCTAATTACCGGCAGGTGCAAAGGATGCAGCAGCTACAAAATAAGTTGAAAAGTATGCTTTACACAGCATATAAGGGTGATGTCACAGCACAACGGGAATCCAACAGGGGAAGAGGTGAAAGTAATCCTCCTCCTACCACCACAACCACGCCGGCAAGGACAGGGCGCTTTACAGACGTCTTGTTGATGGAGGACATGCGGAGCTTTTTTAGTCCTATGCATCGCCACAGCCCTTCGGGGTCCACCCTCAGAGAACGACTCGACCGACAGGTAGCAGACTACCTTGCCTTAACTGCAGATATCGACACTCTGAGGAGCGATGAACCCCTTGACTACTGGGTGTGCAGGCTTGACCTGTGGCCTGAGCTATCCCAGTTTGCCATTGAACTTCTGGCCTGCCCCGCTTCAAGTGTGCTGTCAGAAAGGACCTTCAGCGCAGCAGGAGGTATTGTCACTGAGAAGAGAAGTCGCCTAGGTCAAAAAAGTCTTGATTACCTCACGTTTATTAAGATGAATGAGGCATGGATCCCGAAGGGACTGACAGTGGGGGATGCATTTGACTAAAAAAGGCCTGGTGATGACTGAGATGCCTTGGCCTAAAAATGGTCCACACGCTGCTGTATATAATCATTCTCTGCATGCCGGATGACTTACGTGACGTCTCCGCCACCAACTACGGTTCAAGCAGCAATGTTTTAGTGCACTTTCTGCCTTAAAACCTCAATTTTTCAGGCCGCTGCTACAGCAGCGGCTGCAACAATACCTACTTTTTCATGCATGTGTACATGCCTAATTTTTCTGGCCTCTGGTGCTACACTGTGGCTGCAAAAAAACAAAAAACAAAAAAAAAGGCACATATATGTGTCAATTCCCCTTCGTGATCGTTACCTTGTCGTGGTGAAGGGGCTTGCATATCACAATGAAGCGATCACCTCTAGGAGTGTGTTGGCACACCCCAGATGATAAGGTCGTTGCTTCATTGTGTACAGACCAAAAGCGATCCGCAGGATAATTTTTCATAGAAAAAACATTCATTTTCTTTCATTCTTTCTGCGGAGCTGGGTATTTTTTGGCCGCGTTACTGAATGCTCATGAACAATGGCTGTAGGCTCATGCGTCCTTTTGCGGAGGTGACAACCCTGGTGGTCAGTGGAACCCAAGGCAACATCATCGACCTCATCCCATATGCGTTTTTTCTGGAGCGTGCCCTGCGAAGAGTACTGGATCAGGCTGTAGATGAGCATGAAGAGGAAGAGTTGTGGTCCCCATTACCACCAGAAGCAGCCTTGTCGTTGTCAATTGCTGGACCTGTGGCAACGCAGAGAGAGGAGTCTGAAGAAGAGAAGTCAGAGGAGGAAGGTGGCTTTGAGGAGGTGGAATACCAGCCACAGCAGGCGTCCCAGGGGTCTTGTTGTCACCTTTCGGGGACCCTTGGTGTTGTACGTGGCTGGGTGGAGGAAGAGACCTTCAATGATGTCAGTGAGGACAAGGAACGGGACATGGCTAGCTGGTATCCAACCTTGTGCAAATGGGGAGTTTGCGGTTGTGCAAATGGACTGACTGTTAAACGGGGAGTTTGGTCTGTCAGAGTTTGGTCTGTCACTGTGAAGCGGGCGACGGGCGTAACCCTTACACTACTTGACCGATAAAACATCATACCTGATCGTATTCACACACTGGATGTTTTAGTGCTGGTTTACACTGCCGCTACCACTAAAGTAGCGTCGCTTCCAGTGCGACTTTGGCGCGACTTAGCGCGACTTTGGCGCGACCTCATCGCGAGGCGACTTTTTATTTGGCCAATCACAATATCATGTTTTGTGACCGTCACCTAATTTCCTTTTCCTGTTTTTTGTTTTACATATTTCCCCATGTGTGCAGTGTTGTCTGTGTCATAGCTCAACTGATAGGCATGTTTGCCTTGGCATATCATATTTCAGCTTGCCAGAAAGAAAAAAAGACAGCTGGAAAGACACTGCATTAGTTTTCTACTAAAAATCATAAGAAAAATGCTGTTTTTTTTGGGTTGTGGACATACTACAGAGCTGAAACTTGACAGGTACACTTTTTAGACCCCCCAGACACTAAATACAAAAAATGACATGCCTGCCTAAAAAAATGCCCGATAAATGCCTGCAAGAAAAAAAGCCAGCCGCAGAGAAGCCATATTCCTGAAAATATAAGAAAAATGCTGTTTTTTAGGGGTTCTGGACATGCTACAGATCTGAAACTTGACAGGTACACTTTTTAGACCCCCCAGACACTAAATACAAAAAATGACATGCCTGCCTAAAAAAATGCCCGATAAATGCCTGCAAGAAAAAAAGCCAGCCGCAGAGAAGCCATATTCCTGAAAATATAAGACAAATGCTGTTTTTTAGGGGTTCTGGACATGCTACAGAGCTGAAACTTGACAGGTACACTTTTTAGACCCCCCAGATGCTAAATCCAAAGAATTTTTTTATTTTTATTTTTTTTAAATTTTTCCAATAATTGGCTCTCTATCAAAAAATTATAATTTTTAAGAACTTTTTTTTGCGTGATCCCTCTCCGGCATGCCACAGTCCAGGTGTTTGTCCCCTTGAAACAACTTTTCCATCACTATTGTGGCCAGAAAGAGTCCCTGTGTGTTTTAAAATTCGCCTGCCTATTGAAGTCTATGGCGGTTCGCCCGGTTCGCGAACATTTGCCGATGTTCGCGTTCGCCGTTCGCGAACGGCGAATTTTAGGTTCGCGACATCACTATATAGAATCTCTAGAAGATACAACATTGTGGGTATAAAGTCATTAAGGGCCACTTCACACCTTATTTTCTGAGCCCTGGATGTGTATTTCATTGCCTTTTTGATGCATTCTGGTGCATTGTTTTCTATCTTTTTAACAAGCACCTTGTTGCTGCTGTACGTACGTATACATCCTCATATTGAGGTGGTTATACTAGGATCATGGTTGAGGCTACAACCATGACCCCATTATTTTTTTACATCGGGCAATTCCATGTATGATAAAAGTAATCCTAGCGGTTATACGGCCACTGGATCAATTTTACAGGTGGTGGAAGGGGATCGCCCCTCTTACCAGTGCTACTGCCTTTACCAGGCTCTCCCATCTGATCAAGGAGCCTGGCAAGGATGTGACTGGTGGCATCAGCTTCCCCAGACACAATGAAAGGAACTGATGTTGTTTCTACCATTGTGTGATGTCACAAACCGGAACACTGTACAGCCTTATAAATCGCACATATAAACACCCAACTGTTTGTCACTACCTCACAGGATCTGGTATCTGTGCCTGAGAGACTGCTCAATCCTGGGGGGCCCCAAACCTATCATGAACTGCCCCAAAACCTTTCATGAATGGGCCCCAAACCTTTAATCAGTGGGCAAAAACCCTTTCATGAATGGGCCCAAAACCTTTCACTAATGGACCCAAAACTTTTCAAGAATGGGCCCCATCCTTTCCTGAATGGACCCCAAACCTTTCATGAATGGACCCCAAACCTTTCACGAATAGGCCCCAAACCTTTCATGAATGGGTCCTAAACCTTTCACAAATGGGCCCCAAACCTTTCATGAATGGACCCCAAACCTTTCATGAATGGACCCCAAACCTTTCACTAATGGACCCCAAACCTATCATGAACTGCCCCAAAACCTTTCATGAATGGGTCCCAAACCTTTAATCAGTGGGCAAAAACCCTTTCATGAATGGGCCCCAAACTTTTCATGAATGGACCCCAAACCTTTCATGAATGGGCCCCAAACTTTTCATGAATGGACCCCAAACCTTTCATGAATGGGCCCAAAACCTTTCACTAATGGACCCCAAAACTTTCATGAATGGGCCACAAACCTTTCACGAATGGGCCCCAAACCTTTCACGAATGGGCCCCAAACCTTTCATGAATGGACCCCAAACCTTTCATGAATGGACCCCAAACCTTTCATGAATGGGCCCCAAACCTTTCACTAATGGACCCCAAACCTTTCATGAATGGACCCCAAACCTTTCAAGAATGGGCCCCATCCTTTCCTGAATGTACCCCAAACCTTTCATGAATGGACCCCAAACCTTTCAAGAATGGGCCCCATCCTTTCCTGAATGGACCCCAAACCTTTCATGAATGGACCCCAAACCTGTCACAAATGGACCCCAAACCTTTCACGAATGGACCCCAAACCTTTCAAGAATGGGCCCCATCCTTTCCTGAATGGACCCCAAACCTTTCATGAATGGACCCCAAACCTTTCATGAATGGACCCCAAACCTTTCACGAATGGGCCCCAAACCTTTCATGAATGGGCCCCAAACCTTTCACGAATGGGCCCCAAACCTTTCACGAATGGGCCCCAAACCTTTCATGAATGGGCCCCAAACCTTTCACGAATGGGCCCCAAACCTTTCACAAAAGGGCTCCAAACTTCTCATGAATGGGCCCCAAACCTTTCATGAATGGACCCCAAACCTTTCACAAAAGGGCTCCAAACTTCTCATGAATGGGTCCCAAACCTTTAATCAGTGGGCAAAAACCCTTTCATGAATGGACCCCAAACCTTTCATCTGTGCCAGGACAAGGCCATCCAGCGCCCAGGGCGAAGACACCAAACTGTGCCCCCCCACAAGATGTAGGAGCATAATGTGTTAGCAAAGATCCCCCCCCCCCAATAAAAAAATAAATTGAGCACTAATTGGCACACTTAGCCCTAAACATACATTACCTCTGCCGGCCAAATATTTCCACAAACAAAAATTCCCCCTCCTCCCAGTACACATCTCTCCCTGCTGAAATCCCCCCTTCCAGCACAAATCTCCCCCCCCCATCCTCTCTCTAAACTCAAAGCCTCTCTTCCCAAATGTTCCCTGCTAGCACAACTATCCCTCCCCGAAAAAGCACCATTAGCACACATTCTCACCCCTCAAATTTCCCCTTCAAGCACAAATTCTCCCCTCTCCAAATCCCCCCCCAGCACAAATCTTCCTGTCCCCCAAATTTCCCCTCCTAGCTTAAATTCCCCCCCCCCCCAGCATAAATTCCCATCAATCATCCCTACTAGCACAAATCCTCTCCCCCAAATCCCCCCCCCCCCAAAAAAAATTCCCTTCTTGCACAAATCACCCCTTCTAGCACAAATCCTTTTCCCCCATCCCCCCAACACAAACCCCCCAAATCACCCCTCCTAGCACATCCCACCAAAGTCCCCCTCCTAGCACAAATCCTCCCCCCAAGTTTCCCCTCTAGCACAAATACCCCCAATCATCCCTACTAACATAAATTATTTCCCATCCCCATTTCTAACAGCCGCAAAATTCCCCATTCTAGCACAAATCCCCCCCCCCATCACCTTTTCTAGAACAACCCCCCAAATCCCCTTCTAGCACAAATCATCTCCCCCCCCCCCCTTGTCCCCTGGTACAAATCCCCCTCCTAAAACAAATCCCCCCACCATCCCCACAGCACAAATCCCCCCTCCTGGCACAAATATTCTTGTCTCCATCCCCACAGCAAAAACTCCCCCTCCTGGCACAAATCCCCCCAATCTACACAGCACAAAATCCCCTCTCCCCACCCCCACAGCACAAATTTCCGTTCCTGGCACAAATCCTCTTCCCTCCATCCCCACAGCAAAAACTCCCCCTCCTGGCACAAATCCCCCCAATCTACACAGCACAAAATCCCCTCTCCCCACCCCCACAGCACAAATTCCCGTTCCTGGCACAAATCCTCTTCCCTCCATCCCCACAGCAAAAATCCCCCCTCCTGGCACCAATCCTCTTCCCCTATCCCCGCAGCACAAATCCCCCCCCCCTCCTGGCACAAATCCTTTTTCCCACAACCTCACAGCACAAATCCCCCCCCCACCTGGCACAAATCCTCTCCCCCCCCATCTCTCAACACAACCCCCCAAATCACCCCTCCTAGCACCCCCCCCCCCCACAAATTTACCCTCCTAAAACAAATCTTACCCCTTTGAAATCCTCCCCCTCCAACAAAATGTTCCCCCTAGCACAAATACCCCCATCATTCCGACTAGCACAACTCCCGCCCACCTAATTCCCCTTTCTAACAGCCCCAATATTTCCTGCTCTAGCATAAATCCCCCCATCACAATAATCTCTTCAAGGAAAATCCCCCAAATCCCCCCTCCTTGCACAAATCCTCTTCCCCCCTTCCCCCAGCATGTCACCCCTCCTAGCACCCCCCCCCCCATTCCACTGCTAGAAAAAATCTTATCCTGTCACTTCTCAAATTCCCTATCCCAGAACAACCCCCCCCCTCCTAGCACAAATCCCCCCCCCCCCCATGTTGATCCTACCTGGAAGTAATCATCTTCTCACCCCTCCTAGTACAAATACTCTCATCCCCTCCTTGTGTCCCCAGTGCAGTTCTCCCTTTCCTTGGCTTGGCTGCAGCTTTCCTCAAGCACGCAGACCTCAGATACAGCGCGGCGCATCGCTCTGTGATTCCACTCTTCTGAGGCTCCTCCTCATCTTGATATGTCAGAGCGGAGGAGGAGCCTAGGAGAAGCTGATTTCTGAACCTTTGCAGGGACAGCTGGTGGGAGAGATGCTGCTGCTGAAGGGGAAGAAGATTGCGGCTTGGAAATACCACTGGATGTCAGATCAGGACTATACAGAGTTCGATTACCGACCCCCTACCCACATTGTTTGCTGGGAGGAGATGGGGTAACAAACTCTGTATAGTCCCTATCCCACATCCAGTGGCGTCCTCGAGATGTGATCTTGTTCCCCTTCAGCAGCGGCATCTCTCCCGCCATCTGTCCCTGCAAAGGTTTAGACATCGGCTTCTCCTGGGCTCCTCCCCAGCTCTGACATATCAAGATGAGGAGCCGAAGGAGAAGGAGGAGAAGTCCTGATCTGACACTCCCCATCTGACAGGTGCTACAGTGACAGGAGTGTGAAGCTGGGGAGGAGAGAAAGAGAGCACATCCCACTCTCTCCTGTCAGCTAATAGTCCCCGAAACCCTCCTGGCAGTGCCCTCTCCACCTCCCATGTTACCGACGCCCAGGGCAGCCGTCCCTCCTGTCCACCCCTTGTACCGGCCCTGCCTTTCATGACTGGGTCCCAAACCCTTTCATGAATGGAATGAATAAAATAGTGTAGCACTACCCAAACAACTAAATCATGTGCACAAACCAATATTACTATGAAAACATATACATGTGATTTTTAGAAATGTTCAATTCTTTTGCTTCTCCCCATATTCAGAGGCACATGTGATAAAAGTCCAAACAAGTCACATGATTAGATCACAAAAGGAGCTTCTTCAGGAGGTCTCCAAAAGCTTATGTCACAGTTTGGCTAGTGACAATAATGATTCCCAAAAGGGTGGAGCTAAGTCATGTATGTGCAAACAAATTCTCCTTAAAATTGTTACTAATTAATGAATAAATAATAGAATAACAAAAGCTCCATAGACTTGTATGCTGACCGCATTGGAGTTGAGGTCCTGAAAGTCAGTCATGCAGTGGAATCCTTTGGACCACTGAACAACAGTACCCACAAAGAGAAAGTGAGGGGGAGGAGAAAAGGCTGTTTTTCCCAGGCTGCAAACCAAGAAGCTTCCTCTTTGCTGTGAGGGGACACAAGCCAGTGACCTAAGCCAGAGATCAGGGTCATGTGTGCTTGGCACCCGAGAGAGATCAGATTTGGGTGAGCGGAGGCTGAGGTACTGTTGGACACAAACTCTTGCTGCAGAGAGACTGGAGTGCTATATAACGGTGGGCTGAGGGCCATGCCAGTTGAGAGGAGATCCAGAGGACGTTTGAACAATGGGATTGTTGCAGCTGTGTTGCTGGGACTGGTGAGAAGGAAATACTACCATTGACCTGTTGCTTCTAGTAAGGACTGAGCACATAGGGACTGGACTTTTGACTAGCAGCTTTACCACTGCACGCAGACTTTACTGGGACTGTATTTATGTGCACCTTCATAGAGACTGGGCCCCAACGCTAACCGGCTGAACAACTAGGACAAAGGACTGTATCTTCAGATTTTCTGAAAAGATTTTACTTATGATCTTTATTAAGGGGTAGCCGTGCAGTAAACCTGGGTCTTGGCATAGTCATTCCTAGAGTGCACTCTAGCAGTATAGCACACTGGTTGCAGGAATGTTACTATGACTTGAGTTGACAAGATAGACCTATATAGAGTTGTGTCTTGCCTACATCCCCATTACAACTACAAACAATACAATTTTCTCCCATCAGACTTTTTATGGCAAAGGAACCTAACTTAGATGTTGGGTAATCAACACAGCCTTAATGGAGGAGAACTATTCATGCTCAATCAGCTGTTCTGGATGTAAAGCCGTCCAAGAATGATCTATAACTTATGGCAAGGGCACCATGGGAAAAACGACCATACATGCCTCCAGTTTCCAGAAAGAAGGGCTTGGAAGTGGGAGAGGGGTTGGCCATGGCTGTAGATGGAGCGCAAACGCGATCCAAGCCTCGATGTCGACCAAACCGGAAGTGATGCGACACGCTCTACGCGTTTCGTAGTAAATACGTCCTCAGCAGCTGCGTACAGCGTGTCGCATCACTTCCGGTTTTTGTCGACATCCAGGCTTGGATCACGTTTGCGCTCCATCTACATGACTGTATGCATATATCTTCCTCTTGAAATGTGAGTACCTCTCAAACGTTTTATTAATAAATTTGCCCATACGGTATCACGCTATGTGCCTTATTTATCAACCCCTTGTACTCCACTGAGAGTGACACCCCAAGGATACCCATTACCCACTGACAGGAGCCCACTAGATCCCGAGTACTCTCCCTGGGGAACCATCCATTTAGGACCCTCCAGATCACCTCCAGGACGTCCCTATCCAGGAGTTGACGAGGCTACTAGGATCTCTCCTGCCGCAGGATACACTCATATACCCGCTCTATACCCCTGTGTGGGGTGGGCATTTCTGGTGAGTGAGCTTTTTATCAGAGGGATCACCCAGCACCTCACTGCCCACCACGGGGTCACTCCTCATAGTTCACCATATATATATATATATATATATATATGGATGTCATATATCTGATATGGTTTATTTATGCTTCACTTATCTACATTTGAATTTTGACTATTTTTGGCCACCACTGCCACCACTGTCACTTAGATATTAAGCACCCATATTGGACTTTTTCATTGCTGTTGGATGTTATATACTTGCTTTGGTTTATTTATCCTTCACTTACCTTTATACCACCATGTGCGGTATTAACAGGGTATTTTGCAACGCACAGAGCACTTTAATTTATTAATCAGTTTATATTGCATGATTAAGATTGTATTCAGTTTATGTTTATATTTGATACATTTTTTTGCATATATTCCTTTGATCTAGATACTATTCAGATCTCTCTTATCACTTATTAACCATTTCCTTATTTACAGTTATCAGCACACATCACTCTAAATGTCTACTGACATCTATACATCAAATATTTAATAGTGCTGTTACTTTCTATATTATCACATTGCACCTTTAGTTCTGTGTAACATCACCCACTAACACTTTTGCACACCTATATTATTAGGCAGCGCCATCACCCTACCCTTTATCAACATTTACATATAGTCTTTGGACTATAATTTAGGGAGGCTGCAGCCTATATTTTATTATCCATATTATTGAATTTTATCAACACTTCTAATTAGTATACACATTTTTATATTTATATTTTTATATACAGTCAGGTCCATAAATATTGGGACATGGACACAATTCTAATCTTTTTGGCTCTATTCACCACCACAATGGATTTGAAATGAAACAAACAAGATGTGTTTTAACTGCAGACTTTCAGCTTTAATTTGAGGGTATTTACATCCAAATCAGGTGAAAGGTGTAGGAAATACAACAGTTTGTATATGTGCCTCACACTTTTTAAGGGACCAAAAGTAATGGGACAATTGACTGCTCAGCTGTTCCATGGCCAGGTGTGTGTTATTCCATCATTATCCCATTTACAAGGAGCAGATAAAAGGTCCAGAGTTCATTTCAAGTGTGCTATTTGCATTTGGAATCTGTTGCTGTCAACTCTCAATATGAGATCCAAAGAGCTGTCACTATCAGTGAAGCAAGCTATCATTAGGCTGAAAAAACAAAACAAACCCATCAGAGAGATAGCAAAAACATTTGGTGTGGCCAAATCAACTGTTTGGAACATCCTTAAAAAGAAAGAACGCACCGGTGAGCTCAGCAAAACCAAAAGACCGGGAAGACCACGGAATACAAATGTGGTGGATGACCGAAGAATTCTATCCCTGGTGAAGAAAACACCCTTCACAACAGTTGGCCAGATCAAGATCACTCTTCAGGAGGTAGGTGTATGTGCGTCAGATCAAGAACACTCTCCAGGAGGTAGGTGTATGTGTGCCAGATCAAGAACACTCTCCAGGAGGTAGGTGTATGTGTGTCAGATCAAGAACACTCTCCAGGAGGTAGGTGTATGTGCGTCAGATCAAGAACACTCTCCAGGAGGTAGGTGTATGTGTGTCAGATGAAGAACACTCTCCAGGAGGTAGGTGTATGTGTGTCAGATCAGGAACACTCTCCAGGAGGTAGGTGTATGTGTGTCAGATCAAGAACACTCTCCAGGAGGTAGGTGTGTATGTGTGTCAGATCAGGAACACTCTCCAGGAGGTAGGTGTGTATGTGTGTCAAAGTCAACAATCAAGAGAAGACTTCACCAGAGTGAATACAAAGGGTTCACCACAAGATGTAAACCATTGGTGAGCCTCAAAAACAGGAAGGCCAGATTAGAGTTTGCTAAACAACATCTAAAAAAGCCTTCACAGTTCTGGAACATCCTATGGACAGATGAAACCAAGATCAACTTGTACCAGAGAGATGGGAAGAGAAGAGTATGGAGAAGGAAAGGAACTGCTCATCATCCAAAGCATACCACCTCATCAGTGAAGCATGGTGGTGGTAGTGTCATGGCGTGGGCATGTATGGCTGCCAATGGAACTGGTTCTCTTGTATTTACTGATGATGTGACTGCTGACAAAAGCAGCAGGATGAATTCTGAAGTGTTTTGGGCAATATTATCGGCTCATATTCAGCCAAATGCTTCAGAACTCATTGGACATCGCTTCACAAAGAAAGAAGTGGAATGTTATGCAATGGCCAAGTCAATCACCTGACCTGAATCCGATTGACGTGGCAAAAAAATATACTATGTATATTAGCGCGCCAGAGAGGCAGTGACCGTAGCCTGGTTAAGATTTATATAAATAAGTAAATTAATTGTGATAATTAAGTGCAGCTGCTAGTAAAGTGCGGGTGCAAATTGGAAGAAAAAGTATTCACAATAGTGATACCTCTAGCGCTTGCTAATCCCTAGTGGAAATTTAAAATATGTGCTAAAAATTCACAGTGGATACAATTAATAAATAAACATGAAAATAAATCACTTCAAAAATAACTTAAAAATAATAGTCCATTCAATGTGTAGTGATAAATCAATCAACATTAATAATAAACCATAAAATGATAAAGTCCAAATCCAAATAATTTGTAATAAGGTGCTGGTGCTTCTTCCTTAATAACTGGTGCTTCCTTTCCCGTGATAAATAAATAAATAAATTGCCCACTCACCAGATGTTGTGGGTTCTATATGTCTTATGACATTAGAACCTAACTTGCTTCAATAGAAAATCCTTTCCAGGTTCGGGTTCCCTCTCCCTGGGTATGGACAGGCCGTTCGGTTAATAATCCACCATGGGATGAGTCTCCTCCAACCACGGGCCAAAGTATGAGATGTATTCCCTGCAAATCACCTCCAATCACAAGCCGTGATGGGGGAATAAATGGATAGTGTGGTATTGCTTTTCAAAGTTTTATTGCACACACCAAAAAAACAATATTGCACACTCAACGGTCAAATCCGTAAACTCCAAAATTGATAAAAGCAGGTGTCGTACACTTCCACATCTTCAAAAGCAATATCCAGCAAAGTGAAATAGAAAAAAAGCTGTGCTCAATCCAAAAAATGACAGACAAACAGGACAGGATCGTCATACACGTGTGCTGGAGAGTGGAGAGCGGTAGTTCCGGCTTGCGTTCCACTCAACAACGTATGACGTCACGGCGTGCGTTCCACCTAACGCGTTTCGTCATTGGTTCAGACGTCTTCAGAGGTGGAGTCACACGTCTAGCTCAACCCTTATATGCCGGAGCTGCCGCTCTGCACTGCGCACGACTCCGCCCATTTAATTACTCTGTCGGAAACAGGAAATACCTCCCGTGTCCCCGCAATAACATTGTGCTATGTAAACCAAGAAAATCATAACAAAATATCTTTATGCTATTCAAATGTAATTGTTAAACCAGCTCTCATTTTCCCCTAGATTAATAGCGCTTGCCATTCATAGTGTATGTGTACTATTTTATTATTTCTCAATAATACTTTTATTAATAATAAAAATTATCTATAAAAATTATTTTTTAAACTTTATTTGTAAACCTAAAATAACATTATGACCAATCTTTATGAGGTTTTGTGGCATGTAATTATCTTTATAGTTTATAAATGTATAGAGTTTTTAAAACTTTATTTTATTTAAAAGAATATAATTTATCAAATCAATACTTTTACTAATATATTATGTGGATATATTTAAACATTGTATTCTATTATATATTATATATTTATTATATAAATTACGTAAATCCAGAAAAATATATATAAATATGATTAAAAATTTTAATAAAAAATATTTAAAATATTATTATAAAGATTTTTAAAATTTACAAAAATTGAGCGGAAATTTAAATATTAAAATAATCTATGGATTTGATATAAAACAGTTAATATCCATGTCAACGTTCATACCATTGGGTTGCAAGGTGGAAAGTTCATAAATCCACCGAGATTCATTTTGGGAGACAGCAATACGCATGTTACTGCCCCTCCAGTTCTGTTCAATCTTGTCGATGCCCAAAATAGTAAGAAAGGTGGGGTCCCTATTATGTACCAATCTAAAATGTAGGGAAAGGCTGTGCTTTTTAAATCCTTTCTTAATGTTGGCGATGTGTTCGCCCATACGCACCCTAAGTTCTCTTGTGGTGCGACCAACGTATTGAAGCCCACATGGGCAAGTGAGGAGGTATGTGACATGGGTACTACGGCATGTGATTAATTTCTTAATATTATATTTCTTTTTAGTCACATTTGATTGAAATTCAAGTACTTGTCGTTTTCGGGTTTTCACCGTTCTGCATGATTTGCACCTTCCGCATGAATAAAATCCTTTGTAATCTAGAAAAGTTAAAAGTTTCTTAGGGGGATCCGGAACATTTTTCACCAGTTTGTCTCTGAGGTTGGGTCCTCTTCGATAAACAAACTTCGGGCGCGTTGGGATAACCCCCCTCAACTTTTCATCTCTCAAAAGAAGGTGCCAATGCTTTTTTATGATGTCTTCTACTTCCTTATATCTTACGTTATATTGTGTGATGAAGTTCAGAGAGTAATCCGAATTTTCTTTTTTCTTATCTTTTAGAAGTGTTTCTCTGTTCATACCTCTTACATCTTCTCTAACTCTTTCCAATATATTTCTTTTGTATCCTTTTTCTTGGAACCTATCCAGTATCATATTCGATTGGGTATTGTAATCCTGTTCATTGCTGCAATTCCTCCTTAGGCGCATCAGTTGTCCCTTAGGGATTCCTTTTATCCAGTTAGGGTGGTGTCCACTATGAGTAGGGATATATCCATTCCTATCTGTTGCTTTAAAGTGCGTCTTAGTGCAGAGTCCATTTTCTCCTTTAAATATGGTAAGGTCCAGGTAGTGTATTTCATTTTTATCCCATGTTCCACTAAATTTTATTTTGTAACGGTTGATGTTCAAATCTTCTATATATTGCCTCAGAGTTTCTTCCGATCCTTTCCAAACGATGATCACATCATCTATATACCTTCGGTACATTACCAGTTCATCTCGTTTTTTACCCCAGATTTCTTCTTTTTCCCACTTACTAAGAAAAAGATTGGCTACACTCGGTGCGTAGCGGGCGCCCATAGCAACTCCTTTGTGTTGGCGATAGTATTCACCCTGGTGCCAGAAATAATTCCTCTTCATTGTCATCTTTAGAAGTTTCAAAATGAATTCTTTTTGTTCCGATTCCAACTCTAATTGGTCTTCTATGGCCCATTTTATGGCTGATAGGGCATCCTCTTGTTCAATGTTCGTGTATAACGATTCCACATCTACTGTGGCTAAGATGATGTCTTCGTTTTCCCATGTGTGTGAATCGATAAGATTGATAAGATGTTTGCTATCTCTGAGGTGTGATGGATATTTTGTAACCAGAGGTTTCAGATAGGTGTCTAGGTACTCTCCTATACGTGAGAAAAGGGAGTCTATCCCGCTGATTATGGGCCTGCCTGGCGGTTTTTCAGGATTCTTATGGACCTTAGGGAGTTGGTAAATGACAGGCGTCCGAGGGGCTTCGGGAAGTAAATACCGATATTCTTTGTTGGTAAGTATTCCCTTTTTGTGTGCCCTCTTCAGGTATTTCTTACATTTCTTTCTGTATATATTTAAAGGATTACTCGTGAGTTTTGTGTAGGTTTCTTCATCATGCACTAATTTATTAAGTTCTTCATAGTAGTCCTCTTTCTTTAGGATTACTATGCCCCCACCTTTGTCCGCGGGGCGAATGACAACGTTTTTCCTTTGTTCCAATTCACGTATACCCATATTAATGTTTTCTTTAGGTTCATGCCACTTTTTATTCATCGATTTCAAATCTTGCTCCACCATTGATTTAAACGTATCCACAAAATGGTTATTGGTACATTTTGGGTTAAACGTTGATTTATTCTTTAATCCGCTATTCACATATTTGTTAACATTGGTTAAAACTTTAAAATCAGGTTTATTTAAGAAATGTTTCTTTATATTAATTTTTCTGGTAAATTTCTGAATATCCACAAAAACTTTAAAAGGATCTAAAAGTTGGTCAGGGGCATACTTAAGACCCATATCTAGTACTTGCAGTTCTTTTTCTGAGAATTCAACCCCGCTTAGGTTGAAAATTCCCAGGCCTATTGGGCCCTTTTCCTTTTTGCCCCTGCCCCCTCTGCATCCTCTGCGTCTCTTCCCCCCTCTTGGTCTTTCCGAGGTGGGGGGTGTTGGTTGGGTGGATTCTGGTAGTAAGGTTGGTACCCTTGTTGGGGCGGTGGGGGTTGGGGCTGCCAATGTCCTCCTCTGCCCCCCCTTCCTCTCCCATAATAGGGTTGGTTCCAACCTCTGTTCCAACCTCTGTAACCCCGAGTTGGTCGTTGGTAATATGGTGCCTGATTTAACCCAAAATGTACCAATAACCATTTTGTGGATACGTTTAAATCAATGGTGGAGCAAGATTTGAAATCGATGAATAAAAAGTGGCATGAACCTAAAGAAAACATTAATATGGGTATACGTGAATTGGAACAAAGGAAAAACGTTGTCATTCGCCCCGCGGACAAAGGTGGGGGCATAGTAATCCTAAAGAAAGAGGACTACTATGAAGAACTTAATAAATTAGTGCATGATGAAGAAACCTACACAAAACTCACGAGTAATCCTTTAAATATATACAGAAAGAAATGTAAGAAATACCTGAAGAGGGCACACAAAAAGGGAATACTTACCAACAAAGAATATCGGTATTTACTTCCCGAAGCCCCTCGGACGCCTGTCATTTACCAACTCCCTAAGGTCCATAAGAATCCTGAAAAACCGCCAGGCAGGCCCATAATCAGCGGGATAGACTCCCTTTTCTCACGTATAGGAGAGTACCTAGACACCTATCTGAAACCTCTGGTTACAAAATATCCATCACACCTCAGAGATAGCAAACATCTTATCAATCTTATCGATTCACACACATGGGAAAACGAAGACATCATCTTAGCCACAGTAGATGTGGAATCGTTATACACGAACATTGAACAAGAGGATGCCCTATCAGCCATAAAATGGGCCATAGAAGACCAATTAGAGTTGGAATCGGAACAAAAAGAATTCATTTTGAAACTTCTAAAGATGACAATGAAGAGGAATTATTTCTGGCACCAGGGTGAATACTATCGCCAACACAAAGGAGTTGCTATGGGCGCCCGCTACGCACCGAGTGTAGCCAATCTTTTTCTTAGTAAGTGGGAAAAAGAAGAAATCTGGGGTAAAAAACGAGATGAACTGGTAATGTACCGAAGGTATATAGATGATGTGATCATCGTTTGGAAAGGATCGGAAGAAACTCTGAGGCAATATATAGAAGATTTGAACATCAACCGTTACAAAATAAAATTTAGTGGAACATGGGATAAAAATGAAATACACTACCTGGACCTTACCATATTTAAAGGAGAAAATGGACTCTGCACTAAGACGCACTTTAAAGCAACAGATAGGAATGGATATATCCCTACTCATAGTGGACACCACCCTAACTGGATAAAAGGAATCCCTAAGGGACAACTGATGCGCCTAAGGAGGAATTGCAGCAATGAACAGGATTACAATACCCAATCGAATATGATACTGGATAGGTTCCAAGAAAAAGGATACAAAAGAAATATATTGGAAAGAGTTAGAGAAGATGTAAGAGGTATGAACAGAGAAACACTTCTAAAAGATAAGAAAAAAGAAAATTCGGATTACTCTCTGAACTTCATCACACAATATAACGTAAGATATAAGGAAGTAGAAGACATCATAAAAAAGCATTGGCACCTTCTTTTGAGAGATGAAAAGTTGAGGGGGGTTATCCCAACGCGCCCGAAGTTTGTTTATCGAAGAGGACCCAACCTCAGAGACAAACTGGTGAAAAATGTTCCGGATCCCCCTAAGAAACTTTTAACTTTTCTAGATTACAAAGGATTTTATTCATGCGGAAGGTGCAAATCATGCAGAACGGTGAAAACCCGAAAACGACAAGTACTTGAATTTCAATCAAATGTGACTAAAAAGAAATATAATATTAAGAAATTAATCACATGCCGTAGTACCCATGTCACATACCTCCTCACTTGCCCATGTGGGCTTCAATACGTTGGTCGCACCACAAGAGAACTTAGGGTGCGTATGGGCGAACACATCGCCAACATTAAGAAAGGATTTAAAAAGCACAGCCTTTCCCTACATTTTAGATTGGTACATAATAGGGACCCCACCTTTCTTACTATTTTGGGCATCGACAAGATTGAACAGAACTGGAGGGGCAGTAACATGCGTATTGCTGTCTCCCAAAATGAATCTCGGTGGATTTATGAACTTTCCACCTTGCAACCCAATGGTATGAACGTTGACATGGATATTAACTGTTTTATATCAAATCCATAGATTATTTTAATATTTAAATTTCCGCTCAATTTTTGTAAATTTTAAAAATCTTTATAATAATATTTTAAATATTTTTTATTAAAATTTTTAATCATATTTATATATATTTTTCTGGATTTACGTAATTTATATAATAAATATATAATATATAATAGAATACAATGTTTAAATATATCCACATAATATATTAGTAAAAGTATTGATTTGATAAATTATATTCTTTTAAATAAAATAAAGTTTTAAAAACTCTATACATTTATAAACTATAAAGATAATTACATGCCACAAAACCTCATAAAGATTGGTCATAATGTTATTTTAGGTTTACAAATAAAGTTTAAAAAATAATTTTTATAGATAATTTTTATTATTAATAAAAGTATTATTGAGAAATAATAAAATAGTACACATACACTATGAATGCCAAGCGCTATTAATCTAGGGGAAAATGAGAGCTGGTTTAACAATTACATTTGAATAGCATAAAGATATTTTGTTATGATTTTCTTGGTTTACATAGCACAATGTTATTGCGGGGACACGGGAGGTATTTCCTGTTTCCGACAGAGTAATTAAATGGGCGGAGTCGTGCGCAGTGCAGAGCGGCAGCTCCGGCATATAAGGGTTGAGCTAGACGTGTGACTCCACCTCTGAAGACGTCTGAACCAATGACGAAACGCGTTAGGTGGAACGCACGCCGTGACGTCATACGTTGTTGAGTGGAACGCAAGCCGGAACTACCGCTCTCCACTCTCCAGCACACGTGTATGACGATCCTGTCCTGTTTGTCTGTCATTTTTTGGATTGAGCACAGCTTTTTTTCTATTTCACTTTGCTGGATATTGCTTTTGAAGATGTGGAAGTGTACGACACCTGCTTTTATCAATTTTGGAGTTTACGGATTTGACCGTTGAGTGTGCAATATTGTTTTTTTGGTGTGTGCAATAAAACTTTGAAAAGCAATACCACACTATCCATTTATTCCCCCATC
This sequence comes from Pelophylax lessonae, assembly GCF_965119305.1. Taxonomy (NCBI): domain Eukaryota; kingdom Metazoa; phylum Chordata; class Amphibia; order Anura; family Ranidae; genus Pelophylax; species Pelophylax lessonae. The sequence goes on along the minus strand of NC_138768.1, from coordinate 891,432,229 downwards.
ACGGCTTGTGATTGGAGGTGATTTGCAGGGAATACATCTCATACTTTGGCCCGTGGTTGGAGGAGACTCATCCCATGGTGGATTATTAACCGAACGGCCTGTCCATACCCAGGGAGAGGGAACCCGAACCTGGAAAGGATTTTCTATTGAAGCAAGTTAGGTTCTAATGTCATAAGACATATAGAACCCACAACATCTGGTGAGTGGGCAATTTATTTATTTATTTATCACGGGAAAGGAAGCACCAGTTATTAAGGAAGAAGCACCAGCACCTTATTACAAATTATTTGGATTTGGACTTTATCATTTTATGGTTTATTATTAATGTTGATTGATTTATCACTACACATTGAATGGACTATTATTTTTAAGTTATTTTTGAAGTGATTTATTTTCATGTTTATTTATTAATTGTATCCACTGTGAATTTTTAGCACATATTTTAAATTTCCACTAGGGATTAGCAAGCGCTAGAGGTATCACTATTGTGAATACTTTTTCTTCCAATCTGAATCCGATTGAGCATGCATTTCACTTGCTGAAGACAAAACTGAAGGGAAAATGCCCCAAGAACAAGCGGGAACTGAAGATAGTTGCAGTAGAGGCCTGGCAGAGCATCACCAGGGATGAAACCCAGCGTCTGGTGATGTCTATGCGTTCCAGACTTCAGGCTGTAATTGACTGCAAAGGATTTTGCAAGTATTAAAAAGTGAAAGTTTGATTTATGATTGTTAATCTGTCCCATTACTTTTGGTCCCTTAAAAAGTGGGAGGCACATATACAAACTGTTTGTAATTCCTACACCAATCACCTGATTTGGATGTAAATACCCTCAAAATAAATCTGAAAGTCTGCAGGTAAAGCACATCTTGTTTTTTTCATTTCAAATCCATTGTAGTGATGTATAGAGCCAAAAAGATTAGAATTGTGTCCATGTCCCAATATTTATAGACCTGACTGTATATCCTCCTTTTTATCCAAATAGAACACTAGCGCGGAGTTCTATACCTTTTACACCTCATATAAAGTCCCACTTTTTGTTTTCTGTTTTTGCTTCTATGCATTAGGGATGGAGGCTCTGTTGGTCACGATTCTCATATAAAGTCCCAAAATTTCTTCCCCCTTTCCCATTTATACTTAGGCAATGATTTTACTTCTCGGACTCCCACCTATTTCCCTATGTGGCTGTGAATCCTGGGCCTTGTAAGTGAATGAGTCAGGCGGTGCCAGTGGTTGGTAGTAACGGGGGGGTACAAGCACCCGCTGCTTTCTTAGCAACCGGTCATAGCTTGAAGCTGTTACATTATTCCACACCAGAAGCCCTAAGTGTTTTCTGTTCAAATGAACATCCGAATACTGAGCTCATCCCTCGTCACATTGTGGTAAGCTCTATGGTCAGTAAGGACTATGGTGAGTCCGCAAGGCAAACTGACCACCCCACAGGGATCTTCTCCATGGTGAGTCCACAAGACAAACTGACCACCCCACAGGGATCTTCTCCATGGTGAGTCCACAAGGCAAACTGACCACCCCACAGGGATGTTCTCCATGGTGAGTCCACAAGACAAACTGCAAACTGACCACCCCACAGGTATGTTCTCCATGGTGAGTCCACAAGACAAACTGACCACCCCACAGGGATGTTCTCCATGGTGAGTCCACAAGGCAAACTGACCACCCCACAGGGATGTTCTCCATGGTGAGTCCACAAGACAAACTGACCACCCCACAGGGATGTTCTCCATGGTGAGTCCACAAGGCAAACTGACCACCCCACAGGGATGTTCTCCATGGTGAGTCCACAAGACAAACTGACCACCCCACAGGGATGTTCTCCATGGTGAGTCCACAAGGCAAACTGACCACCCCACAGGGATGTTCTCCATGGTGAGTCCACAAGACAAACTGACCACCCCACAGGGATGTTCTCCATGGTGAGTCCACAAGACAAACTGACCACCCCACAGGTATGTTCTCCATGGTGAGTCCACAAGACAAACTGACCACCCCACAGGTATGTTCTCCATGGTGAGTCCACAAGGCAAACTGACCACCCCACAGGTATGTTCTCCATGGTGAGTCCACAATACAAACTGACCACCCCACAGGGATGTTCTCCATGGTGAGTCCACAAGGCAAACTGACCACCCCACAGGTATGTTCTCCATGGTGAGTCCACAAGACAAACTGACCACCCCACAGGGATGTTCTCCATGGTGAGTCCACAAGACAAACTGACCACCCCACAGGGATGTTCTCCATGGTGAGTCCACAATACAAACTGACCACCCCACAGGGATGTTCTCCATGTTTGTATTGCCCAATCACACTGTAGAGCTTCTTTTCCTGCCTAGAATACTATTATTCTGCTTCTGAAGGAAGCAGTTTTCTTCACCTGATCTGCAGGGCACGGTGTAAGGACGGCACTATGGTCAGAGTATGAAGCCTCCATAGTAACAATAGAGGGTAGAGAAGGATCAGACTGTCCACCAATATCTGTTTATCCATCATCCTCAGAGAGTTCTCATTGTACAATAGACCAGGAACTTCCTTCAATGGAATCCAGATCTCTGGAGCCCAACCTGCCTCCAAGGGACCACATGCTGCCATTCGGTACTCACTGTGGGGCCCCAGGGCCCCAGAATACAGTAGTATGTGTATTTCTTACCAAGGTGCTTACTAAGGCCAGTGAATGATGGGATTCTGGTAGTTCAATGATTTGGTTTATTTCTTTCACACCATCTTACTTTTCCTGTGCCGTCCATTGATTCTAATTTTTGGATCTTGCTGAGGACCGTTCATAGCAAATACAAGGGAGCATTGATGTGTAAAGGGGTGTGATAGCAAAGATCTTATCTGGGCTTTTTTCTCAGAGAATATGTGCAAGAACTCAACCATGCCCCCCCCCCCACCCAAACCGCAATAAATAGTGGGTTTAGCCAAATTGCATTAGGATGGTCTTAAAGGGGCATTACATACCAGGAGTGTGCTACATTCAGAGTACAGGATTCAGGAGTGCCCTGTGCAGAGACTGCATGGTTCTGGAGTGCAACACGTATAGAGTGCAGGGTTCAGGAGTGCGCTACATACACAGTGCAGGGTTCAGGAGTGCGCTATATACACAGTGCAGGGTTCAGGAGTGCGCTACATACACAGTGCAGGGTTCAGGAGTGCGCTACATACACAGTGCAGGGTTCAGGAGTGCGCTACGCACAGAGTGCAGGGTTCAGGAGTGCGCTACATACACAGTGCAGGGTTCAGGAGTGCGCTACGCACAGAGTTCAGGGGTGCGCTACGCACAGAGTGCAGGGTTCAAGAGTGCACTACGCACAGAGTGCAGGGTTCAGGAGTGCAGGGTTCAGGGGTGTGCTACGCACAGAATTCAGGGTTCAGGAGTGTGCTACGCAGGGGAAGGGGGCTTGACTCCCGAATCGCGTTAGCGGTCCTGACTTCAAGGAAATGTTCCTGTTTATGCATGGTGGATTCTTGTAACACGCTTCCATTATCTTCATGTCTGTGAGTATGCATTTGGCATTTTATTAAAATTATTAACAGTGTACCACGGGTAATGCACTAGGTGTTTGCGCCTCCTTTCTCTCTTTTTTATGTAACCAGGGTTCAGGAGTGCCCTGTGCAGAGACTACATGTTCAGGAGTGCGCTACGCACAGAGTGCAGGGTTCAGGGGTGCGCTACGCACAGAGTGCAGGGTTCAGGAGTGCACTACGCACAGAGTGCAGGGTTCAGGGGTGCGCTACGCACAGAGTGCAGGGTTCAGGAGTGCACTACGCACAGAGTGCAGGGTTCAGGAGTGCGCTACGCACAGAGTGCAGGGTTTAGGGGTGCTACAAATAGTGGGTTTAGCCAAATTGCATTAGGATGGTCTTAAAGGAGCATTACATACCAGGAGTGTGCTACATTCGGAGTACAGGATTCAGGAGTGCCCTGTGCAGAGACTGTATGGTTCAGGTGTGCAACACATATAGAGTTCAGGGTTCATGTGTGCGCTACGCTCAGAGTGCAGGGTTCAGGAGTGCCCTGTGCAGAGACTGCATGGTTCAGGAGTTCAGGGGTGCACTACGCACAGCGTGCAGGGTTCAGGGGTGCGCTACGCACAGAGTGCAGGGTTCAGGGGTGCGCTATGCACAGAGTGCAGGGTTCAGGAGTGCAGGGTTCAGGGGTGTGCTACACACAGAATGCAGGGTTCAGGGGTGCGCTACGCACAGAATTCAGGGTTCAGTAGTGTGCTACGCACAAAGTGCAGGGTTCAGGGGTGCGCTACGCACAGAGTGCAGGGTTCAGGAGTGCGCTATGCGCAGAGTGCAGGGTTCAGGGGTGCGCTGCGCACAGAGGGCAGGGTTCAGGAGTGCGCTATGCGCAGAGTTCAGGGTTCATGTGTGCACTACGCACAGAGTGCAGGGTTCAGGAGTGCCCTGTGCAGAGACTGCATGGTTCAGGGGTGCGCTACGCACAGAGTGCAGGGTTCAGGGGTGCGCTACGCACAGAGTGCAGGGTTCAGGAGTGCAGGGTTCAGGGGTGTGCTACGCACAGAATTCAGGGTTCAGGAGTGTGCTACGCACAAAGTGCAGGGTTCAGGGGTGCGCTACGCACAGAGTGCAGGGTTCAGGAGTGTGCTATGCGCAGAGTGCAGGGTTCAGGGGTGTGCTACGCACAGAGTGCAGGGTTCAGGAGTGCGCTATGCGCAGAGTTCAGGGTTCATGTGTGCACTACGCACAGAGTGCAGGGTTCAGGAGTGCCCTGTGCAGAGACTGCATGCTTCAGGAGTTCAGGGGTGCGCTACGCACAGAGTGCAGGGTTCAGGGGTGCGCTACGCACAGAGTGCAGGGTTCAGGAGTGCACTACGCACAGAGTGCAGGGTTCAGGAGTGCGCTATGCACAGAGTGCAGGGTTCAGGGGTGCGCTACACACAGACTGCAGGATTCAGGGGTGCACTACACACAGAGTGCAGGGTTCAAGGGTGCGCTACGTAGAGAGTGCAGGGTTCAGGGGTGCGCTACGCACAGAGTGCAGGGTTCAGGGGTGCGCTACGCACAGAGTGCAGGGTTCAGGGGTGCACTACACACAAAGTGCAGGAGTGCGCTATGCACAGAGTGCAGGGTACAGGAGTGTGCTACGCACAGAGTGCAGGGTTCAAGAGTGCACTACGCGCAGAGTGCAGAGTTCTGGAGTGTGCTACGTACAGAGTGCAGGGTTCAAGAGTGCGATACGCACAGAGTGCAGTGCAGGATTCCGACATGCACTACATACAGTGTGTAGAATTGAGCTCTCTTTCACAGCTCCTTACCTCTGCATCCCCCTTCCAAATCTCAATTCCTCCACTAACTCTGCTTACACCTCTCCTCCCCTACTGCTTTTTTCACTCCCCCCCCCCCCCATTAACAGCTCTACCGTTTCCCACAAATCTGTCCATTGTCAGTGTAGAGCCAACTGGCTCTAGTATCTCTCTGCAGCAAGATCATCCAGCAGGGGTTGTCAGCATCAGGGCAGTAGATGGGGGTTCACAGAGGGTGATTGCAGTCTCCCAAGAAATGCCCCCTTCTCACCCATGACCACACTGCATCAGGGGCACCTTTATCTCCTTTGCCCCCACCTTGCACTCAGTGGGAGCAACTCAGGAGATCAGACCTGTGGGAGCCAATAGGGGAAAAGCTTACACTTGTAAACACAGAAGCCGGGTTTCATTGTTTACTCATATCATTGGTGAGTAGGAAGCACATGGACAGAGCCAGAGGTAGCCAATAGGATTTCTGCCACTTTCCAGCTGAACCCCCCCCCCCCCCTCCTTCTTCGGATCCTAGCAGTCTCGTGTAACGTGTCTCCAGTCTAGGACTGGCTCATGAATAATACGTTGGACCCTGCATCAGGAAATGTAACCACCACTCATATAGATGGTCCTCAGATTTTTACAACAAATCAGAGGGAAGAATACCATAAGGCGTCATTGACAAACATCCTATCTTCTATTATATGACCATATGAGATCTGATTCAATAATAAAATATGCCCTGATGCACCCCACGACGCACCTCCATCCCTCAATAACATAGAAAGTTGCAAAGATTTGCCCTTGGGACTTTAAATGAGGTGCGACACGCCCAATGATACAATGTGAAAAGCAAGTTTATTGGAACACACAATGTCAGCAAGTAAACACAGACAGGTACCATATTATAAAACAGATTTGTAATGTTATACATAGTATATTATATATTCATAGTAAGGATCGACCGATTATTGGCAATGCCGATATATATCAGGGGCCGATATACACTTTCCCCGATATATTGGAATCGGCCCCTAAGGTTACCGATATTGCCGATATTTCGGAAAGTGCTGTACTGGAGTGACGCCTGCAGCTAGAGGCATCACCCTGGTACCGGCGTCCATAGCCGATGGTCGGCTGTCTTGTAATGACAACCGATGCGGCTGAGAAGCTGCTCGGCTGTCATTACAAGGAGCGGGAGGGGATGTCCCCCCCCCTCCCGCCACCTACCGCAGCTTGCCCTGGTCTCCACCGTCCCACCGGTAGACCCAGACATCCTACCTGCACGACCGCCGAAGAGAAGACCCGATCACATTCGGCTCTGATCGGGTCTCCATGTAAAAAACCCGGAAGTGATGTCATGACATCACCTCCAGGTACCAGGTACTGGTAACAGCATTCAAAACAGCTAAACTTGGCATTTAGAATGCTTTTAAGTGCAGAGGAAGGGTGTGGGGTCTTTTAGACTCCCAGATCCCTCCACAACAGTACCTGTGAAAAAAAAAAATGTTTTTTAAATGTCCGAAAATATCGGCCAATATCGGCCGAAACCGATATCCAATTTCCAAAATATCTGTATCGGTATCCGTACTAAAAAAACGATATCGGTCAATCACTAATTCATAGTCAAGTTCAGTATTCCATAGAGCAATCCATGGTAGGTGTGAAATGCATCCTGGTAACCCGACGCGTTTCGTGTACACCCGTTCACTTCCTCAGGGGTTGATGCGATACATGATTGGATTACCAGGATGCATTTTCACACCTACCATGGATTGCTCTATGGAATACTGAACTTGACTATATAATATTCTATGTATAACATCACAAATCTGTTTTTTATTTTAAGGTACCTGTCTATGTTTATTTGCTGACATTGTGTGTTCCAATAAACTTGCTGTTTACATTGTAACATTGGGCGTGTCACATCTCGTTTAAAGTCCCAAGGGGAAATCTTTGCAATTTTCTATCTGAGATCTGATTGGTTGCTGGGGCTCAGGTCACATGGTACATCCTCATTATTCCGTATAATGTAATTTTATATTAATGGAAGATCAAACCTAATTCTGTGTCTTCTCTTCTCTTATTTTCAGTGGCCATGGTCTCCCCAGGTAAGGATCTTCATTATTAAATATTTATTCATATTTCTATCATTCTGTAACAAAAATGTAACAAAGTGGAACTCCAGACAAAATTCCTTGTTTATTGGATGGAGTGTGGAAAGTAAGTGTCTGTATAAGCTCTGTTGTACTGTCTGCTCTCCCTATTACTTTCTGTCCATGTGACATATTAGACTCTGACTAATGTGGTGTCACCTGGAGAGAATGTCAGGGGGAAAATCACCCAGCAGGGTCACTTTCCTGCTCCACCAAAACCTTTCAAAAAGCTTGTCTGGAGCCACACTTAAATCAATTTCTGCCCGGCCTATAGCAAAAAGACAGCCAGACAGGACATTCATTAATCGTGCAGCTCTGTGATCTCTCTTCTATCATCCTCCAGTACAGCTCTGTGATCTCTCTTCTATCATCCTTTAGTACAGCTCTGTGATCTCTCTTCCTTCCCCCTCTAGTACAGCTCGGTGATCTCTCTTCCATCATCCTCCAGTAGAGCTCTGTGATCTCTCTTTCATCATCCTCCAGTACAGCTCTGTGATCTCTCTTCCATCATCCTCCAATACAGCTCTGTGATCTCTCCTTCATCATCCTCCAGTACAGCTCTGTGATCTATCTTCCATCATCCTCTAGTACAGCTCTGTGATCACTCTTCCATGATCCTCCAGTAAAGCTCTGTGATCTCTCTTCCATTATCCTCCAGTACAGCTCTGTGATCACTCTTCCATCATCCTCCAGTACAGCTCTGTGATCTCTCTTCCCGCACCCTCCAGTACAGCTCTGTGATCTCTCTTCCATTATCCTCCAGTACAGTTCTGTGATCTCTCTTCCATCACCCTCCAGTACAGCTCTGTGATCTCTCTTCCCTCATCCTCCAGTGCAGCTCTGTGATCTCTCTTCCATCATCCTCCTGTACAGCTCTGTGATCTCTCTTCCATAATCCTCCAGTAGAGCTCTGTGATCTCTCTTCCATCATCCTCCAGTACAGCTCTGTGATCTCTCTTCCATCATCCTCCAGTACAGCTCTGTGATCTCTCTTCCATCATCCTCCAGTACAGCTCTGTGATCTCTCTTCCATCATCCTCCAGTACAGCTCTGTGATTTCTCTTCCATCATCCTCCAGTATAGCTCTGTGATCACTCTTCCATCATCCTCCAGTACAGCTGTGTGATCTCTCTTCCCGCACCCTCCAGTACAGCTCTGTGATCTCTCTTCCATCATCCTCCAGTACAGCTCTGTGATCTCTCTTCCATCATCCTCCAGTACAGCTCTGTGATCTCTCTTCCATCATCCTCCAGTACAGCTCTGTGATCTCTCTTCCATCATCCTCCAGTACAGCTCTGTGATCTCTCTTCCATCATCCTCCAGTACAGCTCTGTGATCTCTCTTCCCGCACCCTCCAGTACAGCTCTCTGATCTCTCTTCCATCATCCTCCAGTACAGCTCTGTCATCTCTCTTCCATCACCTTCCAGTACAGCTCTGTAATCTCTCTTCCCTCATCCTCCAGTACAGCTCGGTGATCTCTCTTCCATCATCCTCCAGTACAGCTCTGTGATCTCTCTTCCATCATCCTCCTGTACAGCTCTGTGATCTCTCTTCCATCATCCTCCAGTACAGCTCTGTGATCTCTCTTCTATCATCCTCCAGTACAGCTCTGTGATCTCTCTTTCCACACCCTCCAGTACAGCTCTGTGATCTCTCTTCCATCATCCTCCAGTACAGCTCTGTGATCTCTCTTCCATCATCCTCTGGTACAGCTCTGTGATCTATCTTCCATCATCCTCCAGTACAGCTCTGTGATCTCTCTTCCCACACCCTCCAGCACAGCTCTGTGATCTCTCTCCCATCATCCTCCAGTACAGCTCTGTGATCTCTCTTTCCACACCCTCCAGTACAGCTCTGTGATCTCTCTTCCATCATCCTCTGGTACAGCTCTGTGATCTATCTTCCATCATCCTCCAGTACAGCTCTGTGATCTCTCTTTCCTCATCCTCCAGTACAGCTCTGTGATCTCTCTTCCATCATCCTCCAGTACAGCTCTGTGATCTCTCTTCTATCATCCTCCAGTACAGCTCTGTGATCTCTCTTCTATCATTCTCCAGTACAGTTCTGTGATCTCTCTTCCATGATCCTCCAGTACAGCTCTGTGATCTCTCTTCCATCATCCTCCAGTACAGCTCTGTGATCTCTCTTCCATCATCCTCCAGTACAGTTCTGTGATCTCTCTTCCATCATCCTCCAGTACAGCTCTGTGATTAAAACCCAACTCTGCGTCAACTACGTAATTTTCCATGGGAGTTTTGCCATGGATCCCCCTCCGGCATGCCACAGTCCAGGTGTTTGTCCCCTTGAAACAACTTTTCCATCACTATTGTGGCCAGAAAGAGTCCCTGTGGGTTTTAAAATTCACCTGCCTATTGAAGTCTATGGCGGTTCGCCGGTTCGCGAACATTTGCCGATGTTCGCCGTTCGCGAACATTTAATTTTATGTTCGCGACATCACTAGTTGTCAGCATCAGGGCAGTAGATGGGGGTTCACAGAGGGTGATTGCAGTCTCCCAAGAAATGCCCCTCTCTCACCAATGACCACACTGCATCAGGGGCACCTTTATCTCCTTTGCCCCCACCTTGCACTCAGTGGGAGCAACTCAGGAGATCAGACCTGTGGGAGCCAATGGGGCTTACACTTGTAAACACAGAAGCCGGGTTTCATTGTTTACTCATATCATTGGTGAGTAGGAAGCACATGGACAGAGCCAGAGGTAGCCAATAGGATTTCTGCCACTTTCCAGCTGAACCCCCCCCCCCCTCCTTCGGATCCTAGCAGTCTCGTGTAACGTGTCTCCAGTCTAGGACTGGCTCATGAATAATACGTTGGACCCTGCATCAGGAAATGTAACCACCACTCATATAGATGGTTCTCAGATTTTTACAACAAATCAGAGGGAAGAATACCATAAGGCGTCATTGACAAACATCCTATCTTCTATTATATGACCATATGAGATCTGATTCAATAATAAAATATGCCCTGATGCACCCCACGACGCACCTCCATCCCTCAATAACATAGAAAGTTGCAAAGATTTGCCCTTGGGACTTTAAATGAGGTGCGACACGCCCAATGATACAATGTGAAAAGCAAGTTTATTGGAACACACAATGTCAGCAAGTAAACACAGACAGGTACCATATTATAAAACAGATTTGTAATGTTATACATAGTATATTATATATTCATAGTAAGGATCGACCGATTATTGGCAATGCTGATATATATCGGGGGCCGATATACACTTTCCCGATATATTGGAATCGGCCCCTAAGGTTACCGATATTGCCGATATTTCGGGAAAGTGCTGTACCGGAGTGACGCCTGCAGCTAGAGGCATCACCCCGGTACCGGCGTCCATAGCCGACGGTCGGCTGTCTTGTAATGACAACCAATGCGGCTGAGAAGCTGCTCGGCTGTCATTACAAGGAGCGGGAGGGGATGCCCCCCCCCCTCTCCCGCCACCTACCGCAGCTTGCCCGGGTCTCCCCCGTCCCACCGGTAGACCCAGACATCCTACCTGCACGACCGCTGAAGAGAAGACCCGATCACATTCGGCTCTGATCGGGTCTCCATGTAAAAAACCCAGAAGTGATGTCATGACATCACCTCCAGGTACCAGGTACTGGTAACAGCATTCAAAACAGCCAAACTTGGCATTTAGAATGCTTTTAAGTGCAGAGGAAGGGTGTGGGGTCTTTTAGACTCCCAGATCCCTCCACAACAGTACCTGTGAAGAAAAAAAAATGTTTTTTAAATGTCCGAAAATATCGGCCGATACCAATATACAATTGCCAAAATATCTGTATCGGTATCGGTATCGGTTCTAAAAAAACGATATCGGTCAATCACTAATTCATAGTCAAGTTCAGTATTCCATAGAGCAATCCATGGTAGGTGTGAAAATGCATCCTGGTAACCCCTACGCGTTTCGTGTACACCCTTTCACTTCCTCAGGGGTTGATGCGATACATGATTGGATTACCAGGATGCATTTTCACACCTACCATGGATTGCTCTATGGAATACTGAACTTGACTATATAATATTCTATGTATAACATCACAAATCTGTTTCATTTTAAGGTACCTGTCTGTGTTTATTTGCTGACATTGTGTGTTCCAATAAACTTGCTGTTTACATTGTATCATTGGGCGTGTCACATCTCGTTTAAAGTCCTAAGGGAAAATCTTTGCAACTTTCTATGTGAGATCTGATTGGTTGCTGGGGCTCAGGTCACATGGTACATCCTCATTATTCCGTATAATGTAATTTTTATATTAATGGAAGATCAAACCTAATTCTGTGTCTTCTCTTCTCTTATTTTCAGTGGCCATGGTCTCCCCAGGTAAGGATCTTCATTATTAAATATTTATTCATATTTCTATCATTCTGTAACAAAAATGTAACAAAGTGGAACTCCAGACAAAATTCCTTGTTTATTGGATGGAGTGTGGAAAGTAAGTGTCTGTATAAGCTCTGTTGTACTGTCTGTTCTCCCAATTACTTTCTGTCCATGTGACATATTAGACTCTGACTAATGTGGTGTCACCTGGAGAGAATGTCAGGGGGAAATCACCCAGCAGGGTCACTTTCCTGCTCCACCAAAACCTTTCAAAAAGCTTGTCTGGAGCCACACTTAAATCACTTTCTGCCCGGCCTATAGCAAAAGGACAGCCAGACAGGACATTCTTTAATCGTGCAGCTCTGTGATCTCTCTTCCATCATCCTCCAGTACAGCTCTGTGATCTCTCTTCTATCATCCTTTAGTACAGCTCTGTGATCTCTCTTCCTTCCCCCTCCAGTACAGCTCTGTGATCTCTCTTCCATCATCCTCCAGTAGAGCTCTGTGATCTCTCTTCCATCATCCTCCAGTACAGCTCTGTGATCTCTCTTCTATCATCCTCCAGTACAGCTCTGTGATCTCTCTTCCTTCCCCCTCCAGTACAGCTCTGTGATCTCTCTTCCTTCCCCCTCCAGTACAGCTCTGTGATCTCTCTTCCATCATCCTCCAGTAGAGCTCTGTGATCTCTCTTCCATCATCCTCCAGTACAGCTCTGTGATCTCTCTTCTATCATCCTCCAGTACAGCTCTGTGATCTCTCTTCCTTCCCCCTCCAGTATAGCTCTGTGATCTCTCTTCCATCATCCTCCAGTACAGCTCTGTGATCTCTCTTCCATCATCCTCCAGTACAGCTCTGTGATCTCTCTTCCATCATCCTCCAGTACAGCTCTGTGATCTCTCTTCCATCATCCTCCAATACAGCTCTGTGATCTCTCTTCCATCATCCTCCAGTACAGCTCTGTGATATCTCTTCCATCATCCTCCAGTAGAGCTCTGTGATCTCTCTTCCATCATCCTCCAGTACAGCTCTGTGATCACTCTTCCATCATCCTCCAGTACAGCTCTGTGATCACTCTTCCATCATCCTCCAGTACAGCTCTGTGATCTCTCTTCTATCATCCTTTAGTACAGCTCTGTGATCTCTCTTCCTTCCCCCTCCAGTACAGCTCTGTGATCTCTCTTCCTTCCCCCTCCAGTACAGCTCTGTGATCTCTCTTCCTTCCCCCTCCAGTACAGCTCTGTGATCTCTCTTCCATCATCCTCCAGTAGAGCTCTGTGATCTCTCTTCCATCATCCTCCAGTACAGCTCTGTGATCTCTCTTCTATCATCCTCCAGTACAGCTCTGTGATCTCTCTTCCTTCCCCCTCCAGTACAGCTCTGTGATCTCTCTTCCATCATCCTCCAGTACAGCTCTGTGATCTCTCTTCTATCATCCTCCAGTACAGCTCTGTGATCTCTCTTCCTTCCCCCTCCAGTACAGCTCTGTGATCACTCTTCCATCATCCTCCAGTACAGCTCTGTGATCTCTCTTCCATCATCCTCCAGTACAGCTCTGTGATCTCTCTTCCCTCATCCTCCAGTGCAGCTCTGTGATCTATCTTCCATCATCCTCCAGTACAGCTCTGTGATCACTCTTCCATCATCCTCCAGTACAGCTCTGTGATCTCTCTTCCATCATCCTCCAGTACAGCTCTGTGATCTCTCTTCCATCATTCTCCAGTACAGCTCTGTGATCTCTCTTCCATCATCCTCCAGTACAGCTCTGTGATCTCTCTTCCATCATCCTCCAGTACAGCTCAGTGATCTCTCTTCCCAGACCTTCCAGTCCCGGGCACAGAGGAGACCATCAGGGACTGCCTGTCAGCATTTTTTAAGTTTTAAGTTAATTACCACTTTGTTAGCTTACAACCTAAGGATCGTATCTCACTTGCACATACTAAGACCAATTTAGACAGGAGACAGTTACTTAACAAAATGTCTTGGAAATCTGGGAGGAAACCCACACAAGCACAGGGAGAACATGAAAACTCCATGCAGTTCATGCCCTGGTTGTGATTCGAACCAAGGACCCCAGTACTGGAGGGAAGAAGTTGTAACCACCAAGTATCTGTGCTGCTCCCTGATACATACACTGATATCCATCCACAATGTGAGATGACTGTAGGATGTTTCCAGACACAACGAGAATGTTCTGCTAATTTCTTGTCCATGTGTTGTATTGTATCCGAAGAATCACACATACAAAGTTCTCACAAAATATTTTTTTTATATTATGTTCTGTAGGAAAAATTGACATTGTTTACACATCAGATGAGCTAAACTTTACTTGGAACTCAGGTAAATACATTATTAATCTATGTATTATATTATTTTATGATGAATATGTATCCAATCAGCCTTGATTAAATTAATCTCGCATGGCAGGACAAGGAGGTGGAGGCATCTCATGGGCTTACCAATTTATAATGTGATCTTGGACTTTGGTTTATTGGAGGGCACAACATCTGGTCTCTAGTATACCCTCTGTTCTAGGAGGACAGACACTAGGATAATCAAAGGCACAACTGCTACTGGTGTCTATAATCTGACACATACTGCGTAAGCCCAATTTGACCCAATGTCCTCAGAAGGTTGGACATCTTTGTCTAAATTTCTGTATCAACACACTGAAGATGAATATTTTTCCCTCTTCCCTTTCTTTTTTTTCCCTCCCTTTTTCCACAGTCTTCCCCAGAAGGCTCAGCGTGCTCAGAAATCATTGACTGTGCACTTGTAAAGTGCATCTGGAAATTATTAGCAACGCTTCACTTTTTCCACATTTTGTTATGTTACAGCCTTATTCCAAAATGGATCAAATTCATTATTTTCCTCAAAATTCTACAAACAATCCTCCATAATGATTTTCTTTATTATTTCTTTATTATCTTTATATAAAATTAAAAAAACAAACAAAAAAAATCCCATGTACTTTTCTCAGTACTTTGGTGAAGCACCTTTGGTACCAATTACAGCCTCAAGTATTTCTGAGTATGATGCTACAAGCTTGGCACACCTATTTTTGGGCAGTTTCTCCCATTTTTCTTTGCAGGACCTCTCAAGCTCCATCAGGTTAAATGGGGAGCGTTGGTCCAAAGCCATTTTTTAATTTCTCCGGAGGTGTTCAATTGGGTTCAAGTCTGGGCTCTGACTGGGCCACTCAAGGACATTCACAGAGTTGCCCCGTAGCCACTCCTTTGTTATCTTGGCTGTGTTTAGGGTCATTGTCCTGTTGGAAGATGAACCTTCACCCCAATCTAGTCCAGTCCAGTCAAGAGTTGGAGCAGGTTTGCATCAAGGATGTCTCTGTACATTGCTGCATTCATTTTTCCCTCCATCCTGACTAGTCTCCCAGTTCCTGCCACTGCCACCACCATGCTTCACAGTAGGGATGGTATTGGCCAGGTGATGAGCGGTGTCTGGTTTCCTCCAGACATGACGCTTGCCATTCAGGCCAAGGAGTTCAATCTTTGTTTCATCAGAGCAGAGAATTTTGTTTCTCATGGTCTGAGAGTCCTTCAGGTGCCTTCTGGCAAACTGCAGGCGGGCTGTCATGTGCCTTTTACTGAGGAGTGGCTTCCCATCTGGCCACACCCATACAGGCCTGATTGGTGGAGTGCTGCAGAGATGGTTGTTCTTCTGGAAGGTTTTCCTCTCTCCACAGAGAAATGCTAGAGCTCTGTCAGAGGGACCATCGGGTTCTTGGTCACCTCCCTTACTAAGGCCCTTCAACCCCGATCGCTCAGTTTAGTCGAGCAGCCCGCTCTAGGAAGAGTCCTGGTGGTTCCAATTTTCTCCTATTTACAGGTGATTGAGACCACTGTGCTCATTGGGACCTTCCATGCTGTAGACATTTTTCTTTACCCTTCCCTAGATCTGTGCCTCCATACAATCCTGTCTCTGAGGTCTACAGACAATTCCTTGGACTTTGTGGTTTGGTTTGTGCTCTGACATGCACTGTTAGCTTTGGGACCTTATATAGACAGGTATGTGCCTTTCCAAATAATATCCAATCAACTGAATTTACCACAAGTGGACTCCAATCAAGTTGTAGAAAAACAGCTCAAGGATGATCAGTGGAAACTGGATGCTTCTGAGCTCAAGTGTGATGGCAAAGGCTACTTATTTAGGTGTGATTTTTTTATTTTTAAAAATGTGCAAAGATTCTTCTTTCAAGTTGTCATTTTTGGGGGATTGTTTGTAGAATTTTAAAGAAAATAATGAATTTAATCCATTCTGGAATAAGGCTGTAATATAACAAAATGTAGAAAAAGTGAAGCTCTGTGCATAATTTCCGGAGTCACTGTACAGTGCCTTGCAAAAGTATTAGGCCCCCTTGAACTTTGCGACCTTTTGCCACATTTCAGGCTTCAAACATAAAGATATAAAACTGTAATTTTTTTATGAAGAATCAACAACAAGTGGGACACAATCATGAAGTGGAAGGAAATTTATTGGATATTTCAAACTTTTTTTACAAATAAAAAACTGAAAAATTGGACGTGCAAAATTATTCAGCCCCCTTAAGTTAATACTTTGTAGCGCCACCTTTTGCTGCGATTACAGCTGTAAGTCGCTTGGGGTATGTCTCTATCAGTTTTGCACATCGAGAGACTGAAATTTTTGCCCATTCCTCCTTGCAAAACAGCTCGAGCTCAGTGAGGTTGGATGGAGAGCGTTTGTGAACAGCAGTTTTCAGTTCTTTCCACAGATTCTCGATTGGATTCAGGTCTGGACTTTGACTTGGCCATTCTAACACCTGGATATGTTTATTTGTGAACCATTCCATTGTAGATTTTGCTTTATGTTTTGGATCATTGTTTTGTTGGAAGACAAATCTCCGTCCCAGTCTCAGGTCTTTTGCAAACTCCATCAGGTTTTCTTCCAGAATGGTCCTGTATTTGGCTCCATCCATCTTCCCATCAATTTTAACCATCTTCCCTGTCCCTGCTGAAGAAAAGCAGGCCCAAACCATGATGCTGCCACCACCATGTGTGACAGTGGGGATGGTGTGTTCAGGGTGATGAGCTGTGTTGCTTTTACGCCAAACATAACGTTTTGCATTGTTGCCAAAAAGTTTGATTTTGGTTTAATCTGAGCAGAGCACCTTCTTCCACATGTTTGGTGTCTCCCAGGTGGCTTGTGGCAAACTTTAAACAACACTTTTTATGGATATCTTTAAGAAATGGCTTTCTTCTTGCCACTCTTCCATAAAGGGCAGATTTGTGCAGTATACGACTGATTGTTGTCCTATGGACAGAGTCTCCCACCTCAGCTGTAGATCTCTGCAGTTCATCCAGAGTGATCATGGGCCTCTTGGCTGCATCTCTGATCAGTCTTCTCCTTGTATGAGCTGAAAGTTTAGAGGGACGGCCAGGTCTTCCTAGATTTGCAGTGGTCTGATACTCCTTCCATTTCAATATTATTGCTTGCACAGTGCTCCTTGGGATGTTTAAAGCTTGGGAAATCTTTTTGTATCCAAATCCAGCTTTAAACTTCTCCACAACAGTATCTCGGACCTGCCTGGTGTGTTCCTTGTTCTTCATGATGCTCTCTACGCTTTAAACGGACCTCTGAGACTATCACAGTGCAGGTGAATTTATACGGAGACTTAATTACACACAGGTGGATTCTATTTATCATCATTAGTTATTTAGGTCAACATTGGATCATTCAGAGATCCTCACTGAACTTCTGGAGAGAGTTTGCTGCACTAAAAAGTAAAGGGGCTGAATAATTTTGCACGCCCAATTTTTCAGTTTTTTATTTGTTAACAAAGTTTGACATATCCAATAAATTTCATCCACTTCATGATTGTGTCCCACTTGTTGTTGATTCTTCACAAAAAATTACAGTTTTATATCTTTATGTTTGAAGCCTGAAATGTGGCAAAAGGTCGAAAAGTTCAAGGGGGCCAAATACTTTTGCAAGGCACTGTATATAACTTGCGTAAACTGTTATTTCCGATATTCTTCCGGGGGATGGTCACTGCACCCCCACTTCGCTTATATCTCTGGGTGTCCTCACAAGGTTTATCCTCTCCATAGAACGCTATTTCTGGGCTTAGATTGTCTCTGCCCAGCTATGTTGCCTATTATTGTGTTCTGGTTCCTGCTTAGTGGGCGGCTGCTTGGCTTTTTTACCTACATCCTTATGGTGCCCCTTAACATCTCACATTAAATGTTCAAGGTTTGAACCCCCCCACCAAAAGATTAAAGCTTTCTGAGCCTTTGCATCGCTTAGAGCCGATATAGTCTGTCTCCAGGAGACACATTACTCGACTGGCTCAGCCACTACATTTTTTAGCCCCCCCGTACCTCCTTGTATTTTTGGCCTCTGAACTTACCAAACACAGGAGTGTTCTTTTTTTTTTCTAATTTTTTGGCATTTTAACATGTCAGAAAATACAACAGGTATACACAAGAGATGTACAAAGCTATAGCCTTCGGTGGCTGGAGAGTCCAAGCAGGAGGGGGGGGGTGGCCAGAACTCAATGGCCAAACTTTACGTGGGTCCCATGTCGGCATAGGTGACGGGAATTGTGGGGTCACGTATGGTAAATGCAAAATCATCAGGGGGGGGGGGGTCGTCCAAGGTTTTTGACAAGTGCTTAAGGAAGACATTCCACTTGGTTCGGAAAAGTCCATTTGCAGAGGGGGACGTAGTGTTCATGTTGATGTGGTCAATGGAAAGAAGTGTGGTTAGCTCTGGCTGTAGCATAGAGATGAGGGGAGGGGTAGTTGTAATCCAATGTTTCAAGATCAGTCGTCTAGCAACTAGTAGAGTGGTAAGAATCCATAGACGAGGAGGGTCGGCTGATGTGCTCGACCATTTCTGCAGACGTTTGTCCCAGTAGCCGAATAGCAAGAGAAGAGGGTCTTTTGGCATAGTCAATTTGGTGACGGCTTCAATGTAGATGATGAGTTTGTCCCAAAATGGTGAAATAGATGGACAGTCCCAAAACTTGTGATAAAGGGACGGGCGTTCAGTAAGGCAATGAGGACATTTATGGGCCTCCGGGATCGTCTTATCCGAAAGGAACGGAATATGCGCCCTATGGAAGATTTTGAGTTGTGTTTCCTTCCAGATAGAGTTAGGGGTGAGTCCAAGAGTGGTCCGAAGACCGCTGACGATCTTGGGTAGGGTGTCCTCTCCAGGAAAGTCCTTGAGCCAGTTCTTAGCGGAGGATGTAAAGATAGCCGATGGGCACGATTGTAAGAGGGGTTTGTATATGTCCGAGATGGTAAATTTGCCCGAAGCCATAAGAGAGTCTATAAGTGTAGGCCGGAATCGCTGATCAGGTTTGGTTGAGGAGGTGCGGATGTAATGGTGACATTGCGCCAAGTAGAAATGGTCCGAGGCAGGCAAGTCATACATCTTGGAAGTGTCCGAAAAAGGGAGTAAGAGACCTGTTTGGGTGTTGCAGAGTTGGGCAAAGGTGACCAGTCCTTTTAGATTCCAACGACTATAAACTACGTGATCAAGACCAGGGGGAAAGGCCGGGTTGCCCTGGATCGGCACATATTTGGAAAAGTGTAGCGGTAGTTTCAGCAGCTTACGTTCCTCCCTCCATGCTATAACCGTGTCTCTTAGGAGCAGGCTATACCGCAGGTCAGGAGGGAGTTGAGCCCATCTGACATGGAGAAGGGCTGCCAGATCGAACGGCTTGGACATCTGGGACTCCAACTCATAATTCGAGAATTGAGATGTCCGAGATATCAAGTCCAAAGCCACCCTCAACAAGCATGACAAATTATACAGTCGTATGTCAGGAAAGTTGATACCTGCGTCTCGCCTGGGGAGGCTCAGCTTTTTGGAGGATATGCGATGTCTCTTCCCTCTCCACAGTAAACGAGAGAAGGCTCTGGAGAGCTCCTGTACATCTTTGTGCTTGATCAGTAGTGGCAAGGGTTGCAAAAATTACAGTATGCGCGCAAAACTGACCATCTTTATCAAATGGCATCTCCCCAAGAGAGACAGCGGTAGATCCCTCCAGTTTTCCAGTTCCCCTTTAATTTTGGCGAATAGCGGGGGGTAGTTAAGGGTGTAGATAGAGGCGGGTGATCTTCCGATTTTTATACCTAGATATGTGATAGAATGTGGTGCAATCGTAAAGGGGGAATTTTGTTCCCATGCGCGTTGTGTGGCAGACCCCAAGGGAAGGATTTCACTCTTAGAGTAATTTATTTTAAGGCCCGAGCATTTCCGAAAGGCGTCGAAGGTAGATACTATCGTGGGTATGTCAGCTGCGGGTTGAGAGGTGAAGAGGAGGACGTCGTCTGCAAACAGGGAGATCCGGAGTTCTTGGTCTCCTACACTAACACCATGTAGGGGTGCTCTAGTGGAAAAGTAACGCGACAAGGGTTCCATCGCCAGATTAAAGAGTAGCGGGGATAAGGGGCACCCTTGGCGCGTTCCTTTGTACAACCTAAAGTCTTCCGTCATGGATCCACCTACGCACAGTCTAGCAGTCGGGGAAGCGTACATGGCGGTAATCAGGTGTACGAACGGGCCCCCAAACCCCATAGTGTCCAGGACCCTCCGCAACCAGTTGAAATTCACGTTGTCGAATGCCTTTTCAGCATCTAGCGTTACTATGGCCAGGTCCTTGTCGGGATGAGTGCGGGCTTGTTCTAGTACCAGTAACACCTTTCGGATGTTTGCCGTAGCCGAACGTCCTTTGGTGAAACCGGATTGGGCTGGGTGTATTAGAGTTGGCATAATAAGCGGCAGGCGTGAGGCAATGATTTTTGATAGAATTTTAACGTCGAGATTGAGTAAAGATATAGGATGGTACGATCCTGGTTCTAGAGGGTCTTTCCCTTTCTTTGCTAGCAGTTTAATAATGGCCTGGTTACCCGTCGGCAGGTAAGGCCCACCGTTCCAAATATGGGAGTAGACTGCTACCAGTGTAAGAACCAAACATGTTGTGGCATATTTGTAAAATTCCCCTGTGAGACCGTCAGGTCCAGGTGATTTGTTAGCCGCTAGGTGACGTATAGTTTGTGTAACTTCCTCCGCCGATATCGGTGCGTTTAGCGTACGTAATTGTGCAGGGTCAATAAGAGGAAGTCCCGTATCCGACAAAAACATGTTACCCGCCGCTTCCTCAACGTCTTCCTGCCCATATAATGAAGAATAGAAATCCCTCATGATGCGCTGCACGCCTTGAGGAGAGGAGTCCACCACGCCTGAGGGATCTCGAAGAGAGCCTATGTGCGTGGGAGATGGCCGACCCTTGCACATTCTCGCCAACAACTTGCCCGCTTTGTTGCCGAATCTGTGCAAGGACGCTGCTTAATGAGCAGTGTGGATGCGTTCCAATTTGTCTACCCATTCATCAAAATTTTTCTTAGCCAGAAGCCAGGCTTCAGTGGCCTTGGGGGTATTCGCAAGAATTAGGTGCCTGTGCGCCGTGCATAAACGTTCGCTCGCTGCTTTATAACCGCTTTTGGCGTGTCTTTTGTGTGCTGCGGCATATGAAATTATGCGGCCTCTTAGGAAGGCTTTGCCCGCTTCCCAGAATAGATGAGGGGAGGATGAGTGTGCCGCATTAGATGCTGAGTAATTTTGCCATTCGCGCTCAAGATAAGTCTGGAAGTCAGCGTTTTTAGCTAGGAAGGAGGGGAACCGCCAAATAATTGGGACCGTCGGGGAGCCCGCGAGGTCAATGGACAGGGCTAGAGGAGAGTGGTCAGAGATTGCCATATATTGAATGTTTGCGTCTTGAATCAGTCCGAGCAGAAAAAATAGTCAATCCTCGTGTAGGTCTTGTGAGGGTGGGAATAAAAGGTAAATTTGCGGTCGGTTGGGTGGAAATGTCGCCATACGTCAGTCAATGAGAGAGATTCCACAAGTGTGGTCAGGGGAGTAGGAGTATCTGCCGTTCGGGAACAGGACGACAGAGGGTGCAGGGATTTGTCCTTAACTATGTCCATGACCGCATTAAAGTCGCCCCCTACCAGACGCGGAACCTGTGGCATGGTTAGGGCTCGTGTCGACAACGACGAGTAAAAGGACTGTTCAAATACATTAGGAGCATACACATTGGATATGACTAATTCCCTGTTGTTAATGCGAATATGTGCCGAGACATAACGGCCTTCCTCATCCGTGTCCACTGACAGGAACTCCACTGGGAGACGTTTGTGGAAAAGAATGAGGACACCGGCTTTGCGGCCTACTGCAGCCGAACCTATCACCTTGCCCACCCAAAGCTTTTCCATACGTTTCATATCTTCCGCTGGAAGATGCGATTCCTGGAGAAGAGCTATGTCAGCCCGGAGGCGTTTAAGATGCCGCAGGACTTTCATCCTCTTCGCCGGGGATCTGAGACCCTTAACGTTCCATGATATCAGCGTCATTGCTTATACAAAAATGGTCGATGTGTATGACAATGATGGTGTACCTTTCCTATATACTTAAGATAATCTCGCCAGAGCACGTTAGTAAAAACGAAAGGGTATTTAGAAGGAAGCTCCATACGTGTACCAAAACTCGAGAGGTGACGACCTTTGGGGGGGGGGGGGTAGGCCAAGGGAACAGGGAATAGGAAAACTGGAAGGAGCGAAAGCTATAGAACACATAAACATAGCAAAACAATAGCATCGACTTCACTTTTTTCCGCATGCGTATGCGATGGAGCACAGCTCCCCAAGTGCGACTCCAGAGACGGCTCGGGGCAGATGAGGCCCTTATAACGATCGTGTCTGTAGTGAGACCTGGGTCGCGATAAACGACGGAGCAGGGTGCAGCCATGGCATAAAATGCGGATCATAGAGAGGATTGCGTAAAACATTGGGGGGAATAGAGAACCATAAGCTACATGTAATAAACACATTAACTAGCTCCAGTTCGTGGAGGGCAAGCTTACGGTATCTGCCGTACGACGGCAGGCGTCATCCAGGGACAGATCATGAAAGAAGATCACCAACGTCCCATGAAACATAAGGAATCGCTGAGGAGGCAGGAGGAGATTCAGCGAGGGGGTCCAGAGCGGCCAGAGCTAACCACATCCGCATATCGCTGCCTTTTTGGGGATTCCTTCCGTGGGCTGTGTTGTAGATCCGGTCTGGGGAAGGAGGACGATTTAGATGCGGAAGACTGACCCGAGTCGCCATGATGTAGGGAGCGAACAAATTTCTCTGCTTCCGAGGGGTCCTGGAAGGACAGTTGGTTGCCGTTCGGGGCACGAAGGCGTAGCGTCGCCGGATAGGCCAAGGTAAATTTTAAACGCTCGTTGTGCAGTTGCGAACAGACGGTCTGGAAAGCTTTGCGTCTTTTTGCGACGTCAACTGAATAGTCCGCAAAGATAAGTACTTTCATACCTTCTATTTGGAAGTGTGGAGTTTGGCGAAACTTTTGCATGATAGCAGATTTGTCCGCGTAGTTAAGGTATTTCGCGATAATGGGTCGAGGGGTTTTTCGTTCTTCAGAATAGAGCCCCATCCTGTGAGCCCGTTCCACTACGCAAATCCCTTGCAGGCCCAGGGCAGCCGGTATTTTGCGTGCGCACAGCTCAGGGATAGCCGATGGAGCAACGGATTCCGGGATCCCTATGAACCGAAGGTTGCTCCGCCTGGATCTGTTCTCCAAATTCTCAAGTTTGTCCATAATCACCCTGTTGAGCTTGTCCTGGGTCTGTTCAGTGCCCTGCATCTGGTAGATTTCGTCCTCTACGCTGGAAATTCTACCTTCTGCTTCATTTAGGCGGTGGGAGTGAGACTCCAGCTCTTTCTTGATGCAGGCCATGCCTGCAGCTACTGCTTGTTCCACCGAGGCCGTGATGGTGGGGGTGAGCAGAGCAACCACTGCCTTTGCAATCCGGTCCGTAGAGGGGTCTGCAACCGTGGGGGGTAAGGCAGAAGATGGCTGGATGCCCTCCTCGGGCTGCTTGGAGGTGACCATGGCAGCGAGATCGGCCGCCTTTCCGGTGTAGGCCGCGACCGCGGCCTCGATTTGGGCCGTACACGGCGGAGGCCGCGCTGCCGCTTTTTCCAAGAAGTGCTCCATGGCGGAACAAAAGGGATCTCTGGGCCGGGTCCGGGGGGGTTCCGAAGGCAGAGGAGGTGCCAATGGAGCAGGCTGGAGGTGCCGGGCGGGCTTTTTATGCCGATTTGAGGGGTCACACCGCGGGAGCTGAGTAGTGCTCAACTACTCCATGCGGCGCCGGAACCGGAAGTCCAGGAGTGTTCTAATAGCATTCCACTGAGCCTCCATATTCTCTTTTCTGGCAGAAATCAAAGACCCTGAGGGTATTTACTTTTTAATGGGATACTTACATGAGGTCACTGTGGTCACCTATTATGAACCTAACAAAAATCTGACTCTCTCCCATCTCCTGCAGGTAGTAGAGATCTACAAATGTACATTACTGCTATGTGGGGTTTATCTCTGGTCTTCTATCCTTAGCTAAGTCCCCTTACTCTGCTCCATATAACTTTGCTCTGCAATCTTTCAACACACTGCTATAAAGACGTTCCCTAGTTGACACCTAGTGGGAATTTAACCCCACCTGCCCCCAATATACTTACTATTCCTATCCCCACAAACTTTTCACTAGAATAGATCACATTTTGATCTCAGCGGGATCAATCACAGAGCTGCTCCCATCCACCATTAGACTCAGTTAGACCATTAGACACCATTAGATGGTCTGATTGTAACAAAGCGATTACAATTTTAGTCTCCCTACTTTCTAAATCTCATGATCTCACCTGGAACATACAGTAAATGATTCCCCTTCCAGCTCATCGTGCTGGGCATCTCTACTGATCAATGCAACCCATTACGTGCTTTCTTTCTCTGCATATTAGAAAGGCCTTCAATACAGTCCCATGGCCTTATCTTCTCTATGTACTCAAACAATGGTGATTTAACCCTCACTTTCTTCAGTGGGTAACTTCCCTTTAATAGTGACTCCAAAGCATAGGTATGATAGGCCAGCTTTTAATTGGATTATTCACAATTGATACAAGCACTAGGCAGGGCTGCTCTTTCCCCGGTTCTCATTCACAGTAGAACCCCTTTCCCACCTCATACGCTCTGGCCCAAATATCAGAGGATTGAAAGTAGGTGGGCATCACCACAAACTGGCTGCAAAAGGAACTCAGGCAAGGTGGCTGTAGGAATTTTAAACCAGATGGGTAACCCGTACCAGACATGAAGCAAATGTGGAAACTAAGAGGTATCAGACCAACAGCTGGTGAGAGGATAGTACTAGTACCAGAGATTGGCTGGGCAGTGGGCACCAGATTAGCAGAGGCAGGCTGGGCAGCAGACACCGGATCAGCAGAGGAAGGCTCGGCAGCAGACACTGGATCAGCGGAGGAATGCGGGGCAGAGGATCAATGAAGTCAGGTTAGGTAGCAGACAGGGGATCATTGAAGTCAGGCTGGGGAACAGAGGGAGGATCAGTAAAGTCAGGCTGAGCAGCAGATGCAGGATCAGTGAAGCCAGACTGAAGAGCAGTAGAGGATCAATGGAGTCAAACTCAAAAGCAGGCAGAAGATCTGTGGCATTAGGGCTGGACAGTAGGCAGCATATAAGTGACATCAGGCTGGTTAGCAGGCAAAGCACCAAAGGATCAGTGGCATCGGATTGGGCAGCAGGTGAAGAACCAATGGACACCGCTGGACACTGTACATTGAATGGGGGACACGCTGGACACTGTGCATTGATGGGGGACACGCTGGACACTGTGCATTGATGGGGGACATGCTGGACACTGTGCATAGATGGGGGACACGCTGGTCACTGTGCATTGATGGGGGACATGCTGGACACTGTGCATTGATGGGGGACACGCTGGTCACTGTGCATTGATGGGGGACATGCTGGTCACTGTGCATTGATGGGGGACATGCTGGACACTGTGCATTTAATGGGGGCACGCTGGTCACTGTGCATTGAATAGGGGACATGCTGGACACTGTGCATTGATGGGGGACATGCTGGTCGCTGTGCATTTAATGGGGGCACGCTGGTCACTGTGCATTGAATGGGGGACATGCTGGTCACTGTGCATTGAATGGGGACATGCTGGTCACTGTGCATTGAATGGGGGCATGCTGGTCACTGTGCATTAAATGGGGGCACGCTGGTCTCTCTGCATTGATCGGGGGCACGCTGGACACTGTACATTGATGGGGGACATGCTGGTCACTGTGCATTGATGGGGGACACGCTGGTCACTGTGCATTAATGGGGGACATGCTGGACACTGTGCATTGATGGGGGACATGCTGGTCACTGTGCATTGATGGGGGACATGCTGGTCACTGTGCATTGATGGGGGACATGCTGGTCACTGTGCATTGATGGGGGACATGCTGGACACTGTGCATTGATGGGGGATATGCTGGTCACTGTGCATTGATGGGGGAAATGCTGGTCACTGTGCATTGATGGGGGACATGCTGGTCACTGTGCATTGATGGGGGATATGCTGGTCACTGTGCATTGATGGGGGATATGCTGGTCACTGTGCATTGATGGGGGACATGCTGGTCACTGTGCATTGATGGGGGACATGCTGGACACTGTGCATTGATGGGGGATATGCTGGTCACTGTGCATTGATGGGGGAAATGCTGGTCACTGTGCATTGATGGGGGACATGCTGGTCACTGTGCATTGATGGGGGACATGCTGGTCACTGTGCATTGATGGGGGACATGCTGGTCACTGTGCATTGATGGGGGATATGCTGGTCACTGTGCATTGATGGGGGACATGCTGGTCACTGTGCATTGATGGGGGACATGCTGGTCACTGTGCATTGATGGGGGACATGCTGGTCACTGTGCATTGATGGGGGACATGCTGGTCACTGTGCATTGATGGGGGACATGCTGGTCACTGTGCATTGATGGGGACATGCTGGTCACTGTGCATTGATGGGGGACATGCTGGTCACTCTGCATTGATGGGGGATATGCTGGTCACTGTGCATTGATGGGGGACACGCTGGTCAATCTTGAACCAACCTAATGATTGTTTGTTAAGTCACACAATTTTTTACAGCATTTTTTGCCGCAAAGCAATGCCTATTAAATTTTTCTGTTTGCGCCCCCCCCCCCCCCAAAAAAAATTTTGAGCACCAGCCGCCACTGCTTTTAGGAGATCTGTGTCCCCTGAACAGATTTTCTAGCAAAGTCCCAAGTTGTAGGAGCTCTCGGTCTTCCTTATAGGCATTGAGGGTGTAGAGGTACTCACATTGTCCTTATTCTGCAGCTATGCATAGAACAGCTTTTGGGCTTTCTGCTGGGCTGGTTCCTTTCCAGGCTATTCAGACCGTCCTTCCCTGGTGGACTGCAGGACAGTGAAGCTCTTTCAGCTTTCCTCCTTCCTCCAGCCTGGAGACAGAACCCCTCTTCTCCAGGGCCCCTTCCCAGGCTACACAGCAGCGCGTTAAACATCCATCTTCCACTTACTGGCCAGGCTCCACACTATTTATAGGCTGGTCTTCGATAAAACAAAAAAAAGCAGCTCCAGGTATTTGTGTCTCTAGGTAATCCCCCCACTCACACTAGTTAGGTGCCCAGCTTACATGCTGTATATCATAAGGAAATTTATTCCGGATGGCTCCACTTCCAAAAATCATTTTATTGAAACTTCATATGACAAATGGTGACAGATGGAGGGGGACAAACAGGAAGACGCATTTCGCGCAAATGTTAGAGCTTAAGCCCCGTACACACGCACCGATTGTTGGCCGTAAATTTTCGGCCAACGTCCGACCGG
Source organism: Pelophylax lessonae (assembly GCF_965119305.1). Lineage (NCBI taxonomy): Eukaryota > Metazoa > Chordata > Amphibia > Anura > Ranidae > Pelophylax > Pelophylax lessonae. The sequence goes on along the minus strand of NC_138768.1, from coordinate 891,404,658 downwards.
CCGATTGTCCGCTTGTTAGTATGATGCTTCCGACAACCGACTGCGACTTTTCGTCCGAACAAAATCTCGTGTGCATGCTATAAAATTTTTGTTGGCCGTCACCAGAACAGCCGATTGTTCCTCAGTCAGTACAGATTTCGGCCGACAAAAGTCAGATGAGCAAGACTGGGCATGCTCAGAGAAGAAAAAACACACAAAAAGTAGACCAGAACATGACATCACTTCTGCAGTTGGTTGTTGTTGGCCGACAAAATTTGTGTGCAGTTTAGAGCACATTTCAACCAACACAACAACACTGGACAAAAGACGGCCGATCGTTCGGCCGACACTCGGTGCGTGTGTACGAGGCATTAGTCATTACTTATTGGAACTAATCACCACAATCACCTATATACAGCTCTAATTTGTCATCATAAGGTTACAGGTGAACTAACCAATTAAAAACAGTCCTCAGCCGGGACCACAAAGAAAACCCGGCTGCAGTACACGGTACATACACTCAAATCTTATGTGAAGAGTTCCGTCCAGATCCACTGCCAGAAAGAATCGGATTCACCAACTGAATTCAGAGCAAACTCCACACATCATTCAAAATCATTGTATAATAGCAACAATATATACAAAATAATAGAAAACACATGTACATATGTACACCCCCCCCCACACACACACACTCACACACACACACAATCAAGTTGATGTTAACCACTTAAGCCCCGGAGGATTTGGCTGCTCAATGACCAGGCCCTATTTTGCGATTCGGCACTACATGACTTTAACAGACAATTGCGCGGTTGTGCGACGCTGTACCCAAATAAAATTGATGTCCTTTTTTTTCCCCCACAAACAGAGCTTTTTTTTGGTGGTATTTGATCACCTGTGCGATTTTTATTTTTTGCGCTATAAACAAAAAAAGAGCGACAATTTTGAAAAAAATAACAATATTTTTCACATTTTTTTATATGAAATTCTCAAAAAAAAAAAAAGTAAAAATCAAAATTTTTTAACATTTTAGGCCAATTTGTTTTCTGCTACATATTTTTGGTAAAAAAAAAAACCCCGCAATAAGCGTATTTTGATTGGTTTGTGCAAAAGTTATTGCGTTTACTAACTACAGGAAAGATTTATGTAATTTTTATTGTTTTCTTTTTAAACTAGTAATGGCCGCGATCTACGTTTTTTTTTTGCGGGATTGCGACATTGCGGACCCCTGACTGACATTTTTGAGGGGACCAGTGACATTGCTACAGTAATCAGTGCTAAAAATATGTACTGTGACTGTAATAATGACACTGGCAGGGAAGGGGTTAACTTTATTGGTGATCAAGGGGTTAGAGGCGTGATTCTAACTGTTAGGGGGCGTGGCTAGTGAAGTAACCACAGAGACATGCGATCCTATATAGCAGGATCGAATAGCCTCTGTGATCACTTCAGTGAAAATGACAGGTGGCTGTGTTTACATCAGCCGTCTGTTCTTCTCTCTCTGCTGCAGGAGATCGCAAATGGCCGTGCGATTTTCGTGCATTCTTGGTGGATGCAGTCTGATTTGACCTCAGTTTTTCCATATACAGGGATGGAGACCAATAGCATGACCTGCTTGTCTCACACAAAGTCCCAAATATGAAATTAGGGATAGAAAGGCATTGTGCTTTACAGGCCATGCCCCATATAAAATCCCAATCTGTGTTTTATACTGCATCCACCAAGGGGATGACGGTGTAATGCTTCTCAGCTGGTCCTTTCCAGTTTGTACCATCGCTACAACTTAGCTATTTGAGTTTTGAGACCATAGACCAGTCATGGATGGAGGTGGGTTGGGGGGGGGGGGGTTGGGCTGCCTCCCTCCCACCTGTCTCCCATTCATTCATTAGCAGCCATGTGCTTCCATTGTGGAGACACTGAAATTAGGAAGTGTTAGGACTGCAGGTAAAACAGGGTGCCGTGTAGCAGTGGCGTACCTACGGGGGGGGCGGGGGGGCGGGCCGCCCCGGGTGTCACGCACTGGGGGGGTGTCAGGCTGCTCGGAATATGTCAGTGTGAAGGAGCTGCAGTTTCTAAAGTCCGCGCTGCTCGCGGGGGCGGCGGCCGGCGGGAAGAAGGTGAGCACTGAGCAGCCTCCTCCTGTGTGTCTGTGTGACTGTCTGGACTGGAGAGGAGATGGGACAGCTGGATATAGAAGGATTCATCTTTCCGTATTTCTCCTGCTGCCGTTGAATGGCCGATTCTCCTCTCCCTCCTGCAGTCAGTTAGCGGCAGCAGGAGGAATATGTAAAGATCAAATCATCTATATGCAGCTGTCCCATCCCCTCTCCTATACAACTTGCTGGCCCCCTAGTGCTCTCCAGCCCCCCCCCCCTTGCTCTTAACACCCCCTTCTCTTAACACCCCCCCTGCTCTAAACACCCCCCCTGCTCTTAACACCCCCCCTGCTCTAAACACCCCCCCTGCTCTTAATACCCCCCCCTGCTCTAAACACCCCCCCTGCTCTTAATACCCCCCCCTGCTCTTAATACCCCCCCCTGCTCTTAACACCCCCCCTGTTCTAAACACCCCCCTGCTCTAAACACCCCCCTGCTCTAAACACCCCCCTGCTCTAAACACCCCCTTGCTCTTAACACCCCCCTTGCTTTTAACACCCCCCTTGCTTTTAACACCCCCCTTGCTCTTAACACCCCCCTTGCTCTTAACACCCCCCTTGCTCTTAACCCCTCAGTGCTCTTGCCCCCCAGCGCTCCTTAGCCCCCCAGTGCTCTTCAGCTCCCCGCAGTGCTTTTCATCTCCCCCCTATGCTCTCTGGCTCCCCCAGTGCTCTCCACCCCCCTGTGCTCCCTGCCTCCCCCCTCAGTGAGTTCCACCCCTGCGCCTTCCAACCCCCCTACAATGCTTTTCAAACCCCTCTTAATTCTCTCCAGTCCCCCCCCCTCCCCGCGCCCTTCAGCTCCTCCAGTGCTCTCTGCTTGCCCTGTGCTCTCCGGCCCCCCTAATGCTCTTCTCAGTCTCTGACCATCTCTTGGATCATGTCCTCAGTCTCTGACCATCTCTTGGATCATGTCCTCAGTCTCTGACCATCTCTTGGATCATGTCCTCAGTCTCTGACCAACCATCTCTTGGATCATGTCCACAGTCTCTGATCATCTCCTGTATCATGTCCTCAGTCTCTGACCATCTCCTGTGTGTTTTCTGCAGTCTCTGACCATCTCTAGTATCCCGTCCGTAGTCTCTGACCATCTCTTGTATCATATCCTCAGTATCAGATTTCTCTTGTATTAGGTCCGTAGTCTCTGACCATCTCTTGTATCATGTCCTCAGTCTCTGACCATCTCTTGTATCATGTCCTCAGTCTCTGACCATCTCTTGTATCATGTCCTCAGTCTCTGACCATCTCTTGTATCATGTCCTCAGTATCTGATTTCTTTTGTTTTAGGTCCGTAGTCTCTTACCATCTCTTGCATCATGTCCTCAGTCTCTGACTATCTCCTTTAGCATGTCTCCAATCTCCTACTCAAACTTAAACACATTGATAATAGTATTAGCTATCTGTCTATGCCAAAGGTAGGGAGGCAGAGAGTGCAAAAGGGGGAACTGTGATTAGAGAGACAGGGGGGGGCAGACTGCAAAGGGCACTGTGATAGGGGGGCTGGGAAATTTGTGCAATAAATATTCTTGGAGACATTACAATTTTTTGCGGGTGTTTTTACATTTTAAAGTGGGGGGGGGGGGGTGCCAGATATAGGATCCGCCCCGGGTGCCAAATGCTCTAGGTACGCCACTGCCGTGTAGTGGCCCTGCAGCTTTCACATGCGTTTGCAAACTAAACCCCTGTTCTTTGTATCATGAGACAGGTCTACTTGGTTGGTGACAGACTGGAGGGTGAGTACATCAGACTGGGGGCTGGCTGACTTCCATGCACCTCTTAATCCTTCAACCTTCATTTTTTTCTGATACAGGGATGGAGACGCCGGGCACTACCTGCTGGGGTCTCACTTAAAGTCCCACATAGCCTACTTTGTTTAAACAGCCAATGTAATTGGCTGTTTACCATGTGATCAGCTGTGTCCAATAACAGCCGATCACATGAGCGGCTCCAGCGCGAGCTGCTCGTTCTCTCCACAATGCGACCCCATGGGGGCGCGCAGAGCATCGATCGGGGATGAGTACCCAGGGATGAGTACCTGTCACCAGCCCATCAGGTACTCTGATGACAGGTACTCGGGTACTCTGATGACAGGTACTCGGGTACTCTGATGACAGGTACTCGGGTACTTTGAGTACCTGTCATCGGAGTACCCGAGTACCTGTCTCCAGCCCAGAGTGCCCGAGTACCTATCTGCACCCCATCAGATTACCCAAGTACCTGTCTCTAGCCCATCAGAATACCCAAGTACCTCTCTGAAGCTCATCAGAGTACCCGAGTATATATCTAAAGAATGTCTTATCCCCCTTTTTCATAGACTGAGCTAGTTTTTCTTCTAAAGCGCAGGCAGAAGAAAAACTAGCTCAGTCTATGAAAAAGGGGGATAAGACATTCTTCAGATATATAAATGAAAAAAGGAAATTAAAACAAGGAATAACTAAATTAAAAACAAAGGACGGAAGGTATGTAGAAGAGAATAAAGGGTGGCTAGCCGACTGCCTTAATGAATACTTCTGTTCAGTTTTTACAGAAGAAAAAGAAGGAGAAGGACCTCCACTTGAAAGGATGACTAATGAAACGTTTCATGCATGTGTCTTTACAGAGGAAGACGTTCTAAGATTGCTGTCTAAAGTGAAGACAAATAAGTCACAGGGTCCTGATGAGATACCCAAAATTATTAAAAGAGCTTAGTGGTGAGCTGGCAAAACCATTAACAGATTTATTTAACCAATCATTAGTAACAGGAGTCGTCCCGGAAGATTGGAAATTGGCAAATGTCGTGCCCATTCACAAGAAAGGTAGTAGGGAGGAATCGAGCAACTATAGACCAGTGAGTCTGACATCAATAGTAGGCAAATTAATGGAAACCCTATTAAAGGATAGGATTGTGGAACATCTTAAATGCCATGGATTGCAAGATGAAAAACAACATGGGTTTACTTCAGGGAGATCATGTCAAACAAATCTTATAGATTTTTTTGACTGGGTGACTAAAATAATAGACGGTGGAGGTGCAGTAGACATTGCATATCTAGATTTTAGTAAGGCTTTTGACACTGTCCCACATAGAAGACTTATCAATAAACTGCAGTCATTGAGCATGGACTCCCATATTGTTGAGTGGATTAGGCAGTGGCTGAGTGACAGACAACAGAGGGTTGTAGTCAATGGAGTACATTCAGAACAAGGTCATGTTACCAGTGGGGTACCTCAGGGATCTGTACTGGGACCAATTTTGTTTAATATCTTCATAAGTGATATTGCAAAAGGCCTCGATGGTAAGGTTTTTCTTTTTGCTGATGACACAAAGATATGTAACAGGGTTGATGTTCCTGGAGGGAAACACCAAATGGAAAAGGATTTAGGAAAACTAGAAGAATGGTCAGAACTCTGGCAACTGAAATTTAATGTGGATAAGTGCAAGATAATGCACCTGGGGCGTAAAAACCCAAGGGCAGAATATAGAATATTTGACACAGTCCTGACCTCAGTATCTGAGGAAAGGGATTTAGGAGTAATTATTTCAGAAGACTTAAAGGTGGGAAGACAATGTAATAGAGCAGCACGAAATGCCAGCAGAATGCTTGGATGTATAGGGAGAGGTATAAGCAGTAGAAAGAGAGAAATGCTTATGCCACTGTACAGAACACTGGTGAGACCTCACTTGGAGTATTGTGCGCAGTACTGGAGGCCATATCTCCAGAAGGATATAGATACTCTAGAGAGAGTTCAGAGAAGAGCTACTAAACTAGTACATGGATTGCAGGAAAAAACTTACCAGGAAAGGTTAAAGGACCTTAACATGTATAGCTTGGAAGAAAGAAGAGACAGAGGGGATATGATAGAAACTTTTAAATACATAAAGGGAATCAACTCGGTAAAGGAGGAGAGCATATTTAAAAGAAGAAAAAACTACCACAAGAGGACACCGTTTTAAATTAGAGGGGCAAAGGTTTAAAAGTAATATGAGGAAGTATTACTTTACTGAGAGAGTAGTGGATGCATGGAATAACCTTCCTGCAGAAGTGGTAGCTGCAAATACAGTGAAGGAGTTTAAGCATGCATGGGATAGGCATAAGGCTATCCTTCATGTAAGATAGGGCCAGGGACTATTCATAGGATTCAGATATATTGGGCAGACTAGATGGGCCAAATGGTTCTTATCTGCTGTCTATGTTTCTATGAGTACCTTTCTGAAGCTGATCAGTGTACCTGAGTACCTGTCTGCAGCCCATCAGAGTACCTGAGTACCTATCTGCAGCCCATGCCTCCTAGACTATGTTTTGGGGTGTTTGCTTTCCAAAATGGGGTCATTTTGTGGGGGTTTCCATTGTCCTGGTGCTCCAGGGCCTTCAAAAGTGTGATTGGTTGTAATGAAATGATATGTGTAATTTATGCTCCTAGAACACCTGACGGTGCTCCTTGCACGTTGGGCCTCTGTATTTGGCTATGCTGTGACAAAATCTCACATATGTGGTATCTCCATACTCAGGAGGAGTGGCAGAATGTATTTTGGGTGTCATTTTTGCTGTGTACATGCTATGTGTTAGAAATATCTTATAAATTGACAACTTTGTGTAAAAAGAAATGCGTTTTCATTTTCTTTTCACATTTTCCAAAAACTTGTGGAAAAAAATGACGTTCAAAATACTCATTATGCCTCATAGAATATACCTTGGGGTGTTTGCTTTCCAAAATGGGGTAATTTTGTGGGTAATTCCATTGTCCTGGTGCTCCAGGGCCTTCAAAAGTGTGATAGGTTGTTTGGAAATTATATGTGTAATTTATGCTCCTAGAACGCCTGACGGTGCTCCTTGCATGTTGGGCCTCTGTATGTGGCCAGGCTGTGTAAAAGTCTCGCACATGTGGTATCCCCATAGGGTCCTTTCACACGGACGGTCTGTATGTCCGTTTTTCATCCCATTTTTTTGCAGATGAAAAACGGACATAATGCATGTCAATGGGATTGCGGATGTCAGCGGATGACCATCCACTGACATCCATTTTGCGTCCCTTCCTATCAATTCAGTTTTTTGGAACGGAAGAGAACCCTGTTTTTCTTCCGTTTAATAAAATGGAATGGACGCAAAAACGGATGTCAGCGGTGTCATCCGCTGACATCCGCAATCCCATTGACATACATTATCTCCGTTTATCATCCACAAACGGATGGGATGGTAAATGGACATACAGACCGGATGACAAAAGTGTCATCTGTGTCCATAAAAATAAAAAGTGCCGGAGCACATCAAAATACAGTCCACCCCGTGTGAAAGGAGCCATACTCAGGAGGAGTAGCAGAATGTATTTTGGGGTGTAATTGCAAGTATGCCTATACAGTGTGTGAAATAACTTGTTATTATGGCAAGTTTGTGTAAAAAAAAATATTTCTTCATTTTCCCAAGAATTGTGGGAAAAAATTACAACTTCAAAAAACTCACCATGCCTCTTACTAAATACCCTGGAATGTCTACTTTCCAAAAAGGGGTGATTTGGGGGGTATTTGTACTGTCCTGACATTTCAGGGCCTCAAGAAATGAGATCGGCCGTCGGTACATCAGGTGTGATCAATTATCAATGATTGGCACCATAGCTTGTAGACTCTATAACTTTCACACAAATTAAATAACCACACATTTGGGTTATTTTTACCAAAGATATTTAGTAGTATAAATTCTGGCCCAAATTTATGAAAAAAATTACTTATTTGCAAAATTTTATAATAGAAACTAAAACAAAATGTTTTTTTTTTTTCAAAATTTTAGCTCTTTTTTCACTTATATCGCAAAAAATAAAAAACCCAGTGGTGATTAAATACTACCAAAAGAAAGCTCTATTTGTGTGAAAAAAAAAAATGATAAAAAATTTGATTGGGTACAGCGTTGTATGACTGAGTAATTATCATTCAAAGTGTGAGAGCGCTGAAAGCTGAATATTGGTCTGGGCAGGAAGGGGGGTAACTGCTCTGTATGGAAGTGGTTAAGAGAGCACTTTTCCAAAGGTAGTATTGTTCTGTTGTGATCTTATTTAACCTTTTGCTCTTCCTGGGCTTGCCTGTTATGTGCAGAGGCTGTACCCACTAGAAGTTGCTGTCTTTTGATGTGCCTAGTGGCCAGACTTCTCGAGCCAAAGTATATACCCAGGACTCTGCTTTGCTTTTGGTTTTTCCAATGTCCAACCTCCTAGAACTAAAGCATATAACCAAAGATCTGCTGTGCCTTTGGTTTTTCCTATGTCCATCCTCCTAGAACCAAAGTATATTCCCAGGGATCTGCTATGACTTTGGTTTTTCCAGTGTCCAACCTCGTAGAACCAAAGTATATACCTAGAGGTCTACTGGCCCTTTTGGTTTATCCAGTGTCCAACCTCCTAGAACTAAAGCATATGCCCAGAGATCTGCTGTGTCCTTCCTCTTAGATTGAAATCATCATCGGATCTCAGGGCACCCAACCTTAAGGGGACACACAAGATCACCAGCCATCCTCCGGTTTGCTGTAATATTAAACAAACTGCAAAGTGTTTCCCGTACAATGACTTTAGCTCATATTTTGAATTTTTCAGATAAAGAAAGTATGGTGAACTCAACCCAACACATCAGGGTCCAACAATTGCAAAGACCATTTTCACATGAATATAAAGAACATATGAACAACTGGTGGGTGACGATGTTTGTGCCCTCCATCTATACTGTGGTTCTCCTCGTGGCTCTTCCTCTCAATATAATGGCAATCATTTTGTTCTTGGCGAAGGTGAAGAAGCCGGCAGTGGTGTACCTGCTGAACCTAGCCGCTGCTGATGTTCTCTTTGTTAGTATTCTACCCTTCCACATTGTGTACCGATTCTCAGGAAATAACTGGCTGATGGGGGAAGGGATGTGCCGATTTGTCACAGCCATGCTTTTCTGTAACATGCGTGGATCCATCCTTCTGATGACGAGTATCAGTATGGACCGCTTCCTGGCTCTGGTCTATCCGGTGAAGTCCCTTCCCTGGCGCTCAGTGAGACGAGCCTGGCTGGTGTGTTGCTGCATCTGGGTGATATCGATGGTCAGCACCGTGCCGATTCTCATAAGACAACAAACCCGACCATTTCCCGACCTAAATATCACAACGTGTTTTGATGTTCTGGATGCCGAATTGGTTAAAAGATTTAATGTTTACATCTATTTCCCCTTTTATATTGCACTTTTATATTTCTTACCTTTAATTATTACAACCTTCTGTTACATTGGAATTGTCCGCAGTCTCAGCGCACCCAGCATGAAGGGCGCCCAGAAGAGATCCCGAGCCGTCCTCCTGTGTGTGGTTGTGCTGTGTGTGTTTGTCCTCTGCTTTGGCCCAGCCAATGTTATTTGGTTCATGCATTTCCTGCAGATCTATAACCAAGCCGGTAACTTTCTGTACATCGTCTACATCATCAGTGTCAGTGTGAGCAGTGTCAGTTGTTGTCTGGATCCTCTGATCTATTACTATGCATCCTCACAGTGGCAGAGACACGTCTACACCCTTCTGGGATGTAAGAGAGAACAGACACCACGAGAAGACCCCAAAGACAAGATGCAAGAATCCTCCTGAAACCCCCCGATTTATATAACTGGAGGAAGCAGAACATTTTCAGATGACCTAAAAGATATATAAGTGCCATTTACCTCTATGGTGCCTCACTCTCTCCTTTTGTCTTTTCTCTGCTGCCTGTACCTAAGTTTCAATGCCGCCATTTTGAAAACTCTTACTGGGGGTCAGCTTGCCATATTGTTTTAGTGTGAGATGTGGCAGAATAGGTACAAGATCTCTCTGATGGCCCTGATTTTATATTATATATATATATATATATATATATATATATATATATATATATATATATATATATAGATATATATAAAATATAATTTATTATAATTATATAATATAATTTATTAAGAAATATAAGTCTCCAAGCACTTTGTTATTAATAATATACTGTACATTACCAGTTAGTATTTATGTGGCGTTTTTAATTGATGTGGAAGGATTGAATCTGATTGGATCATTTTGGATAGTGGTTGTGCATATAAGTAATAGGAAATGATGTGTTTGGACATGTGACCACCCCTGATGATGTCAGATGCCCACTGACGAAACGCATTGGGTGGGACCAAGCAAGACACGCCACTCCTGCTTTCCTGGAACGCAGGTGGAGCCCATTACGGCGTCCACTATTTTTGACATGCTTTGGATTACTTACCTATTGTAAGTGTGTTTTTAAATGTTTTTTTTTTTTTTTTTTTTAATAAATGTGACAGTATTCACCGGCACTGGAATTTAAAGACAGATAAGTAATGGTTTGGATTGCTTCATATTTGCCAGCAATATCTCCATATAGGAATATAAAGATTTATTCCCATTTGCCATGAAATCTGTTCTTCCTAAATGCTGTGTATATTACATCTTTCAATGTCAGACAGGTATTCCTTTTGTTGTGTATTGGGAATGTGGATTGCCCTTTTGCATTGTTACATGTTAATGACCTCCCATTGTTCTGTCTGTCTGCCTTAAGAGAAACTTATAGGTATGTGGATTGGATGCTAAGGGGGAGGGGTGTTGTCCCACATTGTATATTTTGTACACTGTATGAGAGTGTAAAACTCTGTTCCTATTGGATGGTGAATATTATGTTCAGTCTTCAACAAGGTCCATCTGGGTGGTAACCTTGTGGGTGAAAACTGTATATAAGTCTTGTTCAATAAAGTTGTTGTAGAGTTCATTCAACCTCAATCTAGAGTCCTGTCTCTTATTGGGGGAATCTGCTGCAGGGATTGCTATGGTCTTCCATACTCCCTTAGAGAATCACTGAGCTCTTGTAAGAGCTTGTGTAAGAGCTTGTTCTGCTGCACTCTCTGGGGAAAGAGGTTCACCCACAGGAACCTGGAGCCTTGTCGTAGGTCCAGGGTGGTAGGAGATTGCGAGACCCTAACCAAGCTGCGGCAGTTCGTGGGGTCTGAAGTGGTTACGGTGTCTGGTGAAGTGATTGGAGCCCTCAGGAAGCACTAGGAGCATCTTTCAACGGAGGTACCTGGTCGGGGTGCCCTGTTCCGTTACATTGGTGTCAAGCGGTGGGATAGCGTCCTAGTGTGAGGAGAAGCAGTTCAGAGACACCGGTAACGTTATGGAGCAAGCTAACACCCTGCAGCGTTCCCATATGAGGAGGAGTTTCTCTGGAGGTTGCAGCAACACTTGGTCCAACAGGATGGGCCTGTATCAGAGGAAGCCATACTGGACTGGGAAGATGCCACTCGAAAGGAAATGTGGTATGAGGCCCTAGAGAATGTGCAGTGGAGGCGGAGAGAGAACCTTCCCAGCGAAGAACAGCGGTTCCAGGTATACGTTGCCCTGTGGTTACCTTTCCTAGGAGAGCAACCCCTGGATGAGTGGGTGATGGAGCTGTGGAACCTGATTTGGAAGGAGTTGTGGCTGGATGAAGCTTACCGGGCAGTAAAGTGGTACGCCACCCAGCACAACCACTGGATGGCTGATTACAATGTGCCAGAAGGTGAGGACTATAGTGGCCCAGGCTTGCTGTGGGAGGCCTTTGAGGAGAGGGACTTTGGATGTCCAGCAGAGTTTCGGCGCTGGGAAATCTAGGACACCAGGGAAGCCCTACTGGGTCTCCCCAAAGCGGATGACCTGGGGTCAGACCTGATTCATCTGGTCACAATGGAGTGGGAACTGGAGCAGGACTACCAACACCTGCTCTGCTCCATTCCACCCCAATCTACCCTACAAGCAGAGTCCTGGGTGGCAGATCCAGACCCACAACCCTTCAGTTGGAGAGACAGTACAGACTGGGGGTACTGTGAAGACCCACCAATGGCAGGTGGAGATGGGACCGAGGTCTCTCCACCGGCCCTACAGGGAGGCTGGGCAGCCGGCCCAGATCCCCAGCTACAGCAGGAGTTACAGGGAGCCGAAGGTGTCGTCCTTCCTTCCAAGCAGCAGTGTACCTTCCAGGGAGAGGAGACAACTAATCCTTCTCTCCAACCACAGGGAGACAACAGCCCTGACCCCAATGGTACAGATGGGACCACGGTCTCTGCACCAGACCTACAGGGATGCTGGGTGGCCGGTCCAGATCCCCAACCTGCCCCGCAGGAATACCAGGAGGAGGAGGTAGGCGATCCCTCCTCTCTACAGCAGACCCCCAACCAAGTTCTGGGGGTAGTATTCACCAATCCCAACCCAGCAGAAGAGCTGGCAACAGGGCAGAGTGCTACCAACCTCTGCCCAGCACCTGCAAAAGCTACAGTCCTCATTTGTATACCCCAGGGATGCTGGACAGTCGGCCCAGATCCCCAGCAGGCTGACGAAGTGAGCCCCACCACCCTGTCTTCTCTCCAGCAGCTGAAAGGACTCGCAGGAGAAGGGCCAGTCCACACTTATCCACAGCAGTGGGTATGTTCTGCGAGAGAGGCAGAGGTTGGCTGCGTGAGTAACACTGTTTTCCCGACAATTTTTTGGGGTACTGGGTGGGTGCAGACATTGGGAGGGCCTGTGGAACACAGCCTACCTTAGAGAGGTTGGAAAGTTCTTCTCTCAGCCTACTAGGCTCCTCTTATGTCTAAATCACCCTGTGTCTTTTAGGGACACAGGGTGCCCAAGAAGCCCAGTCTGGCCTGCCCAAACCAGACTTTCACAGACTGATCGGCTATGAGAGCTCCATGCGCCTTGCCAAGACAAACTTACAAACTATGTGGAACTTTGTCAAGGAAGCTGCCATGATGGATGGACTCTTTGGGACTTGTTACCCAACTAACTCAGGCACAGACCGATTGGAGGTCTGGTACCTGGATTAGTCTACCTTTGGGGGGAAGATATGTGACAGTATTCACCGGCACTGGAATTTAAAGACAGATAAGTAATGGTTTGGATTGCTTCATATTTGCCAGCAATATCTCCATATAGAAATATTAAGATTTATTCCCATTTGCCATGAAATCTGTTCTTCCTAAATGCTGGGTATATTACATGTCTTTCAATGTCAGACAGGTATTCCTTTTGTTGTGTATTGGGAATGTGGATTGCCCTTTTGCATTGTTACATGTTAATGACCTCCCATTGTTCTGTCTGTCTGCCTTAAGAGAAACTTATAGGTATGTGGATTGGATGCTAAGGGGGAGGGGGATTGTCCCACATTGTATATTTTGTACACTGTATGAGAGTGTAAAACTCTGTTCCTATTGGATGGTGAATATTATGTTCAGTCTTCAACAAGGTCCACCTGGGTGGTAACCTTGTGGGTGAAAACTGTATATAAGTCTTGTTCAATAAAGTTGTTGTAGAGTTCATTCAACCTCAATCTAGAGTTCTGTCTCTTATTGGGGGAATCTGCTGCAAGGGATTGCTATGGTCTTCCATATTCCCTTAGAGAATCACTAAGCTGTTGTAAGAGCTTGTGTAAGAGCTTGTTCTGCTGCACTCTCTGGGGAAAGAGAGGTTCACCCACAGGAACCTGGAGCCTTGTCGTAGGTCCAGGGTGGGTAGGAGATTGCGAGACCCTAACCAAGCTGTGGTGGTTCGTGGTTACGGTGTCTGGTGGAGTGCTTGGAGCCCTCGGGAAGCACTAGGAGCATCTTTCAATGGAGGTACCCGGTCGGGGTGCCCTGTTCCGTTACAATAAATATTTGTACATACTGCACAATGAGAGGCTTCCCTTTTACCTCTGCATGGGCTGCCATGAGTACTTCGATACACAGGAATATCGCCAGTGACAGTTTTCCCTGGATTGCATCTCTTCAAGTGGAAACTTCCAACCACGCTGCCTTTGACTACCTGTAATGGGGGTTAATATATTTTGGTGAGTTGGATGAACATATGAATGTTGGTGGAGAAGAGACACACCAGGTCACGGGGGATCTGTTAATTTGGGCGTTTAGATGAAACCGAGTGTCTGTGGGACTGCAATATGTTTTTAAATTGGCTTTGTGAAACTTTCTTTCATTTGGCACTTTAACCACTTCTAGCCCAAGGCCATCATATGACATCCTGGACTTTGAGTGGAGATATCTGAATGATGAGTGCAGCTGCCGGCATTATTCAGATATCATCTTTTTCAGCTGTCAATTCCCTGCATAAGAACAATCATCAGTTCAGCCATCCAGAACATCCCCTCCCGCCGCCCTCCGATGCTTCTACTGGCTTGCCCGTGCAATTGGAGAGCCGGAGAAAGAATCCACCAGTGGCGGAAGTAAGTTCATCATAGAGAATAACGAGGGCCAGGCAGTCTCCATGACCTTTGGAGGCCCGGGAGCAATGTTATGACGTCGCGTCTGGCTCAGCAGTTGTAATTACTGCTGTGTACTCGGCTGTTTTTTTTTTTTTTTTAATCTCAGTCTTTCCTGCCTAGAGGACCCCACATCTCTCTGTAATGAGGACCCTTTCATGCCTTATTTTTATTACAAGACATGTTTACATTCCTTGTAATAAGAATAAAAGTGATAAAAAAAATAAAAAATTCAAGAGAAAGTGCAAAAATATAAAATAAAAATAAACAATAAAATAAAAAATGTAAAGCTCCCCCATCCCCGCGTGCTCCAACGCAGAAGAAAACACATACGTACGTCACGCCCACATATGTACGCAACGTTCAAACCACACATGTGAGGTATCGCAGCGAACGTTAGAGCAAGAGAAATAATTTTAGCTCTAGACCTCCTCTGTAACTCTAAACTGATCACCTGTAAAAATTCTTAAACTTCGCCTATGGAGATTTTTAAGTATCAAAGTTTGGCGCCATTCCACGAGCGTGCGCAATTTTAAAGCATGACATGTTAGGTATCCTTTTACTCGGTTTAACATCATCTTTCACATTATACAAAAAAAATTGGCCTAACTTTAGTGTTTTTTTTTTTTTTTAAATTCATGAAAGTTTTTTTTCCCCAAACAAACGCTTTTGAAAAACCGTTGGGCAAATACTGTGTGACATAAAAATTTGCAACGACCACCATTTTATTCCCTAGGATTTCTGTTAAAAAATGTATATAATGTTTGGGGGTTCTGAGTAACTTTCTGGCATAAAATTATGATTTTTTCATGTAGGAGAGAAGTGTCAGATTAGGCCCAGTATGTAAGTAGTTAGGGGTTAATTCACATATCTGTGGACGGCAATGTTGAATTTATTGAAAACACATATTCCTTGAGAACGAGAGAGTTTATTTTTTCTGGTTTATTTATGCAATAAGTTAAATTGCTGAAAGCCAAACCTGCCCCTTTTGCTGATCCCCATTGGCTCACCTGCTAGAACAGTGGCTCATGGCCCCTTCCATGTAGGGGTGGCAGGACTGATTTGGGTAATAGGCCCTTCTAAGCCATCCCTCAGATGAACTTCAGCCATGGCTCCTGCTTTGGTAGTGGGAATAGAGGTTTCATCCCTCTGGATTGGGTTGCAGGCGAAACCTCTAGGCATCAGTCCCAGCCCTGATCTCTGTCCAGTCCCCTCCTGCTGCACAGCATTCCGTCTGCTCAGTAATGCACACGGCTTCCCTACTGTATATCCTCTCCATGGAGATTGAGTGGTGGATATTTTGTACCGAGCTACCCCGACTGGTCCATTCTGGTAGGTTCTGCCATGTTGTTGCTCTTGCCACGTTAGTCCTTCTCTGCTACACTCAGGCATGGCACACTGGCTCCTCTCTCCTTTCCAAATTGGCTGAAACTGGGCAGTAGTCCCACCTCCTTCTAGCTGGATGACATGCTGGCAGTAACCATGCCTGTTGGACAGACTTCCCTGGCACTCTCGCTCCCACGCCATATCACATGTCAACTCTTTCACTGCTGCCATTTGGAAATGCTTCTGTCTGCACTGACATTAGTCATTGTAGAGCAGGCATTCCCTGCTGTGACATAACATTTCTCCACACTGATTGCCTTCCCGCAATGCCTCACACTGAATATAAGCACTGGCATTCTTTTCTTAGTTCAGTTACCAGTAGCAACCACTGCAATTTCTTTAGAGGAAAATCCCAGGATGAGCCCCCAAATGTAACGCTTCCTCACACAGAAGACACTTTTAGATTGTCCAGAGTCCCTTCCCCTATAGTTGCTGTGACAGAACTGACCCACACTGTGCTTGAGTGCTTCCATCAGTACACCGCTTCCTCCATTCTTAACATAGATATCAGATATTATAGCGGCAATATATAAAACTAGCCGACAAATAGCTTATAAAAAACTGGAACACTTTATTGAACCAACTCACACAGAATATATATCCCACAGGAGGACAGTCCCCTCCTGATCATATTACCCTAACGATACAAACTGTAACCAGAGACATAATTAACCTGAGCTAATTAACTAGCCATCTGGACAATGTTGTGATTAATCAGATAGCCCCACTTCAGGTCAAACTTGCCGGCATCAAGCTCCCAAAATACAATACACATTATTACAAGTGTAAACACATCCCCCTAGCAGACAATAGGTGAGGTAGTTAGCTAATAACAATACAAACAGTGATTCCCCCCTATTGCAACTACTATCTGACAATGTTATAATTAACATGCTAATTAACTCAGCACCTAAACCAGCCTGGGTGACCTGACTGCCAGCAACAAGGCTAAAACAAAGTACATTATACATTATCCTACATATAAACACAGGGCACCTTATTAAACAGACAATAGCAGGAGACCCCATTAACAGACTGTCCCGCTCTGACCTACAATAGTCTATGAGGCAAAGCTCATACAATGTTCCATCATTCTGATACAGTGGAATTATTGTATCATAGTTTTCTTGAGGGATATTATAGATAAATATTACTGTCTCATTTGAAGTATTCCAAACCCTATTCTCAGTGTCCATTAAGTACCTGTCCATCATTTTCCTGGTCACCCTGTGCCTCTAATAGACACAGGTTGACTTACACATAAGTGTAACGCTCCTGCGTTTTACGTATGATGTGGATTTTCAGCTGCAGAAATATTCCACTTCAGTAGTCATGTAGAGAAACGCTGAGACACCAATCCCAACTCTCAATGACTCATCATGTGTGGATGATCTCAATTCAGCAAGTAAATACACACACTCAATAAGATGTTTCCTAGAGTGACTTATGTATATAGTAACACAGTGATGATAGGCTGAAGAGACAGGTTGGGTAGAGATGGTAGATGACAGACACTTGAAAGGAAATGTTCTTGAAAGTAAGATAGTAGCAGATGGGATGCAGATAGGTTTAGCAATCATGTATGGTAGTAGATGACAGAGTAGCAGGTGGACATACAAGAGAGATCAACCCAGTGCAAGAACAGGTGGTAGTAGGCTCAAGAGCTAGCAATCTTAGATAATGCAGATGTAGTAATAGTCCTTAGTATGCAGAGCTAGATAGTGTAAGCTTTAGTATGAAGGTTATAGAGGTTTCCCCTGTGGGGTACTTATCACTAATAGCAATGTAGCAGAGGAGAGGTTCGGCAAGAGCGGATGATCCGGTAGCGGGATACAGGGATCAGCGCAGCGTGGTTCCGACAGCGAGGTATGCTTGCAAGCATGAGAGCTTCAAGACAGGTTAGCATCAAGGCACAAAGCAGTTTGAACGAACACATGTGAGTGAGAGCCGGCGATCTAAATAGCCATCCAGTCCGCCGCTCAGTGATGACAGCATCAGTCTTAAAGGTGTATGCGCACCTTACCAAAAGAGAATGGTGGGGCGCATACACTTATGAAAGAGTAATTAGGGTACCCAAAGGTACCAGAACATTACAATAAGAGGGATCTGGGGAGCTGAGACAGGGGTCTCCCAACCTCTCTAAGGTAAGCTGGGTTCCACCAACCCCCCAACCAAAGTTACTACCATCACAGTTGCCCCACAGCCAGTCACACGATCACAGTCAACAAACAGTCCAGGGGTCTTTTTTTTTGGTAACTTGGATGGGGTAGGGGAATTCTATAGAGCTATGAGCATGTAGCAAACTTGAGAATAATCTTCCTCTGGTGGAAAGTCTAAGCAAAGTATTTTTACTGGGAATGAAATAGACTAAGCTCTTTAGGGTACTGGACACTATGTCCCCTTTGCACACACACACACACACACACAGCTGACTCTGACACACACAAGGGATGACCCTAGCCCGCAGTCTCTAGGATCTCTCTCTCCAGTCTGCATTCACAAATGTCCTTGGAAAACTGATTGCCTCCTTCAAATACCCTTACAACACTTTCTCCCTGTAATACCAGACTAGACCCCCAGACGACAGCCCCTCAGTCAGCTTTCTGCAACTTCTAGAAAAGCAGGCAGCCCATCTAAGGCCTCAATACCCCACAGGCACATGGCAGGGTGGCTGTGATCTCCTTCTCAGAGAAAAAACAATGCTGCACTCTGTCCCAGAGTATTTTTTTACAGGCTCCCAGCTACCATCTGGGCAACCGTTCCCAGGGATTGACCAGGGCAGTATGAATATTTAGATGCTGATTAGACTCTTCCTGCTCACTAATTTCCAGAGCTTTCTGGACTATCAACAATCAACAAAACAATCCACACAGCCACATTGTGATGAGCCAAAACTAAATTTACCTAATCCTAACATAGAAACATAGAAACATAGAATGTGTCGGCAGATAAGAACCATTTGGCCCATCTAGTCTGCCCAATATATCTGAATCCTATGAATAGTCCCTGGCCCCATCTTCTATGAAGGATAGCCTTATGCCTATCCCATGCATGCTTAAACTCCTTCACTGTATTTGCAGCTACCACTTCTGCAGGAAGGTTATTCCATGCATCCACTACTCTCTCAGTAAAGTAATACTTCCTCATATTACTTTTAAACCTTTGCCCCTCTAATTTAAAACTGTGTCCTCTTGTGGTAGTTTTTCTTCTTTTAAATATGCTCTCCTCCTTTACCAAGTTGATTCCCTTTATGTATTTAAAAGTTACTATCATATCCCCTCTGTCTCTTCTTTCTTCCAAGCTATACATGTTAAGGTCCTTTAACCTTTCCTGGTAAGTTTTTTCCTGCAATCCATGTACTAGTTTAGTAGCTCTTCTCTGAACTCTCTCTAGAGTATCTATATCCTTCTGGAGATATGGCCTCCAGTACTGCGCATAATACTCCAAGTGAGGTCTCACCAGTGTTCTGTACAGCGGCATAAGCACTTCTCTCTTTCTACTGCTTATACCTCTCCCTATACATCCAAGCATTCTGCTGGCATTTCGTGCTGCTCTATTACATTGTCTTCCCACCTTTAAGTCTTCTGAAATAATTACTCCTAAATCCCTTTCCTCAGATACTGAGGTCAGGACTGTGTCAAATATTCTATATTCTGCCCTTGGGTTTTTACGTCCCAGGTGCATTATCTTGCACTTATCCACATTAAATTTCAGTTGCCAGAGTTCTGACCATTCTTCTAGTTTTCCTAAATCCTTTTCCATTTGGCGTTTCCCTCCAGGAACATCAACCCTGTTACATATCTTTGTGTCATCAGCAAAAAGACAAACCTTACCATCAAGGCCTTTTGCAATATCACTTATGAAGATATTAAACAAAATTGGTCCCAGTACAGATCCCTGAGGTACCCCACTGGTAACATAACCTTGTTCTGAATGTTCTCCATTGACTACAACCCTCTGTTGTCTGTCACTCAGCCACTGCCTAATCCACTCAACAATATGGGAGTCCATGCTCAATGACTGCAGTTTATTGATAAGTCTTCTATGTGGGACAGTGTCAAAAGCCTTACTAAAATCTAGATATGCAATGTCTACTGCACCTCCACCGTCTATTATTTTAGTCACCCAGTCAAAAAAATCTATAAGATTTGTTTGACATGATCTCCCTGAAGTAAACCCATGTTTTTCATCTTGCAATCCATGGCATTTAAGATGTTCCACAATCCTATCCTTTAATAGGGTTTCCATTAATTTGCCTACTATTGATGTCAGACTCACTGGTCTATAGTTGCTCGATTCCTCCCTACTACCTTTCTTGTGAATGGGCACGACATTTGCCAATTTCCAATCTTCCGGGACGACTCCTGTTACTAATGATTGGTTAAATAAATCTGTTAATGGTTTTGCCAGCTCACCACTAAGCTCTTTTAATAATTTTGGGTGTATCTCATCAGGACCCTGTGACTTATTTGTCTTCACTTTAGACAGCAATCTTAGAACGTCTTCCTCTGTAAAGACACATGCATCAAACGATTCATTAGTCATCCTTTCAAGTGGAGGTCCTTCTCCTTTTTCTTCTGTAAAAACTGAACAGAAGTATTCATTAAGGCAGTCGGCTAGCCCTTTATTCTCTTCTACATACCTTCCGTCCTTTGTTTTTAATTTAGTTATTCCTTGTTTTAATTTCCTTTTTTCATTTATATATCTGAAGAATGTCTTATCCCCCTTTTTCATAGACTGAGCTAGTTTTTCTTCTGCCTGCGCTTTAGAAGTTCTTATAACTTGCTTGGCCTCTTTCTGCCTAATCTTGTAGATTTCCTTATCTTCATTGCTCTGGGTTTTTTTATCATTACAAAATGCTAGCTTTTTATTTTTAATGATTTGGGCCACTTCTGCTGAGTACCACAGTGGTCTCTTCCTTTTTTTGCTTTTACTGACAAGTCTAATGCAATTTTCTGTTGCCTTCAATAATGCACCTTTTAAGTAGTCCCATTTCTTCTGGACTCCATGTAATCCGTTCCAGTCTGATAAGCACTCATTTATGACTAATTTCATTTTTGAAAAGTCTGTTTTTCTAAAATCTAAAACTTTTGTTTTTGTGTGGTGTGACTCTTTCACAGTTCTTATATTAAACCACACTGACTGGTGATCACTGGATCCCAAGGTTTCGCCTACAATGACATCATATACCGAATCCCCATTTGTGAATACCAGATCCAAAATGGCCTCCCTCCGGGTTGGCTCCTCAACCACTTGTTGCAGAGACAACCCCAGTAGGGAGTTTAGAATATCTGTACTCCTGGTAGAACTTGCTATTTTGGTTTTCCAGTTTAGATCTGGAAGATTGAAATCTCCCATGATAACTTCTCCTTTCATTTTCATTTTAGCTATTTCTTCAACTAGTAGATCATCTAGTTCTTTAACTTGACCAGGTGGTCTATATATCACACCTACACGAGTTACTGCATGATTAGCAAACTGCAACATAACCCAAACTGACTCTATGTTGGCCTCACCAACTTGTATTAGGTTAGATTTAATGCTATCTTTCACATACAGGGCCACTCCTCCTCCTTTCTTGCCTTCTCTGTCTCTTCTGTATAAAGAGTACCCTGGTATGGTTATGTCCCAGTCATTTCTTTCATTAAACCATGTCTCCGTAACAGCCACTAAATCTACATTCTCAGATGCCATAATTGACCCAAGTTCATTGATTTTTTTACCTAAACTGCGAGCATTTGTAGACAGGACTCTGAGCTTATCATTTCTTAACCTCTGTGCTTCTGACCTGTTCTGGCATTGTTTCGGGGGGCAATTGGACTCTTGTAATTCCATTCTTTTGCCCCCCCTTCCTAGTTTAAATACTCTTTCGCAAATTCTTGGAGTTGTTCACTAAGTACATTTGTTCCTTTGAGAGAAAGATGCAAACCATCTTTTTTGTACAGTTCCTTTCTATTCCAAGTAGAGCTATCATGAGAAACAAAGCCAAATCCTTGCTCTTGACACCATTTACTAAGCCATATGTTGAACTCCTTTATGCGCCTCTGCCTATCATTCTGAACATTATGCACAGGCAGAACTTCAGAAAATTAAATGGTGGATGCAGAATCCTGTACGTCATTTCCAAGTGTGATAAAAGATTTTTTCACCTCTGACACTTCATTGCAAGCCAGGTCATTTGTCCCTAGATGGACAAGAACATCCACGTCCCCTTCCTGCTTTGCTTGCTTAACAATATTAATAATACGTCTTCTATCTCGTCTAGCAGTAGCACCAGGGAGACATCTCACAAAACCATTTTCTTTAAGCTCCACACTTCTTATGATTGAATCACCCAGCATCAGCTGCTTCCTTTGAGACTTCACTTTATCTTTTTTGTCCTTGGCTGCAGTCTTGCATACATTAGACATAGGAGTCGATGGTTTCTCACCCTCTGTGCTTGAGTCCATATCCATGTTGTCCTTACATTCTGAGAGTGTTGCAAATGAATTATGGAGAACCACCGACTGTGGGACATGTCTTCTATCCACCACTTTAAGTCTTCCAGAACCTACAGTAACCCATCTGCCATTTCTGGGGGTCCTCTGTGGCAGTGGCATTGCAGCAGTCCCAGCTGGAGTTTGTTTAACAGATAATTTAAATATCTCTGATTTCAAAAATGCAATTTCCTGCTGCAGTAAGGAGAATTGCCTACAGATCCGACAGCATCCGAATCTCCAAAGAGTGGAACATGAAATAAATGCACAACCATTCCTGCACTGAACCAAGTCTGCCATTTTAAAGAGGAGAAAAAAAAATTGTAAATTTAAGTCAAACAAATCTTACCTTTTTTTTTTCTTTTTTCCACCTTCCAGCCTACCTCCTGACTATCTCCTGCAATATCTCTTCACTGTACTTAAAATGTTGTACTTGAATGGAGTACTAGCAGCTAATGAAACATCACCCATATACAGAACCCGTATACAGAAGTTCAGATGTTTTGCCTGGAGGCAGGCAAAACATCTGAACTTGTGTATAGTGGTATATATACACACACACACATACTTATATGTATTTTACACTTACACATATATAGGTGTTATAGGAGCGTAACCATATTAGTGTTAATTATTTCATTAGCGCAAGCATATATTTCTGCTACTATCACATCTACTGTATATATGTCTAGGTGTATATATACATATAAGTATGTGTGTATATATACCCGTATACACAAGTTCAGATGTTTTGCCTGCCTCCAAAAACCCCCACAAAATGCCTGCAACAACGCACCTGGGCGTTTTTTTTTTTGGCGCTAGCGTTTTTTGGGCATTTTTTTGGAGGCAGGCAAAACATCTGAACTTCTGTATACGGTATATATACACACATACTTATATGTATATATACACCTAGGCATATATAGGTGTGATAGTAGCAGAAATATATGCTTGCGCTAATGAAATAATTAACACTAATATGGCTCCGCACCTATAACACCTATATATGTGTAAGTGTAAAATACATATATGTGTGTGTGTATATATATATATATATATATATATATATATATATATATATATATATATACATATACATATACATACACACACACACACACACATATACACACTTATATGTATTTTACACATATATAGGTGTTATAGGAGCGTAACTATATTGGTGTTAATTATTTCATTAGCGCAAGTAGTGTTTTCGGTTCCTTTCACACCTATATATGTGCAGGTGTATATGTATATATATATATATATATATATATATATATATATATATATATATATATATATATATATATATATATATATATATATATATATATATATATATATATATATACACACACACACATACACATATATACATACATGGGTGTGTATATATACCCCTATAGACCTGTTCAGATGTCATGCCTGACTCCAAACATGTGCTCAAGAAATCCCTAAAAACACCTGCAGCCAAAAAGCAAGCTGACCGACGAGAAGCCATATTAGTGCACCGAATGTGACAAGAGAAACTAGCTTTTCTCTATAGCGGTCACCCTGCTATGGAGGGGTTTTGTCACCCTGTCATAGCAGTCAGTGTCAGTTAACCCTACACTACAGTCCCCTTCAGAAACTAAATTTTTGCATCTAACTAAAGTGTAAAAGAGCACCCTAACTACACTAGATATCCCTTTCCTCACACTAATAAATGCTAAATGACACTTTTAAAGTAAAATTAACAGAACTGCTTCTACTCTCTTCCATGTCCCTGTATTACAATGCTAGGAATTTGGTGGGGGCTATCTTATATACTGGGGGGCGTATTCACTAATGATTGGCCTAGGGACCCCCTAGTCACTCCAATCACATTCCTAGCATTCTCCTGCCCCCTCAATTGGCTTTTGCTAATGGTTCTGGTCCAATCATGGGCTTTTAAAGCCCATTTCCTGGCCCATTGTATTTTGGTCCGTTCTGGTTGCCGAATTCCGAACTTTTTCAGCAAAAAGTTCTAAATTCGGCCGAACCTCGAACAGTCAATGTTCGGGTCGAACCGATGGTCAACCCGAACTGTTCGATCATCCCTACTACTCAGCAGCACCCAAGCAACCATCGGCAGCATCTCCATCATATGGTGCATGATTATATAGGTGCAAGAGCAGACTTGGAGACCTTTCCAGCTGAGCATCCACTGGCTTACTGGGTCATGAGGATGGACCACTGGCCAGAACTTGCTCAATATGCAATGGAGTTACTAGCCTGTCCTGCTTCCAGTGTGCTTTCCGAATGGACGTTTAGTGCTGCTGGAGGTTTTGTGACTGACAAAAGGGTGCGTCTGTCCACAGACTGTTGACCAGCTGACTTTTATCAAAATTAATCAGTCCTGGATCAACAAGAGCTATCAAGCCCTTGATGCTGATGTAACTGATTGAATTTGCTAGGGGTCTGCCATCCCTTGAAGACTGTGTATGCTGCCTATCCTATTCCTCAACCTTGATTCTGCTAACTTCCAACAATGTTTTTGGTTTAGGTCACTACCAACCTCCAAGGCCTAATTTTTCTGCACTTGTATGAAGTGCATACAATTTAAAATTCACATGTAATTTTTAATAGCAAGCCCTATCCCTGTGCCCAGCAAGAGTAACTGTGAGGGGTTACAGTGTACCACACACTACAGGCACCAACACCAAAGGCCCAATTTTTGGAACCTATATGACATGTATATGCAATTTCAAATTTGTATGGATTTCTCACCAGCAGGTCCCGTTCCTGCGCCCAGCAAGAGTAACTCTGAGGGGTTGGTTACGGTGTTCAGGCACCAGCAATACCAATGGCCCAATTTTTGGCACCTGTATGACAAGTACATGCCATTTCAAATTTTTATGGAGTGCTTACCAGCAGGTCCAATTCCTGCGCCCAGCAAGAGTAACTGCGAGGGGTTGCGGTGTTCAGGCACCACCAACAAGCAAGGCCCAATTTTTCTGCACCCGTATGACAAGTACATGCGATTTGAAATTTGTATGTATATTTGTATATGACATTTTTTCCCTTTAGAAAGGTCAGTATTGCTGCAGCAGGATACATACATCGTAGAGATGCACTACTTTACAGGCACATTCAGCGGACCCCCCAAGGCATGATATTTGAAGGAATTTTTAATTTTTATAGTTTCACTTTAAGCCTCATTAAAATCAGTAAATCAGTGCTCCTTTAAAAATGATCGCTTTTAAAAAACCTTTTTTGCATTGGTGCATGGTCCCCAGGTAAGGACCCGGACCCCCATACACTTTATTTTTGGGCAATAACTTGCATTTAAGCCTTCAAAATGAGGCCATTGGATTTTTGACATTCGCGTCCCATATAGACTTTAATGGAGTTTGTTTGGTCGAACAAACTTTTCCTAGGTTCGCTGTGTTCTGGTGTGGTTCCGAACTGGGGGGTGTTTGGCTCATTTCTAGTCCTAAGGAGGCAGTGATCACAGAGAGCAGGAGGCGCGAGGACAGCTTGATCATGGGAGGGCGTCCATCCATGCCCTCCCGGCAAAGTAAGCCTTTGCTGTAACCGTCTCTCAGTGGTAACGCGGGCGGGAACTGGTTACAATGGATTTCTTTCTAAATTACAACAGGATTAAAATGGTAGAAATGTACAACTGCTGGGAACTGTAAACTGCTGGGAACTGTAAAGATATATTTTTTACAGAATTCACACCAATCACATCAGTGGGGGGATTTACTAAAGGCAAATACCTTATATACTCGAGTATAAGCCGAGGCCCCCAATTTTACCACAAAAAAGTGGGAAAACTTATTGACTCAAGTATAAGCCTAGGGTGGGAAATGCAGCAGCTACCGGACCCAACTGGACCACCACAAAACACAAAACAGGGGCTACGGGCATGATACAGGAAATGGTTCAGGCATGGTACAGGAGGAGATGGCACAGGTCATGGTATAGGTATGGAACAGGTCATGGTATAGTCATGGTATAGTCATGGCACAGGTCATAATACAGGCGATGGTACAAGCATGGCACAGGTGATGGTACAAGCATGGCACAGGAGATGGTACAAGCATGGCACAGTAGGTACAGCCGAGGCCCCTAATTTTACCACAAAAAAGTGTGAAAACTTATTGACTCAAGTATAAGCCTAGGGTGGGAAATGCAGCAGCTACCGGACCCAACTGGACCACCACGAGACACAAAACAGGGGCTGCGGGCATGGTACAGGTGATGGTACAGGCATGGCACAGGTGATGGTACAGGAGATGGTATAGGCATGGCACAGGTGATGGTTTAGGAATGGCACAGGAGATGCAGTGCTGCGGGCATGGTACAGGAGAATGTCCTGTACCATGCCCACAGCACTGCATGAGGAAATGCAGGGGCGGCGGAGGAGTCTCACTTACCTGTTGGTGAGGCGCCTTTGATTTAAAAATTGCGCCGCCCGGCGCCAATACGTCACCGCGCATGCACCGCTGATGCTCGGAAAAGCCCATACACGTTCGGCTATTCCCGGGCATGCGCGGTGACACGGCGGCGCCATTTTTAACAAGACAGTGAGCCAGTGACTCGAGTATAAGCCGAGGGGAGCTTTTTCAGCATGAAAAAACATGCTGAAAAACTCGGTTTATACTCGAGTATATACGGTAGACTAGGGACAGTTCTCATTTTCCCGGAGATTAGTGAATGTGGTGAAGCTTCAATTTGTAAAGAACGCCCAATCAGGTGCAAGAAAAATGTAATACAGTATTTTTTCTTGCAGATGATTGGATGATGGAAATACAGAGATTCACCACAATCACTAAGCTCTGGGGAACTGAGTGCAGCAGCCCTTGCAGAGTGCTCTGTTTATTTCCCTTTACTAAACCAACCCCAATATGTCTGTGCAGCTGAGTGCCAACTGATGGCTTTTCCACCAATGTAGTTTTGAGGAGCCGCCTACATTCCTCCTCCCCCAGTGGGAGGGGTTTGTTACACAACTCTGGGGCTGGTTGTCTTCTTTGCATATATTTTATACCTCTTTTTTGGCTCTGGGGGATGTAATGGGGGGGGGGGAATGGAGGGGTTCACAGATCATGGGAAAATATATCAATCTATTATCTCCAGTAACAAGAACACTGGTCATACCAAGAAAAGGATAGATATGTATTCCATTCTGTGATGTGTTTGTATATATATATATATATATATATATATATATATATATATATATATATATATATATATATATATATATATGAAAATGTTACATTGTAGGACAGTCCTGACCATAGGAAGCCTTGTGTGTCCCAATAAAATGATGGATGTGCTCCATCGGGATTACAAAGTTCTTGTGGAATGTGATGAGGAAATGACGACCTCTGATACTGGTGAAGGTTCTGGAAGTTTATTTAGAAGAGAAGAGTTACAAAGTAAAAGTAAAGATTAGAAAGTAGAGAGATGAAGGTGTGCGGAGATCCTTAGACATGGCAGGTGGACCAAGGATCTGACCTCTTAATCAAACGAGAGGCTTTTACCCTCCAATCCTGGACAGTTGTCATGGAGGACCGTCCCAAACATCAACATTTTACAGATGAAATCATTCAGTGAAGAATTTGTACAAGCAGCACATCATTCATTACAAGAGACATTCATTTCTGTTATCTCTGAACACCTTATCAGCTTGTCCCACCTCCAGACTCCCAAATCCCTCATTGTAGAAGAAGGAGACCAACTGTCTCTATGCTCCCCAACAAGACCTTCCAAGGATCCGGAGAACAACAATTTCTTCTAATAACATCTTTCTGTAAAGTCATTCTAGACAGAGAAGCTGTTATTATATAAAGAACCTCACATTAGCATATAAGCACTTAGTCATCTCATTTCATCATTAGTAAATCACATCATAATTTCTATAATTAATAATAATTATTTTTAATGTTTATAATATTTTATATAATTGTAATTAACCCCTTCTGGATCGGGCCTATTTCTGACACTTGTTGTTTACAAGTTACAATCAGTTGTTTTTTTTTTTTAAAAAGTTACTTAGAACCCCAAACATTATATATATATATATATATATATATATATATATATATTTTTAGCCGAGACCCTAGAGAATAAAATGGAGATCATTGCAATATTTTTTATCAGTGATAAGAAAGAAAGTGCGCTGAAAAAAAATTATAGAAAAGCTGCTACCGTAGAAAATAAATACAAGCTGAATGGTGGATATCAGGTGCGCTAATCTATTAACTAATATCTATTATGTATGAATAAATGGATAAATCAATGTGAATATTGATAAATACAACTTAAGGAGGACCAGGGCCTCTATAACAAGCAAGCCAAAAAACCAAATGGTGAATGACATGTGCTCAACAAAAATGAACAAAGGTGAACAATGATACAAACAAAATCAATAGTGGATCAAGGCAATAAGTCCATAAATGAATGTGAAGTCCCATGTAAATCCAACATGCATGGGATGTATCTCCAAGGTGCAAAACTCAACACAATAGATGGGTGCAGCGAAGACCTCCACCGTGACTGAATAAGCCCCTTACCAGATGGGATAATACAAGGGCGTATGTATTATCAGATCCAATGGTAGTGTGGCCCAGGGAAAGAAAGAAAATGTTCCCACAAACTTCTCCCAATTTAGGGGGGAGTAGGTCAGCCTCTTACCAGAATTGTAATAAAATTGTGCAAGAAAATCCGCCTGTATGGAAAACCTCCATTTCCTCAAGGCCTTGGGATCTGTTTTCTGTCTCTGGGCAGATCTCTCACCTCATTCCCCCCACATATCTTTATACAACCTCCCCATACACATACCCCAGCATGGAGGGGCTCAGTGAAGGTGGTGGTGAAGGTGTGGAGGTGTCGGATTGGGTCACACAGATCATAAAAGGAGATTCGCCCGACCTCATAATCCAGATCTATCCTGACTCTCTTACTGGAGACACCGCCGGGTAATCGGATCTCCTTCCTGTCATGGATCACTGAGCACTGATTACCCCCCAACCTCTCCAAACCCCAGGACTTCTTATTATATCCAATCCCTGACTGACCTCCTCTCCTGTCTATACTGGGGTAACACATCCCGACTATACAGAACTCTGCCCCCCCAACATCCACTTCCAAGTAATGTCTCCCTGAGGAGAAACTCTGACTGCTCATCACCTGAGAATAATCCTGAAACCTCTCTGGTGTTTCTGGGCGATTCTGATGTAATGATGAGGATGCAGTTTTCCCATCATCTGATATATGTAGATAATTAGCAGCTGTCCTCACATCCAGTAATATGTCTGTAACCCCCGACACCCCCGATGTTTGCTGTACAGCCCCAATATTTGGTCCTCCAGCCTGGCGGTGTGAGTGTTGTATGGTGGGGGAGGGTTGGGGCCGTGGCCTGGATGGTTGTATGGTGGGGGAGGGTTGGGGGCGTTTCCTGGATGGTTCAGCATTGATATGACCTTTGCCCTTAGTAGTAGAATGTGGACAGACATGTGTGCACGTACATTTCTCTACATTTACCCCAGACGTGATCTCACATAAACCTGTGTGTAATGTGTGTGAGATCCCCCCCACATCCAGATCCCCTCCATCATGGAGGAGATCATGTCTCTCTCTGTCCTCATCATCTCCATCCTCAGTATCACACAAGTCACCTGTGTCTGATTCCTGTAGGACAGTCAGTGGATCTGTCATGTTACACAGCTCCTCAATGTCCCCCATCTTCCTGGACAGCTCCTCCTTCTTTATTTCCAGATCCTGGACCAGATCATTGATTACCCCGGAGACCCGCTCTGCCTGCCCGGAGATATCCCTCAGGACTCTCTTCTCCAGGTCTTCCAGACGTCTCCTGAGGTCTCTGAACAGGGCAGTGACTCTCTCCGTTTCATCATCTGCTTTTCCTTGTACTTTTCTCCTGCGTTCCTGCAGACTCTGCACTCTTTTCTCCATCTCCTCTCTCTCTGTCATCAGTTTCTGCAGAACATTCCTCAGTTTCTTCTTCTTCATCTCAGAGGCTTCATCCAGAGTCTCCACCGGGTGTCCCCGATGTTCTCCAATGAACCCACAAGACACACAGATACAGGTGGAGTCCTCAGTGCAGTAATACTCCAGGATCTTCTTATGGACAGAGCATTTCCTGTTCTCCAGGGAAGTGGTGGGGTCACATAAGACGTGTTCTGGTGACTTGCTGTGGACTCTCAGGTGATTGTCACACAGAGAAGCTTCACAATGCAGACAGGATTTCACAGCAGGTACAGGAGTGTGAATACAGTAAGTACAGAAGACCCCGGACTCCTCCTGATCTGGATGGGTGGACTTGAAATTCTCCACTATGTTACGCAGTGTTATGTTCCTGTGCAGTGCAGGCCGATCCTGGAACTCTTCTCTGCATTCAGGACAGGAATAACCTCCAGACCCCTCCTGTGTATCCAACACACGACCAATACAGTCCCGGCAGTAGTTGTGTCCACATCTCAGGGTTACAGGATCTGTATAAATGCTCAGACAGAGGGAACATTCCAGCTCCTTCCTTAGATCAGCAGACGCCATCACTGAGAGCAGAAGAGAGAAATGAAAGTGAAAGTAACCAGTGTAACCAGTACACACTCCTACACAGGGCGAGGTGACCAGCTCTGTACACTCCTACACAGGGCGAGGTGACCAGCTCTGTACACTCCTACACAGGGCGAGGTGACCAGCTCTGTACACTCCTACACAGGGCGAGGTGACCAGCTCTGTACACTCCTACACAGGGCGAGGTGACCAGCTCTGTACACTCCTACACAGGGCGAGGCTGAGACACGTAGCCATAGGAACTCTTATACAGAGGAACCAGGGCTGGCCCTACCATGGGTCCTGCTGGGTCCATTGGTCCCAGGCGGCAGTTTGAGGGGGGCGGCAAATTGACACCCACAATTTTGTCTAGCAGTTGTGTGCAGGGCCGCCGCTATTAGTACACATAAGTCAGGGGCGCCGGAGGTGCCCCCTCATTGTCCGGCTTTGCGGGTTAGGGACAGCAGAAGGAAAGGGGACTTCTGGACGCGACAAGCTCCATGTCTCCCCCCCGTCCAGGCGGGCAGATGGTGGATCCCAGTGAGCCGGTGTACTGCCGAAAGTTTCAAACTGCCGAAAACTCCAACCACCCTCGTCACTTCCGCCACGAGTCAATGCAATGCCCTGGCCGCCCGTGCACAATGGAGAACACTGTGCATGAGTTGGGAGTTTTCGGCAATGCAATGCCCTGGCCGCAAGTCAATGCCCTTTCCCCGTTGGATAACACTGCAGGAGAGTTGGAGTTTTCGGCAAGATGTTTTAATGCAACTGCGTATGCGCCCGACATTTGGAGCTGCTGTATATAGTTGGAGTTTTCGGCAAGATGTTGCGCCCGACATTTGGAGCTTATAATATATATCTATCTTCGGCAGCAAGCAGGTTTAACACTATTGCTATATATGTATTTACTTATTTAAATGGAAGGATATAAAAAGAAAAAAAAAAAAAAAAAAAAAATCAAATTACCTAATAAATACCAGTGCCTGGCAGTTGAAAATTTGAGATATATATATATATATATATTTTTTTTTTTTTTTAGTGCCTTGCGAAAGTATTCAGCCCTCTTGAACTTTGCGACCTTTTGCCACATTTCAGGCTTCAAACATAAAGATATAAAACTGTAATTTTTTGTGAAGAATCAACAAGTGGGACACAATCATGAAGTGGAACGAAATTTATTGGATATTTCAAACTTTAACAAATAAAAAAAATTATTCAGCCCCCTTAAGTTAATACTTTGTAGCGCCACCTTTTGCTGCGATTACAGCTGTAAGTCACTTGGGGTATTTCTCTATCAGTTTTGCACATCGAGAGACTGAAATTTTTGCTCATTCCTCCTTGCAAAACAGCTCGAGCTCAGTGAGGTTGGATGGAGAGCATTTGTGAACAGCAGTTTTCAGTTCTTTCTACAGATTCTCGATTGGATTCAGGTCTGGACTTTGACTTGGCCATTCTAACACCTGGATATGTTTATTTGTGAACCATTCCATTGTAGATTTTGCTTTATGTTTTGGATCATTGTCTTGTTGGAAGACAAATCTCCGTCCCAGTCTCAGGTCTTTTGCAGACTCCCATCAGGTTTTCTTCCAGAATGGTCCTGTATTTGGCTCCATCCATCTTCCCATTAATTTTAACCATCTTTCCTGTCCCTGATGAAGAAAAGCAGGCCCAAACCAGGATGCTGCCACCACCATGTTTGACAGTGGGGATGGTGTGTTCAGGGTGATGAGCTGTGTTGCTTTTACGCCAAACATAAAGTTTTGCATTGTTGCCAAAAAGTTTGATTTTGGTTTCATCTGACCAGAGCACCTTCTTCCACATGTTTGGTGTCTCCCAGGTGGCTTGTGGCAAACTTTAAACAACACTTTTTATGGATATCTTTAAGAAATGGCTTTCTTCTTGCCACCGTTCCATAAAAGGCCAGATTTGTGCAGTATACAACTGAGTGTTGTCCTATGGACAGAGTCTCCCACCCAGCGGCGGCCGGACGATAGGGGGCGCCGCCCCCCCCCCCCGTGCCCCTCCCAAAAAAAGAAGAAAAAAAGATTTAAAAAAAATGGTAAATTTTCACCCACTAGGGGACGCAGGACCTAGTGGTGGGTATGACCCCACATGAGCCGAACAGAGGCGCCGATTGGTGGCCTTCTGGGGGTCATCGGGGCGCAGAGCAATGCGCCCGACACTCCATACTTTACTGGACTTCTGGCTGTGATTGGTCCAGACTCCAGCCTGGACCAATCACAGGAGGACATCCCCGGACGGTCCTCTGGTGACGTGACGCGTGGGAGCAGTGCACCGCCCCGGCATCACATCCTTCCCACCCGCAGACTAGAGGAGACGGAGAGCCGCATGAGGACTGTGAGGAGTCAGGACTGAGGAGCCGCCCGATTCCGAATCTTGCACCGGCCGCAGTCGACTCGACTGAGAAGAAGCTGAGCGAGCACCGACAGTGACACGGCACCTGAGGCTGACCTGGACTCTGACCGCCCGGAGGACTGTCTCCAGTCAGACGGTAAGAGAAGGCACCGGGACCGGGTCCGGGAGCGGCTGGCGGGAGGTGCATGCACTGACAGGAACCTGGGGGGGGGGGGGGGACGATCCTGCAAAGAGCAGATGTCTTCCTCTCTTTCTGCACCAGTGACAGGCTCTTCAGTCAGTCCTATCAAGATAGGACTGCAGGGAAAGCTTCAGTGTCCCTGTCCCAAAGCTGCCACTGTAACTTAGAGCTGCTGCTGTTCAACCTAAAAAGACGCCGCACTAGAAGCCTTCCCCATTCTGTAGTGTGTTCCCTTTGTGCTGCTAAAATGCAGGAGAGGAGTGGAATTCCTGCCTAAATATAACTATTCTCAAAAATGTCCCCTCCACTCTCTTCTTTATCCAGCTCCTGTCTGGTCATCTGATCCGACAGCTCCAAATATCTTCTATCACTGAGTGGCCAGCTGCAGGGGAGAGGAGCTTGGCTATGGGAGCCTAAAGGGGATGTCATAGCTCCTGGAATTCCTTGCAGTTGTCGAGTGCTCCATGTCACAGGGGAGCTGTAGCTGTGGGATCATGTGACCAGAGCAGACTGGATTGAAAAAAGGGAAATAAACAGGCCTTTTTCCCATAGGATAAGTAGCAGGAGGGGGCATTTTTAAAAATAGTTGTGGTTAGGCAGAAATACCACTTTAATCATGGAGGCTGATTGATTGCAATTACTAATACTGCAGGATGTAGCACTGCACAGATACAGCTGCATGTCAAAGTTTAAAAGCTGCACAGGAGCTGCTGCATGGCTCTGATAACACACTGTCTGCTTCTGCACAGCTGTCATATTTTGGCATGTGGGTGTGTCTGTGCTAGGAGGTGGAAAGAGGTGCAGATGTTAGGAGGGTCAGAGATGGGCATGGCCTGGGGGGGGGGGGGGATTGTGAGTTCCTGCACCTTTTTCCTGAGAAAAAAAAAGCCCTAGCTAGCATTAATCCCTGAACTTATTGTTTAAGGTTTTTTCGTTATTAATGCGGACATTCAGATTTACATTTTTTTCTTGTGATCACAAAATTGTAAAATGTGTATTACTGTAGTATGTGTACAGTGACGGCATCAAAATATTAATTTATGGCCAGGCCCCTAACCCCCTATTATTGGGATATATACAGAGAGACACCTTAATATGGGATGTACTGAGAGTGGGAGACCCCCTATTATGGATATACTGGGAGACCCTGTATTTTATTACATGGGTTCTTTCAGTATATCCCAGAATAGAGGTCTCTCAGTATATATGCCATATGTAGGGGGGTCCCTCTCAGTCAGTGTATCCCATAATAGGGTGTCTCTCACAATATATCCCATAATAGGGCCCCTGCTCCCTATTATGGGATATACTAGTACTGAGAGACCCCTTAATGTGATATTTTGGGAGAATTTGTTCATGCAAGCGAAATACAGGGGACAAAATGGGTGGAGTCTGTAAGGGGTGGGGCTTCTGAAAAGTGGGAGGGGTCAAAATGGAAAGGCGGGGTGTGGCGCCCCACCATCTTAAAACTTCTTCAGCCGCCACTGCTCCCACCTCAGCTGTAGATCTCTGCAGTTTATCCAGAGTGATCATGGGCCTCTTGGCTGCATCTCTGATCAGTCTTCTCCTTGTATGAAAGTTTAGAGGGACGGCCAGGTCTTCGTAGATTTGCAGTGGTCTGATACTCCTATTTCAATATTATCGCTTGCACAGTGCTCCTTGGGATGTTTAAAGCTTGGGAAATCTTTTTGTATCCAAATCCGGCTCAAAACTTCTCCACAACAGTATCTCGGACCTGCCTGGTGTGTTCCTTGTTCTTCATGATGCTGTCCGCGCTTTAAACGGACCTCTGAGACTATCACAGTGCAGGTGCATTTATACGGAGACTTGATTACACACAGGTGGTTTCTATTTATCATCACTAGTCATTTAGGTCAACATTGGATCATTCAGAGATCCTCACTGAACTTCTGGAGAGAGTTTGCTGCTCTGAAAGTAAAGGGGCTGAATAATTTTGCACGCCCAATTTTTCAGTTTTTTTATTTGTTAAAAAAGTTTGAAATATCCAATAAATTTCATTCCACTTCATGATTGTGTCCCACTTGTTGATTCTTCACAAAAAAATTACAGTTTTATATCTTTATGTTTGAAGCCTGAAATGTGGCAAAAGGTCGCAAAGTTCAAGGGGGCCAAATACTTTTGCAATGCACTGTATATGTGAAAAGAGGGGCGGTCCCTGAGCCAATGTAGTGCAACTGGGGAACTTTACAGGCAGATACAAACTTGATATTGGTTCATTGTGCCTTCTAAGACCGGCAATATTTATGTTATATGTTGTTATTATTGTTTCCGTTATAAGGAATGTTGAAATTTGTGTTTTAATAATTCGCCACTCCGGCTAAATTTTCTCCATATCTGTGTGTTCCCATTATTTTGTTACATAAGGTATTTTGACAGATATCAGAGGTACTTTAATGAGGGCTGTAAACATCAGTGGTCAAGTGTTCTATAGCAGTGCACTGCCTTCTAGTGTGTTCTAGATGTAGTATTGGCTTTGCCAGTATAGGTAGAATTTCGTTAGCTCAGAAGAGGTGGTGCTGGAATCAGTAGCCACAGGAGGAAAAATTACAAGCTGGTCACCGTATTTTTTTTGCTCAACAACAAGGGGCTTCGAGTTCCTGTCTGTAATGGGCTATTGCTAAATCTGACTTCGAGCCTGTCAGACCAACTAACAGTGATGCAACTGGAGGCAGCAAACGTGTGCAGGACGAGAAAAGTATAAAGTGTATATTGACTGTATATAGGAGGATGTCCCTGAAGCTGTTGCTGAAATTTGGTTAAAAGTCAAGTGGGCATCCCATAACCCTCCATCCCTATCCAAGTTATTAACCTCTTAATAAATTACAAAAAAACAAAGCCACAACCTGTTCTCTGATACTAGAGTGCCTGTGAAAATTTGGTGTGCCTGGCTGTGGGGGATCCAAGTTCATCAGCAGTCCCTACAGGGTTGTGCTACATTTGGGGGCTCATCTGAGATATTGCCCAATGTAACCTGCATGACTGTTGCTCCTAGAAACTGGAATTCATCAAGCCAGAGGGCTGTGCTTTGCTACCAAGACCACTAAGGGGGTTAAAATGGGGGGGGATGGAGTTATGTGCCCTGCTAAACTGACTGCGCTGTGGGAGTCAAGTACCATTGTCCATAGCAACCAGCTGGAGTTGCCGCTGAGCCGGTTTTACAACGCATACCCAGTTGCCCCAACCACACCTGGGACGGACACTTGTGCTAAAAACTTGCTATTCAGTTAGAACTGGTATGTGCTGTCACCCATGCAGTCTGCAGAGAGCTGGGGAAAGTGAAGCCCCGTACACACGTACCGATCGTCGGCCGAACAATCGGCCGTCTTTTGTCCGAGGGCTGTCTTGTCTTGAAAAGTGCAAAAGACTGCACACGAATTTTGTCGGCCAACAACAGCCGACTGCAGAAGTGATGTCATGTGATGGTTAACTTTCCTGGTCTTTTTTCTTTTCTGAGCATGCCCAGCCTTGCATATCTGCTGTCTGTCGGCCGAATTCTGTACTGACTGGCGAACAATCGGCCGTTCTGGTGTCAGCATACAAAAATTTTAATGCTTGCACGACAGATTCTGTTCGGCCGAAAGTGCGCTGTTGGCAGCATCATACTAACAAGCCGAAAATCAGCCAATCGTTCGGCGGCCAAACATTTTCGACCGACAATCGGTAGGTGTGTACGGGCCTTTACTGTATACTTCAATATCCTGCTAAAAACAGTAAAGTGTGCACAGAAATGTTTGATCAGGGTAATCCAGCAGGATTATGCGGGAGGGGATCAGCTGTTCCAACTATGGTTGAAGTCAAAGACTCTCCTAATCCTGCTAAAAACAGTGTGGCATATGTTGCAGATTTTTCTGTTGCTCATGGCAACCATGAAAGTTTATTACTGTCTGCCTTCAGTTGCTCAGACACAGTCGGTGCCAAGTGGCATGCACTGACAAGTTCTACAAGCATCAGTGTGTACATAACTTCCAACATACTGTTTGTGCCTTCACTTTTCAGTCTGGCAAGGAAAGGGCTACCGAACACGTGGAAACAGACCTGCTTATCAGAGCTGCAGGTGCTAGCCAGTCAAATGAATGGGCTGAATTCGCACTGCACCCAGTTCAAATCTGAATCGCACAGAATGCACAATGCATACACGATACACGAGATGGTCAGAGACTGTGCAGGCATGATACAGGAGATGGTCAGAGACTGTGCAGGCATGATACAGGAGATGGTCAGAGACTGTGCAGGCATGATACAGGAGATGGTCAGAGACTGTGCAGGCATGATACAGGAGATGGTCATACAGGAGATGGTCAGAGACTGCAGATATGATACAAGAGATACTGATGAGCCGAACACCCCCCGGCTCAATTCGCACCAGAAAACCGCGAACAGAGGAAAAGTTTGTTCGAACAAACAAACCCCATTGAAGTCTAAGGGACTTGAACCCCAAAAATCAACGGCCTCATTTGGAAGACTTAAATGCAAGTTATTGCCCCAAAAAAGTGTATGGGGGTCCGGGTCCTGACCTGGGGAACATGTAGCAATGAAATTTTTTTTTCTTTTTTTTCTTTTTTTACTGATTTTAATGAGGCTTAAAGTGAAACAATAAAAATGAAAAATTCCTTTAAATAATGTACCTGGGGGGGGGTCCCCAGAATGTGCCTGTAAAGTAGTCAGGGGCAGACTGGCAACTTTCGGCCCAGGGGGCAAGTACAAACCAGAGGCCCATGTTGCAGTTATTCAGCCCCCCTCCCACTTTCCCTCTCCCATCCCCCCATTCTCCCATTCCTCCTCCTGACCCCCATTCCAAGCTGTAGCTCTGCTCCAGATACTCTCTACTTATTCTACTTACTCTACTCCAGGGGGAGGTTGGGTGGAGCTTGGACTACTCCAGGGGAGGACTGGGAAGGGGGGCAGGGTGGCAATCGCCCCCCGGGCTGCTCTGATGCCGGGTAAAAAGGCCACCCTCGGGGCTGGATTAATGTAGGGGACAGACACTGTATACAGCTGCTGGTCGCCGCTACACAATCTTATATTTGCAGAGCTGCAGCAGAGTGGTATGAGTGTGCAGAGTCGCTCCTGCACCCAGCTGGCACAATACTAACATAGTCACTTCCCTGTAAGGCAGAGTGATCTCTGCCCAACAGGAGCCTCCTAGGCCCCGCCTGGTGTGATGTCATACATTTTTGTTAAACCTCCTTTGTTGCTATTAACATTAAATTATGTTACCACATTGCATCATGTTTGTCTATCTTCATAACATCAATATCCATTATAAAACCAGGTGGGCATGGATGGTGAGCTGATTCGATGGTTCAACGGGCCACTTGACTGGACTTGCCCCCCAGGCCTAAGGCTGCCAGCCCTCCCCTGGACTACTCCGTCGGGGATGTCCAGGGCAGAAGAGTCTCCAGTGGGGCATGGAACCAGCCTCTGCTCAGACACAGTTTACACCATCAATGCTGGGGGGGGGGGGGGCTGCAGTTTGTCCTTGTCTTCAACCCGCGCTCAGTAGGTCAGCAGTGGGCACTTTCTACTTCTCTTTACCAGGAATCCTTTATGCATGTCTGTGGCAGAAGTGGTGCAGCCTTTTTACGGGGCATTGGAGCGGCCCAGGGGGCAATTGCCCCCCTGCCCCCTGGCCCAGTCCTCCCCTGAAAGTAGTGCATCTCTACAATGTATGTAACCTGCTGCAGCAATACTGACATTTGTAAAGGAAAAAATGTCATATACAAATATACATACAAATTTCAAATCGCATGTATTTGTCATACAGGTGCAATAATATAGGGCCTTTGATGTTGCCTCAACGCTGCAACCAACCCCTCACAGTTCGGCGCAGGAACGGGCCCTGCTGCTAAAAATTCCATAAAAATATTGAAATCGCATGCACTTGTCATACAGGTGCAAAAAATTGGGCCTTTGGTCTTGGTGGTGCCTGAACACCAGAACCACTCGCAGTTACTCTTGCTGGGCACAGGAACGGGACCTGCTGGTAAGAATTCCATACAAATTTAAAATTGCATGTTCTTGTCATATAGGTGCAATATAGGGCCTTTGGGGTTGGTGGTGCCTGAACACCGTAAACCCTTACAGTTAGCAGGGAACAGGGACAGGGCCTGCTGTTAAAAATTACAACATTTAAATTGTATGCACCTGTCATACAAGTGCAGAAAAGTTAGGCGTTGGGGGTTGGTAGTGACCTAAACCAAAAACATTGTTGGAAGCTAGCAGATTTAAGGTAGAGGAATAGGATAGGCAGCATATGCAGTCTTCAAGGGATGGCAGACCTCTAGCAAATTCAATCAGTTACATCAGTATCTGGGGCTTGATAGCTCTTGTTGATCCAG
Source organism: Pelophylax lessonae (assembly GCF_965119305.1). Classification (NCBI taxonomy): domain Eukaryota; kingdom Metazoa; phylum Chordata; class Amphibia; order Anura; family Ranidae; genus Pelophylax; species Pelophylax lessonae. The sequence goes on along the minus strand of NC_138768.1, from coordinate 891,364,941 downwards.
GACTGGTTCATTTTGATAAAAGTCAGCTGGCCAATAGAGTCTGTGGACAGACACATTCTTTTGTCCATCACAAAACCTCCAGCAGCACCGAACGACCGTTCGGAAAGCACGCTGGAAGCAGGACAGGCCAGTAACTCCATTGCATATTGAGCACATTCTGGCCAGTGGTCCATCCTCATGACCCAGTAAACCAGTGGATGCTCAGCTGGAAAAGTCTACAAGTCTGCTCTTGCGCCTAGATAATCATGCACCATATGATGGAGACTGTCGATGGTGGCTTAAACAGCCCTGGGTGCTGCTGAGGACTAAATACTGTTTAAAGGCATCGGTCAGCCAACCGCCTTCTCCACCGCTCCTACTTTGGCTGAACGATGCCTCAGAAACAGCCAGAGAATGTTGACCTCCCAGTGTCTGGAAAGGTGGTACACAAATATTTTTTCAAGGCCTCGTCAAGAGGTTTCATCCTCTGATCCCCCTGCAAAGGCAGGATGAGCTCTGCAACTTTACCTTTGCAATGTGGATCAAGAAGGGTTGCCAACCAGTAATTATCCCTCTCCTTGATAGCACGAATCCTTGGGTCCTTTCGCAGGCTTTGCAGAATCAGGAAGCCCATGCAACGCAAGTTGGAGGAGGCATGAGCTTCTTAGTCCTTTGGGTCACTAAGGATGACATTGTCAACCTCTCCCTAACCACGTACAACTTCTGGGGAATCAAAACCATCCTTTGAAGACTGCTGTATGCTATCCTCTACATCCATGCTGCCGAAATCCTGCTTCTCTTCATACCGTGTGTTTTGTGGCCCTGCAGGAATGATATCTGCATAAAGGGGACCTTGTGAGGAAAGGAAGTCCTCCTCTTCCTCCGGCTGTTCTGCCTCAAGTGCCCTATCCATGATTACACACAGTGTGTGCTCCAGCAGGTAGACTAAAAGGGATAATGTCAATGATGCATGCATCATCCCGACTCACCATCCTTGTGGCCTCCTCAAATGGTGACAGGACAATACATGCATTCTTTATCAAAAGCCACTGGGGTGGCGAAAAAAAGCCAAGCTCCCCTGAGCCTGTCCTTGTGCCATAATCACACAGGTATTCATTGATGACCCTCTGCTGCATGTGCAGCTGCTGCAGCATTGCCAACGTTGAGTTCCACCTGGTGGGCATGTTACAAATGAGGCGGTTGGTGGGCAGGTTGAATTCCCATTGAATGTCAGATAAGCGAGCACTGGCATTGTATGAATGGCGGAAATGGCCACAGACTTTCCTGGCCTGCCTCAGGAGATCTTGGAGGCCTGGGTATCTGCTCAAGAAATGCTGCACCAACAGATTTAGGACATGTGCCAGGCATGGAACATGTGTCAAGCGTCTGTCGGAGGGCGGAGAGAAGGTTGGTGCCATTGTTTCATACAGCCATTCCTGACTCAAGCTGTCGTGGCATCAACCACGGCCTACTCCTGCAGAGCTGACAGAATCTCTGCACCGGTGCGACTCCTATCCCCTAGACAGACCAAATGAAGCACGACATGACATCTTTTAGCCTTACTGCTTGCGTAGCCCCTTGAATCCTTAGGGAGCAGAGGAAAATTGAGCAGAAGACGACATGGAGGAGGAGGAGGAGGAGGAGGTGGTGGAGTAGCCAGATGTGGTGGAACCAGCACCAGCTTTTTGGAGGCGTGGTGGCAAAATAAGCTGCAACACGAACCCTGTCCTGCATCCTTCCCAGCTGGCAGCAGAGTTCCCCAGTGTGCTATGAACTAAATGTAACGTCCCTGTCCATGCCTGCTGGACCAAGAGTCAGCAGTAATGTGCACTTTCCTGCTGACCGCTTTGTCCAATGAGGCCAAAACACTACCTTCCAAATGATGGTAGAGAGCCGAAATGGCCTTACGCGAAAAGAAATGCCTTTTTGGGACCTGCCACTGTGATGCAGCACATTCCACAAATTTGCAAAAGGGAGCCAAGTGTACCAGAGGAAAAGGCAGCAATTGTACTGCTAGCAATTTGGCCAAGCTAGCATAAAGATGCTGAGCATGTGGATGGCTGGGACAGTATTTCTTTCTACGGTTCAGCAACTGGGGTAGTGAAATTTGCCTGCTGCTCAAATCAAGTGGTGGTGTACTCAGTGGCGGAACTATCAGGGTCGCAGCAGTCGTGCTGGCGACCGGGCCCTGGAGTTCCCCCACTCTGGGGGGGGGCAGTCGGCTCCTGCCAGTTTTGGATGTGCTACTGCCGTGAGCAAGTGCCTCACTCACTCCTGTCCGAGTCGGTCAGGATCAGATCGGTGTGTCGCGCGCAGGGGGGCAGCACTTACGTAACTGACGGGCAGCTATGTAAGTGCAGTGACAAATTTCCAACCTCCACCACTGATCCCAACCCACCATTGCTGCCTCTTACTGATCCCACACCACAGGTTTCATCCCTATCACCCCCATCACTTCTAAAAACAGAGATCCTTGGTGGTGGGGGGATGGGATCAATAAGAGGCAGAGGTGGGGAGGATGGCACCACCACTAATCCCACCCCTCATCACCCACTGACCCCCCCCCCCTCACTACCATCACTGATCCCACCCCCATCGCTGCCACTGATCCCACCACCATTGCCGCCACTGATCCCACCCCCATTACCCGCCACTGATCCCACCCCCCTTCCACCATCTCCGCCACTGATCCGAGCCCTTCCCCACCATCACCACCACTGATCCCTCCCTACCATCGCCCCTACTGATCCCACTTCCCTACCACCGCCCCTACTGTTCCCACCTCCCTACCATCGCCCCTACTGATCCCACCCCTATCACTGCCACCCCCCCTCCCTACCATCGCCCCTACTGATCCCACCACCCCCCCCCTCCCTACCATCGCCCCTACTGTGTCAAAAATCATGCTTTTTTTGGGGGGGGGGGGGCCTTCATGATTTCTTGCACCTGGGCCCTGAAAGTTCTAGTTATGCCTCTGGGTGTACTGCTAGCAGATTGGGTGCAAGTCTCTGTGGCACTCATTGCTATACCATCATCCCTCTCAATGCAGGTATTTGAGAAGACATGAGGTATAGTAGAGTTAGAGATCACAGATGAGGAGCAAGGTAATGTATGCTTGTTTTTATCTTGTAGCTCTTTCAGGTGCTGTTGCCAACGGACTGCATGGCAGGTCCTCATATGCCTTGTCAAGCATGTGGTGCCCAAGCGGCTGGTGTTCTGGCCACGCTCAGACAGATGTTGCAAACAGCAATGCTGCGGCCTACTGCACATGTGCTGAAAAAAGCCCACACTAATTAACTTTCGGGAGTTTGCAGCACCCTGCACCTGTGGAGCTCTGTGCTGTGATGCAATAGGTTGGCTAATCCTATGGTGGCACCTGGAGCACATCCTGCTTTGTTGGAGTTGCGCCCCCTCCCTCCCTTTCCTTCTCTATCCGGTCAGGCACCTAAGTACAGTCAGTGACATCATCCCCTCCCTCCTCATCACTGGAGCAAACTTGGCAGTATGCTGCAGCTGTGGGAATATAACTGCTAGTTTCCTGTCCGTCATTGTCACCCCCTCTCTCTAGGCTCACGTTATTCCCTTCATAAACCTGGGAACCAACATCACAGCTTTCAAATTGCTGCGCATCCTCCAGCAGCATGTCACTGACACTATGATTGAATAGTTCAGGTGACAAGAGATGGTCAGAGACTGCAGACATGATACAGGAGATGGTCAGAGACAAAAATATGTAGCAGAATACAAATCGACTTGAAAGGATGAAAAAAACAATCGATTTTTATTTTTTTTTATTGGGAACGTTTTATAACAGAATGTGAACAATATTGTTTTTTTTTCCAGAATTGTCGCTCTTTGTTTATAGCGCAAAAAAAAAAAAACAAAAAAAATTGCACAGGCGATCAAATACCACCAAAAGAAAAAAGGACATTGATTTTATTTGGGTGCAGCGTCGCACGAATGCGCAATTGTCAGTTAAAGTAACGCAGTGCCGGATCGCAAAAAATGGCCTGGTCATTAAGGGGTGAATCCTTCCAGGGCTGAAGTGGATAAATAGCCCGGATGGTGCCAGCATTTGTGACGGGGGCGCACATTGATGCGACCTCACAGCTTTGGTATTTTTATTAGGGGATTGATACTTGGATTGGGGTAATATGGGACGCTCACTTCATCAAATAATTCTATTTCTATCTAAAACTATTCACAGGTTTTTACACTCCTCTTCTGCTTTCTATACATCACTTGCTTGAAGAACTACAACTCCCAGGACCAGCTGGCACTGTGGATGCACTGGCCAGACTACCTCCATGAATTAGTCTGGGCTTACAATAATCGGGTTCACAACACAACCGGGTATACTCCGTACATGCTATTGTTCAGCAGAGCTGGCCGGGAAATTGTTGAACTGAATTTAGAACAACCAGAGGACTTAATAGAACGATCGACCACCTCATGGGTGAAAGAACACCGTCAGAGGCTCCAGACCATCTGCCGGTTAGCAGGCCAGCGTTTGCAAGAGAGAACTCATACTGACCGTCCTCCCCTCCAGGAGGTTCCGCTGCAACCTGGAGACCGGGTACTGGTGCGGGAGAAATGTCCCAGAGGCAAGTTGAGTGAACGTTGGGAGGTACAACCTTACAAAGTGATCAGGAGAGTGTACCCCAATGGCCCGGTCTACGAAGTACGGGTGGAAAATGAGGAGTTTGCCTCAAGGATCCTACATAGGAATATGTTACGGCCATGTCGGTCTGAAGATCCCAAACCTGCTGAAGAGACAACACTTCCTGTCCCGTCCTCAGAACTCATTATCTCCAATAAAAACAATGATGAAGACTGGTGGATTGTTCCTGACACTGCGGAAGGTCCCCAGGCCACAGGGGATGAAGCTTATGCTACAGAATCACCACCGGCTCGCAATGAGGAGGAACCCAGGTTGGCAGCTCCCAATGAGGAAAGTCAGCCCCTTACAGATAGTCAAGACCTCCGGAGATCCAATAGGTCTACTGCAGGGGTTCCACCAAACAGGTACAATGCTGATCAGTTCGTTTGGTCCACCTGTATGTGTTGGACATGTTGTGCTGCTGTTAGAGATTGTAATAATCACTTTCTTCCCCATGGACTATATAGGATGGCCGAGGACGACCATCGTTAAGTGGGGAGGCATGTAGGGGGTCAGCCCCTTGAATGACTATACTCCATTACACTGTACTTCTATTGAGAAAGTCCCACAGACTGTCATGCATCTTTCAGCCACAAGATGTCACTGTTGTTGTTAATGAGAATGAAGCCACAGTTGTTGTCTCTTTAAGAGAAGAGATCTTTCTGGAAAGGAGGAGGAGCAGGAAGTTCCTGGGACTGTGTGTTGTTCGGGTCTCTATGGCTGTGCTGAGCTGAGGAAAGGTACTGCATGCTGTGGCCTTGAGAGGGATATAGACTGTATAATCCAGGGACAGAGCAACAGGATCTTGCCAGAGGAGACAGAGCTGAACTGTGGTGCTACAGACTGCAGCTGAGAACCAGAGAAAGAGGAGAGAACATCCCAGAACACCTCAAGCAAGTTACAGAGCAAGGGGCCAGACTGCAGTGACCTCCAAGTGACAGAACAAGATAAAACAACCTGCAAAGAAACCCAGACCAGTGCATAAGAGACTGCAGCTACAGACAGCAAGGGACAGATCCAGAGACCTGACTGAATCCACCATCACAGAGACTGAGATAAAGCAGCTGTACCTACAGAACTGTGAGTGTGCACCGGTGCTAACCTGTGGCAGGGCATAGAGCAGGTTTCTGTAGACAGAGCGTTGCAGCAACGTGTCCCCGGTTAGCGGGAATCAGATAGGATCATATAGCAGAGTAGCCTGTATTTCTGTGTGTGCGTTGGCGGGAGCGCCATTTTATGCATCACATTGCAGTTAACTTTGCTGTAAACCTATGTAATCTGTTATTACTGTTAACATCATTGTCCGGCCATTATACTGTTGGTTAATAAAGCCGGTTTCTGCTTCAGCCTCATTGTCTGCTGTACCGTACTTGAATCCTGCATTGCAGTCCCCTACTCCTGACCGCTACATGACCATAGGACCCGGTCAGATTAAAGCAATTGCCCTTTACCGGCAGGAACCGCGTGCCCCTTGTTTGTGTAGCACAGTCCTAGTCCTACTGTTCCCAGCACCACCATTTCAGGTACTGCCAGCCCACCTGGCTGCAACTGTCCCTTTCTCCAGTCCTGACTCTTCTTCCACAGTCAGCCCAGATTGACTCTGCATCCATCCCAGGCTGCTGTAACCCAGTCCTCCCAGGCTGCCTCTCAGTCCTCCTGACTGTGCCGCACTGGCAGTCTTCCTACCTGGGGATTTGCCTGTGACGGAGGCGGGTATCAGATCCATGCCCCCCTCATTACCTCGTGACAAAGGACCGGCCAATCTCACACCCTGCCGTCACTTACATAACAATGCCCCTCTCAGCTGCACCCTGCACAAAGATTTTCCAGCTCGCGGGACCACAATCTAGGTGCCAGCAGCCTGAGAGCGATTGTCACCGGGCTAATTAACCCTTTAACTGACACCACCCCCTTGGACCGAGCGGGAGGAACTCCTAATTTTAGAAATACCAATTATGATTTTAGAATAATGGTCTGTAACACGCACTGTCACCACAGACAGGAATGTTCAGAGGATTTATTCTATACATGTAGCACCCTCCTAGGTAGGTGCTAGGCAAAGCATCTATTGCTCCTTATCAGGGGAGCCTGATCTGTTAAGCTGCCTGTTACATGTTTCCAGGTGTGATTCACTGGGTCTGAGGGAGTTTCCCCACTGCCAAGGCTGGCCCAAGACATTGTGCTGCCTGAGTCCAAAAATTAAATGCTGCCCCCCCCCCCCCAAAAAAAAAAAAAAAAAAAAAAATCACACCCACCAAAAAGGCCCAAAAATGTTGTTTTATATCATGATAATTAAAACTAAAATTAAATGTATCAGGAAGTCAGATTTATATGCAACAGCACCTTGTCTACATGCACAATTATATGACCTACCATTATGTTCAATTCCAAACCACAAACTCCAGTATTATTTTGTTTCTCTGAATGTCTGACGTCATTGCACAAACCACAATCACATAAGGAACGTTCCCCGGAGGAGACCCTCCGCCTCCTCATACTCATCAGTTTTCACTACGGGCGGCAGTATGAGATGGGTAAATGCCACCCGTAACGTGCCGCAAACTGAGGACACAAAAAACTGCTGGAAAAAAATCTTGGGCATCAATTTGCTGCCCCTCTCAAAGTGCTACCTGGGTATAATGGACCCAGTGGGACCCATGGTAGGGCCAGCCCTGCCCACTGCATCCAATGAGGGAGCTTGTTGGACAGTGGAGGAAACCCAGCCAGAGATACATGAGATTTTATGGCAGTTCCAGTGTGAAGATACCACCGTAGTGCATCCTGGGATTGACCATAAGGGGAGCATGTGACAGGGTGTCTTTGGCGGGAAGCAGAGTCCCAGGAGGAGGTGGGTGGCTGTCTCTCCTCCTGCTGTATGAGGAAGGTGGTATTAGGCATCAGCATAGTGAACCTAGTGTGTAGCTGAGCTGCAGAAGATCCAGTGGAGCTGCTGGCAGACAAAACAGTGTCCGTGAGTACCAGGAGATTTACCAAAGGGTCTGCCCAGGATGAGGACCACTCCAGAGAAGTCAGGAGATCAAGGAGCTAACTCACACAGAGTGTTATAGTGAAGGGGGTGCCGTGTAGAAAACCCTGAAGAATAGGAACAAAGGGGGTGCCAGGAAGGGCCCTGAAGATTGTTCTGCCATACAGTACAGCTTATCTAAAACAGTTCATTTATGTTTTCTTCACTGCTAGTGACAAGGTGAAGCAGTGGCCTTGCCGCACTCCGGTATATTTAGTCGTCACAGCAGATTGTGCATAGTTTATTCAAGTTGGAGTATCCCACTCATCCCTTCTCCTATCCAAGTTCTCAATAAAACCACAAAAACCAAAACCCCTGGACTGTTTCCTGACTGAGCCAAGCACTTTGAGAATGCTAAACTGTCATGTCGTTGCTAAGGGTAACCCAGGGGAACCCGCAACCAACAGCTCCCATGGGAGTAGTGCTACATGCAGTATCACTCTTCATGAGACAGGTTTTGTTAGCTTGCAGTAAGAGCTTAGGGACAAGGTAACACTTTTCAAAATAAGGTTTTAATAATGAAAAGGTCAAAATTGGTGCAAATAAAATATTTACAGAAAAAAGTGTGTTTCAAAGAAATAGAGACAAAATTCAGCAATTAGAAAAATAAGGTAGAAATGAGGAGGAAGAATACTTGCAGTCAATGTCCTGGGTGTTATCAGAGTTCAGTCGATGAACCATCTCAAGCTTGGCAGATGTTCCTGCTTTGATGGTAAAGGAGAACTGTCCAACGGTCCTGGCATCTCCCATTTCTATGGGATCAAACGGGGACACTGCGGGTGCTAGCAACCACAAATTCCTTAGGAACCCGGACCAGCAGGAAGCTGTGATATATACTGTATGTACAGCTGCAGGTCTAACTCTCCGATGTTTCTCTCGGAGATGGGAAGGTAAGTATACTCACTGAGGGTGTAAAGGAGAGCAGGGAGGGGACTTTATGCCTGCACCCAGGGCTGTCTTTAATATGGATCGGACCCTGGGCAAACAATTTATTGGGCTCCCCTGCAATCACAGTACCCCTCATCACATCACCCCAATACATTACAGCCATTTTCACATCATAGTGCCCTTTACAAATCAGTGCCCCTTTACACATCATTTTGCTCCTTATCACACTGCTACTTTAGGCTCCGCTGACATCATCCCGGGTCATGGGTGGAATCGCCATAATTCTGCCTGCGTTCCTAAATCTCTGAAAATTGTGGGAGGCCCTTGCAATCCCCGTCACTTCCAATGGCACCCCTTTGTGATAAGGGGTACTGTAATGTGTAAGGCTCCGTTCACATCTAGGCGTCCCAATCACTGCAATTATATCTGCAATCCCAAATGGTTGTAAATCGCCGGACGCCCTTGTGATCCCCATCACTTCCAATGGCACCCCGATTGTCGCCCGACGAATCACAGTAAAATCACACACACAGAAATGCAGTATGCCTGTCACCCAAAAGAACTTCTTTTGGGCAACAGGTGTATGCTGATTCTGTTTGCGCGATTTTACTGTGATTCGCCGGGCGACAAGTGACGGGGATCACAAGGGCGTCCGGCGATTTACAACCATTTGGGATTGCAGATATAATTGCAGCGATTCGGGACGCCTAGATGTGAACGGAGCCGTACACATTACAGTGCCCCTGGTCAAAGTGCCCCGTTGCTCATTACAGTGCCCCTGGTCAAAGTGCCCCGTTGCTCATTACAGTGCCCCTTTATCAAAGTGCCCCATTGCTCATTACAGTGCCCCTTTATCAAAGCGCCCCTTTATCAAAGTGCCCCATTGCTCATTACAGTGCCCCTTTACTCATTACAGTGCCCCTTTATCAAAGTGCCCCATTCTCATTACAGTGCCCCTTTATCAAAGTGCCCCATTCTCATTACAGTGCCCCTTTATCAAAGTGCCCCATTCTCATTACAGTGCCCCTTTATCAAAGTGCCCCATTGCTCATTACAGTGCCCCTTTATCAAAGGCACAAACAATGAACATAAGTATTATAAAGTGCCCCCAGCACTCTGCATATACTTAGGGGTCTATCTATGAAAAAGGTTTTATGTAAAGGGAGTGTAAGGCAGGCGCTCCTCTGTATAGCAATCAATCTGCTTTAATAAAAACGTGTTGTGAATGAAGTGCTGAGAAAAAGATGTAATCCTGGTGTATAAACTCCATAAATACATTTAAAGATCAATGTAAACAGTTAGTAAATCAATATTGTATGATCAGTAAGGTGCCAAAAGTGCAATAAATAATATATGCAAACAGATAGTGCTGGGACTGGGGTTCCCTTTACCACCACTAGAGGGAGCGGTGTGCAAATAAATTAATATATATATATATATATATATATATATATATATATAGTGTAAGCTGGGGAACAGGTAGCGGGTGCAAAGCTCCCTGGGATAAGCAGTCCTTCAGGCACAGATACCAAATCCAGTGTGGTAGTGACAAACAGTGCGGTGGTTATTGGTGCTATATACAAGTCTATATACAGTGCTGTACTGTGATTTTAAGGAAAACAAGCAGAAAGAAATAATAATGACACAAAAGCCTAGCTGTGTCTCTGCACTTACTATATACAATGCAGTCCCTCACTAACAAGCCTATCACTTGTCAGCTTCTAAAGATACAATCTTATAGTTTTTACTGACCTCTCATAAACGTCTCATTTCCTAGGCTGAGATCCCTGGCTGTGTGTCTCAGGTGAGCTTAAATTGGCCTTGGGGAGAGGACCAACATCTGAACTGGATCATGGATCAGAGATCCCTAAAGGTATATGAGAGGTGCCTGGGGGATGTATAAACCCCGAACAGGACTTTTCCCAGCTCTCTCTGGGACTCTCTGCTACAATATATATAGACGGGCAGCACAGTGGTGTAGTCTGGTTACCATTTACACCTAGCAGCAAGAGGGTTGCTGGTTCAAATCCCAACCACAATACTACCTGCCTGGAGTCTGCATGTTCTCCCTGTGCCTGCATGGGTTTCCTCCAACACTCCAAAGATATGCTGGTAGGTTAACTGGATCCTGTATAAAAAATTGGCCCTACTGTGTATGTATGTGAGTTAGGGACCTTAGATTGTAAGCTCCTTGAGGGCAGGGACTGATGTGAATGTACAATGTATATGTAAAGCGCTGTGTAAATTGACAGCACTATATAAGTACCTGAAATAAAAAAATAAAATATATATATATAAGTATATAAATAATATATGCAAGCTGAGAGTAGTATATCCTTTACCTCCACTAGAGGGAGTGGTGTACAAATAAGTATATAAATAATATATGCAAACAGATAGTGTTGAGAGTGGTGTTTCCTTTACCACCACTAGAGGGAGTGGTGTTCAAATAAATAATTAAAAAAGTATATGTTAGATACACTAGTAGTAATTACTCAGTAGTGTGTGATCAATTAAGGTGCCAATTGTGCAGTCTACAAAAATATATAAACAAATGACTGGAGTGCTGAGAATAAGGGCCTAATTCATTATACCTCCAGCCTAACTCTGCTTTGGCTTTTTTTTTCTCGCCGCGTTTAAATTCATTAATTTCCGCTGTGGCGAACTGGACAGCGTTACAGCAACAGTGAATTCCACCTTCAGCGGCGTTGATCTAGGCTGTCATATTCTCATACATATGTCTATGTGAACTGAGCAGTCCCACACAGCACTGTGGTCTAGTGGGATTGTGCACATATCCTCTGATTCATGCATCTCACTCTGCTGTAGGTTTGAGGCTGACATCTCCACCTAACTTCTTTTGTGGAGAGATACGTTATTTTTAAAACTCTGAGAGATTGGATCATTTGTATGGCTCCAAAACTTTCATCAAGTACATACAGATAACATACACTGTGAAGCGCTTGCAAACTCGCATTATGTTCAGCTATTTCATTATCTCATCTCTGTCTAGATTTGAACTCATTGTTGCACGGTGCAGAGCAAAGCATTCTAACCACTACACCACTTCAGGTCCACATTAACCACTTTACCACCAGTCACATTGAGTGTACTGCGGCAAAGTGGTTCGTTATCGTCCAGCGACGTAGACCTACGTCGCTGGACTCCTCCCCCTGTAGGCGGCGCTCGCGTGCCGCCAGAGGCGCACTCCCGCTGTTTTCATTCACAGCGGGAGTCGGGCCAGGGGAGGAGCAGCGGCGATCGCTGCTGCTCTTACCCGATCGTCGGGGATCGAGTCTGGAGATCCGCCCGCTGTGTGTAAACACAGCGGGCGGATCTCCATAGTGACAGGCAGTGACAGATCGGAGTGTTCAGCATAGCTCAACCTCCGATCTGTCCCTGTGTCACTCAGTCACCTCCCCCCCCCCACACGTCAGTAAGCACCAGGCATACATTAACCCCTCCCTCTCCAATAAAATTAACCCCTTCCCTGCCAGTGTCATTTTTACAGTAACAGTGCATATATATAGCACTGATTACTGCAGTAATGTCACTGGTACCCCCAAAAATGTCAGTCAAGGGTCCGATCTGTCCGCCGCAATGTCGCAGTCCCGCAAAAAAAAAAAATCGCAGATCGCCGCCATAACGCGTTAAAAAAAAAAACACCAAAAACGACAGAAATCTTTCCCTTTGTTAGTAAACGCAATAACTTTTGCGCAAACCAATCAAAATACGCTTATTGTGATTTTTTTTTACCGATTATAGGTAGCAGAAAACAAATTGGCCAAAAATTAAAAAAAATTTTGATTTTTAAATTTTTTGGGGGGGAATTTCATATAAAAAAATTTGAAAAATATTGTTATTTTTTCAAAATAAACGCTCTTTTTTTGTTTATAGCGCAAAAAGTAAAAATCACACAGGTGATCAAATACCACCAAAGGAAAGCTCTGTTTGTGGGAAAAAAAGGACGTAAATTTCGTTTGGGTACGGCGTCGCACAACCGCGCAATTGTCAGTTAAAGTCGCACAGCGCCGAATCGCAAAAAATGGCCTGGACGGAAGACAGCAAAATACTCCGGTGGTAAAGTGGTTAACACCTCACACTTTTTCAATGGTCTTCTTCCTAGATTCCCTACAATGTTCAGTACCTTTTCTATATGTGCATTTTAACCCTAAAGAAACTCCTTTCTCTTCACCAAACAGCTCCATTCTGCAGAATAGCTAACTGCTTTGCAACTTAACTACAGTTAACAATGTCATGGTTTCAAATCCCAACAATCACTACACTTGGATCTATTTTCCCTATCAAGCTTTTTTGGTTTTATTTTTATTTTTTTTTTGGGGGGGGAGCCCTACATAAATATACAGAGCACTAATGCAACAAACACAGCTTTAACTGTATGAGTGTCGTCATATTTTTCTGGAGCTGCAATTGTTTACACATTTACCATGGTTGTTGAATTTGAGGAACACCAAGCATATATGTATCTGGTATTGGACCCTCTGCATATTTTAACAACACAGACCCTCATAGTCCAACACTACACTTTGCCTCACACCTCAACACAACACTGTCCCATCCCTACCCTACATTCCAACCCCTCACATCACCAGTACAAGCAGCATGCAAAGTGCAAAGCCCCGGCATTGGCAGCTTATGTCTGTAGACACCCACATAAAATAAAAACATGTTCCTTACAAAATTATTTATTTTTCATGTAATTACAGCATAAGGAGGGATGCAGCAAGGTCATATTTACAGTCTCCAGTCCCTGTGCATTTACAGCGCCAGCCCACGATCTTTGCTCCATTAGGCAAAGATGCGGGATTCGGATATCTTGAGCAAGTTCATGCAGAGTCGAGAAGCAATTTTGCACCTCTACCAGCTCATAGAGGACAGGCATGGCCAGGTTGCTGTTCAGCTTCCAAGCCACTTCTGAAGTTCCAGGGTGTTCATGTTGGTGATCGAGGCCAGTTCTGGGCTTGTGCCTCCCAAAATATCCACTGACCACAAATGAAGACGAGTGGAGTCCATGAAGGTGGGTTTCTACCAGCTACAACCGCAAGCAGTACCACTCCTGGAAAATGAAAGCAAAGGATAAGCCATTTCATCATGACAATCACATCTTACTGCCCGCTTGCTTGATTTTTTACTTCATTTTTTTCTATATCACGACTGAAATTACACATTTTCACACAACTTACACAAACCAGAAATTGTTTAATGCAAACATTTGAAAACACACCTGTGACACAAGACAGCCCATCACCACAGGCTTCTCAGGGTACGTGCCACGATTCCAATCCAAGATGTCCAGATTCTGAAAAATGCATACACCATAAGATACCAAGCAGGCTTTCATTTTGTCAATAACTACACAGGTGGCACAGCCACAACTAAACACCTGCCAGGTCTTCTCACCCCTCTCCACTATTTACAATACCAACATGTTTTTGGTTTGAGGTGCGTGTTCTTGCTCAAGTAACACAGTTTAGGAATGTTGACTACACTTTATCTAGAATGGCAAGTGTCATTGGCAGATGTTAATTGCCATCTTTCTCCCTGTGAGTGTCAACTCTGCAAAGTAGCAAGTTACTACACATTTCGTATCTCGAGCGGTTACAGTACTTACATGTAAAGTGGCTAGCGACCAGGGAATTCCGGGTGGCCATCCCCGCAGCGGTGCTCCACCACCTGGGGGCCGCCAGCTGACAGACCTCTGGCTCCCTCTCCTCTGTCAGCTCCCAGGATTCATCCCGGGCAACGCACATATTGTGCAACACGCAGCAAGCCAGGATGATCCTGGAAGCCTTTGTGTCAGGGTCACCTGATCCGAGGCCGAGGTGCTGAGAGGGCTCCCCTTGCGGCTCAGTGCGGCACACCCCTGGAGATGGTACAAAGGGTGTGGCGCCCCAAGTGGCACAGGTTACCAGCTGCAGGCAGGTAGGTAGAACCAGAGCAATCCGAGAGCGAACTGGAACAGGCTGGAATCGCAGCAGGGTATGAGTCTTCAAGGCTCTGAAGCAGCCGGGCTACCTTGTGCCAAGGAATAGTCTCTAGTAACGGAAACCGTGGTACAAGCCGAGGTCATGCACAGGAGACAACCAGAATAGCCGAGGTCTTGAAGCAAGCCGGGGTCATACACAGTAGGTAACGGAAGCAAGGTCAGTGGGAGAAGCCAAGGGTCAAACCAGGAGCAGGAGATCAAACGTAATCAGGAACAAGCCAAGTCACAACAGGAAATCCAAACCGGAAACAGGAAGCACAGGAACACAGGAAGCTGAGAGATAATCCAGCAATGAGTCTGATCCTATGGCCACCTTTTATAGGCCATTTCCCTGACAGGCCAGCAGAGGGCTGTGTCAGTTGAGTCAGGAGCATCCATTTCTATTACTGGAAATGTTGCCAATTCTCCTATGGCCATTTCCCTGACAGGCCAGCAGAGGGCTGTGTCAGTTGAGTCAGGAGCGTCCATTTCTATTACTGGCAATGTTGCCAGTTCTCCTATGGCCATTTCCCTGACACTTTGGAGGAGAGTACAGGAGTTCTCCCCCCCCAGGCCAAGCAGAGAAACCGGGATTTGAGAAGACCTATGGTCAACTCAATGATGCCCCGGCTTCTCCGCAAGGCCCTGTTGTAGTTATGTTGTGGTCGGCCCAGGGGGTACCTGATTGGAGCCATCAGCCACGTCAGCTGTGGGTAACCAGCATCCCCTGAAAAGAAAAAAAGATATACATTAGTTCTTCATATCATGTGACTTTAGATGACTGTCATCAAAATGGGAGACAATGATGAATTTTTCGACACAACCTGCTCATCTGTGTGTCTAGGTGTGTGCTTATATTAGCATCATAGCAAAAATCATCTGACACATCTGAAATATGTCTAATTGCCTCCATCCCTAATCTAAGTGGGAAAAAGGAGACTAAAAGTTGGGTCTTTCAATTGAAAGTTCCACCTTTCGGCCTTATTTTTTCGACTTAGATTAGCATAGGCATTACTTCTGGAAGATATCTTACACTATATTGAGGAAACAAATATTGATTCACGTATGCAAAGGACTTTGGGGATATGTCAATACCATTGGAAGCACTTTTATGGTTTGCTTGTGTGGCGTTAGGACAGCATTTACACATTGGGTAACCACCTTTATTTGACTTGAAGACAACTTCTGAAATGTTTCAGTTGTGAGCTGGTAGGCTGGCTGCATACAAGCATATGAGGATCTGGTTGTGTTCAACCAGCCTGCCAACTCACAACAGATACATTTTATATAGGCTTCGGTTTAAGCAGGGTGTACACCTATGTAGCTTATTCATATGTCTATGCCTTTCTAAACACTACTGTAAAAAAACATGTCTGTATGTAACCTTACAGTTTATGTTGTTGCCCAAAAATAATACTTTACCAATAAGCCACCCTTCGGGCATTTCGCCCTTTTCAAACATCCGGTAGAGATCACTGTCTTCTACAATCATGGAATCATGGCACGACCCTGGGTGACCTGTGTTGGCACTCATTATGCGCTGTCTTGCGTCACACACCAATTGGATGTTCACGGAGTGGTACTGCTTGCGGTTCCTATAGTCCATTTCGTGGCTCCTTGGTGGCCTGATGGCTATGTGGGTGCCATCTATTGCCCCTAGGATTTGCGGCATCTGTGCCCACTGGTAGAATCCCAACTTCACTTCATTCCACTCGTTTGCATTCTGTGGCCAGTGGATAAATTGGGGCACAATCTCCAGAATGGCATCAATCACCAACATGAACACCCTGGAAACTGTGGCCTGGCTAATGCCCATTATAGTTCCAGAAGTGGCTTGGAAGCTGCCACGCCCTAATATATACAAAGTCACCAGCAACCTGACCATGCCGGGCACCGCATGGCAGCGCTCTGTGTCAGGTCCAATTTTGTCCTCTATCAGCTGGTAGAGGTGTAGAATTGCTTCTCGCCCGAGCCGGAACTTCCTCCTGATATCTGAATCCTGCAGCTTGTCCAAATATAGCCGTGGAGCAAAAATTTGTGGCTAGCGCA